>NC_092470.1:3897500-4595000 GCF_047495875.1 Pithys albifrons albifrons | reverse complement strand
TTCATATGGTGTACAATCTATTTTAGTTACCACAAGAAATCCTTAAGGCCCCTTGGCATAGAGGCTTCAAGGACAGGTCCTACACATCTGTACCTTATCATTTTTGCCATATGCTAAGCTACTTTATATGAAGTCATTTTTATAATAACTATTAAGCAAATTCTATGATAGATGTATCGATTAATGACATTATCAATCAACACGGATAAGTCCCTCCAATCAACACCAGCTCCTAAGGAGTGTTTCTCAGCGCCTGTGATGCACGGGAGGAGCTCACCTTCCCCTGGGCACGTTGCATCATCGCCCCGCGGCGCCTCCTCTGCGCTTACCAAAGAGCACCGGCAGCTTTCCCACCCAGATGCCAGTCCGAGGTGAACGTGGAGAGCTGGGGCTTGGGCTGGCACCGGGACAATCTCCTGTTTCCACTGCTCTCATCTCCCTCAAGCCAAACCCACACTCCGACAGCACCTTTTAACACCAGGCTGAGTAGGTGTTAAGGAGATGTAGGTTGAGTTAAAGTGACTTTTAAGCATGTGAATGCATGAACTAGTTAATTAACGCGGCTTTGGGGACAAATAGCAAATTCTAAGCGAAAGTACTTTTCCTCTAAGCATTGTGATCAAATAGCCATAAAGTGAATTTCATGTGAGCAAAAACAACAAGAGAAAAATTAGGGCAAAAAACTTAACTTTTTTCTAAATTAAAGATTACAGAAAAAATCAAAAAGCTGTAAAACAGAATTTCCTGCAGAAATACGCCAGCTAGATAAGAAAGATTAATCTTGCCTCAGGCTCTTTCTTGCTCAAGACTCCCTAGAAATCCCGGCACTTGCTGCAGTGATCCTATGAATTTCCCACAGCAGGCAGTGGGAATGACAAACATTCTTTTCAAGGCTCTCCCCAACAGTGGACCCCTCATAGAATCCCTTAATCCCCTCCACTCAGTGCTGACCTAAAGTAACTGAGGATCAAAACATAACCTCTGGAATGACCTCAGCTTGCTCTGTAACACCTCACCAGGGGTCAGAGCTGTCAAACAGCTCCCTGTAGGCCCTTGCTGCTCTCTGAGGAATGTGCTGTTTATCAGAACAAGAAAGCTCCCTCAGAAATATGTAGCACATCCATGAGGACTGCTGGCCATCTTCACTGAGAGCTACATGCAAAGCAGAAGGCAAAACTTACATGTGTACGATGGAGACACTGAAACGAAACCCACTCAGAGCCACAGCTGGAAAAATAAAACATCTCAAGACTGCAGCATCAACACACTGATTGCATGTGCTGTTCTCCAAGTGTTGGAGACGTGGAGTGAGGCCTAGAACACAAGTGCAGAGGACTCAAGACCACTGCCCTGGCACATCCTTCCAAGAATGGATGCATTTGCAATGACTCAAGAACAAGAAGTCAAGGAATGCTAACCCAGACCCTGGAAAACTTTCAAGGCTAACAGAACAACTCTTTTTTTTTTTTTTTAATCATAGTTTGGTGTCAGAAGGAATTTAAAAACAGATCACCATGTTCACTGGACTTAAGGTTTTCATTGGCAGAGTAGCAAATGGCAGAGTCTACCTCCAAAAATCAGCTTCTGGATGAGCTGACAGAACCCCAAAGGGACTTGCTGCTTTAGACACTGTTGCCTCTGGAGGTGCTGCAGGGTCCTGCACAGGCCAGACCTGCACACCTGGAGTGTTTGGTAAGGTCAAAGCCCAGAAGAGTAAGGCAAAGAAAGTTCCAAGTGTGGTATCAACTAATCCAAACCTCAGCAGTCTGAGATGAATTCTGACTCTGCTCAAGAGCCAGTGCAATAAAGACTCCTATGTTTCTCTTTGCTACCTGGTTATAGGCAAGCCTGAAGGTACTGGAGGTCCTAAATCAAGATCACATTTGCATTCCAGCATTCATCACAAGCCAGTTACTGGTTTCCTAAAGGGGCAGTTGCCCCTAGATACAACAGATGCTGCTTTCTGCCCTTAGTCATCCTGATTCCCAGCAAACAGAAATTAAATTCTAGATCTTCCTCAGCAACTCCCACATGCCAGAGCTTCCTGATGCCCATCCCAGTTCAAAAGCAGAGGCTTATCCCCTCATCGTGTTTGAAGGTGCTGAGGGGCCTCAGAGATGATGCACCATTCCCTGGGGTGCCTTGTTTGATGCTTAGAGAGGACACTCCCTCCCTGGCAGAGGGGAGGGCTCTGGGCTGTGCTGTCCTCACTCCAATGGCATCAGTGCCCACAAACACATCAGAGCAAAGATAGCTCAAGACCACAGCTTAGGTATTTAACCAGCTTCTAAAGGGATTTTACAGCCTGTTTTGCCTTAGCTATGCTACTCCCAGTGCTAAAATAGCCCGTTTAAGGACAGATGTATTAAACTTTCAGCCAGGGCCTTCCATTCTAATTATATTTTCTGCTCTAATACAGTCTCGGAAAGCAAACGTCTCCAAGAAAGCCATTTTCTAGGGATTTTCTTTCTAAAATACAAAAAAGCAGGGAGGGAGAGGCAGAATCATGTTTAAAGCAGCTTAAAAGGAAACCCTGGGATGCCCAGAGGGGCTGGGAAACATGTGGGTTTGGGATGACAAAGCCAAGCCAAGAGCTAGCCGGCTACTTCCAGCTTTCACACCATAAATCCCAACATTCCTGGCTGTCCAGTCGTGTTTCACATGTAGAAGGAGACTGAATCCAGTAGGATGTGGCAGACAGGATAGAGCTTAGTGAAGGGCACACTGTGTCAGGGACCTTTGGGCACTGCTGGCAGTGCAGAGGACGAGCTGGCCCAAGGCCCTACAGTTCTGTAAATCAATACAGCTGTTTATTTAAACCAAATGGCTGGAACCACAGCAGGCTTTGATTGTTGGAGCCATTTCCAAGAGGAAATTAAGAACATTTCAGGAGACGACAGCAAACCCATGTCAGAACAAAAGAATTCTTTCCAACTAAGTTTTTATTCATTATAGGGCATGTTTTCAGTTCACTGCTTGAAGCCAAATAATGGGCAGTACCCAACAGAATCATCATCAGCCAAGCAGACAACCAGACAGATATTTATCCCCAAGTGCTCCTAACTGCAGAAAGTTCCTAAATATATTTGTAGTCATGAATGGTATGGTTCTAAGCTCCCTGGTAATGTGTGAGAATCCAATCCCTGGATTTAACTGCCAAGTGTTAAAGACTGGCATGGCCAAGTGCAGTGACAAAGAATCCATGGGGTGAGAAGCCAGACTTGGCACGACTCTGGCTGTGTACAGGGGCAACTGCAGCAAGAACACTAATTTTCTGCAATGTGATATCTTGCTCTAATCCATTTTTTCCCTCTGTGGCCATACATGAACCTCTCTGTTTCAAGAAGGTAGGAAAAAGCCAAGAGAGAAGGAGAATTTGCATCTTTTCCCTTTCCCTCACACCCTATCCTGGATCACACAAATGTCAGAGTTTTTGTTTCTTTGCATTTTTACAGAGATTACTTTTGTAGAGGTGCTTCCTTTCTCTCTCCTTTCAAGGTTATTATCTGTTTTCTTAATAACCTCCTGAGAGATGAAAACAGATACTCTTAAAAAAAGCTACAACCTTTGACATTTTTAAGCTGCACTGTCACTCTTCATTGGAAAGAATTTAAGATGACAGGGCAGGATAAATTTGACAACTTCAAGTGAGCACTGGGAACATGAGACTAAAGTCTCTTCTTTTTACAGTGGGTAAGAAAACTGCTGGACTGTGTGTCAGACTCACAGTTGGTGCAAGTGGATAACACAGAAATCAGCTTGGCCCTCTGTCATTAAATAACACGAACCTCTCCTCAAACATTGGTAATTGGGTGCTGGGGGATTTGGGGTTTGAGCAGCACAGATCAAGAGTGAGAAGGTGGTAGATGGAGCAAGTGTGAATTATTCTTTGGCCTGCATTTTGTCAGAGCTGCTGCACAAGTCACAGATTCCAACATATTCATATATTTAAAAAAAATCTGTAATTCCCGACACACAGCATGCTTTGCCTACAAACAGGGCAGCAGAGCTGACACATTTTCACAGGAGGCCTCCTGAGTTGAAAGCAGGAAGATAAGAACAATTACTGTGAGAGCAAGGGCCAATAACCTGCTCTATAGAGATGGCATCCCTTTCATGCAGTGCTATCTCACTTGATTAAGAACTATCTCCATATTTTTAAGTCTGGTTTTCCAAAGAAATAAAACCTGTGTGACTGAGGTTGCTGACTGCTAAAAATGGAGGAAGAAAAGCTCCTTGTCACTGTGTGGTGGAGACCTGTGGGGCACAACAGCCAGCAGGCAGCATTGGCAGTGCTCAGGAGTTCTGTCTTCACTCTGCACTTCCACATACTGCTGGAGCCTCGTGGACATAGTGGTGACACTAAAATTGGTCCCTTGATTCTCAGTGAGATGCCTACCCTTGGATACAGCTCAGAGACTCACAGGGAGAGGCTCCACAGGAGCAGCAATTGGCTCTGCCTTTTTTGCTGTTGCTGTGATGTTGTTGGAAGACATTTTGGACTCTCAGCACAAACATTTTCTTTGGCATTTTAAACCTGATCACAGCCATGGGAATGTAAAAGAGAAGGAGCAGGGCAGACTTTTTCATAGCAAAGGGCTGCAGGACTCTCCCTAGTCTGTCCCTTCCTTGTGCAGGAGCTCCCACACCCACGGGGATGGGTGTACACCCTATTGCACCTGGGCACAGGTGAGAGCCTGGAACCATCAACCACTGCCTCACAGAGGCTCAAAATGAGGTCTGAACTCCATCAGCAGGTGATTGCTCTGCCCTACATAACACATGGTTGGCAAACATACACACTCCATAGCACGAACAATCTTAGGTGACATTTTGTCTTCTCTAATGCCTCAGTCATGGACTGATCTTTATCTGTTTCAAGAATCATGGATTGATCTTTATCTGTTTCAAGAAAAGAAAATGAAACAGGAAAGAAGTCCTATCTTGCTTCAATCACTACCTGAGCTTGGACTCAAAATCATAGCACTCAAATAAAGCCAAAGCTGAATCAACAAACTAAAAGAGATTAGAACATGGAGCAATTAAGAACAGAGATTCAGAATCTGATTTCAGATACCACCACATCAGTCTGGAGAGGAGTGAGATTAGTCCTTTACCTGGGTCAAAATAATAGTAATGCTAGTCCACATAAACCTTGTCAAGCTCCATGAGAACTTAATACCTTCCCTGCCCAGTACAGTAATGCATAATTAAGTACAGTAATGCATAATTAGGTCTGGTATTAGGGGCAGGAAAGCAACCTATGCCTCTTCTGGGGTAGCAGTTATGTCCTGAAGAAACTAAGTGCTGCTTTCAGAAGTCTACTCCCTCAGGAAAAATGTGCTTGTTCTGGTCTGTGGTGGAGCTGCTGCAATATTCCTAACCCTGGAATCAGCCATGAGGTCCAGCTGTGACCCTACTGCTGGTCTGAAGGCATGGACTTCATGATGTCATGCACATGATCAAGCACATGCAGAAATCTGCTTCTCAGCAGCCTGACAAGTATTTACAATCAAGAGGAACAGAAATTATATAAATTATATCAGGAATACTGAGTGATCTTGGCCACTAAACCACTGAGTAGGGCTCACATTTACCTTTTTCAGCTCCTCTCCTGACACTGATTTTCAGAATACACATAACATCTACCACAGAAGGGCACTCCTACCACATCTGCTGACAGGAGCACTGTCCAGCTCAGGGGAAGGTCACACCACTCCAACCACTGCAGTCTCTGAAGTGCAATCTTAGGATCTGATTTGGATGCTTAGAACCATACAGTGATCACAAGTCACAGCACGAAGGTAGTTCATAGAGGAAGGACATTCATATTTCAGTGTTGTGCTGGTTTAAAGGTGAACTGGCAGGAGAAACGAACCCAACACAAAAGAAGATTAGAAGTCAGAGTTACAATTTAATAACAATATTACAATAAATGCAATGGCACAAAGAGAAATTGGGTTTAACCCACAAACCCCAGCAGTGTCACCCAGACCCCTGGGGCACAAACACAGTGGGGTTTGGTGGCCCCTGTGCTGAGCCCCACATGGTTCCCCTGAGTCCAAAGGAAAAGGAAAGAAAAACCTGTTGGTGCAGATGATGGCACAGTCTGGGCAGAGTGGTGGTCTCCTCCTGTCGAGGTTCTGCTCCTCCTCTGGATCCCAGGAGTGGTTCCACAAGTCCCCAAACCCCAAGATTCTCTCCCCTCAGGTGCAGGTGGGAGCCCCCAGTGCCTCCCCCAGGGCAGGGAGTTCCACACTGGGGGATCTGACTCTGGGAGTCAGGGGGGATTTTGGAATTGTTGCTGGCCCATGAGCAGAGCTGAGCCCTCAGGTGGGTGTGGAGGTGCCAAGGACTCCCCAGAGGGGAGTTCTCCCAGCTCCTCTGCCAGGCTTCTTTCCCAGCCAGGTCCCAGCCTGAGGGGTCAGGTGTGCCCTGGGCAGCTGCTGCAAATGGTCCATTGTTACCAGTTCCTGGGCAATGAATGAGGGTGTAGAATGCACAGCTTTGGTCACACCCACACAGGGATAAACTGGTCCCACCTGCTGTAACTGGGACAAGTGTTTGGACAGTGCAGGGGGACACATAGCAGGAAATGTGGTACCCACTCCCTTCACAGCGGAGCAAGGACGTCACTTCCATTCAAACAAACAGGGGAGAGAGAAACCTGACCCATTTTAAATGCACATTCTTGAATTAAGGGACCAGAGGAAATTTTAGCCTTTAGAAAGGCAGTTCTAAAAGCAGCACAAGTAGCACAAACACAATCCTGCTGTACGTCTGTGTCCTACACTCCAGTTTGTCTTGATGCTCACGCTGAGGATAAGCTACAGTCCCTGCAGGACGTATTGTAAGGAATGTTACAAAAATAAGAGCAGGGAAGAGTCTTGGTTCAATTCAAACATGTTTTCAATGGAAACTACCTCATTCTTACATCTATTGGGCAGCGGAAGTGAAGCACAGGAGCCAAGAGCAAAAGGACACTTTTGGCTGTTTAACTGCAGAATGCTGCAGGGTTTGGCAAACCCTCTGCTCCCACTTCCATCACACCTCTGAGGGCTTTCTCAGTCTTTCATCACTCCAAGGCTGGATGCCAACAGTTACAATGTGGAACTCAGAAGTCAACAAACATGGGAATTCAGAGGCATGAGCTGAGCACACTGTGCAAATTGCTGTTTCCCTGAGAATCCTTTCCCAGGCAAAAACACAATGGCATTTTCAAAGGTGGAAACCTGATTTTTGACAGCACAACTTTTTTATATACTATGGACTATGTGGAAGACTTGCAATGGACTGTAATGCTGCTCTGCCTTGAGGGAATCCCACCAGTGCTGAAGGGCACAGTTTTGAGGAGAGAAGGAAAAAAATAACAGAGAGAAAAAAAATTAAAAGGACAGGAGATGGCTTAGCAAAATAGTATTTCTGGTTTCTACACTAATAGATACATTAGAACTGCACAGTTTGAGGAGCAAAGTACTGGAAACAAGAACCTCCAGATACTCTGTAGCTTGAGAGACAATCTGTGGGAATTGTACAGAAATTGTAAAGATTGATTTTGAAAAAATCAAACAGCAACTCACATCATATTTACATTGTCTATCACCATTCACGTGGAAGGTCACTAAATTTTCTAAATTTTAATAAGAAATAATCAGGTGGAAGATTGATTGTAATTATGAAGAGCACACTTCCATGCTTATGAAATCAGTATTTCTCAACAGGAAGACTTTCAAATCTGGAGTTAGTTCTTGCACTGGCAACTGTGCTTTGTTTCTGTATTTCCTGTAGCTGAAAAAAGCAGATTTCTCTGGCCCAGGGCATTTCTACTCTCAATTGCCACACACTATTATGGTAGGGAAATGTTTCTTGCAAAAAAATGATTTTCTTTTGTTCAAATTACGAAACATTTTCATTGTGATGAAAAAAAAAAACCAACAAAAACCAACACCCAAAATAACCCCAAACCCACCACTGTTTATAATCAACTATCCCTTTATCTCCTCCCAACCCCTTTTCCACAGGGCTACACCCTAAGCTATTTACTCATATTTCCCTTCATAAACCAAGGCAAGAAAGAATAATGTTGAGCTGATCTAAGACTGATGCTTGTCCCCCAAACTCTGTAGCATTTCATCAATGATCAATAAAAGTGGTTCTATTTGGCTGTTCATCCATCTGGCCACTGCTGGAGAGCAGCAAAGACAGATTTCAGCAAATGGCAAGGGGAATGACAGGATCATTTTAGAGTTTGTGGCACAGTAGCAGGGCAGGTGATGCTGCTGAAAGCTTTTCCTGCCACTTCCTGATCAGTCCAAGCACTTCTGGTTGTTGCAGGTCTAGGGTACAATGTCTACATAGAGAAGAGACCCCTGACATGTAATGACATTCTGCCTCTTCCACTTCTTGACTGGATATAACAGTATCATCTTTCCACCCTTTGCAAGATTGTAAGCAAAGACCTGTAAAGAAGCCTTTGGTGTAAAACAACCTGCTGAATTTATCATATTGATCATTGCAGAAGGTGGACTTGATTTCTTAGGGACATGCCAGCACAGGGAGGACATGGGCTTGTTGGAGCCATTCCAGAGGAGGCCACAGGAGTGATGAGAGGACTGAAACACCTCTCCTGTGAGGAAGGGCTGGGACAGCTGAGGTTGTTCAGCCTGGAGAATGGAAGGCTCCAGGAAGGCCTTAATGCTGCCTTTTGGTACTTTAAGGGGGATTCATTTTAGCAGGGCCTGTGGGGATAAGACAAGGGGTGAAGGTTTAAACTAAAAGAAGGTAGAGTTAGACTAGACATAAAGAAGAAGCTTTTTAAAATGAGGTGATGAAACACTGGAATGGGTTGCCCAGAAAGGTGGTGGATGCTCCATCTCTGAAAACATTCAAGGTCAAGTTGGACAGGATTCTGAGCAACCTGATCTGGTGGAAGATGTCCCTGCTCATTGCAGGAGGGCTGGACCAGATGACCTTTAAAGGTCCCTTCCAACTCAAGCTATTTGATGATTCTATGTTGAAATATGGAGCGTAGCATGTTGCTGTATAATGTATTATATTATAATGCAATATACTGTAATATATAAATGGAATTAAAGGAAATACCTGATGGCTTCTGTGCTGAGGTGGTATCCAAGTTACCTTGATAAAATCTGGAGGGAAGACACGATGAGTAAAAGAGAGGTGTAAGTGTATTGTGTCCTTCTTTCCCTGGACACATCCACCTTTCCTTCAGATGTGGGGAGTGCCCCTGGATGGGCCTTTTGTTTCTGACAGAGCACTCCTGCTAGCTGACACTCTGCACCTTGAGCTTGAGGTCTACCAAGCTAAACACCTGAGCTACCACCACCCAAACTCAGGGGCTAACACCTTCTGGCTGGGGCAACAGCTCACCAAGAACATCTTGTGGGTTGTGCACAGAGGGACACTGTGCTAGTTTAAAGGTGAACCAGCAGGGGAAATGAACTCACCACGAGAGAGATTATAAGTCAGACCTAAAATTTAATAATAATATTACAATAACAACACTGACACAAAAGGGAAATTGCTTTCAACTCACAAAAACCCAGCAGTATAGCCCAGTGTCCTGGGGCACAAACCCAAGGGGGTTTGTTTGCCCTTGTGCTGAGACCCCTGTGGCTCCCCCAAGTCCAGAGCAAAAGGAAAAGAAAAACCTGTTGGTGCAGGCGAGGGCTGTGGTCTGGGCGAGAGCGGGGATCTCCTCCTGTCAAGGTCCTGCTGCTGCTCTGGATCTGATGAGAAGTTCCTGAGGTCTTCTTACCCACCACTTATGTACCCTCAGGGAGCACTCAGTCCCTCCCACTGGGCGGGGACTCACACAATGGGTGATTAACTCTGGGAGCCAGGGGGTGTTGAACTGTTGATGGCCCATTAGCAGCTCTGCCCCCCTCAGGCTGGGTGTGAAGGTGATAATGGCTCCCTGGGCAGCTGCTGCTAATGGCCCATTGACCTTGGGGAATGAATAGAGGGGGTAGAATACACAGCTTTGATCACCCCCACACAGGGTTAGCTGGTCCCTCCTGCTGAACTAGGACAGACACCTACACCACAGTCCCCCTGACGAGTTTCATTTGGGCCATTTCTGAGTTTACTGCTGGTAAATACACACAAAAAGAATGTGCAGTGGAAATTTTCTGCCAAGTTGCTGTCCTCTTAGGTAAAACCAGAGCCCTTGCAATAAAACCTGAGGCAGGAGCAGGCAGTGTATATTCCAGTTTGAAAGTCCAGTGAATTTTCTTTCGTACCTCCAGCCCAGTCACACCACAGGCATTTACTTTAACAAGCAGTTTGAGATATGAATTTAAAACATTGGTTTGCCACAATCAAAAATTTTAGGATCAAGGCCTGTCATTTAATATTGAGAATGACTCATTGTAGCTTAAATGTTTGACCTGTGGAGGCATTATTTACTGTAGATCTGTAACAAGTAAAGCTACATAAATACACACATCAATTTTAAAAGCTGTTTGCTCTGGAAATGCAGGGAGGGGGTCTCAGCTTTCCAGTAATTCCCCTTTACCCAGTTTGACATGTTCACCAGGTCTTTATTATTACAGCTGCAGGGATTCCACACATCCAGGCCCTGACAACAAGAGGATGGGTTAGGAAGTGGGAGCCAGTGTTCCAACAAGCTTCTCTGCTTGGGGCTAATTTAATTCTAAAGGCTTGGTATCAGTTCAATCATGTTTTTAAACACCATGGCTTTCAGCTAACTAGCACACAGTACTGCTAGTGATCCCACTCCAGAAAGCTCTTCTGCAACCTGCCTGCTGGTCACAAATGCATTCAGTGACAGGCAGCATTTTGATCTCCTCTGATGCTCCTTTTCCCCAGCACTGGAGAGCTCTGGGTCTAGGAATGATGATGCAGTGTATGTGCATCATTAAATGACAGGCAGTATTTTGATCTCCTCTGATGCTCCTTTTCCATGGCACTGGAAAGTTCTGGGTCTAGGAATGATGATGCAGTGTCTGTGCATCATTAAATCGCAGGTGGTAGTTTGATCTCCTCTGATGCTCCTTTTCCATGCCACTGGAGAACTCCAGGTCTAGGAATGATGCAGTGTATGTGCATCCTGTGGAAGCTGCTCTCTCCTAATGGTTTGCTGCATCTTCAACTCAGTTCTGAACACAGTCATTTGCAAGGGTTTAATCCACAGAGCAGGAGCTGCCTGTGGAAGCAGCCTGACAGGGATCCTGCTCTGGAAGCCATTTGCTCCTGGGGAAGATCCCCAGCTGGCAGGGCTGTAGATACCAGCACTGAGCTTTCACACAAAGGCCTTCCCCTGGGTTATCAATCTGTGCTCACAGAGGGTCAGGAGCAACCTGAAGTAATTCGCCTTGGTTGTGTTTGCACAATGCCTATTGACATCACACCTGGCTCATACCGACACAATGAGCTACTTTACTTTCATTAACACTAAACACATTACCAAGCGTGAAGGAATGTAGCTGTTAGAGATCTGGGAGGATCCCACAGCCTTCTCTGTTGAGAGCATCACATTTCCCTCTGCAAAGCACCTGTACTTCTCTAAACCTCAAACCCCAGAGCAGCCTGAACCGAGACAGGCAAAGGGCAACATGAAACCACCAAGCTGGGCAGGAGCAGATCCCGTTCACACAGGCCTGGGGACTGGAAGGCTGATGTTCATTTTACTTGCCAACTCAGCTTCTTTGTTTGCTTCCACAAACCCTACAACTCCTCTGCCAAAACCCTCTGTGAGGGTTGTGCCACCTCCATCCAAACATCACCCGTTCCCCATAATAAGCTTGAAAAATGCCAAGAATATCTGAAAAGGAAAGTGCTAATTTCAATGCAAGCAATTAATGAAAATACAGGTGCTAGACAAGTAATTTGTGAGTTATGAATGCAATCTGTTTTGTGATAAGTTTCCCCACTAACAAGTGCCCTATTGTCCACTTGGAAGTCAGTATGTTGAACAGGTTTGTCACCCAAAAATCTTGAGTGAAGGCTGACATAGCAGTCTGTGATGTGTTTTTAAGAAATAGATCTTCGTGGTGAAGTCAGAAGGCAGAGTTAACTCCTCAGCCTCTCTTCGAGGGAAGGGCACAGCACGTGGCAAAGCATCTGCTGGATCTGGCACTGCACTGGGTTGCTGGAGTTCTGGGCTCCTTTCCTTGGCTGCAGCACATCAGTTCTTTGGAGTATTAAACAAGTTGAGTTTCTGGTGTTTGCATGAGCTCCTACAGCCCTGACATAAAGGATTCTCTCCTGTGTTTATTCCTCTGCAGAAAACTGCAACCAAAGTAACCTGTGACTGGAGCTCTTGTAAAAGCAAACCAAGGCAAGACTTGCAGGGTGTGGTTTTCTGTCTCCTCTGTTTTTAAGTGACTTCACATTCCTGAAGGCCAGACCCAGTGATGGACATAAGGCTTTCCAAAGAATGGAAGAAAGTGAACTCAGTTCTGATTTTGTAGATTTTGGACTAGACAAGCACATGCAGCCCTCCCTTCTACATTAGTCTCATGATAGATTAGTTTAGCTTGAAAAAAGAGATAATGCAAAACAGAGAAACCATTTGTGTGAACCTGTGCTAAAGGCATAAATAAATAAATAAATAAGGTTTGGCTGGATACATGGAGAAGTAATTGCATGAGACTGTAGGGATATTGCTGATCCTCCTAAATCCTAAGTCAAACTCTGATATTGCTGATCCTCCTAAATCCTAAGTCAAACCCTCTCACAGAAGTGAACATTCTAACATCCTAATTTCTACAGTTTCATAGAAATAATAAATTGAAGTTGCATTTCTTTCCAGATTTTGAATTTACATGATCCTTGCAAGTGTTTTGCCATACACAGTAATTTAAACAAACAACCTTCCCCTGCCACATGTGAGGTTCTTACACACTCAGGCCTTACTTTGGTCTAGAGGTTGGGTCTGACTGTTGCTGTTTCCACTGGCTGTGGAGCCCGGACACAAAAGTGGCCTCCCAGAAAGAATCAGATTGTCCATGTCAGAGAAGTGACAAGTTCCCAGCATGTGTGTGACACCTCCATTTATTTCCTGCACTGTAATTGTTGGGGAGTTTTCAGTCATGGGAATCCTGCTGTCTGTCATTGCAGGCATGAAAGACAATAAATTAAGTAATCAGCTGAATGAGCTCAGAAGTACAGGTTGCTTTATCATATCAGATCCACAAAGGCAGCTCTTACCTCTCCCAGGAATAACAAAAGTTTACCTGTGAATGTTGCAGGTGAAACACTAGTGGAGATTACCTTTTAAAAATTCTTGGACCAAGATCTCATAGGGATGTTCAAGTTTGTTACATTTATCGTTTGCATTTGTTATGCAATTATTTTGGTTTTTGTTTTGGCTTCTTTTAATAGAAGGTGCTATGAGGTGAGAAGGAAACTTAAAGCTCCTTAAATTCTTTCTGGATCTGCCTTCCAGCCTGGAAAGAACATTTTATATGCTTTATTTTACCTGTCTTTAAAGCTCTTTAAGCAATGTTTCTATCACAATAGACCAAAGAGACAGAAATTTCACAGCCCCAGCTCATCTTCTGTCCGGAAAAGGAGTCTCAAACTATCTCTGATGTTGTAGGACCATTGAATTTACCATAACTGGCTCCTAGCTCTGAGCTCATCAGCCACTCAGAACTCCCTGTCTGGACACTTCCCTGCTGTGTTTAGTTCTCCCCACAGAGATTAGGAAATTTTTATTTTCTTTGTCCTTGTTTGCTTAAGGATTGTCACTCTCTGCAATTCATAAATGCCATATCAGGTTCCTCTTGCTTCTAACTTGCCCCTGGGCATTGAAATTTGCTCCTGAAACTTTTGAAGAGGGAAGTTCCTGAAAAGTCACTTAAGCCCAGGAATAGTCTAATTTATCCCTTCTCCTGGTCCCAGTCTCAGGGAGCTGGTTCTTTTGGCACTGCCCTTGGTAAAGGACCCCCTGGAGGCTTCTGCTCCCACTGACTTTCCCACTCTTCTGCATCAGGCACTTAAAAGAATTGATTCTCTCACTTTTACCTTGTTCCATCAGCCCTGGAGATGACTCTTTTGCAGATATTAAAAAACCTGCTGTGCTGCTTTCACATGACACTCCAATGAAGAGTCACTGTGAGTCACATTCCCTGTGTCCCAATCCAATGTACACAACAAACCAAAGAGCACTGCCCAGAACTCCTCTGGATGAAACCTCAATGATATTGAACCATTGATATAAATGGCTGTGATATTTCTTGTTTCAGAACTCGCATTCTGCACCAGAGGTTAATGAAACACACAATCTGAGGAAATGGAGATGGAACAAAGGTTATGAATATACCCACAAACATCCTTCATCCCCTTCTCTCTCTGGCCACATTCCTACATATAAGTCCATCTTCATACTTCAAATGGTAAATGGAGGGTCACAAACCTGTGGAAAAAAATTCCTTGCCACTTCACCCAGCTGCCAGAGATGCAGGAGTACAGTTTTCCATGCAGCAATGTTTCAGACACCCTCCACACAGCATCACACTCATTTTCTAACTGCTCCAGGAGTTTGTTTATGTGCTTTGTAGTGCTCTGACATCTAAACTGTGAACTCCTCTGGAGCACAAATTACCCTCTGGGTTACTCAGTCCTGAGCTTTCTTAGCCTGGTTCCAACAGCAGTTCAGGAACCAAAATGCCAAAGACTTACTCCTAGGGAAGGAAGTTGCTACTCTGGAATGATTAATGTTTCTTGCTGCATTCCTGGACATGAAGCTAATCTGCTGCTGGACGCTGGGGATACATTAAACACAACATGACTGGAAAAAATCCTGCTTTCACAGCTGAAAGAAATGCAGGGGCAAACTCTGGTGGATCCTCTAACACTTTAAAATCTGTCACAACGTGCGACTTCCTGCATCTTCGTCAGGGGAAAGGCAAGAATGGAGAACAGTTCAAACTTTGAGTTACTTCTGTGTTTTAAGCCTTTTGAACTGCACTGATGCAGAAGCTGTAAAAAGGCATCATTCCTTCTGGGCACATGTCATGTTGACCCCAGCAGATATAAACAGCTGTGAGCTGTGTCTGTAGTTATTTTCAGAATGGACAGAAACAGGCACAGTGGTATTAATTGCTGAGAGCAGGAGGCAACATCATGAGCTTTAGTGGAATGTGAGAAATCCTCCATGTAAAAAGACTGGCCAGTGTCTTGTAAGGAAAAATCAACCCCTGCAGCTCCTCCAGGGGAGGTAAGACCAACAACTCTGCCTGGAATCCCAGCTCTCTGACATCACCAGCTCTTCAAATCACAGTGAGCTGAGGCAAAGGAGAATGCTGGCAATGCTTTGATGCCATCAGTGGGCAGGGCCTCCTCCTGTGACTTGCCTTCCTTATGGAGAGGGCTCATTCCTTTTAAAAGGAATAACATTACCTTGCTACTCACACTCTACATTTTTGCTTTCTCCCGAGAGCTGCTCCTGCTTGATGTGACAGAGACAAACTGCCAAGCAGAGGTCCAGTAGCAGTTAGTATAAAGGCTGAAGCTTCAAGAGGAGGCTTTGAGCTCCTTCCCCACATTTCCCTGCTCCCTGTTTTCCTTCAGACCAGCAATGCCTGAGTCTGGCTCTGCACCAGGTCCTAATCACAATGTGGTAGCACACAGGAGTAAAAGGTCCTGAAAGATGGAAGTTAACTGAGCATGGCTGACTTGAGGTTTAGCTGTGGTTTGTGGAGAGTTTTTATTTCATACCTCTGTTTGGTGCACATGTGCCAGTTCAGAAATCAAACTCCCACACTATGATCAGTGCATGTGAGGGAGTTTCTGCTCCAAACACTGTTTTAGTTCCAAGTGAGAGATTCAAGCAGGGGTTTAGTGCTGGTAGCACACAAACACTTCCTCATGCTATTCTTCATGTCTGCTTTGCTATCAGTAAGTATTGCAGCAGCTGCAGCAAGGCTGGAAGAGCTAATTAGGGAAGGTGACTCCAAAGGGAAAAGCATCCCTGACATCCTGCTGCTTCTGAAGCCTGAGAAACAGAAAAGTGGTTTGGCACAACTGATGGGAACCCACCAGGCTGATGTTCTTCCTCCCCTTCTTCATTGGGAAGGACAATTGGATGGAGGTGGCTGGGAGCCAGAAGCAAAGTCCCAGTCCTAAAACCAGGTTTACATTTGGCTCAGCAGCCCTGAGAGCACCCTGATGGTGCAAACTGCCCAGGGACTGCAGGGGCAGGCAGGGTGGAGGGACAGAGAGGGGGTGGTTTCCCCATCCCTGGAGTTTTTTAAGATGAGACTGGATGTGGCACTCAGTGTCATGATCTGGTAATCAAAGTGGCGTTGGGTCAAGGGTTGGACTTGATGATCTCAGAGGTCTCTTCCAACCCAGCTGATTCTGTGATTCTGTGATTCTATGATTTTAAGAGAGGGCTCCCTAAGATCAGCTGTGTGGCTGTGACAGAACAGAGCTGAACTTCACCAGAGCAGTGCCATGTTCAGTCTCATCTTAAAAACCTCCAGGGATCGTGAATCCACCCCCTCTCTGGGCAGCCCATTCCAATGCCTGAGCACTCTACCTGCAAAGAATTTCTTTCTGATATCCAACCTAAACCTCCCCTGGCAGAGCTTAAGCCTGTGCCCTCTTGTTCTCCTGCTGGTTGCCTGGGAGAAGAGACCAACCCCCACCAGGCCAGAACTTCCCTTCAGGCAGTTCCAGACAGTGCTGAGGTCACCTCTGAGCCTCCTCTTCTCCAGGCTAAACACCCCCAGCTCCCTCAGCCTCTCCCCACAGCACTTGTGCTCCAGTCCCTTCTCCAGCCTCGTTGCTCTTCTCTGGCCCCACTCCAGCCCCTCAATCTCTTTCCTCAACTGAGGGGCCCAGAACTGAACACAACACTCAAGGTGTGGCCTCCCCAAGGCAGAGTCCAGGGGAAGAGTCACTGCCCTGGGCCTGCTGGCCACACTAGTTTGGATCCAGGCCAGGATCCCCTTGGCCTTCTTGGCCACCTGGGCACACTGTTGGCTCCTGTTGAGCTTCCTGTCCCTCAGTCCCCCCAGGTCCCTCTGCCTGGCTGCTCTCCAGCCACTCTGTGCCCAGCCTGGAGCGCTGCAGGGGGTTGGGGTGGCCAAAGGGCAGGACCTGCACTTGGCCTTGTTAAACCTCATCCCATTGCAATCAGCCCATCTCTCCAGTCTCTCCAGATCCCTCTGCAGAGCCCTCCTGCCTTCCAGCAGGTCAACACTCCCTCCCAACTTGGTGCTGTCTGCAAACTTACTAATGATGGACTTTATAGATCACTTGCCCATTCGGCCATAACTTTGAAAAACATACTAAGGAGGCCATTCCAAATGTTCACCACCCAGGTCAGGAAAGAGAAAAATCCTAACTACAAACCACTGCCCAACCCTTTCCTCGGGGTCTGCTTCCAAAGCCCATATTCGAGCCTAAGACAGTCTAGTTCAGAGGGCAGAGCAACAAATCCCCTGGTCTGCCCTTCCTGCCCAGGGAGCAGCAAGGGAAGGCAACACCCTTCTCCTGGTGACCTCAGGCCCAGCTGAGCCAGGGCAGCAGCAGCACTGGTGGCTCCTGCCTGCAGGACACCTTCAGCTGGGCTGGGATGCAACCCAGAGCCCTCTGACCTGTGTAAAGCCACTGCCTGAGTCCTGAGCATGAAAACAGACACATAAACACCACCCAGGGGTTTTTGCTTAATCATTCAGCTATGTAGACACAGGATCCTCACAAGTAAACCACTCTGGACAGGGAAGAAAGAGAAGACTTAATAATCTTTTCTAAAACCACAGCTAGAGAGGTTTCCTGTAGAAAAATGAATGCTCTCGCCTCAAACTGAAATTTAATATAGTAATTTTTATTTTTGAAACGAGTTCATGTGGTCAAGCTATAGCTTTGAAAGGAAACCTTTTCCATATAAAGCTTGGAAAAAATATGAAATATAATCTGAGGACTTCTTCCAAAGCAAAAGAGAGATCCTCCAGGACAGAAAGAGCCCGTGAGGAATCTGTTGTAATCCACAAAGCAGCTTAATTTGCTTCATTATGCACAAACTAAAGAAGAAATCCCTGGAAGGGGACTCGGGAGAGCTGCTTTGCTGGTTCCAGTTTCACATGGCCATTTTTTGTGGACATTTTATATCAAATAATGCATTTGAGAAGAAAATGAACGTGTACCTGATGAAAAAAAGGGAAGAAGTGAGAGAACTGCTTAAGGAAAACAGAGGATGAAAGAATTCATTTTCCTTATACACAGCCATGAAGAAATACCAGTACCATTAGCAGTTTAGTTTACAGATACTCTCAATATATTATCCAAACCAAACCATGAATAAGCAAACAAAATATATTCCAAGCAAAAGACCTGGAAAGCAGCTCAAGTTCTTACAGCCAAAGTACAGAAGTGTTTCTGGAATTTGAGGTTTGATTTATGAGTCTATTACCATGCTAAGAATTATTGCTTGTGCCTCCTGAGAAGAGGACAGACCTGTTACATCCCCAGTGACAGGATTTCGAATTACAGCAGATTAGTAATCATTCAAATAGAGACTTGCCATGAACTGCACAAACAGAAGCAGCTCATCTAACCCTGACACACCTCAGGAAAACTCTGTTGTGTGACTCACAGCTGAACTGTGATGCAACCCCTGCTGCTCTGCTCCCAGAGATAAGGAGTGGCTCAGGTACACTGCACACAATCTCCTATCTTGTTCCACTGTTACTTTTTTGACTCCCCAGGGTTTATCATGGCAGCCTTGAACGGCCTCAGGGGCCAAGAACAGCCTCTTACAAAAGGTGCTCTGTCTATGACAAGCTCTCAGAGATTTACAAGGATTTGGTCTTGTTTAGCTGAAGAAATCAATTGGAATAGATATTTGAAAAGAGTATTATCCTACACAGCCACTAAAATAACTCATTTATCTTATCCTGGGACCTGAAGCACAGGGAGACCATGAGTCCAAGGAAGATCCAGGAGAGGCCAACCAAGCATGAAGAATTGGCAGCAAGGGGCTAATCATTTTTCACTGCGTAGTTTCACCCAACACTTTTCAGTTAACATTCTTTTTCTCAGGAAGTCTGAATACACACACCACACCTCCTCTCTAAGTGTCAGCATTCAAGCTGCTTGCATGATTTCTGAAAGCCTGCCTGTTCATCCTTCTCAAATTCCACAATACAGAATGGATGTGGCTTGGAGTAGACTTTCCTGATAGCATTTAGAATTCTCTTTGATGCAGAGCATGTGTTGCTGATTCTATCTGAAAGACATCTTGTAATTTCTCTGAGCCAACACAATTGCATTTATTTATTCATCCATTTGTTTATTGGAGTTTTGATCCCTGCATGGAGTAATTGGACTAGTGGGGAGAGGGAACAAAAGAATATGCCTGTGAGGCTTGAAAGGCCCCACTGTGCTCAGCAAATGTGCATTTGCTTTCTTCACCTGTTTAACATTTTAATAAACTGTTAACAACAGCTCTTCTACCCACTTGCTTTTTGTAGGGTGGTTCAATTCCTAGTCAGGCAACAAGGCTCTTCACCCTGGTAATTTTTCTGCCATAAGTAAGACCTGCCTCCAGCTGCTGACCTTATGCCAACACCATCTTTCCTTGTGATATTTATCCTCTGGAGAAGCAAACCCCACTGCCCACAGGCTGAGGGAAACAGCTCCTAAATCACTGCTCCCTGCTGGCAATTTTTGAAGATGTTGCTTACCAGTGAGATGTGCACAGCACCAAACCTCAACAACTGACAAGGGAGGAAAAGGGATATCTCAGTATTTTCTATTTTCATTGAATTTGTGGGATGCCAGAACTCCAAAAAAAAAAAAGGAAAAAGAAAAAAAAAGAAAAAAATATAAAAGGGCTTCCTTCCTAGAAGAATAAATAAGTGACTTGCCTGACAGCAGAGCTTGATTCTCCTCATTCCTGTCTTGCTTGGGAGAATACATTGGAAAGGATATTCTGGGGCTGAGCCAACACAGAGCCAACAGTCTGCTGTTATCAGCAATACACACTTCAAGCTGTCAGCCAGCTCCTCACCTCCCAGGATGAGGGAGAAGTGCCTGGTCAAGTTGCCACTTACTAAGGAGAGTGGTATAAAGTGTGAAACGGCAACGAGGGTTCAGTTCCCTGTCACAGCTCTAGGGGGATTTGGTTTGGTTTTCAATGAGAGCAACAAAGACCAACAACTGGGCACAGTCTTTCAATATAGAGCAGATATCTGTGCCAATGGTATAGAGGAAGGTGAGCAGTAGGACAGGACAGCTTTCTGTTCAGGTGATCAGACCAGCTATTTTCTACTATGACTCCATGCACCTTCGATCAGTAATAAAATCTTTCACTTGCCTTTAGCAACAATGATAAATAAAACTTGCTTTGCAACAATGAAAGGACATGACAATTTTAATCAGAGTTCCAGTAAAATGAAGTTTCACAGCTGAGGTTTAAGCAGTATGAAGATGCTCTTGACCATCACTGGGTTAATCTGTTTATGGGAAATAAATTGTAGGCTCACAGCAGCAAGACCAGGAGCTGCTCACTTCTGGATTCTCCCAAGAAATCCCTGACCATGGGACGAATTCCTGCTAACAAACAGGGTCATCAGCAGGCTGGATTTTTAGGGTTTACTTTTGGCAGTGGTGGGGCTCTCCAGAAAACAAGCAGTCCAAGTGCAGAGCTGGCTGGGGGTGGTTGAACCCAGCGAAGGACATTCTGGTTGGTGCCAGGAAAGGAATTTTTGCAGCAAGACCCTTGACAGCCCATTTGTATGAGCACACTGAAAAAAACTTAGGGCAGCCAACTTTACCCAGACATTAAAAGTTTTCACTACAAAAAGCTAAACCAAACAGCTTCTTTTGTTTAAATTTTTTTTTCTCCTCGTCTATATCATAGAGAGCTTTTGCACCAAAGTGACCTTTAGGAGCTGGATTCATCAATGTCTAAGTAATCCTATACTCACCCAGAGCAACTTCTGCCCTTCCTTCACTGATAAGAAGCATGTGGGGAGTAAACAAGACTGATTTAAATGAAATACCAAGCGTTTCCAGAAGGGCATCTCACAGCAGAGCTTGTTTGGACTGTGCATTCATAAGCAAACAGGAGATAGAAACACACAATCCTTAGTTACCAGATTAGAATTTCCCTATCAAAAGAGGATGAAGTTGGAGGTAAAATTCGTACATTAATGTTCCAGAGTAAGAGATGCTCCACCTTGCATGGCTCTGTAAAAGGATATGACTGCTTGGTCTGTAGATACAAAATTTCTAAAAATAAACACAGACTTAGGAAGGTTCTTAATAAACTTGTGAGAAACCCTCTGGCTACACCCTCCCCTTTTCAGCCCTTCCTCACAGTTAGTTTTTGTCGAAAGTCACTGATACATTTTCCCATTTTATCTGAGACACTGCCCTGCTTTTCCCTGCCTTGCTGGGATGGGTATGGAGGAGAACCCATCCTTGCACATACAGCATTCTCTGAAATTCCAAGTTGTTTTGGACATGGGAGAAAAAACTTCACCTCTTTGTGCAACTGTTTGCCCTCCAGGTAGATACTGATAGGGGAAAACTACTCCAACAGTGGATAGAAGGAATAAAGTCCAGGTTTTCAGGCATAGGATTTTAGTGGTCTGGCTTATACTTATGGGACCACTCATGCAGGAAAGAAAAGCAGAAGCTTGACAGAATTTGATTTCAAGACTCTCCCAAAGGAAGCAGTTTATCAAGAGAAAGACCCAGTGTAGAAAGGTACTTGGTATTGACTCAGGAACACTTTTCCTCTTCCAAGGAAATCCAAGGCACCCTGAGCCAGAGGGGGTGATGCAATCTCAGAGAGTCAATCAGTCCAAGTCATTTGGAGAGAGTTCAGTCACAGAGGTTTTGCAGGAACGCTCTCCTGTGAGCTCTGCGTAACATTAAATGTTTAACCTGTCAAAGCCACCCCCCACAGTATCCCCAAAGCAGTGAAACAGCTCAAACCAGCACAGCTGCAGCAGGCAGAGCTCCAGAACACCAGGACAGGAGCAGGAAGCAGGCAAATAAACCAGCAAAGAAATACACTGCATCTAGGGTAGGGATGGGCCAAAAAGGAAATAAATTTGAGCCTTCCAAAGATTTAAAAAGCTACTGCAATCACACAGAATCACAGTTGCACCACTGCTGTTGAGCCAAGGAAAATCATGACACAGATACCCAGCCTGAAGTTTACTCCACCCCATGAAATTACCACTCACCTCCTCCTCAAAAAAAGCCTCTTCCAAGGCCTGCTGAAATCTGCCAGTTTTTGGTGTGGCTTCAAAGGTTTCTTTGACATTTCAAAGGTTCCCAGGAAAGCCATATTAGAAAGTTCTTAACAGAAATGGAAGCTGAGAGTAAGCTCCAAAACTCAAATCCAATTTTTAGAAAAAATTCTGCTGGGAAACATCAGGAACTGGAGGAATTTCCCAGGGTCTATCTGCATTAGAACATGTGTGGCAAAGGAGAAAAGAGGTGAAGGAAAGGTAGCTGTGCTTGCCTGAGTTTTTGGGAGGCTTTGTGAGGTTTGGGTGGCTGGAATCTGTATTATTTGGTTGGGTGACTTGGTAGCTATTGTTGTTAGTTTGGGTTTTTTCCCCACGTTTGTACATATATGTATTTTATCATACTCTTTTTTTAATTGTTTTTCTTTTGTATGATATAAGAAGTTTGCTACTTCGAGTTCTGGTTTTTTTTCTCCCTCCTTTTCCCTTGGTTGGGGTTGGGGGGTGGGGGGGGAACCCTTTCTCTTTGTGTTGGGCAGTTGGCACTTTGCCAGCTCAACCCAACACAGGTGTCTGCTGAGCTCCCTCCTCAGGGACCTCTGGTTGCTCTGCTGGGAGGTTGGGACAGCCAGGAGAGCAGCAGCTTGTCCGTCCTGCAGCCACTTCTCTGAACACTGAGCTGATGATTCTTCATGCTCTCTGCTCTGTTGAACTATATAAAAACCAGAGGAAATCACGTATGGGAAACTTTCATCATATGCCCATTTGTAGAATAAGGATCTGCCTGGGCTTGGGGAAAACTCCAGTGTGCTCTTAGTGAGTCAGCTGTGCCCCAGCAGCCCAGGGCTGTGTGAACAGCACTGGCCAGCAGGTACTAAAATACTGGAATAACATTTTGTACACCTCAGCCTTCCCTGGCCCTGCCAGCTGGTGTGTGGGAGCTGTCAGGCCAAGCTGGTGCTTTCAGTGGCAGCAGGGCAGGTACGTGGCCTCCATGACACCAGCTGGCAGGACATGCCTCACCTCCTCATGGGGATCCTGCAAATGCCAGGGTTGGAGAAGGAGAGACAGGTCTGCCAGCTCAAAGGGCTTCTTTAAGGATTGGGAAGCATCTCGTCCTCCCACCACTGGCAGCCAGGCTGCAGCTGCGGCATCGAGGGGCAACCTGCCCATGGTGAGGGGCAACCTGCCCGTGGTGAGGGGCAACCTGCCCATGGTGAGGGGCAACCTGCCCATGGTGAGGGGTAACTTACCCACAGTGAAGGGTAATCTAGCCACAGTGAAAGGTAACATGCCTAAAGTGAGGTGTAACATGCTTGTGGGGAGGGGTAAACTCTCCACAGTGAGGGTGCCAACCCATGGTGAGGGTACAAACCCATGGCGAGGGTAAAACCCCATGGTGATGGTGCCAGCCCACAGAGAGAGTACCAACTCATGGTGAGGGTACCAACCCACGGTGAGGGTGCCAACTCATGGTGAGAGTACCAACCCCAGGGAGGGTGCCAACCCATGGTGAGGGTACAAACCCATGGTGAGGGTACTAACCCCCAGGGAGGGGGCCAACCCATGAGGAATGTACCAACCCACAGTGAGGGTACCAACCCATGGTGAGGGTACAAACCCATGGTGAGGGTACCAACCCCCGGGGAGGGTACCAACCCCCAGTGAGGGTACTAACCCACAGTGAGAGTACCAGCCCATGGTGAGGGTACCAACCCCTGGTGAGGGTACCAACCCATGCAGCCCCAGAATCCCTCACGGCACACTTGCCTTTTCCTGCAGTGGTTTCTTGCCCCATTACTGACAAGCAGAACTGTATCTTGTCTTTCTTTTTTTCCTTGCCTCTTCCTTGAGTCCTGGCAGTTAAGGAAATGGAACTGGAATGTTTATGGGTTAGGAGCTCTTTTTAAAGGAAAGTTTTGGTCTCTAGCCCACGATTCTTTACCAAGATCATGGCAATAGGTTACTCCTGCTGGTCTTTGGAACTGAGTCAATCGTCTTCTATGATTTGATTTTAATTAACAAGATAGGTTCTGTCCACTAGAGTGTTACTATTGGAGTCTAAGACATGCTTGGAAGCAAAAATCAGGCTCTGCCTATTTATGTGGATGAGATAAACCCTCTTCAGGTCCACCAGCTCACCTTCTACTTACATGAGCTAGAGACTTTGGTTGATTGGAAGGATATAATTGTGTCTTATAAGAGACACTTGAAGTAAGGAAGGGAGTCTTGTTGCTCCATAATTCATGAAGTTAACCTCTCAGTTTGCTGACAGAACTTTCTATCATTTATACCTGGACTCTGGGGATTTTTTTTTTTGCTTTCTTTTCTACACCACAACTGAGTTGATTATAACCAACATTCTTAAACTCTGGAGTTTTCAGAGTGCCTGAGTCATACTTTTTGCCAGTGTTTCTCTGGTCTAATATGGGCAGGTAAGAAAGAAGTCTGTCAATGCCAAGAACATTTTCCAGAACTTTCTCTGTAAAGCTTCAGAGTGAATATGAAAGTCTGGGCTTAAGTCCAGCACACTGAATCCACAGAGGATTCATAAGCTAAACAGAAGAATTAAACATTTCTGCAGTTTCAAGTGTATCCATAGCACTGGGGCTGAGTGTGGCATCTGAAGCTCTTTGAAAGGGTCATATGCAATTTCCAGTTTAAATACAGTTGTAGGGTGGTTAATAACTTAGCATTTAAATTGTGCCTGCTGAAAGCTTGGTATACAAGTTAATATGAGAGTCTCTCTTCTCCTTCAGTCTCAAAAAATGGTTTAAATTGCTAAAACCATTTCAGAATATTTTTGAGGTTCATTTTTGTGGGTTTTTGTTTGTTTAATAAGCTATGAAATTAGGGCTGAAATAGGAAGCTGCCATTTGCATAGTGATCCATTCCTCTGTAGGAACACCACAGAAGTGAGTACTCCACACACACAAACTCAGCAGCTCTTGCTGCCAACCCACTGTGACATGAGCCTGAAAAATCAATTTACTGTGTCTTTCCAGGGATTTCACACAGCACTCATGAATGTCTTAATTGTTTGGATTTAATCATCACAGTTGTAGCTGGGTGGCTTTTCATTCCAACTACAGCTGTCCTGACTGGGGGAACCGTTGTTCGAAACAAGGGACTGAACCAATTCAAATAAAATCACACATTTGACAATGACACATCTATGATTACACTGAGGGTAATAGGTAAGGAGGGCTTGGAAATACATGCACTGAGATCCAACTCCAAATCCAGCTTTCTGATTCAGTGTGTAGGCTATGGACTGATCTTTGAGCATTAAGCCAAAATGTCACTTAAGGCAAATGGTAGCTAGGCTGAAACTCATAATGGAAAAGAGGGGTCCAGTACTTGAAGCACAAGCTGACTTTCTCCTGTCTACATTTGAAATAAGCTCATTCTTTCCTAAGGTAGAAAAATAACTCTCCTTGAGGCAGAGCTTTACCCTTCTTTTTGTTTTACTTCCCTTCTGATGAGAGGTAGCTCCAGTTAAAATGCCTTAATGACAGGGCAAGAGTCTTGGTTCTGATCTCACAAGCCATTTCATGTCAGGATGACTTATGCTTGGCACTTCAGAGTCAGACCCAGGGTGTCCATCACTCCACACTTCTCCAGGGTCCCAAAGATGCATGTTTTTATAATTGAAACAGGCACTTGCAGAAGGAAGAGCATTTCTGGAGACCCCTCATGCTTCAGAACAATTGCTATGGTGGAAAAAGAGTTTGCAAACAGCCACAGCTCATTGCACCAGTGGGTTCTCCCCTCTGAGAATGCTAAAAGGGTGACTGCCCATATTAAAGCTACTGCTGACTGCACAGGTAGTGCAGAGTTTATTTAACACAAAGGCAGCTGAGGGGCTCCAGCCCTCGCTCCATCTTCATGGCCTCCTCTGCCCTGGCTCCAGAACCTAAATGGACTTCCTGTGCTCAGGCCCCAGAGCCACAGGGAGGGATGGGCCCTGCAGGGGCTGCAGCTTCCTGGGAATGGCTGGGAGTGTTGTGTTATCGATCAGGAGCAACTGAAGGCGTTCCAGTGCTGAGGAAGAGTCCTAGTTCTGTGGCCAGGACCAGTTTATCACTGTGTGGGAGGTGCTGCAGTGCCCTGAGCTACTGTGTGGCCTCCTCTGTCCTTGCCCCAGGAACTTCAAGGCTTCTGGTGTTGGGTCCCCCAGAGCTGGAGTTTGCTGTGCAGGTGGGGTGTGCTGGGAGCGGAGCAGAACGGCAGAATCCCCCATGCCCGGCTGCCCCCAGAGCTGGGGATGAGCCCAGGGCAGGGTGTGTGTGTGTGCTGGGACTGCACATTGGGAGGGTCTGTATGGCCACAGTGACCTGTGAGATGTATGGGCAGAAGGACAAGGACACAAGGAGATAGAAAACATGTCTAAAATGTTTATTTACTTTATAAGAATCTTTGCAACCAAAATTGCATTGTTTTATATACAAACACTTGTCTTCATAAAAACAACAGTCTTCTTAAAACAATCCATCTTCTTGGTGAGAAGAACAATCTTCTTAATAAAAACAACTATCTACCTAATAAAAACAACTAGTGTTAATAACTGGTCTACTTAATGATGACTACAATATTCTACTAAAAGCAATAATCTTCTTATTGAAAAAACTATCTTCTTTATAATATGAATCTTCTTAAAAAATACAACAATCTTCAATAAAAAACAATCTTCTTAAAAACAGCTATTTACCTAATAAAAACAACTATCTATCAAAGGTATTTACCGAAAATGATGAAAGCCTTGTCAAACATATATACAGGGTGGCCGGTCCTATGGCCGATTCCATGGCCGGGTGTCCATCAGCCCTGTAAGCAAAGGCAGGGATGGTCAGTGCAGGAGCCCTGCTGGGTGTGCCATGTGCCCCCAGGCTGGCACACGCTGGGCACAGGCACTGTGCGGCCAGGCCTGAGTCCGGCTGGGCATGGGAGCTGGGCCCAGGCAGTGGGACAGGGATAGTTTGGCCCAAAGTAGGGCAGGGCAGGGCAGGGCAGGGGTCGGGATTGTGGCACCAGAATGCAGGGCATGGGCACCATGTCTCTGAGCAGGGACACCCAGCCCGGCTGAGCCTGGCGCCAGGTGCCCCACTGTGCCTGGGACAGGGACAGGCAGCATCTGCCTGTGCTGCTGCTGGGGGTGTCCTCAGCCCAGGATCATTGGCTCCTCCCTATCGCCTTCCTCCTCCACTTCCATCTCTTCCTCATCACCTTCCATGTCAATGTCCATCTTTTCCTCAATGGCTTCCATCTCCACATCCATTATCTGTCTCATGTCCCATTCCATCTCTTCTACCATGTCTTTCTCAGGCTGCAGCAGAAGCACAAGCTCAGAGAGGGGTTCTTGTCCCACCCCATCCCCACAGAGCTGTGGGTGTGCTGGGCAGTCGGGGGGTGCCAGCTGCATGGAATGGCACTGTACCTTCTTTGGGAGGAGGTTGCCCATGGTGCTGGGACTGATGGGGATCTCCAGACAGCAGGGAGGACTCAGGACTGATGGGTCCGTCAGGGGGAGGTGAGGAGTGTGGTGGGAGCAGGTGGAGGGCAGTAGTAGAGCAGGTGAGGGGTGATGTGGCAGTAGGTGCAGGGTGGTCTCAGAGCAGGCAGAGGGAGCGCTGGGAGCTGCTGCCAGGTGCGCTGGCAGCTGCCAATGGCTGCGTTGTGCTCATCGTCGGGCACTGGCACTGCCCCATGGAACACGGGGCAGCTGGGATGTCACAGGAGCTGTGGGGCCACTTCACAGTGGGCCATGGAGATGATGGAATGATGGAATTGTGGGGTGCTTTGGCTTGGGAGACTCTCTAAAAGTCGTCTTCTTCCACCCTGAGCAGCCTTTCACCAGTCCTGGTTGCTCAAGGCCAAACTGGCCTTGAACTTTCCGAAGGATGGGGTATCCACAGGCTGTCTGCACAGCCCCTGCCAGGGCCTCACCACCTGGAGTGCAGAAGAACATCTTCCCAAAGCAAAACAGCCTGAATCCACCTCCTCCATGTCCAAAGCATGCTCCTTTTCCTCTCCCTGTCACAGCCCTGCTGAACACTCTGGGCCCACCTTTCATTGGGACCCCTCCAGGTCCTGCCTGGCTGCACTGAGGCCTCCCTGGAGCCGTCTCTTCTCCAGGCTCAGCTACTCCAAGTCTCCCAACCTTCCCACAGGCCATGGACTTTCCAGCCCTGGCTCCATCTCTGTGGCCTCCTCTGCCCTGGCTCCAGCAGCTCCATGGCCTTCCTGTGCTCCAGTCCCAGAGCTGGGGCAGGGATGGGACTTTCAGGGGCTGCAGCTTCCTGGGAATGGCTGGCAGTGTTGTGTTATCAATCAGGAGCAACTGAAGGCAGTCCTGTGAGAAATACTCACATTTACCAATAGAATTTAGAGGGGACAAAGTTGTGAAAGCAAAACTAAACTTTTATTTAACAGATTCAGCTGAATGAAATGTGTCTCTCTCTGGGCCAAGAGACAAACCCAGAACAAAAGAACCCAGAACTTTTTATACCCGCTCCCTGCCGGAAAGGTCCCTGCCCCTGTTCCTATTGGCTCATACTAAGGGACTCACAATCCAGCCCGATCTGCCTCCATGCCCAAGGCCCCCAACCCCCTCCAAAGGCTTTGAAAAACTGTTAGAAACTACCTACCCCACTCCCTGTTCTCTTACAGTTTGTTTAGCTTCAGCAAAACCCTAATACTGTTCCTAACACTCCTGTGCTGAGGGAGGCAATTCAAGGATGCAACCTGTGCTGTCACAGTTCTGCTGCCATGGTTGGTGCTCTGGGGAGGCTGCAGAATCCATGGGGAGCAGATCCCATGTGTCCCTGGCCCAGCTCCCTGCCTGGAGTGGCTACAGGGACGCTTGTGCTGGCCCGTGGGTCCATGGCCAGTGCAGCTCGGAGCTCCCTGTGCTCCCCCCAGCCCAGGCTCCAAGGCCAGACCTGCCATGGGCACACAGCATCCGTGCCAAGCTGGTTGCTGCAGTGTGGGAAAATACCAAGGATACAATCAATGGAAATTGCATTACAAGAAATGCATTTATGATGATGACACAGGACTGGAGAATATTGCACCAAAAATAATGAAGAAAATAATGTTATATTTGTTCAAGGACTATTTCATGCTTATAATGCAGTTACAATAAAGATATCATGGAGTCCCATTTGTTTTTCCCTAAGTCATCCCTATCCAAGTTTCTTCTTCCCATAATCCCCTTTGGGCTCCTTGTCTGTGGTGTTCCCCTCTTGGCTGTTATATGTGATTCTCTATTGGTTGTTAAACATTTGTCTCCTATTGGCTGTTAACTCTGTGATGTGATTGGTGCATTTCTCAATCCCTCTGTCATCCACTGGGGATTAGGGAACCACCCCCTGTTCTGGATGTTTCTCCCCCTCACTCTATAGAAGTGGGTGTTTCACACCAATGAATGCTTCTGCTTCACCCTCACTCCTGGTCGTGTCATCTTGTCTTTCGCATTAGTGGCACGCCTTGGGGCCATGGGAAGTGGGAGCCGCTCCTCCTTCCCACAGCCATAGGGAATCACCCCACAAACAGCCTGCACTGCAGCTGAGGCCAGGCCTGCAGCACCCTGGGGTGCCCCAGAGCACCCATTGCCCAGCCAGGCATTTGTGGAGCGGCAGCCAAAGGCAGAGCCCTGTGCTGTGCTCCCTCCGGGCCGGCTGCAGCCCCTCCCTCGGTGGGCAGGACAAGGGGATGCCCAGCCCAGCCCAGCCTCAGCAGCGCCGGTGCCCCCGAGGGCAGGGCCAGTGCGGGGGGCTCTGCAGGACCAGCAGGCCCGGCCCTGCTCCCACAGGGCATCCCACAGATCTTCTTAATATCAATAACAGCCTTCTTAAAAAAGCCAACTATTTTTTAACAAGCTTAAAAGAAAGACATTTTCTTTAAAACAACATTCCTGTGAATAAATACAACAGTTCCAAATAAAAATTGACAATCTTCGTAATAAAAAAGGAACAGTCTTTTGTAAAAAACAACTATCTTGTATGTCAGAAACAACTATCTTGTGTATAAAAAACTCTCTTCTCTGTAAAAGCAAAGTTCCCTCAAAGGCAGGGAATGGCAAGCACACACAGCAGGGACAGGATCTGTGGGTGGAATTCAGTTGGAAGGACACACAGCCGGGACAGGATCCGTGGGTGGAATTCAGTCGGAAGGACACACAGCCAAGAGTGTCCCAGCCCTCCTCTCGCCTGTAGGACAGCAGAGTGAGCCACAGGCTTTGGCAGGCAGCTCCTGAAGAGGGGCAGAAGCATCCCAGGGATCTCACAGCTGCAGCCAGCCCTGGCAGACAGGATTTCATGGCCATACTTGGCATTTCTGACCAGGTCGGACTCGTGGCTGCTTTGCTGATGCTGAATAAGGAAGTGTGAGTGAGCACTGGCTCACGTTGGCCTCCTCGTGTTGGGAAGGTTTGAAATCTCAGCCTGGACAAGGACAGGACAAGGCAAAAGTGGCAAATATTGTGATAGCAATTCTCATTTTAACCATGTTGTTCTCTTCCTGCCTGAAATTACTTTTTCTGAAGGTATTTCTCCACAGTGGTCTGAGTGAAAATGCTGTAAATAACAGAGCAATTTAGATTGCATCTGAAATAAAAGAGCTATCCTCAAAACCTCCTGGTGTGGAAAACTTCAGGGAAAGCAAGACTGGGCTTTTGTCATTAACCCCATTTATAAGTTGAGTCTCACAGCCTCCCACATTTCCTTATCCAATGTTAACTTGCCTTTTAAAGAACAGTGAAAGTTCTCTTCTGCATTGTCACTACTGGCAAATATAAACTCATTTACTTCTAATATCCCATTTTTTCAGCTTGATTTTTAATGTGCTCCTTAAAATGGAAATACTTTTATTCCTTCTGATTTGTCTGGTAGTCCTGTGACAGGATTTAATCCTGCCATTCACTTTTGCACTCAATTAATCCACTCAATGGGTATTTTTTGAGGGACTGAAGAAACATTATATTGAACTACCCATCTCAGTCCACTCAGGGAAGTGGGTGGACCATCTACACAGTCTGCTGGTCATGCCAAGCTGGAGTGCACAGAAGCAACCAGAGCACACATTTGTCTGCCAACCATTTACCTGGATTTGGGTTTCCTCAGCTTTGGGCTTGTGCATCCCACCACGTACAACAGCTCTAGCTCTGTCCTTGGGCTTGCTGCAACTCATGTTGTAAAGAACATGGGACATCAGCTGGCAAACTTACCTGGCTATAAAGATAATTTAGGAAATACTATATGCTGATATTGGCAGGTTTCAGTAAAATGGCACTGCCTTGTGCTAGCCAGATATTAATCCAATAAATCTAGAAACATGACCAAGGGAAGCTATTTACATACTTACATATTCATAAATGGGTGTGTAATGATAGTCCAGTATCTAGAGCAGCAAGTAGAGTAGTGTAAAAGCAACAGTTTTGGAGCAATTAATTTGGTACCAAGCACCAGAGTTGGTCCTATATACACTTCAGGGAGTTTTATTTCAGAATTTCTCTAGTCTTGTGTGGACTGAATGCCCCTCTGTGGTCTGAGCACACCTTCTGGTCTCACCTGAAAGGTACCCAGCCTGTGTGCCCCAAGGCCACCCAGCAACACAAACAGGAGCACAGGAGGTGAAGGTAACAGAGATCCACAGCAGAGCCACAGTCCTGATCTAAATGAAAATGCTGCTGGGACAGATGTTGTATCCTACAGACAGTGCATAGTGCAAGTGGGTGGTGCTGTGTCATTCTTGCAGAGGAACCCACAGTGCCATCAATCATGGCTTGTCTGTATCAGCCATTTCTTTTCCATACATGCAGCTTGATTTTTCCTTGTGCTTAGATGCTGTTCCAAATGTATTGCTTGTTAGCAGAGTTATCAATTATGTTTAGCTTCCTGGTGGCACCTGAAGCTTGCAATGCCACACCACAAACACACTGTGCAGCCCCTTGTCTGTGGAGCTGAGAAACTGTTTGCTTTCCAGTCTTTTTTATGAACAGTCTCTAAGTCATTAGTCACCTTGGCCAATCTCTCTTTTCCACTGGCCTATAAACTAGAAGAAAAAATAAAATATGCTAAGTTGATGCTAAAATACCATGACATACTTCACTGATTTAGTAGAGAATAAACAAAGGGCAGATCTTGCCTTTTATAGATGCAAGCTCCTCTGTGCCAAAGTCATATAATCTGCCTTTGCCAAAGTTTAATTACACACAGTGTTTGTGGGCCTTTGGAATCACAAGCTCAGTTAAGTCCCATCCAAAAAATAAAATTTCCACTCCAGGATGCTTGGGGTGTGTCAGAATGCCAAACCCTGCTTGTTACTGCAATATTTCCTTGGAATATTTGGGGGAAAAATGGTGAAAAAATTTACTGATTCAATAACCTTTAGGCTAAAGTTATGCTACAAAGAATAGATTAGTCCTGCTGTCCACAGCCACTCAGAACTAAAGGGGTTTTATTCCATCTGCCAAACACTTCTCCTCCTTATCACCACTGTACTTCAGGTGCAGGTAAACAGAGGCTGTGTTTTAAATTCAACTATCTAAGCACAACATAGGCATTGACAAAACCTTCAGCTGACGGACTCTTCTAGGGGAGGCAGAGAATTTTTGGACAATCCAAGTAGCTCTTTTTTCCAAATGCTTCCTTCTCAGCTCCCATATAGTCATTTGGTGGCTACCACCAGCTACTGAAGAGGACTGAGGTTTGGCTTGTCCAAGAGGCAAGTGGCAACAATAAGCAGGATCTGTCAGACAGCAAGATGATGTAAATCTTGGAGTGCTTCTTTCTGGCCCCTGGAATGAGGTAGAGAATGGAGCTTTATTCAAAATACACTAGGCTGGAGCTATTTTAGAGCAGCCATGGTAGCTCACCTGGCAACAGCCTAACACATGTGCCTTATTATGGCAAAACATACCCCACTGTGCACTGATTGTACCCACAAAGTTATGGTGTTAACTCTCACTGCTGGATGTCTGCTGCTGAGACAAGAACACAACTGGAATGTTAGCTATGGAGGGGGTATTAATGAAAGACAATCCATGGCTGTGCCCTGACTGAGCTACCAAAAGAGGATTATATGGCTTGTAGGATTCCAAGATGCTCCTGCTTCTGGAAGAATTAGTTCTCCAAACTGTGGCTTTAAGATATACAGGCCACGTTACTTAGAATTAAAATCCTGGCTGCACTGCTAGTGAGGCTGAACAGTTTTAAACATATTTAACTTTCCACATCAGTCATGTGATTTCACCAACCTTGTACTTACTGGCTACATGAATTACACCCACTAAGAAGTTGCCTCCTGCCTTTGCTCACAGCAGTTCCAGTGCTCCTGTGCTCCACCAGATGACTAGTACTGGTGTTAGGAGACAAGGAAAGGAAGAAAAACCCTCTGGCTATTTGCATTCCAAACTAGACATTACTAACTTACTTCTGTTCCCAAACCATCCATTCTTGCAGGGGCAGGGAGTTTTTCTCGCTTTGGATCCTTACCTTTGTGGTCTAGGATATATAAGCTGAAAGTGAAAAAGCGGGAGCCAGGGATGCCATTTCTGGCATGTTGGTGCTGGGCACATCCCCTGGTGCTTGCAGAAACACATCTGTGTCACAGAGGAGAACATTTCCAGCTGCTGTCCTGTCACACACTGAAGCACTTGACACCAGTGGGTGCCAAAGTGTGGCCCTGAGCTGTGTGTGGTGTCAACAACTGCTGTAACTCACCCAACACATTCCCATGGCCATTAATATTTCCACTGCACACACTCTGCCTGAAGGATCCAGGGAATTTGACAAGGGATTAGTTCACATAACTTGGCATTATTTTTATGGCCATCCTACCAGTGGTGTGTCTTCCCTCGACAAAGATGTGCTTAATGGCATTGTCTGGTGAGCAGCAAGCTGCAGTTTGCTACTGTTGCCTTCAAGTTAAGTTTTTAAATCTTGGCAAGTAGAAATAGAGACACTCCTGAGTAATACCTAATACAGGATTCTGTTCCCTCACACTGATCTGATAGACATCTAGTGTGCTGTAGAAATGCTTCCAGGACAGTTGCCTAATAAGATGGCACTGGGTTGGGATGTCCTTTTTAAATCCTGTTTACCTGCTATTATCTGTAGTGATAAAAACATGAACACAAATTAGAGGTTGCTTTGAGTCCTTCAGAAAATACAAACATTGAGCAAAAAGGCAAGTCAACTGCCCAGAATGGTCCACTGCAATCCCTCTTCTGCAGGAGAAGTGGTTGGGGTCATTCCAAGCTGGATGCATATTCACATCCCTGCAAAGCTCTCCAGGAACTGGAGCAGTGTAAGATCAAAGCACCTCCAGTCTGCAGTGCATTTAATCTTGCCAAATATCCCAGTGAGGTTTATGTGCAATTATCCCATTTTACAGACAGGGCAGAGGCCAAAAGACATGGCTGAGGTCACCCAGGAAGGCAGTGGGAGGGTGAGGTGTGGGGCTGGCTCAGTCTCCTCCTGGGTGAGACACCTCTCCAGGGGCACTGCAGGTTTGCCTTTACCACAACAGCGGGCACTGAAAGGGGGCAGAGAGAGCCCCTGCTGGCAGGGAATGCAGGCAAGGAATGAAGGGAATTGTCTGTGGGGGTTTGCAACCCTGATCCATTTGTTTATGGCACTGTGATGCTAGTTCAGAAAAGCAAGTCTCCTTGGGAAACCTAGAAAGAATGCAGCTCCTCTCCCTGCCATGGCAGGCTCTGCCACCCCTTGGGAGGAAAATCTTGGGTCAAGCTGTAGGATATTTTTAAATTAAAAATAATGGCTGATGCTTTTTTCAATGCTTTTAACACTCTTTGCACCAGAACTGTTGTGCTTGACGTGGCACTCCTGACATGCTGGCACTGGGAGAGCTCCATGGAGAGCAGCATGTCACACCACTGGTGCTGAGGGGAGGAAATGTGGAGAGAATTAGGAATGCAATTATTCAGCCTGGAATTCCACCAGAACACAAAGAACAACACCCAGCTTCTTACAAAGAAAAGAAACTCGTTAGATCTTTAGTTACAAAATGTGGAAATATTAAAAAAAAACCCTAACACAATGAGCTCTTCAAGGCAGGGACCAGGAATTTTCTTATCAAGACTCATTGGAATGTATCATTGTGCTTTCAGAAGTGCTACTGGACAGCACCCCCAGGCCAAGACACAGCACCTCCCTCAGGCAGAGGCATCACCCCTTTGATTCTTGCAAAGGCAGATGAACAGCCAAGTCTTACACTCTGCTCCTGCCCTTCAAAGCCTGCAGGAATGGTAGAGCCTCTTGGCAGAGCTGTACACCACATCCTGGAGCATCTATATCAGACTGGGAATAGCCGAGACAAGCTGCTCTCAGCTCTCAGCAGCTCCACCTGCAGCCTGGCCACTCTTTGGGATCACAGCCTTGTGCACTGTGCAATGTTACTGCCAATCTCCCAACTCTGCTGGCATTTCTAGGAGGAGAAGCAGAGCTTGGTTTCAGACCTAGCTAAATATCAAGGCAATCTTACAAATGACTGTTTCACTGGAGGGCAGGAGAAAACTCACAGAGGGCCACAAAAGTGCACATTGCTGTGAGATGACAGGATAAGGTATGTCACCTCCTCTATGGTGAAATAACTACTCCTGTCTCTACAGCCAGCCTTGCCTGTGTCTGGACAAGCCACTCTGCACTTTCTGTTTAGTTTAAAGAAAACCAAACTAACCAAATGATAAAACCCAGCCCTTCAAACAGTTTTATAGACCACTGCATATTTTTGTCTGGCACCTGAGCATAGACTACATCATCTGCTCCTGAAGGCAGGAGGCTTTTAGAACTGCCCTGGGGTAAAAAGGCAAAGACACTCCTCAGCCTTTTCAGCTCATGCTTCTCATGAGGGTCAAAACTGCTCAGGTGGAACACTGAAGCTGCCACTGTAGTTTTAACTCAGCCAAGGGAAGTAATTTTGCAGAGTGCAGAAGTGCAGATGTGAACAGTGTTAAACTGCAGTTCTCCTTCCTTGTGAATCACATCTGAGACCACAGAACACACCCCAAAAGAAGGAAGGGAACAAATGAGTTTCAAGTGTGCTAAACATGTTTCCTCGTGTTTAGGTCGTGGTGCAATCCCCAAGATTCCTTTGTCCTTCCATGAAACACATGGAATTGTCTGAGGTGGGACACAGCCTGACCCAGGTGTGCAGCTCCAGAGGGCTGAGGAGGGTTGGCATCCTCACAGGGGTAAAGTCACAGATAGGGATTCCTTTCCCTGAAACAAGTGAATTGAGACAGAACTTCACAGTCAAAGCCTCTCCCAATCTTTCAGGAAAATACTGCACTTCCATCCACTTGGTAAAGCCAGTTGGGACCTCTGAGAACTACAGCAACCAGGACACAGCAAACAGCTACCAGGAATGTGGCTGGTATGAATATTGGCAAAGAGACATTTACTTCTAATGCTGAACATGCCTTTTGAAAAGAGACATCTCATGAAATTACTGAGGGAAATTACTTGGTCTATTAAGCACAAAAAGTCTCTGAGGATTTCTTGGCCTCCACCTTTGCTTTCCACTAGATTTTAGGGATAGATAAAAAGATTTATATACACTTGCTACTTACTTTTCTCTGCCCTGTCTCCATCACTTACCCTTTTCAGCATGGAAAGCTTTAAGAGTGCTGTGGTTAATTCTGAATTTTCTCCTCTCTTTATGGAGCCCTTTAGGCCCACAATATGATGCTGTTTCCCAGCACACACCCTAATTTCCTTAGGGATGTGGCAAACCCAAAGAGTTGCTAAAAATGTTTCCTCAAACCCATTTAACATGATGTGCTGCTGCTCCAGGCCCTCCTGCATGACAAGATGCTCTTGCTGAATAACTCACTCTTTACACACCAGATTTACTTGGAAAGGAAGTCTGAACACTCAAATCCACGATGGAAACCTTTACAACACTTAAGGAGAGTTTGGCTGCACAAACTGCAAAGTATCTTGAGGCTCAGATAGTTCAGAGCTCACGAGACACTACAGCCTTTTGGAGCAGCCCCTGAAAATGTTCTGTATGCAATCAAATCTGAGGTAGTCAAGTACAAAGCTGACAACTGAGAGGAAATATTATCTGGGTGAGAGAGAAGTGTAGAGAGACTGACTTGAGTTGTTCTGAAAGTCTGATTTTCTGTTTCTTTTTCAAAATGGTCAGCATCTCTTTAAAGCTGTTTGACAAGCCTGAAGATGGAAAGCAGAGCTTTCTAATGCCCATTTAGCAGCAGTCTGGGAATGCTACCAGGATGCAAGAGCCTTCCCTACAACCAGACAGGGACTAGGAAGAGAAGTGGCCAAATATGGTCCTGCCCCAGCACACCAAAATGCCTGTGCAGATCCATGTGCCTGGGGAGCAGCAAGTGCTCACCACCACTCACAGAAATCCCTGCATCACAACAGGCAACACTGGCAATGCTGCCTTTTTACTGCAAAAACCCACAAGCAGTCACACACAACCCCTGATTTGTAGGATTTTTTATGTGAGATTGCACTGGTTTAAAGGTAAAGTGGCAGGAGAAACAAACCCAACACAAAAGAGATTAGAAGTCAGAGTTACAATTTAATAACAATATTACAATAAATGCAATGGCACAAAGAGAAATTGGGTTTAACCCACAAACCCAGCAGTGTAACCCAGCCCCCTGGGGCACAAACACAGTGGGGTTTGGTGGCCCCTGTGCTGAGCCCCACGTGGTTCCTCTGAGTCCAAAGGAAAAGGAAGGGACAAACCTGTTGGTGCAGATGATGGCACAGTCTGGTCAAGAGTGGAGGTCTCTTCCTGTTGAGGTTCTGATCCTCCTCTGGATCCACTGAGTGGTCCCACAAGACCCCAAAGCCAAGATTCTCTCCCCTCAGGTGCAGGTGGGAGCCCCCAGTGCCTCCCCCAGGGCAGGGAGTTCTACACTGGGGGATCTGACTCTGGGAGTCAGGGGGGATTTTGGAATCGTTGCTGGCCCATGAGCAGAGCTGAGCCCTCAGGTGGGTGTGGAGGTGCCAAGGACTCCCCAGAGGGGAGTTCTCCCAGCTCCTCTGCCAGGCTTCTTTCCCAGCCAGCTCCCAGCCTGAGGGGTCAGGTGTGCCCTGGGCAGCTGCTGCAAATGGGCCATTGGTAACAGTTCCTGGGCAATGAATAGAGGATGTAGAATGCACAGCTTTGGTCGCCCTCACACAGGGATAAACTGGTCCCACCTGCTGAACTGGGACACAGATGGTGCCCTGGAAAGCCCCAGTGTGAGGACTGCAGGGGGCTCCTTTAGCACCAGTGCAGCTCAGCCCTTGCCAGAGGCTGTGCCAGTTGGCAGAGGTGAAGGAGCCAGTCTGCACTGCCCTGCCTTTGGGCAGCTTCGACAGAGCTCCCTGGGCACAATTGCTGGCACCCAACTGAGTGTCACAGGCCATTTGGGATGGTCAGTGCCCACTGTGGGCACAGCAGGTAAGTCAGATAAGGACAGAGGAGGTGTGTGGTGTGGAACTGCAGTGCTGATGGTTCTGGCAGTTGAGAAAATGGTTAACAGTTTCATTTTTGAGTACCAAATGGATCTCTGCCTGCCTTACCATGGCAGTGAGATATGCCTCACAGAAGAATTATCCTGACAAAAAGGAATGCACTGACTTGGTGTTGGCTTCTTGATTTGTAGGATTGGATTTCTCACAGAAACACAGGACAGAGGTCCTCAAATCAGTCCTGAATGACTGAATAGACACTGGAAGCAGTTATGTGGAAAAAGTTGTACTTCTGAGGAAGTCCTTCCCTTCTCTTTGCAGTCAATGCTGCAGGTACCACGGCTGAGAGATTCCCCCATTTTCTTTCCTTTTCCTGCTCAGAGAAGTTGATTCAAACATAGCAAGAAGGGGAAAAACTGTAACAGTTTTGTTTGAATTTTGTGGAGGAGAAAAGGGAAGAAGCTTTCTCTTGCTTCAACTCCTGGGTTTCATACTCCTGTGCAATACTGTTCTGATTGGATTTGATTTGTTCAACAGTTCAGATAGAGCTGAGAACTAAATGAAGAGAAAATGTTTTGTTGACCATTCCTGCAATGCTGGTCAGAAACAAGTGGTTTCCCTCCCAAATCCTTTTTATGTCAAAACAAAGATGCTTCTCTAATTTAAAACTATTAAAAACCCCAAAGCTTTACCCAGATTTTTATTTCAAAATAATTTAGAAGTGATGCCAAGTTACCTCTCTGCCCAAGTGAACCCTAAATACCTCTCTCTACTGGGGAAAATTAATGCCATTATTTATGTTCACTATGAGAACAGTCAGAAAATTGCCAAGAGCCATAAAACTCAACAGCAGAAGAAATTCAGCTCTAAGGCTTGAGGGTTGTAGATCCTCAATGAAGTTTTGCACAGTGAAATAGTTAAAGTGTAATTTCTGTTTAGCAGTAGAGACAACAAGAATAGGGGAAAGTTTGGCATATGAAGGCAGACACATAAATCCCAGCAAGCTCTTTGTTCTTTTGTTTCCCAACATTTGTTGAATTCTTCCTACTTTCCATGGTTTATTTAGGACCTCTTGCAGATGTTTTAGATTTCATCTAATCACAGTTAGGCATTGCTTACACTGGGTTTTTTTAAACAATATGAAATATATAATTTAGCTTTAAGCTCCATTTTCCAAAGCCTCTGCTCCCCTGTGCCTTTTGTTCTCATGTGTTACCCATTACAAAAATGCACTTGCTAACTAGAGATTACCCCACTAATATTTCCAAGGCTTGACCATTTTGTTTGTAGACATTTCATCTATCCCTGGAGCACAGGAATGCTGTGGTCACTGATGTATTTGCAGTTCCACACCTTGCCTGAGGCAAACCTGTGCTTGCTGAAGGAGAGCTTGGACTGGAGTTGGGGTGTGGCATCAAGTGGTGGAGCACAAGCAGCAGCTTTTCTGGGCACAGAACCAGCTGACATTGCCAGACAGCAGTGGGAGAACTCAGGGGGTCATTCCTGGAGAAGTCTCTCCCTGATTCCAATCACAGCCCTGCAGCTGGACAGCATAAACCCCCTCTGGCTGAGTCACCTGTGCAGGAACATCACACCTCCTGTGATCCCTGTCCAGGGTGAAGGCTCAGATTGATGCTGTGCTGCAGCCCAGACCCTGCCTGGGACACTCTGCAGGGTTCACACTGCCTTCCTGCCACAGAGGTGCTGACAAATCAAAGCAGCTTGGAGAGGAGACAAGAGGCCTGGAGCAACAATAACAAAGCTAATTTTGTTTGGGAGAATGAGTTTGACTGTAAGGAACAGCTGAGAGAAAAATCCTCCAGATGGTCGACTGCAGGATGATGAAGTTTTCCTACTTTCCTCCTCCCTCTTTCCCTTCAGTCTCTCAGCAAACCCAAGTAAGTGGTCCCAAGCAGTTGTACACCAGAAACACCAGTTAGGATTTATAAAACTTTTCTCTTAAGTTCAGTCCACAGGCAAGGAACAAATGGAAAACAAAAGAAGTGAAGCTTCACCCAAAACCACTCCCTGAAAAAAATCACTTCCTCAGCAACTCACCTCTCTCTGGTGGGCAAAGAGAGAGTGAACAGAGCAATGTGAGCTTCCCAGTCAAGCCCTGCCAGTGACCACGAGTGAAGACAGCACAAGTGGGTCATTCCCATGGCAACTGTGGGCACCACGAGGTGTGGATGAGTGAGGAGGAGCCCAGGAAGAGTCCCCAAGCTCTCAGTCAAACCCTCACCAGAGCAGGTGCAGAGGGAGGCTGAGAGTGCCCAGCATTTGGTGCCCACCGTGATGCACTTCCCTGCTGGCAGTGAGCTCACTCTGGCATGGCATTTATGTATGGCATTTAGGTGGGAGGTTTCACTAAATCCCAGGATCCCTGGTGGAATGCTGCTATCCAAGTGAAGAACAGAGCCATGGAATTGTCCTTTCTGGTCTGACACATGGTCTGTTCTGCCTCCAGAAGGCAGGAGTTACATACAGCACATATAGAGAACACCCAGCACCTGCAGGGGAAGACACAGTCCTGCTCTGCACCAAGTGTGGCCCCCACCTGCACTCTAGGGGGAGTTTGCCCACCACATTCTGCAGCCAAGGAGGAGCAGAAACATCCTGATACTGATTTTTCCCCATTCAGCACAGGCCTGTATGTTGAGAAAGGTACTAAGCTCCTGGCAAAGGCATCTGGGCTCTCCCTCAGCTCCTCCTCTTGGCTCCTGGAAGCAGCTGCTTGCAGGGATGTGTACACAGGGGCTGTGCTGCTAAACACATCCAAACAGTAGGTCTCCTGCAAGCTTTTCAGAGGTCTCTGCTTGTAGCAAGCATGATTTCCCAGATCTTATAAAATGTTATTCTGGGCACTGGTCTCTGTCCTTCTGGAGCAGATTAGAGGGGCAGGCAGTGACCCAAGAGCCTCATTTTCTGGGGCTGATGCAACGCCGAGCACAACAGGAGCTGGGCTGAGGAAACTCCCCAGTCAGCGCTTTGTGTCCGCGCCACAACGTGCAGAGCAGTCCTTTAAGTTTTCTCTTTCATGAGGTCAGGCCAAATGCTTCCCTTTCTATATGAAGAGAGGGTGATCTTTGCCAGAGTCCTCACTGGCTTTGCTCTTGTTTGGGTTTCTGCATGGGCTGAGCTCAGTGTAGCAGGAAATGCATTTCCAGCAGCAGTCCAGGCTCTGCTGCAAAGTGTCCCCTGCTCTCGTTTCTTAACAGTGGGCTGCAGAAACACCAGAGCAATCCAGCAGCAGCAGAGGGACTCTCTGTCACTTTAATGTCCTCCTTTCCCCTCAGTCCTCAACTTCAAGACTTTATTTGATTTGGGGCAGTGAATAACATGAATGAAGGAATGAAAAAGTAAAGCTCTGAAGAGCTGGGCAGGCTGTGAGGGAAGTGTGAAGATTTCGACACAAACCTGACTGGTGAAGGGCAGGTTATAAACACCCAGGGCTGCAGGAGAGGAATCCTGTAAGAATTCCATCCTCTCATTTGTTTTCATCAACCAAGATGTCTTGACAAGAAAACCCCACTCAGTACAGCCTGCAGGGACCTCCAGGAAAGCTTTAGAGAGTATATCACAACTGGGAGGACGGGTGAGATCCTTGCTGTGACTGTTTAACCCTATTTCTCATTCTTGATGTCAATGGCAGATTGGTTTCTACTCTTAAAGACTAGCCCAGACCTTCCTTCCAGACTTTCCTTCCTACCTAAACTAATTCAGCACCAATTTCTCTTATGCCAACAGTATTGTGAATTTAAATGTCACTGTCCCCCAAACCTGCACTTACCTTCTGCTGTTTCTATGCAGAGGAATGTGTGTGCTCAGCCTCTTGTGCTTAAACAAAACTCTTCTCCCTGTGGCTCCCAGGACAGACTCTCATTTCACTTTGATTTCAGAATTTCTGCCCTTTGAAATGCTGTGCTTTGGCAGCTCGAGATTTCTGATCATGGAAGTTTCTGTGGGGAAAAAAAGTCATCAGAGCATTCAAAAGTGGTACCTGGAACTGGGAACTGGTTTCTTTTCATTGCTCCCTGGGGGACTGGGGGAGCTGAAGAGCTGCCAAGTGGGTTTTGAGCAGAGATGCCTTTCTCTTTGAAAATTTGAATGAAACAACAGGAACTCAAGTGCTGATGGAAGGGGCTGGACATGACACTGCACAAATACTCCCAGTACAGCAGGATTTTCCAGGGCCCATGTGTGGAAACAAAGCTACAATGGGTAATTTCTCCTTAGGGCTGCAACATTAAGAATAGTCTTTTCTTAGTCCAGAAGGAAACAAAATCAGATGAATTCGATGCCAAGTAGTGAACAAAAAAATGCCAGGCATTTTCTGCATGTCAGTGTTATTACAGGGACCAGCCAGGGATGGGCTGTTTGTCTCTGAGCTGTTCAAGTCCTAAGAAATGAAGTCATGGCTTTCAGCATGCCCCAGGTCTGGCATTTCTGTCTGAATTTGTCTGAACTCTGAGGTGGCTTGGACTCTCAGAAATGCCTGGTTGTCTCAAAAGCCAGCACCTGCTTTCTGCAACATCAAAAGGGGCCAAACCCAGCATTTGGTTCAGCTGATTTTTTTAAAGCAAGGTGCTGTAATTCACAGTGTCACTGCAGGTCTGACTTACCCTTTCAACACTGGCATTTTTACTGGCTTGGGGCAGCTACAGATACTGTACTGCTTGTTTGGAAGCAACAAGTCTCACATGGTCTGCTTGCTGTCTCAGTTGATGTATTCTTAGAGTTTTGACCAACCATTCTATTAATCTGAAAGTAACACAGCACTTACCTTTTACAGGAAATGCCAGTGTAGCTCCCCCAGTGCCGTTTCCCTTTCACAGCAAATACTTCTGAAAAATGAGTAATTGGAAGGTTCTCTTTTAATGGGTGTTATCCTTAAGATAGGGAAGGAGATCTGAATAGGCTCTGACCTCTCCTGAGATGGGTGCACAGGCAGCCTGTTTTGTTTTACAAACCATTTAGTCTAGAAGATACTTAGCATATCTAATTTTTCCAGTTCTAGGAGAGAATCAGAACAGCCTTTGAAGAGAAATTTTTGCATCTAGCCTATTTTCAAATAACAAGAGCTTGGACAAACCAAGATATGAGTGATCTGATCATGTAATAAAGAGCCACTCCTGTGATTTGGAAGAGAACTGGGATGAATCCTGAACAAACTAACCAGAAAATTTTCTTGGTGGCTTGAATTGCTGAGCTACAGGATCTGGAAGCATCACAGATGTGTCATAGCAGTGGTTTGGCTTGAGAATTACCCTAAATAGCCTTATTATCACCACCAAAATGATAGAGTACAGCAACTGGAATGCAAACCAAACACTGGAATGACCCATGAAGTTGTTTTTCTGAGGTCATCTGTTTGAACTAATTTCCCCCCCCCAGTTTTCACATGTGAAATCCCAGGAAGACAAACTCCCAGATCAGAGGTCAGCAATATCTGTGAGACATCAGCAAACCCAGCAATGTGTTCTTACTAAAGTTCTCACTCAGTTTCACTGTTCTAAGGCAAAAAGAAACATACTCAGAGTTGTGCTCATACACAAATATTTAGCTAAAATCACTACTGATTTCAGAAAGCAAAAGTTCAGTCTTAAAAAAAAATTATGTGTTAAAACACGGTCATCAGAGTGAACCTTGAGAAACTGCACCAGCCTTTTAGAAATATGGTGTCATGTCAACTCATTTTCTGTTAAAAAATGAAAACAAAAGATGAATATTTAGAAGAGAGAGCAGACTCATGCTTGTATAGCTGAAGGCAAAGAGTAAGTGCAGCCAGACTGGACTCATTAGTTGGTGTCCTCAGTGCCTGAGTGTCCTATAACCACAGCTGACCAAAGGCACCTCTGAGTAAACCTCCAAACAGGTTCTGTGACTCCAAGTGTCACACAAAGGCTCCAGAGCCTCAGGATTGTCCCTGTATTTTCCAGGAAGCCTTGGTAAAGCAGGAGGCTGATCAAAATAAGCTGCAGAGCTTTTGTCCAAAGGAGTAAAGCTGTTGCTTCTCTTGCAGCAAAAGTCAGAGCAAAAGGCTCCATCAGTCCTTTCCTGCTGGGAGGAACTGAGGCTGGTGCTCAACAGAAGCACTTCCAGCACAAGGCAAAGCCAAGGCATTGAGCAGAGACTCCTGCAGCTTAAATTCAACTCTGGAAGACAGGATGTTTGGCTAAAAGCTTGGCAATGAAGGATGGTTGTTCTTGGCACTGCTCACAATCACTGTTGAAGTCCCTCTGCTATACAGTTACCAATAAAGAATGCATGGATTGCTCTGGAGCTGACAGAGTGCAGAGGCATCACTGCAAAACATAATGCAGACCAGTTATGAACTAGATGGGACTATAAATATTAACCCTTTTCTGGCTACTCCTGTCTATCTTTTCCATCCAGATCACAGGAGCTGGACTGGCCTTGGCACTCAGGGCAACCTGCTCTGTGAGGCTGAACAAGTTCTCTCCCTTCTGCAACACACCTTTGCCATCTGTCAAACAGGAGTGACTCCTCTGTTGTGCTTTCTGAGGGACAAATAAGAAATGGGCTCCAAGAGCAGATTATTCTTATTAAATCCACTCTGGTGATCTTGGAATGGTTATGATGGAGAGAGTGGCTCTAATAGCACACAATAAAGGCTGTGCACTGTCTCTCTGAGTGTCTGAAACACTTTCATTTGGAAATCTCTTAGGCAAGGGCTTAATCCCATTCAGGCCCAGCAGAGGTAACTGTATTGCAGAGAGAATATGAAAGATTTAGTTTTTTTAAAATACTGTAAGTATGTGCTAGAGCATTTGGTGAACTGGGACATAAATACCTTTTCTGCTTTGGAAGCAAGGCCACTAAACTATTTTCTGGCAGTACATGCTCAATACATGTAATGCCCTTATTGGCAACCTGGAAAATGTACAATACAGTGAAAACATACATTTATGATATTCCCACTGCCCCAGAATCTGACCACTCTTTCCAGGACTTCATCAGGTCAACACTTCAGTGACTTATGTTAATTTCAATATCTTAATCAATAACTTTGCACATACAAAGCAATTTGAATGCAAAGATCATCAACCAGTGCTGGAAGGAAACCTCTGTATTAACCTTTCCAGTTGCACCTCATAAAACACAAACAGCCACAAAGACCACAGATTCTGAACCACAATGAGAGAAGATGCAGCACAGTACAAGCAATTATTGTCTGAGAAAAGGGTGACACTGACACCCCCACAGAGGACATTTCAGGCTGCTGAGAAGTCAGCAGCACATATTGCCCAGTTTTAAAATCAATAAATATATTTCGAGAAAATAACCAGTAGGGAAATAAAATCATGCAAGTTTTGATAAGCTTTACATCATCCAAAGAAGGCAATGTGTGGATAAACCCACTAGTACTTCTCCTGCCACACTGAACACAACTGACCTGCACAGGTGGAAAACTGAGGTGTGTATTTTGGGAAAAGATGGTCCAGGAGGAAAGAATGCTCAGAACAAAAGGTAAAGGCAAACAAACTTGTGCAGAAAGACAGGGTCAAAAGGGCCCCAAGAATGTCAAACACTGTGGTTCAGTTTTCAGCCTTTAGGCATTACTGTGTAAGCAGAAAGGATTAATTTTCCTGGAGTCTCTAAAGCAGAGCCTAGAATGTTTCCAACACAAATGAAAATGGTGCTGCACTGAAAAAAGGACAGTAAACCTGCCAAATGCTTTTTCCTAGTAGTTAAAAATACCTCTTTTCATAGTTATATTAAGATATTTTAGCCTAAAATATGTCAAGGGCCTCAAAGCCCCCAGTTAATTATTCAGCTCAGCACCACTCAAAGAGGAGCTTCTGCAATCTTGTTTGTGTGACAGAGAGTAAGTGGAAAAAGTCTGTCATATCATGAGAGACATGACAGACACACCTGGGGAGGCACCTGATGGATGCCCAGGAGACCCCACTGTGCCAAGGATGGAGTTTTGGCAGGAACAGCCCCTTTGGTGGCAACACCAAAGCACTCCCAGTGCCACTTCTGGCACAGTGTCACAGGCAGAACTGAGGCACCAGTTATACCTGACAGGGACAAAATGCTGAATGACATGAAGATCAACAAATAGAAAAGGAAAACTTACCTTCCCCCAACTATCCAACGCCTTGAGCAAGCGGTGTTGGGTTTTTCCGTGTGATTAACAGGTACTTTATTTGAGGATATCAAATGGGCACTGACAATATCACAGAGTAACCATTCATGGTTTTGTCTGTGCAGAACTGTAACTAGAACATTCTCCTCTGTCACCTGGGAATTCTAAGTTTCTTGGGGTTAAAACTTTAACAGGAAGGGAAGACACTGAAGTGAGAGATCAAGCCCCAGAAACTCCAGGATATACATTTCAAAACTGTCTTGAACAGAAGGGTCTTCCCCTGCAACAGAGTGCACTAATTTTGAGAAAAATCAGGAGTCTGTACTGCTTTATTAATGCTTAAAATGCTTTTTAAAAAGTGACAAAATGGCACTTATCTGTAGCTGAGTAAATGACAGCAATTTGACTTGGAACTCACAGTTTCTGCACTTGGCACCACAATCTTTGTGCCACAGAAAGGTGTTCCATGAACATGACCAAGCACAACATGCTTAATGGAAATAATGTGAATGTGGAAAAGCAGATTTTGGGGATCATGACAATGATGGACATTGAGCATGATGCAAATACATAACAATAAAACTCTGACAGTATAAGGCACCCCCCAAAAAACCCCACCCAACTCCACACTGTGATGCCCAAAGAAAAAGAAAACAAAACCCCAAAAGCCCCAGAGGGTTAAAATTACGTAGGGAAGATAAATGGGGTGAACATCTTATCAGTTTGGACTGAAGAAAAGCAAAAATGCACTCATAATCTAAATTTATTTAGGTTGAGGAGGTTTCTGGGTTATACATTCCTTCCTTTGCTAGGAATTAAGTAATGAAGATGCAGAAAATCCAAGGGAAAGGGACAGATGAGACAAGTCTAGAATTCAGTTTTTGTTCCAAAACTTTTCTAACTTTGAGGCTTCTGATATATAAAAGTTTAGATCAAGGTTAAAATGCCCAAATTATTTGCTGAATAGCTGAAGAAATGACACCAGACTATTTGTACACAAACAACTTTTGAGGCATTTTGTTTTTAATTTGCATACAATTCTTAAAGTGAGTTCCACATGAAGAAGGGTGAGATACAACAGAGCTCATTTACCATTTCACAAGTTAACAGAACAAAGTAAACATCTGTCCTTCTGATTAATTAGCATCTACCCCTTACTCCAACTTGTCACTTCCTGCTGCAAATCCCCATGCCAAAGAAATGCATGGACCAGTCCCAAACTCCACAGACATTCTCATGTGGACTGCAGTGATTCTGCAAATCATAACAGCAAGAAAAAAAATGGAAAGACTTTGGATGACCTTATATTCTCTTCATGGTTCATAAAGGAAGACCCCAAATTCTGAGTACAAAAATACTTCAGTTGTCCAGCTCAGCCATTCATCTGACTGTGGTTCCTCTGGGGAGCCCCAGCCAAGGAGAAAATACTTTCTGTCAAATAAGAGGGGGCATTAAATCAGAAAGAGAAGTCTCAAACTGACAGTGCTAGAATGGACTTCCCAGACAATTTTCCCTGGAACACAACTGGAGCACGCTCTTTCCTTCTGCATACTGATAAACTTTTCTAGCTATATAATTTCCATACATAGTTGCATTTGACCAAGTTTTTTGGCTTATATCACACTGGCAAATACCATCCTGACCAACATATCTTACACCAGGATTACAGCTGCAATAAATGAGTGACATGACAGCATCATCTCTCTTCATGCTTTAATGAGATCAAAGAATTGGTTAAACACAGGCCAAAAGGGAAGCAGTAACAACTCTGTCTTGCAGACCTTTCCAAAAAAGAGGTGGGAATGTGAGGCCATCCAGGTAAAAAAAGAGACAGACATAAGCTGCAAAGAAGTTGAACCTCCAACTAGCAGCAGAAAATCCCCATCACCAGAGCTGTCCTTATTGAGGTCTTACAGCACTAAACACCAGTTTAGCCTTCTGCCTAAAACTTCACAGGAAGCCTTTTCCTTGGTGTAGGAGTTGAGATCCTGGGGCACTGTTCACAGTGAGATGAATGAAAACCAACCCAATTGCTTGTGCTGAAGTGGGAAATCACAGACCTTGGGATGGCACATTGTCTCTGATGGCACAGGGTCTGTGTGTGCACACAACCCACACATCTGGCACAACAATGCCATGATTCCAGTTGGGATATGCCAATTTTTTCCTCTCATGATTGTGGATTCTCCAGCAACTCTACTGAGTCTGAAATACATCAGTATCAGAGAAGAGACTCTAACAGTAAAAAACTCTGTACACTTGAATATTTAGTAATTCTCTAGCAGTTTTTTGCTACGTATTTAACACTAGTGTGACAAAATTCCTGATAATTCTATCTCATGCAGGTAACTTAAAGGAATTAGCACTACCTAGACTGATAAAGCTACCACTACAGGGTGACTGGGAGGCTACAGGACAAGTGAGTTTGCACCAAGACAACAGGCAGGTGTGTGTGTGACACAACAGGCTCAGCTGGGTGTGCCTGGCAGGGACCCAAAGGACAGCACAGCCTTCAGACCTGGGGTGGCAACATCCTTTGACCCAAAGAGACTTGTCTTTCTTGTTTCAAAGGGCTTGAGTGGAGCTGGAGACATGTTGGCAATTCTTGTTGGTGCTTCTGTAGTTAGTCCAAGAGTTCAGCTTTTGCTAGTTGAAGTTGCTGTGATTTGTGTTCTTTCTTTGATGTGTTACTCTACCCAAACTGCAATTGTTTAGGTCACAACAGAGATGTTGAGAGCATACTGTACCTTTCTGCAGCTGAGGACAAAGATTGCTGACAGATTGCTGCTATTCCTTCTCTGCAATTCCTTGGTGAATACAATTTCATCAATAGCAACTATGAAAACAAGCTCCCCAGAGTCCAAATTTTGAAAAAATATATTACAGGAAAAGCCAACTTGTAATTCACTTATTCTTTTCTCCTACAATTCCCACAGGTTTCAAAACATGATCATTATAAATGTCATCATTTAGAAGAATAACAAGAGTTGTGATAGTCTTCTGCTGTACTGGGCATTTCCCTTTTTTCACTGACATACATTCTCACAGAAATACCACAGTAAGAACCAGATCATTTCAATTAAAAAAACAAAATGCAAACTATTCAGTCCCACGTTGGAGCATGTGTTTGTGTGTATAATACTGTAAAAGTAGTCACACATTAGAGGTATATCATTAAAACAGCATTTTCTTTCGTGAACCTGCTATTACTGAGGCAGTGGCAAGGTTTCCATTTCTTTGTTTTCAGAGCTCTTTGAAGGATGGCTATTGCCACGTTCTGTAAACCTAAATACTGTCCAAGCAGAAGCTTGTTGGTATCAGGTGAGGAGCAATACTATTAGTGCAAACAGGAGCAGAGACACTTCCTCCAGCTTTGGGGTGAGCCAGGTGTGGAACACTGGAAGAGGACAGGCATCTTCTTCAAAGCCACACACTCAGCCAGACATCCTTCTCCACCTGGGTCTTCTCCTCACAGGGGGAGTTGGGGAGAACCACCAGCTCATGTGATATTCATCATATGAAAGGTTTCTTGACTGTTTTCCCACTAATAGTATGAATGTTTGACAAGTCAAGGAACGATAAATACCTCAAGCATCAGGAAAGGGACAATAATACTGACTTAGTATCTTTAGTAAAAAGTGAAACATTCTCTCCTGAGATGTAAGTCAAGGAAGGAACAGGAATGATGAACATAACACTGCACCATTATTTGATCATCATGCACCTCAGCTGGGCAGATGGGAAAGAACAAGTGTTTCTTGCCCTCTGCTCATCCAATCTATGACAGGCAGTTATTTAGCTAAGTGCTTGGCATACCAGTATGCTGTCAGAGCAGTTCTCAATGTGCTGTCCCCCTTTAGCTTATTTCTTTAAAAGGAAAAAAAAACAAAACAAAACAAAAAAAAAGGAAAAAAAAGACAAAAAAAGGAAGAAAATCTCAGCAGGTTAACCCTCATCTTCTCTCAGCTCTGTGGGGAGAAATTTGTATTGCTGTTGGCGGATCTGGGCCAGCTTTTTCCTTGCCTCTTCCAGCTCTCTCTCCTTCTTCAGCATTTCCTCTTGGGCTGCAATGATCTGCAAAGCAGAAGCAAGGAATACTGTCTGTAAAATCAGATTTCTTCCTCTGTGGCACCAGTCACATTCTGCAGAGAAGCACCAATTTTCAGGGACTTCCTCAGGAATTGCTCAGATTTCTCCAGATCCCAGGACTCTGCCATCAAGAGCACTATGGCATTTCCACGAATTTCTTAAAGAGGACTAAGAAAAGGGGAAAGAGAATCTCCCCCCAGGGTTTTACCATGGATCCATGGTGGATTTCATAATGCTGTGCTCCCCCAGCATTGCTCAGGGTAGAATGTACAATGAGCACCATGTCTGAAGAAAGTGTTTGAGTGGCAGTAAAACTGAACACTCATTTCAGCAGGTTCTAACAGTATTTTCCTGCATCTCAGAATGCCAAAATAAAAATGACAGTAGTACAGACAGGCAGAAATAATAAAGGTCCAGTATCTTCTGAGCAGCAACTACAGTGTATGGTGTACCCCATCCAGAAATTGGTACAACCTCAAAGCCTTGGGATCTATTTTAAAATAATTTTCTTATTTTCCAATAATCATTATGGCCACAGCAAACAAAGTCATTGCTTTTTATCTCTCACTCTCTGTTTCTTTGCTTATATACATGCAAAACTATTATTCCATGAAGATTTGGGAACATTAAAAGTACCTAAGAGAAGTCTGAAAAGAGCCATTAACTTAATCAGAAAAAAGGACCAAATATTGGGCAATGGAAACTGTTTTTACAGTAACTGCTCCCTGAAGAAGTGTAGACCCCACACAGCAAATCACTGCTGTGCTGTCAGGGCTCACCTGGCACGGGGGCACCAAGTCATTAATCACTCAGAGATTTCTAAATAGGGTTGTGCAGCTGCAGTGCAGCAGCTGGACCCTGTAACACTCTGCTCACTCCTGTGCCACTTCCCTCTGCTCTGTTTGCTGTACCCACCTGGGCAATGCCACCCACGAACTTGGTTTTGACCACGACGTCGTCGTCCTCGGCTTTGCCGAACGCGGCTTTCTGCGCCGCCCGCACCAGGTTGTCCGAGGCACGTTTGACAGCGTTGCCTGCAGCCTGGGGACAGGGACAGGGACAGTGCAGGACACACAGGGACACACCCAAGCACCACAGTTCACACACCTGGGCCTGCCTACACTGCAAACATGGGGGTTGTTTGTCCCAGGGAAAAGCAAATTAATCGATGGCACAGGAAGGAACACAATTCCTTTATTTAAGATAGTTGGAGAAGTCACCAATTAGACTTTTTTACTCCTACAGATTGAAATAAAACAGTGGATGAAATCAAAAGTTATGTCAGGCACAACACTGATCAGACTTTTTTCTTGAGAAAAACTGAAACTGAAAACTAGTGTGTAAACACATATTAGAAGATGTCCCAGTTTAGCAGGTGGGACCAGTTTATCACTGTGTGAGGGCGACCAAAGCTGTGCATTCTACATCCTCTATTCATTGCCCAGGAACTGTTCCCAATGGCCCACTTGCAGCAGCTGCCCAGGGCACACCTGACCCCTCAGGCTGGGAGCTGGCTGGGAAAGAAGCCTGGCAGAGGAGCTGGGAGAACTCCCCTCTGGGGAGTCCTTGGCACCTCCACACCCACCTGAGGGCTCAGCTCTGCTCATGGGCCAGCAATGATTCCAAAATCCCCCCTGACTCCCAGAGTCAGATCCCCCAGTGTGGAACTCCCTGCCCTGGGGGAGGCACTGGGGGCTCCCACCTGCACCTGAGGGGAGAGAATCTTGGGGTTTGGGGACTTGGGGAACCACTCCTGGGATCCAGAGGAGGAGCAGAACCTCGACAGGAAGAGCCCCCACTCTCGACCAGACTGTGCCATCATCTGCACCAACAGGTTTTTCACCTCCTTTTCCTTTGGACTCGGTGGAACCACGTGGGGCTCAGCACAGGGGCCACCAAACCCCCCCGTGTTTGTGCCCCAGGGGTCTGGGTTACACTGCTGGGTTTGTGGGTTAAACCCAATTTCTCTTTGTGCCATTGCATTTATTGTAATATTGTTATTAAATTGTAACTCTGACTTCTAATCTCTTTTGTGTTGGGTTTGTTTCTCCTGCCACTTTACCTTTAAACCAGCACATAAGACAATTAAGTTTGTGATAAAAACTCTGAGCTTTCTGAAAAAAACCAGTCAAACACTTTCAATACATCTTGTGTTGTCTACGCTGGGTACTACCAAGAGAACCTCTTCCCACATGCTGGAGACACCAGGAAGGGACACACATGGACCAGCCCTGCACCTTCCCCCAGTCCTAACCCAAGTTCCATCTCTCCTTCAGCTCTTCCCTGCTGCAATGACCCAAGCACAAATCATTTGGAATTTGCTCTGCTCAGCCTGGAGCTCATCCAGAAAGCACAGAAACACTTCCAGTGGTTTCATGAAGTTTTGGAGGAGTCTGTAACAGCACATTCCAAGTTTGCATTCATGGGAAAGGCAGTTCCAGTCGGGGTAGGAAGGGGAAAATCAATACACTCCAAGTGCTGAACCTATTGATCAAAGCCACATGAAAACATCTGTGCTGGGGGCAAGGCCAGCTGAAAAGCCTCAGTGGTTTTGGCAAGCCCACCAGTAAAAATGCTTAGCAGACATTAACTCCAGGGTTTTGCTATGATAAAGGACATGATTTCCAAGTGCTAACTGTCTTTCCCTTCATTATTCATTTTGGGACTAATGTGGAGCTTGGTAAAATGGCAAAGTTCAGATTCAATCCATGCTTGGGCTTGTTTCCTTTTCACATTCCCTTCCAATTTCTCACATTCAATGTCTATTTAATAATATAAATTTATAAATACACTGAGAACCCTGAAATTCCTGTCAGAGCTGAGGAAACAACACAATCTCTAATACTTCATTTTCTTCCTGTTCCTACTGTCTGTCCTGCATTTAAAATCCCTTCAGGGCCATCCTGGCATTTGGATATTAAAGTCCAGGTTGCATTACAGACAGAACTATCCTCCAGTTAGTGACACCTCCTCACAGCCCTTTGACAATGTCAGTCTCCAGGAATCCACTCTAAAGCACTAAAATCTCATCCCTGGTGACAACACGAATATGCCACTGTTTTCTATAGAAACAAATGGATTTCTCACACATTCATACACTTATTTTTCCTCCTAAATATTTAAGCCATTTTTTCTACTTCAGAAAAAAAAAATCACATCTGTTCCTCTTGCTTGGACAGATAATTAATCTAACAATATTGCACCTAAAGCAGGGCTTGGCACAGGGCAGTCACCATTCACATCTATCAACAGCTTTAAAAAATGAATAAAGCAGAGCTGTAGCTACTGCTGAAGAACAATAAATGCACAATCCTTTCATCCAGGATGAATGAAAACATCCCAGAATCCTACAAGGAGGGAAACCACAACCCAAATCTGAAAGTTCAAGAAACTATCCCTAACATTTGGCGTTTGCTCACGTAAAGCAGAGTTTACCCCACAGCACTCCTCTGGGGTTGCAGTAATTAAGCACACAAATTACCTGCAGCCTCCTCATGGCTTCAGAGTCATGGTCAGCCTTCACTTTGCAGGCCACCAGCAGCTGTGCTGTGGAAGCTGCCACTTGCTTGGCAGAGGAGATGAGCTTCTCCTCGCTGGCGTGGCCCTGCACCGAGGCGTTGGCTGCCTCACACAGGTTGCTGGTTGCAGCTGCCACCATTCTGGCCTGGGAGAGGGAAAAAAAGCCACTGTGTGTCCTCTGGGGAGATGATTCCTCCAGGGAAGGTGCCAGTTTTCTCAAGAGAAGGAGCTACTCACAGCAGAAATAAGTCCCTGAGACCACTGTCCATCATCAGCTGCGTTTGCAGGGATTGCTCCAACCTGAAAAAGGAGGTCAGAGATGGCTTACAAGAACACAGAAAATACAGTGGCTTTGTCTCAGATGCAGACAAGCAATAATTCACCAATAAAGGCAACACCTGTGCCTGTGCCCAGCACATGCAGGAGCAGGAAATCCAACTGAAGGTGGCTGTCAGAGTGTGTTTCCTGCTCATGAAGTGTCCAACTTGCTTCTCCTGACCCATCTTGGAGCACACCCAAGTAATTCCCAGAGTAACCAGTAATTAATTCCCAGAGCACTGATGGCTGAAGCCACAGCTCTGGCCCCAGGTGAAGCAGCAGTTCTTAATCTCCTGGGCTTTAAAAGAACTTATTTCTGTCTCCACATTTGAATTTACATCATTCTTGAATCTCTTGTGATTGAGGCACTGTGGGAAGGTACAAGTCAGATTGCCATGGGAGCCCCCTAATTGCCTCTGTGGCCACTCACAGCCCCTGGGGAAAGCAGCCCACTTTCCTGCATGGCTCATCCACTGGAGAGTTCCTGGGTCAGCAACACCAGCCACAATCAAGAGAGAGATTTCTTCCCATGTCAGACAAAAGCAATGAAACAAAATTCTCCAGCTGGTTGTCAGCCCCCCCATCCTCAACTGCCTGGGTCTGGGTGTTTTTGGGCCAGAAACTGGAAGATGTGAGGTATAAACATGGGCCAGAAACTTGTATTTGGAAAGAAATGGAAACAGGGACTTGTGCACAATGAGAATCCCAGGGAATGAAATGGAATCCTTACATGTAGCACCAACATAAACAGAAGATGAGTTGTCTCGTGGTGACACTTCTGTATAACTAAAAAATGAGTTGTACAAAAGAAAACAGCGGGTCCCAAATTATTTAGGATTTTCTTGCCTCATCATCCCTGAAAAGAGAGAGCACAGCAGAAGTGCTCTGTGCTCCTGGTGGAGCTGAAAGCTCAAGGTTCCCAGAGCTCAGCTGCAGCAGAGCACAGCACTGTGGTGGATTCATGGCACAGGCTGCTCCCAATCAGGAATTCGATGGAAATGGAAAGCACAACTGCACAAAAACAACGACCTTGTCATGAGTTGTTCTCCTCACAGGCAACATACCTGGCTGATACTCAGATTTTAAGTTTCAAACGATGCTAACTGTGAAAAACAGTGATGGGTGTGAAATGATTTACAAAGACCTCAACTCTGAGCACAGCAAAAGGGTGGCACGTGTTATAAGCACCATTCCCTTGGTGCCAGTGCCAGGCACAGTCACCTGAACACACTGAATTTGCAACAAAGCACTGAGGGCTCAGTGGAGAGGCCTTTTGCTGCTCTAGTCCCAGGGGAAGGTGGACACTGTGACACTTGGGTTTGGATCCCAAGCTGTCTTCTAACACTGTTCATTACCAGCTTGACTCACAGATCTTCAGGAAATGAAAAACACCCCACAAGCAGCAAAACTCCCCACAACTGAAACATGGGTAGGGCCAAACACTTAATTACACTCGTGAGATTTAAATAAACATAATTGTGGGATTTTTTTAAACAGAACCACGTCTGGGCCATGTATTGTGATGAGCAATGAAAAGATTTACATTTTCATTAGTCATTCCCAAACTTCTTTCCTACTGTTTTAATGGAGACCAGATGCAGTTTGGATGCTTCGCCCACCACTGTTGCTACTTGTCCTGCTTACCCACCTTTCCCTGAGCCACCAGTTCTCTCTGGGCTGCTGAGGCTGACTTCACCAGGGCACTGGTAGCAGCTGCAATGGATTTAGCTGCTTCCAGGATCTGTTCTTCAAAATCCAGAGTCTCATCTGCTTGCTATAACCAAGAAAAAACCACGTTACACATTCACCCAATTACATTGTCAAACTGAGGACATACACAAAGTAAGACAAGAAGGGTTTGGAACACATCAGTAAATGCAGTAAGACCTAAAACATCATTTTCTGTGGAGGAGTTTCATGTGGACTAAAGCTGGGAGGCAGCATAAGTGAATTGAAATATTAGGCTGCCCTTGTGGCTGCTCACAATGAAATAAAGTGTCACACAAGGCAGGTGAAGAATTGCCACCAACTTCCTGCCACATTATTTCCACCAGGGCTGCTCTAAACTACATTCAGAGAAGTCCAGGTCAAGGTTATCTTTGTAGTGCCATAACACTGCCTTCCAGCATGGCTAAACCAGGCAAGGCAATTTTAAACACTGAAAGACTTCAGGCATTGCAAGAGAACAGTGACTGTCTCATCCACCTGAACTAAGAAATGTAAAGCAGATCCCAAGCAAGAGCACAGAGTTAACAGGAAGAGCTGTCATCCCTAGAGAGCAGCTTTGTGGAGCAGTCCAGCTTGGAGCTCTTGGAGATCAGAGTTCCAAAGCTCTGCTTGGGACACTTGTCACCCAAATACATCTTTCAAAAGAGAGAAATCAGCTGTTCCTGGTGAGGTTTTTGACTACTTAAAATGCAAATCCATAAAAACAACTTCCCTGACTTCCTACTGAAAACATTTCTCCATTTAAGCACCTTTTTTTTTTTTTTTTAGTTTCTGAGCAGTTAACAAAATAGTGAGAGATAAATGGTTATTGTTATTTAAACAGAACCAGGCCTGGGCCATGTACTCTGATAGGGTTTTATACAAAATAATCCAGCAGGATGTATTTTGTTGGTGATCCCATCACCAGCTGCCAGGACCCAGTGCAGTATAACAAGGAGGGTTAGTGGCTGCACTATCAGAACAGGCTATTTGGCAGTGCTGGTTTATTCTAACTTAGGCAACCACAGAGTTCCTGTGGCAAATAACTAACTTTGGAAGCACCAGCCAGGCAGGCTTTGACACAGAAAATTGGGCACGTTATCTGCAAGTCTAAGCACACCCATCTACTTTTAAGTCAGGTTTAGTTTCCTTGTTACTGCAGTCTGATGAAATAGCAGCCAACTATAAAATACTAAAATAACAAAATGGCCCATCAAGCAGCACTTGGTCCTACAGCATGTCACAAACTGCCACATGACTAAAAATGCAGGAGATGAAGGCACAGCATCCACAGACACCAGAAAGACAATGATCTCAAATTAAAAACTGAGTGTAGATAAAGCTGTTGGCAATTTAAAGCTTTTCCTGTCCTTTAGGAAAAGCCACCTAATCAGTGGAAAAGTATTTCTTTTGCTTTGCTCTTGGGCTATTCCCATCAACTGAAGCACATCTCTGTACTAAAAGAAATTGCTCTGGAAAGTGAGGAAGTTCCAGAGGAAGTCTTGGCAATACTTGACCCTTATTCATCCCAAGTGGTTCATCACATCAGCCCTGCCTTGATGCAACAAGCCTCAAGTCTTATTTATAAGCCCCATTAATTCAATCACATCATGAGCAAAGTGGCTAAATAGAATCCAGTATAGTCACCATTAGAACTGTATTACTTATTAAAAGAGATGCATTATTGACCTTGATTGGACTAAAGACTTAAACTGAAATATCAGCAAAAGTACCACTGAATGACAGTAAATTTAACAGACTGTCCCTGCACTTTTAACAGACTGTTACTGCACTTTCACTTTTGTCCAAGGCTCCCTGTTATCAAGAGGTTTTACATCTTCACTTCCAACACAAAATACGTTATGTGTATTCTTTATATGCCAGCACTGTCAGGAGTTCAAACTGAAGTGAGTGAGCATTTCAGTATCTGCTTTTTGATTCTAAAGGAGGTGTCAGTCTTTGCTAAGTTTAATAAAACACTCATGGCCATCCTCTGATCTGTTGGACAGTTCTGTGTGCCCAGATGGAGCTCAATTTGTGCAAAACCAGCCACCAAAAAGATGCTGAAGGAAAATTGCTTCAACTCAGTTCAGGGTAGTGAGAGAACTAAACACTGCACACAAGTGCTAAGGAAAAAAATAATATTTTTCAAAGAGAGTAATGAGAAATCAAAGTTGCATTATTGAGAATGCCATTATACAACAGCTGGATTAACTTCCACCCTGGAGCAGCAGGTGAAGCTCAGCAGGAATTCAGACACCTAAACCTTCTTATCTCATCAGGTAACAGATTTTTCCTCCTTCTTTCCAATTATATTGAAATTTGGGGGGTTTGGGAGAACAAATCTTGCATTCCCTGATATTTCACAACTTCTTTTATTGTTGGAAAAAAAAAAGAAAAAAAGTTCTCTCTTGGCAGGTGATCCTTTCTGTGGAGAACTTATTTCTGAGGTAGCCTTACACACCACTCAAACACTCACACACAGTACCCTCACAACCTGTTACAGCCTTCATGACTGAAGAGCAGTGATGTGATACATGGCAAAAATATCACCTTGTAAGGTTTTAGGGAGGGCTTCTTGGGTTTCTTTAGAAAACCTATGACACGAGTGATGAGCCTCTCCTTCCTCGAGCAGCCCCATGAAGATCAGCAGCTCATCTTCCTCAAGCTTACACTAAAATGCTGGGTTTGACTATGGTCAGGTAGAAATGGATTGGAAAATGAAGTCATCAGAACAGACAAATCAAAATTATTAGGCTAGTTACAGTCTGTAGCATGAAATGTCCTGAAAATGTTGATTATGCCATTAAAAACAACATAAGGAAAAAAAGGAGATGTTTTTGTGGTGTATTTTAACCATTCTACAGCATCTCCACTATTAAGGGCAGCATAACCAAAGTCAGGGTAAATAGGAAAACACATGAGCCTCCAGTCTCATTCCAAACAGTAGCAAAAACTACAAAAGACAATTAATTTTATTTTCAAGCAGCTCTGATCTTCTATTTCATAAAGAGACAACCAGTATGCACCATTACTGCACTGAGCCATGGAAAACACAACCACCATTCCTGCTGCTCACTGCCACAAAAGCCAAACACAACCTCCAAGTCTCTCCAAGAGAAACTCCACTGATAGAGGAGCCCTTCACAGGTATATTTGAAATCAGATTAGACCAGGAGTCTGCAGGAAGTCTTCTAAACCTGCTTGTGAGTGACTGTGCTCCTCCTTATTGCCTTCCACTATGTTAAGGCCCCCGGAGACAGGGCAGGACACTGTAGGAATATGTTTGATATATAGTTGGATTAAATAACAACCTAATATATCAAACATATCACACAGAGTCCTGCAGAAAAAGGCATCCAGGTTTGATTCATCTTGGGGAAAAATAAAAAGACCAAATGCTGAAAGCTGCCAGAAGGGAACTCCTATGGACCACTAAAGACATGAAGGCAGCATGAAGAGCACCAAGAGTAGGGCAGGGCAGCAATGCTCTCTGCTCTTGTACCTCATCTACCACACCTTTTGCTTTAAAAGTGTTTTTTCCCAGTGTTAGCATGCAGTTTTGATTAGGTAAAATATTTTTCTTCTTCAGGAAATGACTAGTTTTGGGCACTGTTAATTTACAGCCAGCAGCAGGTCTGCAGAACAGGAGGAATATGTGTCTGCATTGCAAGACACCCGACCCTCCAAACTGGAAAACAGAATAAAACAGAATCCATATCCTGGAAAAAATTAAAGGAAACCTGACAGCCAAATCCTGTCTAATAAAGATCCCACTGCTTCACAGATCATTCCCAGCTTGAACACTGCAAGGAGAACTGAGCAAGTTTGGTGTGACAGAGAGGAGTAACAACACCTGCTGAGGAGAGTCCTCCAAGCTCTTCCAAGAAACACAAGCCCAGAAGGAGACAGGTCTGAACAGAGCTCTGGACTGAGCATTTTGGCAGCTCATTCACCAGCAGCCAAGGGACCAGGATTTAAAGCAAACAGAATATGCATCATACAATAAACCACAGGCAGCAGTTTGCAGGACTGGGGCTCACTAGGAATTGTTCTCTGGGATAAGATGATTCCCAGTGGTGGACAATGAGGATGTCTCATGCTATGGGTGTCAGTCTAAGACAGCAAAGGGGGGATGATAGGTGCAAAAATATGAAGAGGAAATGAGGAAAGAAGAAATTAAAAAAAACCCTGAAAGTATTAAAAAAATAAATAGTGGAACAAATGAGAAAAAACTACCTTCAACTATTGATTTTCAATTTTTTTTTAGAAGCAAAAGACAAACTGGAACACGGATGAACATTTCAAGCCCAACCCAAATGACTCCAACTCCCTGCCCCAATAAAAAAACCTTCACCAAAAGAATTTAGAATCACCCACCAACTAGTAATGATGGTGATGATGGATATCCTGCAGGCAGATATTCTAAAATATCAACCTAAACCATTGCAAACATCTCTGCAAGTTCACTGAGGATCATTTCTGTGACCCAAAGCAGGATACTGGTCTGGCTAGAGCAGAGGTCTGTCCCCCTGGAGAATTTAACTCCTGCTGCTGCATTTCCCAGACTGAGCAGTTGTGCCAACCCCTTCCCCAGTCCAAGGGGTCCCACCACAGCACTGTGTGTGCTGTCAGGGATGGGCAGCACAGAGACACAGCCTGTTCAGCACAGAAAATCTTACTGTGGCAGGATACAATCTACAAGTCTGCAGCAGAAAAAGTGGGGTTTGAGCCCCTCTGTGATCTTTCTAGTGCCTTTTGATGTGGATTGCAATCCATACTGTGAAAAACATTAAACATCTGGAAAGGATGCAAAGGCTGTTGAAATCCAAAATAGAGCAAACGGTTGGATATGAATTTTAGTTTCAGAACATGACAAAGAGCCACACCAATAAATGACAGGCAGGCTGGATACTCCAATTAACATGCTAAGTGAGGAGCAGGTGTGAGCTCTGCATTCTCTGAGAGGTTACAATGGCCCTGGAGTGGTTGGGATGTTGGGAAGGAGCTGCTCCCTGGTTCCCAGGCAACACTCACAGCCGTTGTGCAGTGATTGCATAGAAAAGGTGATGGAGGAGCCCTCCACCCTCACACTCAGCCTGTGTCCTCTGCTCTGCAGCATCTCATTTTAAAGGACCATATTGCTTTATAAACAAAATGGATGTACTCGTTAAAAAATGCAGGACAAAGAGCATTTCTTTTTGACAAGCTAATTTATTCCCATCACTAAATGGGTGGTGGGAAGTCCTCAAAGACTGGAGCTTCCAAGAACTATTTCATCTGATGATCCTGAATAACAAAATCTCACCCTGCACCAAAACAATCAGCCAGCACTGAATGTTCTTCAGGCCCTGATTTGGAGAAAGACTTCTCATTAGCTTTACTTTGAAAACAGTTTTACACCTACAAAGCAGCAGGAACAGGAAAATAGATACATAACCCTGTCCTGAAGTCAATTCCACAGCCCAAGCTTGATTTTCATTTTAAAGAGATGCAGCCTGGGTAATTTCTTCTAAAATCTGTCTGTTGTTCAACACCAGGCAAAAGGGAGCAGTTCTCCTGGGTCCAGTTTTGTGAGCTCTGCAAACAACCACAAGCAACAGCAGTTTCATACAATCCCTCTGTACTGCACAGGAAAATAGTTGGCTTAATTTTATAATCTATTCAGAGAAAGGTTTGAAATGACCTGACAATATGTAACTTGCTATCATGATGAGCTGTAATTTAATTTCCCTCAGGAGAATTAAAGAGAAATGGTCATACCACAGATCTGATTGGACACTGAAGCAGCTAGTCTTATGGCAGGGCATAAAATCCTGTGCTTTTAGTCTTAGAAAATCCTGCAGGTCTCTTGCATTCTGTGGAATCCTTTCTGTGTTGCTGCTGCTTTCTCTTGCTCCACTACACAAACTCATGAGGACAAAGTGTCTTCAAAGGAAAGCAACTGGGAACAACTTTCCACATGAGTAAAATGTGTTTGGAAACAGAAATGTAAATAATCAACAGTAATTTAGGCCATAACTCTTACAAGCACTTGTAACATTTGCTTTTAATTCCTTTGCTTGGTTCACTCCCTGAAAAGCATCTTTTGACCCTGCATCTCCAGGGTGAGAGCCCTCCAGGGCAGTACCTCTTGCACTGAGACTCTGTCAGGGTTTGATGGACAGTGACAGAGAACACAGCAGTGGGTGGGCTCTGTGCACCCTCTGCTTTCTTAACCTGTCCCAGTTCAGCAGCCAGGACCAGTTTATCACTGTGGGGGTGTGACCAAAGCTGTGCATTCTACACCCTCCATTCATTGCCCAGCAACTGTTCCCAATGGCCCACTTGCAGCAGCTGCCCAGGGCACACCTGACCCCTCAGGCTGGGAGCTGGCTGGGAAAGAAGCCTGGCAGAGGAGCTGGGAGAACTCCCCTTTGGGGAGTCCTTGGCACCTCCACACCCACCTGAGGGCTCAGCTCTGCTCATGGGCCAGCAACGATTCCAAAATCCCCCCTGACTGCCAGAGTCAGATCCCCCAGTGTGGAACTCCCTGCCCTGGGGGAGGGACTGGGGGCTCCCACCTGCACCTGAGGGGAGAGAATCTTGGGGTTTGGGGACTTGGGGAACTACTCATGGGATCCAGAGGAGGAGACGAACCTGGACAGGAGGAGACCACCACTCTGCCCAGACTGTGCCATCATCTGCACCAACAGGTTTGTCCCTTCCTTTTTCCTTTGGACTCGGAGGAACCACGTGGGGCTCAGCACAGGGGCCACCAAACCCCCCTGTGTTTGTGCCCCAGGGGTCTGGGTTACACTGCTGGGTTTTGTGGGTTAACCCAATTTCTCTTTGTGCCATTGCATTGATTGTAATATTGTTATTAAATTGTAGCTCTGACTTATAATCTCCTTTGTTTTGGGTTTGTTTCTCCTGCCGGTTCACCTTTAAACCAGCACACAACCTCAAAGAAACAACTGGGAGGGACACTCACCTTGGGCTTGGCTCTTGGTTTCAGCTGTTCCAACTTCTTTGCTGCAGCCTCAATAGATGCTGCAGCCCCCAAGAGCTCTGTCTCTGCAATCACTGTGGGGTCTTCTGGGTCCACCCACTCTGTCCCTGCAAAGAATGGAGATGAGGACAATAACTGGGAGCTGCCATTCAACAAGGGACTTACAGTCACATGTCAAGTGTCACACAGGGAAGGTAAAGCACAGAAAGCTGATTTAAATGCCACAGTGGCCTAAGAACACTGTAGGTTATGCTACAGAGTAGAATGTGAAGCAGAGGGCAAAAAAGTATTTAGCAGGATTATTCTGTCATGAAAGTAACTTGTTTAAGCACAGAAACTCCAAAAAGGGATCCTGCCCATCCTGGGAACAAAACTTTGTCACCCAAAGTGTGTGTGGCACTTCTGGGGTATCCAAAGGACAACTGCTTTGCTTTGTTCAGTATTTTGCTGTTGTTGTTGTTGTTGAATTTTTGGCATTTCTCTCAGCTCAAAGAAATTTTATAGGCCCACAAAAGGTGGCTGGAGGTGATCTCAGATTTTTGGAAGCTGTCACTGCATTATAGTTTCTTATTTGCTAACAGCATTATCTGAATTACAAGATGCAGAAAGCACCCACATTCTGAATGGAGGAAAAAAGGTAACAGCCAAAGGAAGTCCACAACCCCTCAGGGCATTGTGGAAAGACCATTTCTCAGCTCCAGTGGTGCACAGGATGAGGACATTCTACATTAAGTCCTAATATTGGCAGGTAAACAGGGGGAATAAAGAAGAGAGAGAGGCAGCATATATAATCACAGTCCAAACCAAACTTGGAAAATGTAGAGGTTCCTCTTCAAAAAAAAGGCATTTCTCAAAGGTGAAAACATAAATATTTTGAATTTGTTAGGAGAAAATTTTATCATGTATCTATAAATGAAAATTGGGAATGGTTAAAAAACTTTACTTTCCATGAGGAAAGCTTCTAAAGTGAATAAAGAAAAATGCTCTAAAGGCAATAAGTGGAAAATAAATAGGAAGAAAACCTGATTTTTTTTTAATGAATATGAATTAAAATGCAAAAATTGCTGGAAATTAATAAATGTCTCCAAAGATGAGGACAATATAAAGATTTTTAAGATGCCCTTAGGGAATAGAAAAAATCTGACATTGGCTTGGCTTGCCAGAGGAAGGAAGGAAGGCAGGAAGGAAGGAAGATAACAACACATTCCTATATATGAAAACTGCTTAGTTAGGATTCATTTCCAAGGACCATGTCCTGATAACATCAAGAAATAACTGAGGAAAACCTGCAGTGTATATTACACAGAATAATCACAATAATGAGCACAGTGTTCCCTGGACTAGTTTAGGAAGGAATGACTGAACAAATATACAATTAGTAGAAGCTTCTATTGAGGGGCAGCATTTAAAAGAAAAAAAAGCGAGCTTTCAAATAAAAATTTCTACTATAAAATGTTTTTTTAAGAGAAATAAAACAATGCTTTATTTAAAATACTTTACTGCAGCATTCTATTACCTATGAGATTAGAATGCTCATACACCATTCTGCTGGTTGTGGCATTTATTCAGACTACAATTCCCAGGAAATCTGGTAGTGGATGTGCTTCAACAGCAGTGGTCTAATACCTAATAACACACACTTAGATATATTTATCTCATTTAAAATGTACACTGTTAGAACAGTTATTTTAAGAGTTCATATGCATTACTGGATAAAAATTTTACTAAGAAAGTCAGTAGCTTAGAAAAATATTTAAGAACAGTGAACTTGGAATGGTGTTATAAGAACAGTGGAATTCACTGCTTATTTGAGTGTTGAATTTATATTTGCCCACAGGTTGTTTGGCTGTAGGAGTTCAGGGAACCATCTGGACCACACTCCTCTGAAGCCTCCTTGTTCCACCACCACCCTGCCAGGGCAGGACCCAGGCCCAGGAGTGCCAAGCACTACAGACCCAAAACTCCCAGCACTGCTGAAGACTGAGCAAATCAACAGAAAAATTAAAAATAAAAGATGATATCTGTTATTTGAAGTTGGAAAGCAATTATCAGTGCAAAGCAAAGGACTTCTTTTGACTGAACAAAGGGGAATGAAAGGGAAAGAACCATCCAACTGCAGCTGAGCCACCAGCTCAGGAGGAGGGATAATGCACTTTGTTACTGCTCTGCTCCACCTTCTGTGTTTCAGCCACAGCTGTGATGAGCACATGAAGTGCAAGGGGGTCAGACAGACACGTTTAAGCAGCACTGTGAGCAAGTGAACACCAGCTCAGGAGGGATAACACACTTTGCCCCTGCTCTGCTCCACATTCCTGTGGCTCAGCCATGGCCATGATGAGCACATGAAGAGCAAGGGACAAACAGACACATTTACCAGCACTGTCAACAAGTGACCACCAGCAGAGGAGTGAAAGAAAGCAAGCAGGTGGTGCCAAGATGCCTAGAACATACTCAGAGGGGTTTTGCCAGGTTTGGGCTTTTTTTCACACTACACAAATGCCAGATTTGGAGCAAAGAGCACACCATGGTGGCAGCCAGGCCTCCCAACTCACCTTTCATGGCCTCTGCTGACTGGATGAGCTCCGTCACAGCACCAGCAACGCGCTTGGAGAACGAGGCCAGCTGGTGCTTCAGCTCTGGGGTGGGTTTCTGAAGAATCTACAAAACCAGACCAAATGTAATAATGCAGATTGGTAAGGACTCCAGAGAACACTGGGGGGTTCCCCAGGCACACCAAGGAAAGAGTTATTTTATACAGAAATTCTCTGAGAGAAGACATGAGCCCAGTGGCAGAACTGCCATTGCCAGAGGGGCACCACGAGCAAAGGCTTCCAGAGTGGCACTGCCTGCTCTGCTGCAGGAACTGAGAGCCTGGTCTGGAAGTTCTCAATCCCAAACTCAGGGCAGGATTATCTAAAACAGAGGCACACATGGGAGTATGTGGGAAGACCATGCACTTTAGCACTCCATGCTCAGAGATTACAGTCACTATACTGAGCAATCAGGCTCAGTCTTTCTATACTGATTTTCTGCTATTAGAGACTGGCTGGTCACTGTTTCTAAAAGACAGGATTACAGAGTTCTGGAGGCCAGTGCCAGTTGCCTGTCCTGGAAAAAAAAATTAGACAAGAGGAACACAATGGAAATGTCAATCCTGGACAAGACACACATCTCTGAACTTAATTTGTATCAAGTGTTAAACTGTGCCTCTTTAAATGACAAACAATCAGACACTCAGATAGTGAAGTTCAAATCTTCCCCTGAACAAGAACATTTTGTTTTTAATTACCATATTGTAAAGAAAAAGTTCTGGAAATTCATGTATGTTATAAACAGACATACAGAAACCTTCAAAGAGCAAAATAAGAGGTCGAGTCTTGAAAGTCACATTCTGGTGTGCCTTTTCTTAATGTTTTCAAAAGCTCCCCACAAAGCTGCTCCAGGAGCACATGAAAACAGGTTGTGTCCTTTTGTCAGCATTTTCCTTTTTGCAGCCAGATGCCTCACTCCTTTCCTGTGACAGAATAAACCAAAACTGGTATTTTTCCTGACTTGCCTGGTGAGAATTCTGCCACAGGAGGAATTCTGTCCCTCTGGAACTGCCATGTCAGCCTCTGTGTGGACTGGTCTCCTGCTGTCTAAGGCCAGTCTTAGCCAACCAGTTTCCACAGTAACCAGAAGCAGATGAATCCTCCATGGATAAACAATCTGCAGTGCTAACAAAATGTAACCAAAGTTTATACATTGCATAAACCCTTAATATGGCAGACACGGAGCATCCAAAGGTTATCTTCCCAAGAAATACACAAATGTGGTCAGGACTACAGCAAAGAATGGCATTGTGACACCAGTACTACCCATGAGAGTGTTGGCCATGCTAGAATTGAAAAAACTAAGCAAATTTTAAGACTAAGTGGTTTATGAACTGCATTGTTTTAAAGCCAGTTGAGAACCCTCAGTAGATTCTCATCTTGACTTAGTGTGTTCCTGTACCTTTTCCTGCCACTTCCCTGATGCAACCTCTGCACAAATCTATACCTTGGCTTCAGAAATTTGAGATGTTGCATTTGACAGCTCTTGCACCTAAAAAGTATCATCTTCAAAGAAACAGGGCTGCTGAATCGTTCTCCTGGCACCTGGTCACCCATCCCTCACCTCCCTGAGGGCACAACTGAACTCACCAGCAACTGCATCACCAGAGGGACTAATTAGACATTTCTGATCTCCTCTGCTCTGTGTTTCTGGAGGTTAGAAATTAAATGAGATTGCAGACCTAGGGTTTCTAAACTACCAGAGTGTTCTAAGGCAGCAAACTCTGGAGGGGGAGGCAGAGCTTCCTTAGAGCTTTAGGGCCCTGAAGGTAAAGGTGCTTAAGGTAAAAAAGGCCTGTTCTGTTTTATTAGAAGAACTGGCCTTTCTTACCTTAAGCTTCTTTCCTTAAGCAGAGAGAGAGAAATAAAATGAGCAAAAGTTGTCTTCAGTCTCTGGTCTGTCCTGGCATGTAGTTTGAAACTGGTACTAAGACAGAGTTCTAGAGATCAAACCTGAAAAATTCCCCAAAGTACTTCTAAACTAAAAATGGATCAGACAAATAATGCTGAATTACTCTGGGAACTACATGAACAAGTTGCAACTTTCTTGAACTGTTTTCCTTCAGAGAGGCAAAGTAACTGTGGCTGGACTTGTACATGATATATCCTTCAACCAGTTGATGTAGATAATTAGGCATGTTATGTATGTTCTCAGCAGCAAAACTGCCTTGGATTTCCCAGTCTGCAGTCAGTGCCTGCACAGTTCAGTTCACAGACTCTAACAGGGCAGCTGAAAGCCATCTAAAAGAAATCTCTGGGCAACCATGAGCTGATGGCTGACTTAAGTGTCCTCCAGAAACTTCAGTATCTCACAACTGTTAGTTCAAACATGTTATTGCTGCCTACAAATGTAATAACAGCTACAGAAAAACTGAACACTGTGGGGTAATGAATATATTATGTGATCATTATGTATGGTCAAGAAAAGCCAATGGACAGTAAGATTCCTGAGCTTAGATTTGAGGGCAGATTTTATGCACAGCTTTGGGGGTGTCATGTGTGATGTGCTGGAGAGCTCCTTGTGAGGCAGTGCTGGCTGGGGATTTGGGGATGGCACTGGGCAGGTGTGAGTGCAAAAGGCCTGGGAATGTGCCTACCTAAAGGTTTTGTCACCCCTTTGGTCTGGGGACAGCCTGCACTTAAAATGCCTAGTTTTTACTGTGGACTTAAAAGAATACTGCAATGTCTCATTTTAACTTCTTGAGGTCCAGATCCAGACTGCCACCAGCTCTGATCCAGGAGGCAGTTCCAGCCAAGCCCTCCAATCTTCCTTCTGTCTCACCGTTTGAGCTGAAGTTCCTTCAGCTTTTCCTGGACACCAAACTGTCCATAACCTTATGACAAACTGCTAAAACATGTCCCCAGCAGTCAGTGCAGAAGGAGGGCAGGTCCTTGGAAACAGGGCAGGCTGTGCATGCAGAGGATGCTTACCAGGAGCACGTGTTCCAGCAGCTCCAGGTAGCCCAGGGTGCACTCTGTGCCGAAGCGCAGCGCTCGCTCTCGCACCTCTTCGCCCACATCGGGGTGATACGACGCTTGCTGAGGAGGCAAAACAACACTAGCACCCACAACTGCTGCCACAAGAGGAGGCCAGCACACAGGGACAGGGGAAAGAGATTTTTTTTTAATAGCATGCAAATGATATCTGAGCCTGAGGCCACCCCCTTGGTGCTGGAAATTTGTAAGCAAACTGCTCGTGGAGCTCCAGGTCTGTAAATAGCACTGGGAACTTGTTGGGATTCATACATTTTCAGGCTGGCAAACCAAAGACAAATTTGCAGGTGCCAGCTGCTAAGGTAAGAATGGAATTTGTCTAGAGACCTTGAGCTGGTGCAGAAGCAAGAAATGAAGGTGCAGAAGCCCCACGGAGTAACATTAATAGAGCTCTTTTATAAAGTTAAAATAAGTTAGAATCATAGAATCGATTGGGTTGGAAAAGATCTCCGAGATCATCGAGTCCAACCCTTGGTCCAACTCCAGTCCCTTTACCAGATCATGGCACTCAGTGCCACGGCCAATCTGCATTTAAAAATCTCTAGGGATGGGGAATCCACCACCTCTCTGGGCAGCCCATTCCAATGCCTGATTACTTGCACTAAGACTGTTTAGATCTAGCAATTTTTAGGAAATATGTATTAATTGATGATTAGCTATAGCTGTGTGATGTTAGATAGTTTGCATGGTGTATATAAGTTTTAAGATTGTGTGTAACTGTGTGAAAAAGTAGCTCTGAATACAGTCCCTCCTGAAACTTGAGTATTCTTGCACAAGAATAGTTTAAATACTGTTAATGTAAACATAGTTGCATCTTTTTCTCTTTTTCCTTCTTCTGCTCCTCTTCCCTTCTCTCCACAACTACTGTAACCAATGACAAAGAGGACCAAGAAATAAAACATCAAAAAAGAGTAAAACCTCATAAAATAAGATGCAGTCAAGTGATTTATTTAATGACAGGGATTGAAGCCCCTGAAAAGCCCAACTGAGAACTGTGTCTGTGGAGATCAGACATTGCGACAGGAACACTTCTCCTTTCATCAGCACATTCTGCTGTCTGGGTGAGCACCTGCAGCCCTTCCTGGGCTCCTTCCTTAGGTATTAGCAGCAGTTCAGAACAAATAGAGCAACCCTTGAAGAACCATCTGAAAATAGAATTTTCTCCTCCATTGTGATTTCTCCTAATGCAAATATTGTAAAGGATCTTGGGGCTCACTGGGCTCTTGGGTTGTGTATAAATTGTTCTACACTGCAAAGGGTACATTATTGTAGCTCTTCTTTTTTACTAATATAAAAAAATCCCACAAAACTGTAAGCAGAGTTTTGCCACCCATGAATGGCCATTTACATCTTCCAGGTTAGGAATACACCAAACCCATTTTTTCATGGGAAGCCTGGAGAGCCCACCATCCAGGCAGAGATGCAGGAATGGCCATCTGGTTCCCAGCAAAGCACTGGGCTGACCCCAGAAGACTTCGGGCCATTCACAGGTCAAACACCAGCCCAGTTCTGGGGTCAAGCACAGGTGTCCCACATTTTCTTCTCCATTCCATCAGATAAAGAGATTGTTCCTTACAGAAACATTTGCAAACAGCAGATGGAAAGTGCTGTGGAAGTTCCAGGATATTGTTACTCTACATGAAGAGGAACAAAACCCAACCCAACCAACCCAGCCACCCAAAGAAGCATCAGCTGCTTCTCATTATCTGGTACCACTCTGCAAGGAAAAGCTTATGAATGGCTTTAGCCTGACACAGGGATTTAAGTCAGTGCTGGACCCATCTGTCTCATCACAGAGAGGAGCAGCAGCAGAGCCAGAACTTTGACTTTGCAAGGATTTCCACCAAGTGTAATGTCTGACATCTGACACAAACCTGACTGATTCACCCATTTGACTTTTAATGAGAAGTAAAAACTGCAGCCTCTTCAAGCTTTGTGTTTTCTACAATAAACTTCTAGAGAACTCTTTTACTGAACAGAAGTACCAACTGTTGACAGGTGAAACTTCATAAAACTTTAAAAAAATCAGCATTTCCTCCCACAGAGCAGCTCCTTCCACTTCTGCAGCCCCTTATCTCTGCTTGGGCCAGGGATTATCTCACTGCTCACTTATTTCAGGCCCTTCCTGCCACCCACACCATCCCCACCAGTGCTGGGCTCTGGGCTCCCTCTGCAGGGAAACTCAGGACCAGCAGAGCCTCCTTCTCATCGTGCCAGCCAACAGCAGAAAGGGTGAGGAGATGGGGGAAGACAGCATAGGATTCTCCTCCTCTTCAGCCCACTTCAAATGAGCTCCAGAAGCCAAAAAAATCCAGAGCAGTTTTTAAAAATTTCAAATAGGGCAAAAGCTCTCCCAGTGTTTCTTATTAATATATTGTAAAGGACCTTAAAATGTCTCATCTGCACTCAAATACTACTGTAACACAGGCAATTAGAGCAAGCAGCTGTAGGAGAGAAATATAAAGTTCCTTTTGTTTTGCCTACATAACCAAGATTGATATCAGAATATTCTGGGAGCATTTTTAATGTTTAATCAGTCTTGAAATAAGCCATATACTTCACAGCAACATAAAGAAGTGACAAAAGTAATTTTAGGAAGTAATTTTTGTAGCCCAGGGCATCCCAACAGGCATCTCACTACACCAGCTGGGGCTTGGAACAGAAATGTTTTGTCTTCCAGACTCGGCCAGAAAATCTGAAGAAACATCTCAAGATGAACAGGAATAGAGATTTGTGTCCTCACTCTGAGGTTTCTCTCCACTGTCAGCCTTCTGCTGAGCTCCCCCAGTGCCTTCACCCTGTCAGGGAGCCCCAGCCCAGGCCCAGCCTAACTACTGCTGGGAAAGGTGAGGAGATGTTGCCCTCAATCTGCTGGCTATGGAATGATCCAAGTCAACACTCCCTTCAGTTGTTTTCCATGGTTTTGATGGACCTCTCCTATCTGTTTCTTTTCCAACAGCAACCATTACAAACAGGGATGTTATGCACAGGTTACTTACTGCACAGTCATTATTTTATACAAATAGTTAATAAAGAAAGAAATTGTTGCTATCTCAGGGCCTGCTCTACCCTTCAATAAATGTAATTACAGTGTTTCCACTGACTTGAACAAGAGCTGACTTGGTTCATTACATCCCCCAGTAAGCAACCTCATTGTCTTTGGAAATAGCATCTACTTATAAGCAGAGAATTAGTAAAGAGCACTGTAAATTCATGTACAGCAGAACAAGCACCACCATCTATCTAACTGCTAATAATGCAAATCCCTTATGCTACTTGCCTGAGGCAACTGGCAAGGAAAGGGAAGTCAGAGCTACATTCTGTACAATTCCATTATAGATCATACACATGCATTTCTGCCTTAGCCCCAAGGACATAAAAAGCTGATGATTTGTCAGTGCTTACCCTACAGATTAGCTCAATGACACCAGAAACCCCTCCAGTGCTTGTCAAACATCCCAAACACAAGTTGCACTGCATTGCACAGCTTTTACAGCACAGTGGGGCTGACTCCTGCTTCCCACCCCTGAAATTCCTGCAATGTGGCTTATCATGGAAATGCCACGTGCAGTAATCAATTTGTAGAATTAATGGCATAAGATTTCTAAGTCTCTGAGCAGAATTTTCTAAATCAAGACCTAAACCAAGATTTTCTAAATCAAGCCTGGTTCAAACTGAGTATTTAAAAGCTTTGTTAAATGACAAGGCTATTTTTTCATACATTTTAGATGCATAAAATTAGTATTCCTGGAGACTTTTACTCCTGTTTGCCCTTAGGAAAGTTGAACAAGACAAAAGTAGATCTTATGCCTTGGCACTGTATCATTACAGGTAAGCAAATTGATTCCCAGCCATTTTCCTTTCTTTGTCAGAGCAATGCCCTGGGAGATCACAAATGCTTTTCCAGCCTCTTCTAGTGTTCACTCTGCAGGGAATTGCATCCTGTTGGATGGCTGGGAAGCACAAATCACTGAGAAACCATGACATCATCTGGGAGCAAATGTAAACATGAAAAGATGAATGGCCACAAACAGATGCTCCAAAGTGTGTCTGGAGCTGCGTGTGCATCAGGGAATATTTATATATTATTTATATTTATAACATCACAGAAACAGAGGGTTCTGCTCCTGAGACTCTTCTGCCTGCCTGGAGAGATGGAAACCAAATGCCAGAGGATCTGTGTTGATCTGCATCTGAATTGATCTGTCAGAATGATGCACGACTATAAACTGCTCTTAGCTTCCCTTATTAGTTTCAATTAACTGGATTGTCCCTAAGACTAATTAGGCCATGGTGGTTCTCATGTAAGTGGTACAGTTTAATTTTCCCATGCAAATTAGAGCTGCTTTGTTTTGCTGACCTTCTGAGGTTATGGAGAATACAGAACCAAAATCTGAAGGATGCAAAGTGGTCAACAACTGTGAGATGTTAAAAAAACCTGTTAGAAAACCAGGTCAAGTAAAAAGTTTCATTCAGTGGTTTTGTATAAATCCAGTTTTAAGTTGCACTTTTGTTTGAGGATCATTTTAAAAGCAAAACTAACCTTTCTGCTTGGGCAGTATTGGGCTAAAAATTAATCAGGAACTGGTGCAGGCCAAATACTGAATATCAGACATCACATCAAGAGCACCATTATTTTACTGTCACCTTCCACACACAGAAATGCAGAAGGAAATAACTATGATTTACAGGCAAAGGCACTTTTCTACTACAGCTACTACTGAAAAACAAAACGAATGAGATCTTTATAATCCCATTTTTTCATTATTCATGCCTAGATCTTTTTTACCATTAGAACAAAGCCAAAAGGCTTCATAGCCCTTCATATGGCACACGGTTTCCCTGCAGGTTTTGCAGGTCAGTTTTGGAAAGTTGTCTGGCTCGAGCAAGTGTAGAAAACACAGCACCACTATTAATTGAGCAAATGGATAGGTTTGGTTAGGGGTGAAAGGACTACTAAAAATAGACCAGAGTGATTCCTTTCACCATCCCTTTCACTGTTCCTAGGAATATTGAAATTATATTTGTGACCACAGGATTATTTGTGTATTCTACCCTGTGCACAGATTATTTGTCTTCTGGCTGGAAACAAGGAAATTTCAGCTCCAATAAAATTTCCCATTTTCATAAAAAATAAGAGAGTCAATATTGTGTGGCTCGGCTTTGTGAACGAAGCTTTGGGCAGGGCTGTCCCCACGTGCCCTTCCAGCCTGCACAGTGGATTTTAGGTGAGGCTGAGAGTGCTCAGAACTGGCCCCACCGTTTCAGTCCTGAGGTTCATCTGCCACGGCCGAGTGAGCTTGGACAGTGCCAGTGAAGTCCTCAGGACTAGAACCTACAGCACCCGGCATTTCCCAGGAGGTCTCCCATCCAAGTACTAATCCGGGGCTGACCCTGCTGAGCTTCCGAGATCTGACGGGATCGGATGTCAAGGAGGCATTGAACTGCCTGGAGTCAATATTAGTGCTGCTTTTTTTGTATGTGCACAGCACACAAAACCCTCCCCGAGAGAGAGACCTCCCCTTAAACATTCTTAACCCTCACCTTCCTCCTGTGAAAAGCAGGGCATTAACACAAAGCACAGCGAGAACGTTGCACGGACTGAGCGCACAGACACCCCGAGCTGATCCCTCCCAGGGAAGGGAGCGCATGGTTACCTTACACGCCGTCAGCATGTCAGCCACTGCCTTGCGGCTCAGGTTGGCCGTGGCAATCACGTCCTCCTGCCTGCAGGAGTTGCCCGCTGCCACGGCTTTGGCCGTTGCCATGGTGATGCCCTTGGTCATGCGGATGGACTCCTCGGGGGACGATGCCTTCTCGGGCACCTCGCTGGACTGGAACACCTGCGGGTGACGGAGAGGGAGCTGTGACACCGCCCGCGGGGAGGAGGAGGCGGCACACGGAAACAGCCTTTGGGCAGCAGGAAATTAGGGACATATTTGGAGTGCTGGAATATCATCCTTGCCTGTCATAAGGCTGGAGCAGATAAGCCTGCTCACCTCCAGACACCAGAGGGAAGCAACAAGCTGAGGAAAGGGTACAGTAAAAGAGGTTAACCCGTTCATCTCGTGTGCCGCTTAACCACCCGCACGGCAGTTCTTCAGACAGCTGCTCAGACCACGGCAGGACTAAAAGAATGACTATCCCTTCCATTTGAGCATTACAGGACTAAAAGAATAACTATTTCATTGAGCATTACAGCACTAGAAGAATGACTATTCCTTTCACTGATCATTGCAGGACTAAAAGAATGACTATTCCTTTCATTGATCATTGCAGGACTAAAAGAATGACTATTCCTTTCATTGATTGTTATAGGACTAAAAGAACAACTATTCATTGATCATTACAGCACTAAGAGAATGACTATTCCTTTCACTGATCATTGCAGGACTAGAAGAATGACTATTCCTTTCATTGAGCATGACAGGACTAAAAGAATGACTATTCCTCTCATTCTGTTCCTTTTTCATCCCGACTGCTGTTCAGGCTGCTCTGCTTACCTGAGGAGACGCTCCCCCTGCAAAGCTGGGCCCCACTGAACACTCACTGGTAGCACTGAGCCCAAGAGCATCACTGAAACATTCCAACGTGGCTTAAAACAGCAGAGGGGGAACATTGCCTCTTCTACTATATTTAGTCCTCCCTTAGAAACCTAAAGATATAATTTTGCAGGGTGAATGGTGCGAAAATATTCCCAATTATCTGACAGGGCACAGTACTCATGAGCACTGGGATACAGGAACTGTGGGAAGATGCACGTCACAAGAGCTGGGTAACCTTCCTTTGATCTGGTATTTTCTTTTCCCAGGCTTTAGTCTGCATTTACTTGCCACTGTTCTCCTGTGCAGGGGCAATTTGGAGTGCACAATTCATAAGGAGAGGATTCTTGACAGTGCAGCCTAAGCAGGTTAATGCCTTCAGAACACAAATGAGCCTGGTCTGTCCTGTGTTCTCAGTTCATCAGTTTTTCACTCTCTCCAGAAACAGAAGCAATGTTAAAAAGGAATTCTAGCTAAATGTGTGCAGGATATTTGATGTTGCTCAGATTCAGGCCCTGAAATTCCAAGTCAAACCTGATGCATTTTCTTGAGCACACATGTGCCATCCTCTGTTCCTCCTGACCCTCCCCTTTCCCCCCCATGAAAGGGATGGAAACACCACCACAGATCCATTCCCTAGAAATGCTGACAAAAGTAAAAGCAGGAACACCTCAAGGAGATGCCACCCAAACTGAGAAAGCAGCACTGATAATGCACAATCAATCCTCCAATGACAGATCTGGACAGCTTTTAGCTCAGAGTTAGAGGAAGGGATGAGGCCTTAATGAAGATACAGGACAATAACATGCACTGGATATTGTACAGAACATTCCTGATCAGGTACCAGGTCAGGAGGTTTTACCACTGTCATATGAATTCCCAATGACTATATCCAAGCATTTAAAAAGAAAATAATTTAACATAAATTTCTTCATTATGACAGCATTGCTCACACAACAAAACCAGGTTGTTTTATGGAGAGCATTTGACAAGGCAAAGCTGTGCCAGTGTAGTGAAAGTTAAGAATTGTTAATCCACAGTTTATACACCAAAGTATTTTCTGCTGAAGGTTGTGTCTATAGGGGTTTTTAAATAAAAATTACTGTAAGTAAGGGAAGGAAAAAAATCAGGCTTTTCACAAACATGCAGGTATTATTTATGTCACTGACTACTGTGCTAGTAAAAAAAAAACTAACTGAAAGCTGCAGCTGGAGGCTGTATTTTTATATCTTAAAGAGGAAGGAAAACAATTGTCATGGTCTAACTCCTAATTTGGGAGAGAATTCCATGCTATCATTAATTCCTGCTCACACAGAATACCAGATAACAGGCTGTGTATGACTGATAATATTATTTTATAATAGAGGAAAAATAGAAAGAAGATTGAACTGCAGATGCAGTAGGGCAGTGATGCTGAGGAGACACTACCAAAGCCAGGGTGAAAAAAGAGTGAAGAGCATCAGGCTCAGAGAAGAGTATCTGCAGGGAAAGCTGAAGGTCTGCAGAAGGAGGGAGCAGCTGCTTCCAGCTCTGCACCTGATGGCAGCATCTTCAGTCCCAGAGTGGCACTGGCAGTGTGGGAACAGGGAGGCTGAGCTGGCACTGGAATTCTCCTTTCAGACAAGAGGGAGAGAGACCCAAACTGCACTCAGGGCAGCACAGGCAGTAAAGCACAGCCTGAGGAGGAGCTGTGAGGCCTGAGGCAGTCCAAGGACTCCCCAGACCACTCCTGGGGTGTGTTCTGCTCTTACCGTGAGCTCCTGCTTGATGTACTCAATGGTGGCCTCCAGAGCTCTGGTCCCCCGAGTAGCTTCATCCTCCACTGCTTTAACAGTCTTCAAAAGAGACGTGACATTTGTCACCATCACCTGGAGAAAAGGGAAGACAAAACCATGTGAGTCTTTCCTCCCCTTGTTCAGAGATGGTATGAAGCAAGGCAAGTCAAACGAGGCAGCACTGTTACTTCTGATAGGACCTAAGACATCATCACGAGCTGCACTTGTTTTACAGGACTAGACGCCAATTCTTGTGTTGGCCAGATCAGGAAAGCTACTCCTAAGCTGCAGAAGTGTTGTACAATTAACTGCACAGAGATACTATCTGAAGTGTGAGTGTTCTGGCAAGAAAATTACCAAAAATTGGAAAAATCACAACTGATACAGAGTATGTTACTGACTTTTCCTCCTGCACATCTTACACTGCAAGTTGAAGGAGACACAAATGAAGGGATGGTGTTGCTTTCTGAGATGTGTCCAGTTCAGTTCCCCCAATCAGGTAAAACCTCAGGTGAGCAAGGAGTCAGACACCAGCCTCGAGCCCAAAAGAAGATCCAGGATCAGTGTTGCTGTTTCTGTTACAGACTCAATAGTTCTGCTGCAGAATGACCTGACTGCCACTGCAATAGTTACATCTTTCCTCCACCCCCATGTGCTGAGATAGAAACAACAGCTACAATGAAAAAAAGGAGAGGCAGAAGAGCCAACTTCTTGGCAATTATGACTTAAAACACAGCAGGAAGAGCCAAGAAGCCACTTTTCTTGGCTAGTGGAGTTAATTCCAAGCAGTGCCCTAACAGGATACTGCTGTCTGTGCTCTGAAGGGCAGAGAGGCACAGATCTTACAGGTAGGTGAGAGATATTGAGGGTGATAAAAGCTTCCAGCAAAGCAAGAAGCTGCCACAACACTCTCAAAAGGTGAAGGGGGAAATAATAGCACCTAGATCTCCACATCTGGAGGTATTTTGTAGACACAAATCCATGTGATCTCTGGGAGGCAAGTGCAATAATTCACCTTATGTGCAGGGAATATAAAGCTAAAGACATCACAGGTATGGTATAATCTCTGCAAGTTTTGAGCTTTGATACCTACAGGCTTCCTGGAAAGATCTAGGGGAGAGGAGTTGGAAATGGACAACATTCTAACATAGGAGGGTTGATTTTCCTCCCTCCCTAACCCTCACTGGGCTGCAAGGTGTAAATAAGGAGACCCCCTGCTTAGCCTGAATATTCAATATTTAGAATGTGGTAATTTTACACTGGATAAATTTTAATCTATATTATTATGAAAGGAGAACCTGCCCTCAGATACAGGCTTGCAAAAGAAAGAAGTTTCTCTTCAGAAAGGTAATAGTTCTGTGCCCAAACCCACAAACACCCTCTGATAGCCCAGAAAAACTGACAGCTCCAATGAAACTCGAGAGCATCTTCTTATTTCTCTTTATCATCCCAGATGATCATGAAACCAATAGAGAGAGGAGTTTTCAGGCAATCAGAACTTGCTGAGGTCCAAGCTTCCCATGCCTATCAGATGTGGTTGCACAGACACTTTCAAAGACAGTGCAAGGATGAGGTTTTACCTTGGCAGCTCCTTTCAGCTGGTACATGGATGGATCATCTGCTGGTTTGCTGGCAGCTCCTTTGGTAGCACCAATGAGGTCAGAGAGGGCCTTTGCAACATCCTTGATAGCATTGATCAGGACAACCTGCAGGGATGGGAAATGGTGCAAGGCTCAGGCAAGGAAGGGCAGTCTGCAGCAGGGGTGATGTTCAGAACACAGCTAAAAGGATCTACTCAATAATCCCACCCTTTCACCACCCAGTAAAACACACAATATTCTGGAATAGGAAAAGCTTAGCTGAGAGCTACAGCATTTCATAGACCAGCCAGAGTCTACAAAATTGAGTATTTCCTGTCACAGGAAGAAGCTGAAATGCTGATCCCAGGTAGGGTTTCCTTCTCTCTGCTCTGGTGCAGCCTATCCTCAAGTCCTGGGTGCAGTTCTGGGTGCCACAACACAAAAAGGACATTAAGCTCTTAGAGAAGCTTTCAGGTGAAGGATCTGGAGGGGAAGTTGAACTTCTCAAAGAGGTTATATGGAATTAAATCCTGAATAACTTGGTTGGCTTTAAGTCAGGAAAAGTCAAATCTGGGAATACTGCCTCCTCAACCCAAGCTCAAAGACAAGAGTCCTAGACAAGGATTTGTTAATTATTTCAGGGTATTATTGGAATTATTGTCTCCTCCCAATCCTTCTCCTTTGCCCTTTCAACTCATAAAAAAGTGTTTTGATGGAATTCAGGAGAGTTAGTTTTAAGGAAAATGTGTAAAGATGCATGACAAATGAGAAAGAAAAAAAAAGGGGTAATCACTAGAAACAAGGACTTCTCAATAACTGCATTTCTGTAGCATTATAAACAACTATAAATCAGCCTCACTCACCCCTTTGTGTTTGCAGTTCACTGTGACTTATACAACAAGAGAAGGCTTTGCTTTTTCTGAGTTTATTTAACTTTTGGTAGCTTAGAAGCATTTTGATCACATAAATAAGAAAAAGACCTGAGAGTTAGGACAGAATTAGGGGATTCTCTGTTGTCCAGCCACCTATGTCTTGGGGCAACTTGCAACATAAGCCATCTGAAACTATCCCAGCAGGTAAAGTGCTACTGTTATAAAAAACATTGAGAGCATTGAGTGCTGCATTTAGGACACAAAATGCACCTATAATATCAAAGTGGCAACAGAAAATTTCTCCAAATAAATAATGACTTGTGCCCAAGAGTTTTTACTCTGAGTAATGTATTCTCAGCTTTTACAAAGAGAAAAAAGCCATGTGTGATAAATGTTCTGCAGATGGTGCTGATTTATGGAAATTCCCTTGTTAAAAAAAAAAAAAGAAAGAAAAAAGTGCTCCCAGCAGTATTTCCCTAGAGAGGAACATGTCAGGAGTTTAGTCCATCACACAGGTCAAACAAAACAGAACACACATTTGCTTCAGAGCACTCCACAGGCACATCTGGAATATGCTGCCAATCTCCATTTCACTGAGACCCAAATGAACAGCTGAAGAAATATTAGAAACAACCCACATTGAAAAGTTTCCTGTACCACTGACAAACCAGTCAGGTATAGGTAGAGAATGGCAAGAGCCTGTCAGGCTGCAGAGATGACAGTGCAGAGTCCAGCTGGAAGCTTTGGAGCAGCTTTAAGGACATGCAAACTCTTCAGAACAAAAGAGCCAGGGGTCCAGTCACAAGTCAGTAAAATGAGCCAAATACTTTGCCCAAAGCATCCCAGCTGGAACACAGCAGTGAAATAAAAGTAGAAGTGTTACACAATGGCACCACCATTTCCACTCAATGCTTTAATCTCTTGATTGTATTCTGAAAAACCAGTGACATCTGAGTAAACCCAGAAGTGTCCCACAGGAGATGAACCCTATTCTGTTGCTTAAAAGCAGAAGTCCCACAGAGTTCTCCCAAGTGAAAACTATCTCTGTTCTCCTTCAGAGTAGCAGAAATATCTTAAAGCATCTCACCTGTGTTTCAGGATCATCAGATCCCAGGCTTGCTGCTCCCAGTTTGACCACCTCAGCAAGCTGAGTGATGGTGTTAGCTGAGGACTGAGCTGCTTGGGCCAGTTTGTCCTGACTTGAGGCAGCACCAGAAACCAACAATTTTGTGTCTTCAACTAAAGCTTTTGCTGTTTTCAGGATATTTTCCCTGTAGCAGAAAAAAAAAAAAGAGGAAGCAGGGAAGGAAGTGGAAAAGGAGAAGAGGAAAAAAATGTGTTTTCCAATGTTATGGTGACTAACAGCCACATAAAGGAGCTGATCTAAGCCATCATGCCACTGTCTGCTCATAACATACCACAGGTCAGGGTGTAAGTTAAAAAACAACAAAAAACCCCCAACTATTAAAACAGTAGCAGAGCATTTTGGGCAGATGCAGGGAAGTTTAGTGAAATGACCCCATCTTGGAAAGGAATTAGACAGGGCAGTAGCAGCAGAGAGCATTGATTTGAACATCAAAACCAAATCTGGCCATGCTGTGATACAAGTACTGGCTAATGAATGTCTATATTAATCAACATATTGTAAGAAAACTAAAGTAATAATCTGTGAGCACAGCAGTAGCAAGAACAGGAACAGGGAATGTGTCCTAATCAGGGTTCCCTCCCCACTTCCCCCATATACGTGCTCTGATGTGCCAGAACAACAAATCCAAAGCAACATCTGGGTAAAAGAAGGAATCACTTTGAGTGTGCAGTTCCCAAACAAGTCAAATGAACTGAACCTAGAACCATATTCATGGGGAATGTCAACCTGCAATTAATGTCACCTGCATGAAACCCCCTGACTGGGGAGGAGGAAACTAAACCTGGCCATGTTAAAGTGATGGAAAATGCTGGGGGATTATTTTGTTGCAGGTGCTACTTAAAAGGAATACTGGGTTTATCTCTGCCCAAGTGGAAAGGGTGTGGCATAGCTGTGGTGCTTCTGTGTCCATCACTGCTGTCCACAGCAGCAGGAACCATAAGCATGATTTAGCAAGACAAACAGCCACACAGTCAAGAAGGAGCTGCTGGAAAAAGTATATGAAAGATTCCTCTTCAGTGTCATGCACAGCTCATTTTCACTACTGCAATAACAGCACATGGTAGTCTATGCAGTGAGACAACTTGAATTAAAAACTAACAAACAAACAAACAAAAAAAGAGAAGCCAAAATAGTGCTATAGTTGCAGTCTTCTGTTGGAAGCTCTGCCACCAGATGTTCTTCAACCTTTTAAAATACTTCCATCACAGAAAGAACCAAACTCAAGTTTGCTGTACTCTACTGATACCCCATTCTCCTATTTCTCCTCTCACTCCACTGCTAACCCAATTCCATTCACAGGAATCTAGAAAGGTTAAAAAATTCTCTTCTGGCAGCTCCACTGTCCCCTGTGCAGGGGCTCCTCATGCCCCTCAGTGCCACTGACCTGTGGTCAGCAAAGGACTCGTTGTTCTCAGCATTGAGGGTTCCAGCAGTGGCAAACATGATGGTGGTGTCCAGGTCTGCAATGATGCCAGACACGGCACTGGCAGCAGTGATGCAGGCCTGGGTGCCTTTGTTCCCTGCCTGGAGGGCAGACAGCACCAAGGAGACCTAGAACCAACAGAGCAACAAGGCATCATTACAATAAAGCTGGTCCTGTGAGTTATGACTCTCTTTATCAGCTTTAACTTTACTCACAAGACACTGCCTACCCCTGCCTAAATTTGTGATTGTTGCTATTTCTGGGGCACATTATGGTGGCAAACTGGCACAGCTTGGAGCCCATTAACACAGGCCGAACCAGTCTGAAATCTGAAAGCAACTGGCACTGACTCTCAGTGTTTGTGCCCAACAAAAGGAGGAAGAGGCCACCAAAAATGGTCAGCAAAGCCAAGCTACCCAGGCCACCTGTTCAAAGGGGATGTTTCCCAGGAACAAAAAGCCCTGGAGAGTTTGAAGATGCAGCTCTAGGCCAGTCTTAAAAGGGGAGGATGTTGTTACATATAAACTACATGTCAGTGACCAACCTCAACTCAGTAACTGTGGCCAGTGATGCCTCCCAAGGCATCAGTGGCATCTCATGTCTTAGGATTTAGTTGCAACCCAACCTCCCACTGAAGCAAGGCCTGAGCAAGGGCTAATCATGGGCTAATCCAGCACATGAACTGCACTGAACTTGAAAGAGAAGTCAGAACTTGGGGTAATTCAGACACTGTTTTTCTAGAATGCGGAGTTAAAATAAACAATTTCCTGAGTCCAGTTTGAATGGTTTTCTCCCCCTGTGGTGCACAAACACGATGGGGCTGTCCCACCTTCTCTGTGACAGCACGAGCACACTCTATCAGCTCCCTCTTGGTGTAGCTGTCTGTGGGGCAGATCTGCAGAGCTCCAGCTTTCTGCACAAGGAAGATGCATCCGTGGCCAAGCTCCTGCACCCGAGTCTTGATCTGGAACCCGATCTAGATGGAAAAGGAGGTACAGGGAGAAAGCAATCAAGACCAAAGCAAATAAAAAAAATGTCATACTGGCACACTGTGCCAATAGAAAGGGAAACACAGTCACTCTGGGGAGTCTTTATTATCTTTATTATGCTCTCTGCAGAGATCAGAAACAAAGGACAGGTGTAAATCCATCTATGCACAAAGTACAACCCTGTAGAAGGCTCACTGATGAAACAGGAGCACCAGAGAACCAGAGCCCAGAAAGAGAAGGGATAAGGTGTGTACCCCAGTCAGCATGAGCTCTAGTCAAGGTCCATGTGATGTGTAAAAAACACACATTTACTCTATGCTGCTGAAACTGGGTCAAAAAGTGTAGTACTCTGTTTGGTTTTGAACCTCATACAGTCTCCAGTGCCAACCATGTACATGCAGAGCACTGAAACATGGAAAATCCTGATTTATTAATAATCCTGCATCATAAGATGCATGGTCTTTGTTTGGAAACAGTTTCAGTACCTGCATGTAATTAGGTATACAGGTGTGATTTGGGATTAATCAATGAGCAGGAATCACAGCCATTAGTATCACAAATGGAATTATTTCAACCTGAGGCAGAAAGTAACGTGCAGAAATGGCAATTCAATTTAACAGTATCAAGCCAAGTGCAAGCCATTGCTTTTCATGTAGCTACTGAGCACAAAACACTCAAGTAGTGTATCAGCAGCTTGTGTAAGTACAAAGTAAAAAACTCTTTGAAGGTCTTTTATCTCGATAATATGAAACATTTGGAGAAGGTGAGATACCCTCTTACCCCATCTTGACAAAGTATGTCTGTGCTCCATACCCAGGGGCACAGAGTGAGAAGAAGAGAGGGGCAAAAGGGTTACTGTAGTTGGGCTCAGAGAACATGAGCAACTGCCATGACAGGTTACTGCAACTGAGGTGAACAGTCTGCTTTCCTCACTTAGCAAGAGGCACATGAGACACTTCTCACACATCTGACTCTGAGCTACAGAACGTGTCCTGTCAGCAAAAGCCACTTGTGCTCCTACCACTTGCCTGCATCTCACTTTCAGGACAGGAAGTTACATTTAAAATCACTTACAGGCAAGATAAAAAAGCATATGTAAATTTGTAACTTGTCAAACCCGTGAGACGAGGGAGAGCTGTGCAGTGACAAATGGAGAGTTTCCTTTGCGTTTGCAAGATGTCTGTAAGGGAAAGCTTACAGGAGGTTCAGAACTCAGGAGGTTCTGCTGCAGCCTATGGGATTTTCCAGTGTTATCCCAAGCTGTTTGGCTCTGAAGCAGGACAGAGGTTGTGGCAGAGGGTTTCTGCTCTTTGCCTGGGTAATGCTTACAAGGGGGCTCTCTGGGCAGAGACCCCCCGTGTTAGTGGCACTGTGCACAGGGGAGGGAGGGGGCCCGGGACGCGCAGACCTCCTCCGGCTCTGCCGTAGCCGCGGCCATCCGGCCCTGCAGCGCCAAATGCCCATAGTCACTGGTCATTTGCGAGGCAAGTCCTCCCAACTCCTCCGGGTTAGTAACCGACTTAGTCATCTGCAAAAAGAACACAGGCAGGAGAGAAAGAAAAACCAAGAACTGGTTAATGCACTCCAGTTAGAGGAATGTTCACCTGCACAGCGGGGAGACCACTGGCCGTGGAGGGGACCTGCCCTCCAGCAGCAGCTCCAGGGCACACCCAAGCTGACATGCTTTAGTAGAGTCATGGTAACCAGGCTGAACACACGGGGTAACCACAGAGCAGCAGTTAGAGCCGGTAATTCACGCTCTGACACAGCAGGGCCAGGGGCTGGCACACAGTTATCTGGACTGGGAAGGGCAGTGGGGTTTGTGGGTCACAGCCACCTTGTTCTGCCAAAGGTGAGCTGACCTCCATCAGTCTCAGCTGTCATGGCACAGGAGCATGGAAATGGAAAAAACCCCTGAGGACTGATGCAAAACACACCTCAGATGAGGCAACAGGGTGAAGAAGAAACAGGCAGGACTATGTAGAACATCAGGATATATATGAATATAAACACTATATATCAGTGTAAATACCCCCCCAGGTGGGGGTCAGTCTCTTCTCCCAGGCAACCAGCAATAGGACAAGAAGGCAACAGTCTTAAGCTGCATCAGGGAAGGTTTAGGTTGGACATTAGGAAGAAGTTCTTCACAGAAAGGGTGATTGGGCATTGGAATGGGATGCTCACGGAGGTGGCAGAGTCACCATCCCTGGGGGTGTTTAAGAAAAGACTGGATGGAGCACTCAGTGCCAAGGTCTAGTTGTGCCACAGGTTGGACTCTGCTCTCAGAGGTCTTTTCCAACCTGATGGATTCTGGGAAATAACTGAATCTCTCTTTAGAAAAAGTCTACCATTTAATTCTTCTGAGATAATTCTTCTGTCTCAAATTAATGTTAGTAAAAGGCACAGTGTTCCATCCTTGGGACAAAGATAACTTTAGACAAATTTATACTGTGGAAGAAAGCAGAATCATCAGCCTGTCCTGACTACAAGAGCAATCAGCTTCGTGACAAATCCTGTCTGGAGCAAACATAAACAGTTCCCTCAACTCCCTCAAAAACAAATGAGCAACCACAGCGCTGTTCAAAAGGCAAACACGTTAAACATTACTCAGGAACAATCTCAGTTCAACAGGTGTCACTTTTTCTTTTGTTAAAACCAGTGAATCACAGAAATGTAAGAAAAGGACAATGTGAGATGCTGATCTGCAGTCATTCATTGAGTATTATATGGCTCTAGAAACACTGATGTTATTTCACGGGCTAAATGAAACAAGCTGACAGGGTAACCTGAAGTCATCAATAAACAAAAGGTGGTATTTCAGCCCAATTAAATGGGCTGATGAAAAAGCATGTAGGTTAAAAGTTTTCCTTTTATTTCTCCTTGAAAATGAGCCAAATACTAAGGTTTTGTGCAGAAGAGCCACTATACAATCCAGCATTCCTCCCACAGAGGCCCGTGATCACACCACTAAGATGCAAGAGTTAAATAAATTGACAAAATTACCACTTCTTTTGCTCTATTACCCTTAAAGAGATAAGTTTATTGAAAATTTGATGCTCAAGAATGTCACAACACTGTGCAAATAATTCCATGTTCCTTATGCACAGAGTTGGCACCCTCTTGTAAGCTAATTTCTTACCATTTCTTGGGCTGTGACAGCAATGGCTTTAGAATATTTCACCACTGTGGTCTGATAATCAACAAAGCTTCCCTTGGGATCTGGAGGTGTCCCTTCATCCAGCTGCAAGAAAAAGGGAAAAATACGGCTTTAAAAAAGTCACCACCAACAGCACACTTTACAAGGAATATGAAATTGGACATATAATACAATTTAATCTCCTCTCTCTCAAGATACACAAGTGAAAACAGCACACCAGGATGCACAGAAAAGCTCAGCAAATACTTCAGCCCAGGATTATGAGCATGGAAGATACAGAGAAAGTACAGTGCAGAGTTTTTGAGCACGAAGTCCACTTTTCACACTAGGTCAAACAACCTGCACTTCTCAGCTAATACAGAAAGGAAGGTTCAATGGTTACAAACCACAGTGTTTGTGCCAGGAGGAAATGTCAGATTCTTTATGTGCTAAAGTCTTCAATTCTTAAGTCAGGATAGGAAAAGCCAATTATTTGGATTGAACTCATGGACATTTTGCAACTGCACATCTTCAGCAGAATGCATTACAAAGCATAACATGGCATTTAAACCTTTGACATCATTTTGTCTGAAAGCAACTTGCTTCCAAGTTGGCCTGCTGTTGATTTAGGAGACTAACATGAAAGATTAGGAAGAAAAGGAAGCAAAAATAAGAGGCCACTTGACCTAAGATGGCAGCTCAATGCCAGCATATTGCTGAACAAAAATATTTTGTAGTAATTCTCCTGAGAGGTACTGGGTAGGTTGTAAACACAAGCACCACTGCCCACATCAGTTTTATTTCACAATCTGCAAAATCAAATAATCTTTAGGTTTCCTGTGACCTCGTGTCATCACTGACCACTGCCAGAATCAACCAGCACCGGCTCCTCCGAAGCCCTGCAATGGAGCACAAAGTGACAAAGGGCTCAGGATTCCCATGCTCACCTTGGTCATTGCCTCTGCAATGGAGTCTACCATCCCTCCAACCATGCCAACCTCGCTGGCAGCTTCGTTCAAGGTGACCATGATGTCATCCACAGCCTCCTTCATCAGCTGTGCCGCCTCGGTGATGGCATCGTGCGTGTGAGACGCCTGGAGGAGACAACATGAGCAAACAGGGACAGGCAGAGGGTGTTCTCCATGCAAAACAACATGCAAATCACAAGTGTAAGAAATGAAAGCAGTAACAGCACTGAAGGCAACGCTTCAGGGCAAAGATGATCAGTGCAACACCACAGCTGGGCAGCCAGAACAAAGTTTGTGAACTCCTACAAGAAGGATGTCACACAACACTTTAAGCCTCTTAGATAAGGCCCTGCAGTGGTTTTAAATACCCTCTAAGGACTGTGGCTCTTTTTAAGAGCCAATCACACCTGAGTTATGGACTGTCATGTGCTGTTGTTGCTCCATCTCTGGCACACTTGGGAGGGTCCCCATCCCATGGGGCCATGGACCAGACAGGCCCTGTCCTTCAACCATTTCTTTCTGGATCAGAGCCCAGATAGCTGCTTTCATACCCTGCCTTAGTGTCCCCTGAGAGGGTGCTGTGAGGCAGACTGGAACCCTGACATGGGGAAATGTTCCATCAGTCAGTGGCATTTTCACTGCAAACACTGTACAGTAAGTAGGTGCTGGCTTTTCTGCCACACCTGCCCTCCTCTCTCATCCTCAGTTTCACACAACCACCTTACCTTGGGGTTTCCTCCCCCTTCTTTGGCAGCATACAGCATCTGCAAGGCAGACTCTGCTAGTGTCTTGCTCTGGTCCAACACAGTCATCTGTTGCTGATGATTTAGTGTCTTGGATGCCACACCAACTGCTGCTAAAACCAGGGGCTCGAAATAACTTGCCAGCTGTGTTACCTAAGAAAGCCAGAACAGCCACAGGAGGACATGAACCACATTTCTCAGGTTTAACTGAGAGGAACCACATTTCTGGGTGACTGTGGGGTTGGCTCCAGGAGCACACACTGCCCTAGTGCAGTGTCCTGTGCAGTGCTGGGTTTGTACCCTGTGTCCAGCCCTTCTGTCTCCCCCCACCTCCCACCTCCTCTGTAAAGCCACATGTCTCCTCCCTGGGAAGAACATGATCCTTTGAGGTCATATAAAACCATTTTCAAGACTGCCACAGGAGCCAGATGTTACTCCAGAGCATCCCCTGAAAAGCATCCCCTCTGTGCAGGGGGGGAATACTTCAATCTTTGCTGGGAACAGCAGATAACAAATGGGACTGCACTGGGCTTGGATTGCTCAGTTCACCTCTGGGACTGCTCATATTCACAGTCTCTACTCCCTAACCTCTCAAACCACCTTCACCAGAGTCTAGCACATCCCTGGATGGTGCTCAGCTGTGTGAGGCACCACTGGGCCAATGTCACCTCCAGATGTGGTTCCTCACTCCTGATGCCTGAGCACTTCCCTGAGACAGCCACGTGGCCCAGCCCTGCAGTGTTTCTTGGGCTAAAAGGACCCAGTGCTGGTCTGCAATGCAGTGGCTGTGACAGACCAAGAGGGCAGGTGTGGGACAGACCAAACACATGGGGTTTGCCCATCAGTTATTCACTTGGGCTTAGCAGTGATTGTAGTATCTAAAGGCACAGTTCTTTGCAGCTTTCATTGCTGTGTTTTAGTCCTCAGAAACTTGTGGAGGTTGTCTCTCTGTCTTCCTTGGTTCCTGATTAGATTTACACTCATTCCAGGGAAACCCCTGCTTTTGGCTGCAAATGTATTATAGGGAAATAAGCATATATTACATATGAGTGAATATTTTTACAGTCTACCTGTCATCTGACACATCTTCTCCAAAGCCACAACAGAAATCCATGAGACTTTGTTTCCATAGTTTTTACTGGATACAAAACCACTGTACTGGTTTGGGCCAAATTATTCCACCAAATATGCACAATTAGTCCACTGTGGCATCATCTTATAGACCCAAAGGCTCAGAAATTCAAGTGTGCACATGTCTGTGGGGGCTATAAGCAACTTTCTAGGAAAGGGGAAGGCTGGCACAGGGAAGAAAAATGGCAGTACTTCATGTGCTGGAAAACATATTGAAAGGTTCACTCCATCTAAATGATTATGTGGATAGCCAAGAGTTGTAACATTTTAAGTCCTGGTCAGATTTCTTTTCTAGTTTGCTTCTCAGATGATTAAAGAAAAAAAAAGAAAAGTAAAAACTAAACCATAGGTATAATTTCACAAACATAAGGCCTTTTACACTCTGCCAAACAAACAGCATTCACCAGGAAAACCAGGCTCAACTCAGACCAATTTTTACCTAACAAGCAGGAAGAGGAATGTGACTCCCTAAGTACCTGCACCTTAGCAATCCTGATTTGTTGCACTCCTCGAAGGGCTGAGTAAACCAAGAATCAGAACTGCCAGTACTTGGGAAGTTATGAAATATTTGATGGTTATCCAAAGCTGAACAGAGTTACCTGGGTACAGTTCTGGAAGAGCTCTCAAGCTGGCAGAGGGGCTCCTTCCCAGTATTAAATGCACTGGCACAAAAAACTTGTGGCTTTTTTCTCTCAGGAATGTATCTTGATTTTTGGGACAGACATCTCATGAGTTTGACCACACTTATACTCCATATAACAGAGGGACACAGTTACACAAAGCCCCTCACCAACAACCTCAGTGAAAATATCTTTCCTCTGGCCCCAAATGTAAACAGGTTTATTTGGTCTCGGCTTTGAGTGTTTGAAAATTCCAGACCTTTCCTCCTCACACATGCTTTCTGCTGCTCTCACAGGAAGAGAAGCTGCTGTGAAAGGAGGCTCTCCCTGCCATCCAGCTGCCCCTCTGTGGGCACAGCACATACCTTGTGGCCCAGCTGAGCCGCCTCCCCCCGCGCTGCGGTGGCGATGGGATCGATGAGGTGCCCGATCTCCTGAACCACTGATGTCAGCTGCTCCTGCAGGGCCTGACAGGGACACAAAGGTCACTCACCACCACAGCTGTTCCCTCCTCAAGCTGGACAACACTGTGACAACCCCCCCATCAGCCCACACTGTTGCACTGACCCACTGTGGGAGGATGCAGAAATCCACACTGCCAGCTTTCTTTACACGCTCCTTCCTTCTCCTTTCCCCTCTTTGAACCCTCTTCTTCTTTGCCCTCTGTCAGAAAGGCCTCCCCTCTTCAGGTTTATATGGCCAGCCTGGGGCAGGTGACTCCTTCCCACTCCAGCTGACAGCAGCACACAGGGGATAGGTGACCTTTCTCACTGCCCTGTACCCAGTGTCCTCCCAGCCCCAAACTATTCCTGCACTGACAAAGATTTGGTATTGCTGCACCAATCAGAAACCAAGCAAAGCTCTGCTGCAGACTTTGAAGCTTGCAGGAGAAATCCACTGACCAAGGAAAGATAAAAGAAGAATGTTCCACCTCTGGAGGACAGAGATGAGGACTGACCTCCTGAGTCCTGTCTGCAGGACAGGAGCAAATGAAAAGCATATTAATGGCCTGGTTGAGACCTAAATACTGGCTTTTAATTCAGAGGGATTTGATGTCTTGGCAGACACTGAGATTGAGCTCACTCTCAAAAGGCAGGAGAAAAGAAATACTAATTTTGCCCTTTGTTACATTCCTGTAGTGCTTTATAAATAAATGGCATCTTTGGTAACATTTATTGCTGTTCGACCTGGGGTCCAAGATGACTTCATGGTTTCAATAAAAAAGAATTCTCACATATTTCCTGCAATAACATCCTTTGGTCTCACATGGTTCTGTTGTGCAGCATTACAGCCCAAAGAAGCCACTCAAATAAACATGTAATTTCAAGGAGCAAGAATATGAAAAGACACTTAACACCAACCTGAGAACCTCAACGTGAGTTGCTGGGGGAGGAGAAGGAAAGAGGGCAGGGAAGGGGGCTGGTGGCAGAGAAGGAAGCTTTCTCTATGTGAACAAATCAATATCAACTTCAGATTCCACTTATTTAAGGACAAAATAGGCATTATGAAAAAGGACATCAACATTTACATCACAGAATTACAGACTATTCTGAGCTGGAAGGGACCCACAAGGATCATCGAGTCCAACTCTTAAGTCAGTGGCCCACACAGGGGATTGAACCCATGACCTTGGCATTATTACAACCAAGTTTTAATCACTGGACTTATAGTAACACATCAGTGTCAGTAACACCCTGGTTTCCACATGGCAAAGCAGCACAGGAACTCTAAATATCAGCCTGGCACATCAGCATAGGAAGGCAGAATAATATGTGGGTGGCAGCAAAAAATACCTACTTGCCCCCCTAATTCTGACTGGCGATTCCGATGCCTTTCCAGAAGCCACACCCTTGGGCAGCCTAGAAAGGTGCCAGTAGGGACACTCCTGCCCTCAAGGGCAGTGGGTTGAGCTGACAGCCTAGAAAGGTGCCAGTAGGGACACTCCAGCCCTCAAGGGCAGTGGGTTGTGCTGACAGCCTAGAAAGGTGCCAGTAAAGCCACTCCTGCCTCAAGGGCAGTGAGTTGTGCTGAGTGCTGAGCTCCAAACTTTCCAAGGTAGGACAAGCCACAGGGCAAGCACTGTTGCCCAGCACTGCTGCCTGTGCCCTGCTGTGCCCCTCACCTCCACAGAGATGTCATCCCTGGTGGCCAGGCTCTGGCTGACGGCGGCCAACGACGCCTGCTCGATGTCCCTGATGCACCTGTTGATGCCATCGATGGACAAGTCGCACTCTCGCTGCCCTGGGGCCTTGTCCCTGCAGGACAGAGACACTGGGCTGAGCCTGGGGCAAGGAGGCAGCTCCTGCAGGGTCACACAGGGCTAGGTGTGACCTGACAGGACACAAAACATGTGGGGGAGAGCAGCAAGGACCACAGCTGGCTTTGTTCTACCTGCAGGACGTTGGTATCTGGACAGAGTACACTTTCACACATACACACACAGACTCTGCTTCTTTCTTAATGGTTAGACAGAAAAAAAAAAATGGTTGCCTGAGAAGAAAATCTGAAATTCAACTTCCTTGGGATGACTAGACTGGCCCAATCATAAAGGTTATGATGAAAATGCAAGAGACACCAGGAAGAAACATTCACATTTCAATACAGTGATACTGACTGTCTCAGAAAACAATTCCTCAGGTAACAGAGAATATTAAAGCAAAGGATAGACAGCAAAGGTAATTTATACACTGTCTGACCCACCTAAAAAAACAAAAGCTGTTTCCCATGTGGCACATGCTCTGCATGAAGGTAATATTAGCTACAATTTTAATTGAGTACAGCATCCTCTATTACACTTACCTTAGGGTGAATGGGGGGTGGAACCAGAGGAGGAAAAGAGAACACAAACCCAGCCCAGCCCTGTGCTCCAGTCATCACTTTTCATTAAACATCCACGTAACTGGGCAGATATTGTGCCTCACACAGTCATTGCCACCAGGGAAAAACAACACAGTGCTAATGGCCATATGGTATTTCTCTATATGAGCAGCTGCTCCATTATTGCTCCCACTTTGCTCTCCCAAAAGACACACCTGATGGAGGTGATGAGACTCTTGATGGAGTCTGAGACAGTGTGGGAGTGCCCAGCCAGCACAGACCACGTGGGAGGGTCTTTGGGGTTGATGGCCAGAGAACGGGCGGTTTTGATCAGCAAAGAGGAGCTCTCCAACATGGTCTTGGCAGAAACCAGGATGGGCTCCTGTGCTCGAGATCCCTGTGGTCAGAAAGGGGCAGGAACAGGAAGAACATTCAAATGATTATTTGAGTTCATGCACACTTTTTGCTCCTAAAAGTCTGTTTCATTAACAGCATGAAAATGGTATTATAATTTCCTCCATTATTCACAGAGAGTCAACACAGAAATGGAACTAAAACAATCACAGTCCAGCAGCTTTCTCTAAAACATACTTAAGAAACATCTCAGGTTTAGGAAGGCACCTTCCAGCTGAGAAACAGGAGAGAACAACAACACTTGTCTCATCACAAACTACAGTACTATTGTTGAAAATCTACTTAATTTGTCACAAGACTTATAATCTCCAATAGGTGTGTTTTTTTCCCAGGAATTAGCTGGTTGGAGTACTAACTCTGAGTGATGACTGATGACTCTGACTGGATCAGCATCTCTGTATCCATTTTATTGCCTATACTCTCACAAGCTCAGGTACCACAGACCTGGAGGGCACACCTGGATTTCCATTACAGCTCCACACCTTTGAGATGCAGTCACTGCATCACCTGATATTGCCATTGGGAACAGAGCCTGGCAAAAGCAGGAAGCAGGAGAAAAAAACCCACAGAACCAACAAATCCTTTATCAGCATCTTCAAATTCTCTTCTGTTGTGGTTATGGGGTTTGAGGATGGAGAACTTGTGGGAGAAAGAGATAAAGCCCACTGGTGCCCTTCAGTCTTTTTCAGAACTAATTAGGTTTCATTTGTTAAAGCTGCTCTTGAGGGGAAAAGGGGCATTTATTACTGTATACCATGGAAGAATCCAGCTACCAAGGCAGGCAGTGACCTGTGCCCTATGCTTGGCTAACCAGAAGACCTACAGCACTTGCTGCAGCCAAACTGCTTTTCCTGTTGGTGGGAAATTCAAGGTCAGAGGTCCAGCAAAACCAGCAGAATGCCCTGTGAACACCCAGGAAACATTGTGGGGTCTGGTCTTTACACTCACTCTCTGCCAACACGTGTTTAGTTCAGTATTTTCAGCTCTTGGAGGGTGGAAGTGCAGCCTCCTGCCTTACCTCAGTGCTGATCTGGGCTGGGATGCTGACAAACTCTGGATTTGAGGCAAATGCTGTCAGATTTTCCACAGCCTCTATCAAAGGGGCAGTAGCAATTCTGCATTTGTTGCGGTTCTCTTCGGAGAAATCTCCATCCAGCGCCTGCAGGGAAACCAGCAGGGAGTTCATGGTTTTCTTACCAAAACTGAAGGCAGTTGGTTTAATTCTTCCCAGTTTTAAACTGCTGTGTGTTGATATTTAAAACCTCCTCCACAAACAGGGCTGATGCAAAGAGTGGGATCTTTTAGGTGTTTCTTAGCTGGTTATTGAGCCCAGGCTTTAAACTGCTGCTTTGCTTCGTGAGCATGAGCAAAGGTTTTTCTATCTCCCATGACTCTCTGCAGTTGTGTCTCAGCATCTCATGCTCCAAAGGGTGGAAGTGGCTAAATTCCACCTTTTTGTGGTTTGTGAAGATGGCTGTTTCCTACAGACCTATTTTTAAATTTTTCAGTTGTTAGCTGGTTTTTTTTAAGCAAACCAGTAATTTATCACTCTCATTTCCACACAAGTCAGCCAATCTCCCTCCTTCACAATCCCACAGCAAACATTTCAGCTACTGAAATCAGATTAGATCAGCTCATGGTTTCCAGAAGGGTTTAGAACCTCCAGTCCTCTATGGCTGCACAAGTATTATTTCTGCTTGCATGAAGAAAAACTACCTTCTGCCAAATTGCTGGCAGGCATCTGGAAAATAAAAAATTACTATTAACAGGAGACTATTAGCAACATAAATGGCTTCTGTTTGGCTCTCAGTAGGTTTTTTTTCTCTTATGTATAAGCTGTCAGAAATACCTACCACATGTTAAGCAACTTAACTCCATTAAAAACCTTCACATTCAGTTGTTTGCAGACTATTCTCATGGTGCAAGATCATTAAATACATCAGTGGTGAGAGGTGACATATTGGATAGGCCAGCTGTCTCTCCTAATATTAGTATTAATATTGCCCAATTTTTTCCAACTTGATTTCAGCAGTTTAGCACTGAATGTGTTTTCCAGCCTTCAAAAATGTAATTGGTGATCTTTTAAACCACCCACATCCAAGAAAGGTAAGAGGATATTCCTGCTGAAGGCAGAGCAAGGCCTGAAAGAGTTAAAGTGCCCAGTTCTGCTAAGAGAAGAAAATTAGCTGAATTACTCAATGCATGTTCTGTTCCACTACTCACTGAACCAAAGTCTAACACAACAGACTCCTGGGCCATAAATTAATCCCACTTAGACGTTTGAAATAGGTATGAGAGCCCAGAGCCAAGACTTTGTAGAGTTAAAGCCAAGATTTTACAAGTTTGACAGGTCATGTCATTGAACAAAGAAAAGGCAGAAGTCCAACAGTGATGAAGATGCTTCAAGACCACCCATGGGATGAAGTCAGGAGACTACTCCCCAAATTTCAAGCTGAAAGGAAAGCTCCATCCAAGGTTTCACCCACGGAAATTCAAAGGTGTAACTATGAACCCAAAACTGTATAAATGGCTTATTTTACACAAAAGTTTTTGCCCAGTATGAACTGGCTTTGTCTCCAATGTTGTTAATAAATACCTTTGCTGCTAAAAGAATAAAAAAACCTCTTAGCAGTTGTTTATTTTGAGGCTTTTTTGGTTTCACTCTCTGTTCTCATCCTGCCTCAACAGGAATGAAAGAAATGGGAAAAAAGCTCAAACCACAAAGGAAGCAGGAAGGCCAAGGAAGCAGCCTTTGTACTGTTGCCTATTCCCGTGAAAATAGACCCTCAAAAACAGCTTTAATGGAGAAAGATAAACAGGTTACCTTTATTAGAAGCCTCTAAGGTGCACACCAGAAGGTCTGCAACCTGTGACCAGGAATGTTACAACTTTTATAACTTCTCTAGTAATTTACAGGAGATATTAACAACCAACCATGATCTTCATTTCTCTCTGTGCCCCACCCATGGGGGTCTTCAGGACAGCCTCCTGGAAATCTTCCAGGACCTCTAGGTCTTCTTAGGTTTTGTCTTCTTGCTATCTACAGGTGGCTTCTCACTAACACCATGGCCTTGACAGGGCATGAGAAATCTCACAATCTTGTGGGAAAGAGCTTTAGCAACAGACTTCAGGATCTGAGCAACCTGGAAGAATCTATGCAACTTCTGTGGTTCTAAAATCTATAAAAAAACACACTAAATCCTTAGGCATCAGTACCTTGATGGTTTTCACCAGGTTGGCAGTGCTGTTGGCCACCTCCTTGGCAGACTGCACGAAGTGCCTCTTGGCCACGGGGTTGGCAGTCTTGGAGGACGCGATGCGGCAGGCGTTGCACAGGGCAGAGGTGTGCTTGGCCACGATGGTGGCAGCTGACAGCACCTGCAAACACATGGCACGGCGTCAAAGGGTGGCACCCTCCAGCTCTGCACCAGCTTCAAAGCACAGCTCCCTTGCCTGGACACACAGCAAGCAAAGGAACAGTGATGGGCTCACTGCAATCCTCTGGAATCACCTGGGATGGGCTGCTGGCTGGATCTACCAAATTCTGGCAGGCCATCTGGATCGCTTGGTTGGCTCTGGCAAACTGGATGGGGTCCACAAGCCCCTGCTGACCAGCCTGGCTGTTTGGATCTGAGATACCAACCAGGTAAGCAGCCTGGGAATGGAGAAAAGAAGAAAACAATCCTAAGAAATTATGCTAAGTCTTGGATCTTCAATAATTTTCCTATAAGTCATAGCACACAGTGCTCAGAGATTATTCAGAAATCATACTATAAAGTACAACCACCATTTCTTAGAGATTATTCAGAAATCATACTATAAAGTACAACCACCATTTCTTAGAGATTATTCAGAAATCATACTATAAAGTACAATTACCATTTCTTAGAGATTATTCAGAAATCATACTATGAAGTACAATTACCATTTTTTTTTAGCAACAAATCCATTGAAACCAAGCAGGCTTAGTCTTACCCTTGAAAAATTCATTCAGTCAAAACAAATCTGTCCACTGTTTAGACAGCTGGTATCCCTGGAAACATTCTTTTTCACTTGCATAGCCAACAGAGAGAGCCTTAATAGTCACAAGTATGGGCAAATTAGTTACTGTTAGCCACAACTGGAGGTGGTGAAGGTTTTTGTCAAGACTGGGTAGGAAACCAATTCATCAAAGGCAGGACCCCTCAGGAGTGCAGGTGCTGCCTCACCACAGCTCAAGGTGTCTCATGCCCAACCCTACCTCCTCTTTCAATGAGTAATTTTCCTGCCTCTCAACAAGGGGGACTTGTCTGAACTGTCACAACCATTCCTGCAGGTCTCTTGTATCCATTACAGACACGATTCCCTGTCACCTCAACATGTCACTCAGGCAGCACAGGGTGAGGTGTGGGGGAGAGCAAGTCCACTCTGAGACATTACATATGTGGGAAAATCCAGAGGTTTTCATGCAGAGCAGGATCCCCCACAGCCAAATCCTTCCCTGAGGGGGCAGGATCAGCTCCCTGCAGTTCACTCTGTTTTTAGAGCACTGAAACCACAGCAACGAGACCCCAATTTGTTGTAGCAGCTTAAGAATTTTGGTTATTCCAAAAAACATCTGAAACAGATTCCTTCTTACTCCTAATGTCTGAAATTAGTAGTGTTCCTTAAGAAGTTTTACAAACTAAAATGAAACTTGACTCATCATTTTTAAGTGGAGCTGCTTTTCTGAGCACTTCCCTGAGATGTAATTAGTTTTGAGGTTGAGCTGCAAACACGAATTCCACATGCTGCAGCTTTGCTTTCTCCTCAGCAGTTTCCTTCTGGATGTCATTGCCCTTCCTTATAAAATAAGCATGTTATTGCACCCTTCTCCTTGTGCAGCAGAGAGTGCACAACTCCTGTGATCTGGAATCACTGTGCAGCACAAGGTCATCATCTGCCTCACCACGAGGAGATGGAGCTCAGATCGACAAACCCACAACAGGAGCTTGCTAAAGAATAAAAACATACTTGCTTTACAGGCTTTAGTTTCTTACCTGAGCTGCTGCCTCTGTGAGGCCACAGAGAGCCTTGGATGCAACTCCAACACATTCTCCAAAGACTAAAAGGTCCCCAGTTTTTGCATTCTGGGAAATGCCTGCCATTGATTCTCCAAGAACCTTGGAAAGAAAAAAGTAAAGTTGATTCTCCAAAAACTTTAGAAATTCAAAACTAAAGTTACTTTGCAGATATGAATCCTTCAAATTAAAGGCAAGTGATTGCTGGCCTTGAGCCAATTCTGGCTCACAAACCTCTGAGACTTGGCTCCCTGAATTTTTAGCTTGTTAATGACTTCTCTGAACAGAGCACATTCCTGTGTGTGGTGTGAGGGACCAGACACACGGAGCAGCCCTGGACTGACAGTGCTGGACAGGAGCACTACCAGAGCTCAGGTGACTGTGAGGACACAGAGTGAAGCCTCATTACTCCTGCTGTCATCCACTAGTTAGAACAGCACTCAGGTGCCTTTCACAGGACAGCCAGTCCTGCAGGTGCTGTCAGCACACCCAGGGTCATCTTTGTCCCCAAATTCAGAAATTCAGTGTAAATGAAATGCACCTGGACTGCTGGCACCACCTGAATGTCAGAACACACAGGAACTCCCACAGTGTCACTGCTCCATTCAGCTCACTTTGCTTTAAAATTCCAAAGGAGGTGTGACTGCAGAGCATTAAATGCAAGATGACATGCACACCCACCAGGCACCTTCTTTTTCTTTGAGAGAAGGAGGGATCTGAGACAATTCCAACACATTTATCAAAAGGACACCAAAAGCAAGCTTCAAAGAAAGATGTGCAGCACAGTACAATTAAAAATAACATCAGAGGTTTCATACAGACTTTGGAATATCTGGGCTGCTCAGGTATTTCTCTGATCTCTTCTGCACAGAATGATACAATGGTATTTCATTGCCAAGCCTCCCATTCACTTTGGGCCATTCTAACATAGCTGCAGTCAAAATACATCACCAAAGTTTGATGTGCTGCCTCATGCACAGGAAAGGAAGGGAGAGATGAGAAACTTTAACAGCACTGCATAACAGTTACTTAATTAAAAATTAATTACCGAGGCATCGTGCCTTCTAAGTGACCAAAACCTGAAATGACCTGGAAGAGACCTCTCTCTTATCAAGGATTGCAGCCCACATTTTGGCTATAAACACTGACTGCACCTTCAACACATCTGATATGCACATGGAAACTTCTGAAAATTCCAAAATGCATTCCAATTAGCACAGGGGTGGAAAAAAGGAAATTACCTTTGAGTTTTCCATCACGCCCTCAATACAATCAAAGTAGGAGAGATCACTCACAGGCTCGTTGGGGTTGTCCAGCATCCCCTTCACTGTCTGCAATGAGAAAAGACATCTGGTTGTTGACAGAGCCTGACACACTGGTGGCTTATGGTCAGGGGGTGATGCTCAGCTCACACAAGGCAATCTGGTTTTCTGTCAGCTGTCACCAGGCTATTACATGGTTTCAGTATTTTAAATTTCATAAATCAAATGAAAAGACTGGTAGGAAAAATAGCCACTATTTGTTGGGCTCTGTTGGAAACACAAAGGGCTACCAAACTAAGTGCACATCCACCACTGCCAGCAGATTCCCCCAATATGCCTCTCTCTGTCAGAAAAATACATTCACTAGGTGGGTTTAATTTCTTTTTCTGAGGTGATTCTGAGTCCTGGAAATAGCAATGTGACATCTGTCACATATTTCTTGAGAAGAATGAAAGCAATTAGATAACAAAACTTGCAAAAAGCTGACAAATGCAGGAGGCTAATTCTTTTATACATAAAAATATCTGCAGTTGGTCTTTTTTCAAGTCTGGAGGAACACTGTTTTTCTGCCAAATATCAGAGAGAAAAAACTTAATCTTTCCAGTAAAACTGTTTAAGTATAGAAAGATACCAACAGCTGTATCTGAATTTGCTTTCCACCTGAAAGGAAATCAAGGCATGATTTTAAACACAGGTTTTTCTGGTAACAAAACATTAAGATAAACCTGCAGCATTTTTAACAGCCCAGCTATTGCTTTTTAAAAGCCTAAACTAAAGCCTTACAGCAATTAAAATAGAGAGAAAGGTGATGGGAAGAAGACAATTTCCAGTTGACTCTCCTGTCTCAGGTTTCACACACTTTGCAGCAACTCTTCCTTGTTGTGCTCTATGAAATAATAATCTGAAAAGGAAACAAGGTTTCTGCAGCATTTAAACTGCTCTGGAGACCACCAGGACACTGAACAGCAGAACTCCAGCCAGCACAGCCTTCCCACTGACACACATTTGCTGTTCCTGCAACCCCTGTGTTACTTTGCTCAGCTGAAATCTGGAGCAAGTTTAGCCACTCACTGGAGGTCAGAGTGAAGTCCTCTCCAAACAGAGTGTCCTGGTTGAGCAACAGAGACAACTGTGTGGGTGTGACCAAAGCTGTGCATTCTACACCCTCCATTCATTGCCCAGGAACTGTTCCCAATGGACCATTTGCAGCAGCTGCCCAAGACACACCTGAGCCCTCAGGCTGGGAGCTGGCTGGGAAAGAAGCCTGGCAGAGGAGCTGGGAGAACTCCCCTCTGGGGAGTCCTTGACACCTCCACACCCACCTGAGGGCTCAGCTCTGCTCATGGGCCAGCAACGATTCCAAAATTCCCCCTGACTGCCAGAGTCAGATCCCCCAGTGTGGAACTCCCTGCCCTGGGGGAGGCACTGGGGGCTCCCACCCAAACCTGAGGGGAGAGAATCTTGGGCTTTGGGGACCTCTGGGACCACTTGTCAGATCCAGAGGAGGAGCAGCCCCTGGACAGGAGGAGCCCACCAGACTGTGCCATCATCTGCACCAACAGGTTTGTCCCTTCCTTTTCCTTTGGACTCGAAGGAACCACGTGGGGCTCAGCACAGGGGCCACCAAACCCCCCTGTGTTTGTGCCCCAGGGGGCTGGGTTACACTGCTGGGGTTTGTGGGTTAAACCCAATTTCTCTTTGTGCCATTGCATTTATTGGAATGTTGTTATTAAATTGTAACTGACTTATAATCTATTTTGTGTTGGGTTCATTCCACACACAGAAGATTCTTCACTAACTGTCCCTCTCTGGCTACAGTTTCCTAATGTTCAAGATGCTACACATCTTCCTCCTGCCCTTTGCAGGCTCTGCCCCCAATCCATGCCAGCACATGCACTTGGGTGCTATTGGCACAGAACCCTCTGCAAGGGCATTTTGGGTTTGTTCTACCCTAAATTTCTCTAAACTCTCAGTTTTCTCTGGCTCATTAGCTGGAAATCCTCACCTGTCACATGCCAGCTGTTTTGCAGATCTCTCCCCATTAGTCCTTCAGGAAGTCCTGGGAAATAGCACTTCATTCCCTGTTTACTCCATGACATTATGGCTCAATTCCCTGTTTTCTATTTCTGTATTTTGGACTTGCTGCCGCTCCCTCTGCCCAAGGAGAAAACACTTCCAAGCTTAAGAACCTGAGAACTCAGAAGCACGAAGCAGTTCCTAAAGGAACTCCTACCAACACTCTGGGATGATAATCATGGACTCAGACATTAAGAAAATTCACAATATCCTGGAATGCACTGCAATGGCCTTTGCAACCTTTTGATACTAAGGGCTAGAAATAAAAAGCTTAATTGTGTTTTATGCTCTCTACACAGGCCAGTGCAGATGTTGTTCACAGGCCCTTGATGTTCTGACCTTGACACTAAACAACAAACATTTAATTTAAATAATAAGATGTTGTTTCCAACTACTGTAAGCAGCTGTGTCTGGGATTAGTGCAAAGCCTTAGAATTAGGTCTTTCAACTGACCCACTATTTAGCCAGCCAAACCTTTCACCCATGGACAAAACATTACCTTACAAGAGATTACAGACTATTCTGAGTTGGAAGGGACCCACAAGGACCATCGAGTCCAACTCTTAAGTCAATGGCCCACACAGGGGATTGAACCCATGACCTTGGCATTACTACAGCCAAGTTTTTAACCAACTGAGCTAATCTCAAGATTGTGCTGACACACATCCTATCAGTTTGGCTGGGACAAGGCATCAAAAATCTACACTAAGAACTGTCAAGGCAAAAGATGGCCAGTCAACATCATCTAAAGTGGGATGTCAGTAACAACATGGAGTAAACAGGAAAACTGAGATACTGCAGCTCCCTCCAGTGCACTGCTGGGAATAGATATGTCCATCTCATCATGACTCTTTCTGAAGTCATGGCAAGTATCAGTAATAAGGATTAAAGTGAGCCTTTGGAAGGCAGGGAAGAGATGGGGAGAGAGCAGCAAATTCCATTCTGGCCAAGACTACAAGATGCTCACACAGGTTCTACACTTACCTCATATGCAGTTAAAATCCCTGCCACTGACATCAAGTGAAAAGACAGTGACAGCAGCTGATCAGACCAAGAACACAAAGGAAACAAACATTTGGGGCCCACTTTTATTCATAAAGTCTTTTGAATTATAGCAATACCTCCAGTTCTCTGAGTGCATTATCACATTCCTTCTGCCCAGGGGCTTGCTGGGTGCACAGTGTGATGAGCTGGTTGATACTCTCAGTCACAGCTCTAGGGAGAGTAGAGGGGAAAAAAGGTGGATTTTAAAGTTAAACTATTCCTTTTAGCAACCCTTTTGTTTCATTAAGTGTACACTGCATAAAGATCCAAAACTGGGATCTTCTACCACAGTTTTAGTTTTCAGTGTTTGGGTTTAACAGTACATTAAACAGTTCATTTGATCCAGGTTCCCAGGAACAAAAACATTCTCCCTAAAGCATCTAAACAATTGCAAAGTTAGCCCAGAAGGAACAGAGGCTTTTTCTCACAGCAGCAAGTGAATGCCCCAGGTGTCTGTGGCACAGTGTTGGCCCACGCTGGGCACAGCTGGCTCTGCACACACCAACAGAGCCAGGGAGGACACAGCTGAGCCCAGCACAGGGGGGTGGCACCTCTGGGGAAACACCATCTGGCAGCAGGGCAAGGTCAACCCTCCACTCTGGCACAGGGGACGCATTGTAGCTGCTAAAAGGTATTTTGGCACTTCTGCAGGTCTATATGGACTGAATTATTTCTCAACCAGCACCTCAGAAGTCTTAAAGGACACAGAAACAAGTGGCTAACATCAAAAAATGACTGAATGAAAAGTTAAGTTGTGTACCCTTCACTGGCAAAGTCTTGTGCCTTGTCTGACACTCTGCATTACACACACATAATCCTGCTATAAATTTCTACAATCTGTTACAAAATTGTTTTTTTTCCTCTGTAACTAATAATTGATATTCTCTCCTAGGTTTCTATCCCCAGAGAACAAAAGCATCCTGTTTCTGTGGGAATTCTCACCTCTGGAACACAGGCTGAACCTGACACACAACAGTCACCATTGGTCTTTCCAATGAATGCTCTGATAATAAGCAAAATTCATTATAAGTCCATTCATTTTAGACTCCCAACTAACAATATGGGAAAGCAGCTTCTAGAAGGGAAAATGAGTGACACTGGTGAGCATGGAGAAGATGCTTCCTTTCCTCTGCCCTTGAAAACTGAGTGGCACTTGCATTACTTTCCCTTCCAGAAAACAGGCACTTGATAATGTATGGATAACATGGATGGTATCCTACTGTTTGTTACAAAAGGAAACAGGATGTGCTTATTATGCCTCTTACATTTATGTTAAATTCCAGGGCAAAAAGAATGAAAACCAACAGGCAGAGTTGTTTAACTGGGACTCCCACCCCAGTCAGCAGCTTTGGTGTCCTTAGGGAGGTCCTGGTGTTCCCCTCCTGAACATCAGGGATTTCTATACACCAGCCACTGTCATTGCAGACATAGGAACAAATGGCAAAAAAGGAAAGGTCTGTTCACTGCCTGAGAAACTTGATGCAAAAAATACCTTGTCCACTGTTGATTTTAACCTGAGACACTGTGCATATTGACTTAGAGAATACCAGCCATTAAAGAGAGGGAATGGTCAGAGTTGTAGAGGGTGCCCTGTGGTCTCATGAAAATCACAACTACACACCAGGTACCTGTATCCAGGAATACATCCAGTGGACAAACAGGACTTTGGAAGCCCTTTGGAAGAAGCAGAACCAAATGCCAATCCCAGGGTGGAAGAGGACTGCTAGGACTCAAAAAGCCAGTTTTCATCAAATACAGCACACAGATACTTGGACTCTGCAGGGAACTCAGCCACTGCTGCAGTCCTGGGAGACTGGCAGAGGAAGCCAAGAAAAATTCCTCCACAAGGAAGACAAAGCTACTGAAAAAGCTGGGAGTGCCTATTAGAACTGGAGCAAAGGGGGAAGAAAGCAAAAAAAGAACCATGAAGGTGAATCCCAGTACTGCAGATGATGAGAGAAAAATGAGAAGCCACCTTATAATAAGGAAGCTGTGCCTCTTTTTGCATTTTTATGAGAAAAGAAAATAAAAATACTTGACCCTGATAAGATCACAACAGGGCAAGAGAACAGACCCTAGAGCAAGCTTGTCACAAGCTGTCCCTGAGAAGGAAATGCAGTGTCTCCTTAGCATCTTAACCTGTGGATTGGTACAGCATCCACTCCACATGGGTATCTGGTGCCTGGAAAGTCTCCTCACACAGGCACACCCCCACACCCACAGCAGGGGCACATGGGGCACCTGAAGGCTCTGCATGGCCCATGCCTCTTGTGCTGCCACAGAGGGAACTCCAGCCTGGCAGAAACCAGCAGCTACCTGGGTCTCCCTGGGGACACTTCACTTCACTCCCACCAGGAATGCTCTGAGCCCAGAGCACAAATCCATGGCAGGCAAAAAAGCTTCTGCAGCTTCTTCCCTTTGAAGCTGCCTGGCTTTGATTATCTACAGCTTTCCTGGATACTATTTATTTGCAGAGAGATGAGATGGATGTCAGAATTTTCACCCCTTTTTTTTTTTTTTTACAAAACCCCGAACAAATATGACAAAGTAAAGCATAAATATAAATTCTTTAGGCAGTCACTTACTACAGGAGTGGATTTATAATCCTTAAAATAAGGGCATCCTCTCCCAAACAAATGTAGCATCTGACCCTTTCAGGTGTTCCTGACCATACACACTGTTAGTAATGGGAGCTACAACACAATTTTTAAGCACATTCTGTATAGGAATATTATCCTATTTCTTTTCTTTCAGGTATTAAGAGGCTTGTGTGTGTGCCTTGTCAGAACACAGCAGGGAAAATACACTAATTCCTTTCAAAAGCCAGGCCAAGACTTCAGCTGCTGGTTTTTATTTCCACTGAGGGTAACAAGTTATGCCAGTTAAGGAACCACTCCAAGATAAACAACTTTCCTCTGGCCTACTTTCATTTAAATAGGTTCCAACCACTCAGTTAACTGTCAGTTGCAGAAGAATATTTAAGCACAATATAAATATCACAGAGAAAAGCAAATATTTCAAGAAACCCTAAAGCAAGCAACACATGCTTACCTTGCTGCTGCTGCTAAGAGATTCTTGGCATTAGGAGCTCCAGGATCAACAGAGAGAGACTTGGCAGCCAGTAACAGCTTGCTGGAAGCCATAGAGATGCTCTTGAGGTTACCTATGACTTGAATCTGGTCCTCTTTAGTCTGGAAAGCCACAGCAGTGTAACATTAAGTGCAGAAATTGCAACAGTGGGCTAAAAACACATTTGGAAGCCCAGTTTGTTCACCCACCTGAGACCACATGTGAGCCCAGGGCAGGGCATGGAGCAAAGCCCCTGCTCCCCAGACAGGTGCCTGCAGCTTCACTCACACCCAGGAACAGAAACCCCTCCAGCAAAGAGCTGGGTTTCCAACAGTGGCTGCATTCACAAAGGAGCAATGCAGAAACTTTACTACTCCTGAAACAATGGCTTTGTTGTCAGGCCCCTCATGTGTCTCTGCCTGGCACAACTCTTCACATTATTCAGTCTGGGTACTCTCTGTATTCCAGCAGCCTCTGTGTCCCCCACAGGCTCTCCAGCATCTAACTGGGGTTACTCTCACAAAAATATCCCCCCAGAAAGTCTCCTGAGAAAATAAGTTTCTCTAAGCTTGCCTTGGTCAACCTTCTGACTTGGATGTCCTATTACTTATTTTAAGCCATTGCTTGGAAAGGGAAACCTGCACATAAATAGTTGCAGTAAAGTGCTGTGTTTTCACAACAAATAGCTGTGATTAGACTCTTCTGTCAATAACCACTGAAAGTGAATCCATTCTTTCTAACAGTCTGTTCAGGGCTTTATGTAAAGATGTTGCATATTACTCAGCTGATGTGAACAGCTTTTACTCTGTATTTACTACATTCTGCTTCCTCCCCACCTCCATATTTTGCTAGGCATCCAGAATACCTGGAATTGGGTCTGTCCAGGCCAAATAACCAGACACAGACAGGCATTCTCTTTTGAGAGATCAGCCATTAATAACTATAATGGTTACCATCCCCTGTGTCAGCAGGATAAGCAAATTCCCAAGGGCCACAGGGTCATCAGCAGGTGGAATTCTCATTTCAAGCAGTCATTTACAGCATCATTTCTACCTCTGCCATCACTGAATTGCCTCAAACAAAACATTTTACCAGTCCAAGAGGCCCCCAGGTAAAGGGATGGTCAGGCACCCAACTCCTGCTCAGCCTCAGAGCATCAGCTATGTGGGGAGCCAACTCACTTCACACACCTGAAACCTGAATGATACAGTCCTGATGGATGGAGAATAACCAGCAGTCCTTGTCTCATCTCTCTTCTCAGCTCTGCCTACAAAGTATCTGCTCTGGAGACACTTCATCAGTGACTTCAAAGGACAGACAAGACCCTCTGGCCAGTTTGCCTCTGGGAGTCATTTCCCAGATTTGCAAGGTCCTCCTACTAACTAAGCAAAACTGTCTGCACATTCTGCTTTCTGCAAGTCCTCCTGTCTCTCCTGATATGGGATCCTTTTTTATTTGCTGACATTTGTGATGCTAAATCATTGTCAAGTGACCAGTTAGTGTAATTCAGCACAACTATACCCAGAGCAAGACAAAAAGAAGCACTGAGACTACCAGGAACAAGCTGGGCAAAATGGGACAATATTCCTGGTTGTCACTGAGTTCATCAGGATAGAACTCTGACAGATTTTAAATCACTGAACACAAGTCCACGTGCTTGCTGTCACATCCATGTCCCATTCCAACGCTTGGTGCACTCTGTAGCAGCTCCACAGTGATATCAGTGGATCTTTTCCTCCCTCTACTTAATTCCTTCCAAAGGCAGCAAAGAAAGGTGGCACATTTTGAGCAGTGTTCACATGAACTGTGTTCCATGGTAGTGCTACCAAAATAGAAGCCACCCTTTCCACAAGCTTGGAGAGGTTCAGCACACCTTTGTACCTCCAGATACACAGCTCAAAGTAGTTCCCTGCTGGGGTAGTTTTGGCTTTGGTTTCAGCCAGGCCTCAAGTCAGCAGGCCCAGAGGATGGGACACAGATCAGAAGGGACAAGCATCACCTGACTTAAGCAACCCAAGAGATATTTCATATCATCTGACATCATCAAGAAGTATAAAAAGGGAGGGAGGTGGAGCTTCTGCCTCTTTTGGTCTTTGTTTTGGTCCCAGCAGGACACACCGTGCTGTCCCAGGAGGGACGGGAGGCCCTTAGGGAAGGAAAATGCTTGTTCTTAGTCCTTCTCTCTGCTTGGGTCTGTGTCTGGGGAACTGAGTTCTCTGGAGTGATTTGTAGTTAGAATGGTGGGATTTGTGTTCGATTGGGAGTTATTTTTTGTTATTTCTAACCTGTGTAAGTGTGTGTTACATTGTAGTTTTCTTTTAATAGTCTCTTTTCTGTGTGTGTATATATATATATACACACATATATACATATACATATATATATATATAAAATTAGTTTAAGTGTAAACCTAGAGAGTTTCCAGAGGCTTTGTTTTCCTCCCTTTTCTCAGCAGAGAGAGGGAGGCTCTGACACTCTGTATTGGGCAGTTGGCACTTTGCCAGCTCAACTCAAGACACCTGAGTATAGAATCATAGAATCAATTGGGTTGGAAAAGACCTCCAAGATCATCAAGTCCAACCCTTGGTCCAACTCCAGTCCCTTTACCAGATCATGGCACTCAGTACCACGGCCAAGCTCAGTTGAAAAACCTCCAGGGATGGGGAATCCACCCCCTCTCTAGGCAGCCCATTCCAATGCCTGAGCACTCTCTCTGCAAAGAAGTTTTTTCTCATATCCAACTTAAATTTCTCCTGGCAGAGCTTAAGCCCATGTCGACACCAGACAGGGGAGCACAAAGTTGTATTTCTGAGTGGACACAGGAATAAACACCACCAACCTGAGCAAAATGCAAATGCTGAGTTCCCTTCCCTGCAGATAACCAGTCAGGGATGACTCCTTCATAACAAACATCTCCTGGCACATCTGGACAGGCTCACACCAGCATTCTGTGCTGTGTTGCCAGACAACCTGTCCCTGGTTTTCATTAGCATGATCCAGAACTTACTTGTGCTTGGCCAGCCATTTCAATACCAGCATCAAGAAACTCATCAAAATCCTCACTGAACTTCCCAGAGGCTGCAGCCAGTTCCCCACTCTGGCCCCGTGTGGCGTGGACAACTTCTCCTGCTGACTGATTCAGGTCTGCTGCTGCCTGGTTCAGCTCACTCTGAGCCTCCTGGAATGACTTGGAACTTGGAGGTAGCTGGAAGAGACCAAGTTCTGTGGTTATTGTCTGCCATGTCACACTAACCCTTCATGCTGTGAAACTCAGCACAGCCTAAGAACACAGAATGCAACAGAATAGTGAGCTTCTGTCCTAGTTCAGCAGGTGGGACCAGTTTATCACTGTGTGGGTGTGACCAAAGCTGTGCATTCTACACCCCCTATGCCATTTCCCAGGAACTGTTCCAAATGGCCCATTTGCAGCAGCTGCCCAGGCCACACCTGACCCCTCAGGCTGGGAGCTGGCTGGGAAAGAAGCCTGGCAGAGGAGCTGGGAGAACTCCCCTCTGGGGAGTCCTTGACACCTCCACACCCACCTGAGGGCTCAGCTCTGCTCAGGGGTCAGCAACAATTCCAAAATCCCCCCTGACTCCCAGAGTCAGATCCCCCAGTGTGGAACTCCCTGCCCTGGGGGAGGCACTGGGGGCTCCCACCTGCACCTGAGGGGATGGAATCTTGGCTTTGGGGACTTGAGGAACCACTCATGGGATCCAGAGGAGGAGCAGACCCTGGACAGGAGATGCCCACCACTCTCCACCAGACTGTGCCATCATCTGCACCAACAGGTTTTTCTTTCCTTTTCCTTTGGACTCGAGGGAACCACGTGGGGCTCAGCACAGGGGCCACCAAACCCCACTGTGTTTGTGTCCCAGGGGGCTGGGTTACACTGCTGGGTTTGGGGGTTAAACCCAATTTCTCTTTGTGTCATTGCATTTATTGTAATATTGTTATTAAATTGTAACTCTGATTTCTAATCTCTTTGGTGTTGAGTTCATTTCTCCTGCTGGTTCACCTTTAAACCAGCACAGCCTCATACACAAGCTGGAAGGGAATGCTGCAACTGGACTGCTGGGGGTTCAGCTCTGCATGCAGAGCAGTCCAGCTGTGGGACAGCTGTCACCAAGAAATCTGGCCAGCAACTTCAGTCCTGCTGTTTGTCTCAAGGGACAGGCAAGTCTGCGAGATTTTCAAGGGATAGGGAACAACAATAGCTCTATCACAGCTCAACTACAAAATTCAAAGTGATGAACTCAGTGGCTAAAGTTGGAGAATTCTGGTCTCCAAGTCATCATTCACTTCCACAAACAAGACTTTCAGAATATCACACAGGTATTGGCAGCTCTTCAGAATGACTTTAAATTCTGTTTGGTAAACCAGGTTTGGTAAAACTCCTGCTTTTACCACAAGGCATTGCACAAACAGATCAAAATACAATTCCTCCTTCCTTTACAGGATAGCAAGGTCACTGTTGGGTGCAAAAAAACCCTGTTCAAATCATAGAACCTTCTGGCAAATTACCAATGCAAAATGGGGGGGGTTTGACACAGATGCAGTTAAACAGAAATAGAACAGTTCTAGTCCTTGCACAAAATGACCAAACATTTTCTGAACCACAATGCTCCTTCAACTGAACTGATCACTTCTAGGTGGAAGAGGGACCATCATTTTCTACTTTTCATATTCTTCAAAATGTTAAGGCATAGCTGGCATTTTCAAAAAAAAACCCAAAAAGCCCCAAACCTTAATACCAACCTATGACAACAATTTTAATATTGCCTTCACAAGTCACAGACACATTTCACCTTTGCCATTAAACTAGAAGAGCATTTCAGCCAAAGCCACAGCTGCTCAAAGGAGCATAAACTTAAAGAGAGCTTACATGAAGTACACTCAAGGCACATTTACTAAATAATAATTTGACACGTGGGGAATTCAGTTCTCTGAAATTCATTTCCATGTTAACAGACATCTCACCGAATCAACGAGGAGCTTCTTGCTGGACTCCCCAATGCTCTTTAAGGCCACATCCACATCCTTTTGTCCAGGTAGACAATTCACACAGTTATTCAAGGAGTGAGACACCGCTTTTGCCACCTACAACACACAGGTAAACACATTCCCACTGAGAAAGGCTGAAGTGGTCACTGACAGTAGGCACAGCCTCTATTCCATAGCCAGCAATTCCTACATTCTGTCTCTTTCAGGACCATTTTTGAGGCTTGTGATTCTCTTGGTTTGCTGACCTGCAGTCCAGCAGCAGTTGTGGTTTATGCTCACCCACCTGACAGGGTGGTGTTGGTAGGGCATCCCTGCTGCTGGTGTCTGGGATGAAGGGCTGCAGCCCTGCAGGTCAGGGAATGGCCCTGACTTTCCCTATATACTAATCACAGAAATCCTTTGCATGCTACTTTTTACAAAGTCCTGATTAAAACAGAAGTCTCATTACCAGAATTATTTACAATGCTGGCCAATTATAGAACATTTCCAATCAGTAAAAAAGGAGGTGGCACTCCCTAATGTCTTCAAAAGCAGTGGTGCCACATCTGTAGAAAACATGCACTCCCTTTTTCAGTATAACATGAATACAGATCCTCTGTTTAATAATGATCAGTTTAATGGCTGTTTCACTTTCACAGTCAGTCTATTCACGTACATCATGAGTAAAAGCATTTAGCTGCCTTTCTGTACATTTTTCTGAAAGATGACTACAATGCCATACACCAGAGCACCTGCACTGTTTAACACACTCATGATGTTACTGTCTGAGAGTTGGAAGGAACAGAAAGCTCACATTCCCTGCAGCCTTATTCTCTGTTCTCTCCTCTGTTTAATGCTGCATTTGCAGCAGATTCACAGGGTGTTTGACAGTTCCTGGGACTCACCTGGGCCAATCTCTGCTGACTGTCTGCATCCCCTGGGGCAGCCAGGGCCTGCTTGGCCTCCTGAATCAGCATAGCAGAGCCTTCCATCACATCCCTGGCTGAATCCAACATGGCATGAGCTGCCACAGGGTCAGTAGTAGATGCTGCAACCCCTCGTGCTGCCTGAGCCAAGGTCTTCAAAGCCTGAGCGGTTTCTCTGGCAGCGACTCCTGTGTTGAGATTCCATCAAGGATTCTATCAGGACACTTAAAGACAACCCTTGTATTTCATGACATGAATTTGCAGGGAGTGATCCCATTGCAAAATAACAATGAACATGCAATTTAAAGGAAGATCTTCAAACCTGAACACATTTGAAATACACAGTATCAACTGGTTAGAGAAAAGTCTGTAGTGGAGCCATAAACATCATAGCTCAAAGAGCATGTTGTGGGCTCTCCACCAGTGACATCTTAGTGAAGCACTGAAAAAGAAGATAATCTAAAACCTGTAGGTGAGGAAAATCTCACATTCTAAGCTGTGGGGAAAGTGATTGTCTGCACAGATGGTGCACATGAGCTCAGAGCTGTGGCATCTCTGCTGCTCCTGGAAACCCAGCCTTGGATTTTTTAGAGAATATCCACAACAGTTTAAGTTCAAGCAATTAAAAAAAAGATTATTAGCAATGATAGAACTGGATATAGGCCAACATCACTGTGAATACAAGCATAAAAAAGAACTGACTGAAATCACTGAAAGGATGTCATGAAATGAGTTTCTGTGTCTGTTGGGCCAACATTAAAGGATATCCATCAACTCCAGTGCTAAGGTATAAGACCAATAATAAAGGTCTCATTCTTCTATGTTAGAAACTTTTGAAAAGGAACTCATTGCTTTGTAGTGTTTCTTACAAGTTGATGATAAGAGAGTTACCAGATTCAAGTGGTCATTATCAGCTGCACTGATGTATCTGTACTCCTTTGCCAGATACTCTGTGCTAACTTCTGCATAATTATGAGAGAAACACCTTAATGCAATTACATCTGCTCCAAATGAAAGCAACTGTAAGTTATGGAGCCCTTATGCAATTATATCCAATGAAGTGGTAATTGCCATAATGCATTTAATCAGTAATATTAGAAAAAAACCCCAAATCTGGAGTACCATTTGCATCAACAGCTTTCATTTCTTACAGAAATAAGGACACAGAACATTTTAACATCAAAGAGCAAACTTTTGTCCCTCCTGTAGGAGTGTTTTTCTTATTAAGGTGGTTTTGGTCTCTCAAAGTACAGGTACAAAACCAAACTGCAGAACCTGCGTGCCCACATTCCCTGTTGGCTTCACCCAACTTGTGTAAATGTGATCCCTGAATCAGGGAGCAGCTGCATTATCCATGGAAACTGGTACCAGCCAGCAGGAGATGCAGCTCTGAACATCACCAGCCTATCCCAGCTATGTTTGCATCCTGTTGTTTCAAAACATATCCAGAGGATCCTTTAAACCTCCTGAAAGGACAGAGCAACATTTCCAGTGGCACTGACCTTTACACTGCAACACATTTTAGCTCTGTCCTTCACAGTTTCAGAGGCACATATTTACAAAAACAACAGATGTCCCAGTCTGTTGTGATTGAAGACACAGAGCAGATTGCATCACTGTTCTTTTAGGAAGCACATGAATCACACTAGCAGTTCTTAGTGACTTGCCACAATTGACTACCAGCATTAAAAAAAAAAATTAAAAATTGAGTACTTCCTTCATTTAGGCAGTTCTGTGATAAGAAAACCCTTTATCAAGTGTTTTTGTGGAAAGCAGAGGTTTTACAGAGATATCATGAACCAAACATTACCTGTGTAGTGTTCATTGCCCTGAGCAGCACAAGTTAACAACTGGGCCATTGAAGAACCAACTGCTTTGGATGTACTTCCCAGGTCCTGAGTGCATTTCTCAAGCTGTGAAAAATTGCAAAGGACAAAATTCTTGGTTTAAGCTCAACTAGAACACCATTATTTTTTAAATAGTACTAAAAAATTTCTCATCCCACAAAACCCCAAACTTCTACCTCAGCTACTGAACACATACACAGTTTCTCTGAAACTCAACCAGCATGTTTTCCTTATCCAGGATAAAATAAATTAATACAGTAGGCAATATGAACAACAAAAGTATTTTATAATTAGCAATGGAAGTAAATACCTTCATCTGAGAAGGTTGGTTTGGAGTTTTTTTCCCAAATAAACCACTTCAATTCCTAAGCCTACCAGAGCTGGCTGTCTTAGAACTACTGAGTTGTCACCAGGAATTCTTTTTGACAAGACTGAGACATTACTGCTTTAAATTGCAATGTGTACAACAGAGAAGGAGGCTCTATGAGTAATTCTACCACAGAACACACATCTGCTGCAGTAGCAGTATGTCCTCTTTTTAAGGGAATTGGTGCAAAATCCCACCAGCACCATCATTCTCCAAAGTCTCATGACTTGTTTTTGGCTCTAACACTCAAGTTTTTTCACAGCTAACTTGGTGTGTTGGTTTTTAGATGAAGAAGACCCTTGAAACATTACAGTTTCTCCTGGCAGAGGCTTCAGCTGCCCTTCCACCGCTGCCATCTTGGCGTCCTGCAGCTCGTTCTTGAGTGTCTGCACCGTGCTCAGCGCCGAGTCGATCTCCATGGGGCCACATGCTTCATGAGCCTGGGCACAAACCACACCAGCAGCACTGTTAGCAGCTGCAGCAACAATCACAAAGGGTCAAAGCTCCAGAGAAAACCTCCCCTCCCAAATTATTCCTCTTATCATTTTAGAGGCCACTGTGGGCACTCTAAGTGTTGTACATGGTGGATTCCCAACCCCTGCGTGGAGAGAACAACAGGCTGTAAAGAGGCACCAAGGGAGTGGGATACACTCAGGCTGTGCACACCCACCTGCACACCAGGCTGCACAACTGCTGCAGTCTGGGCTTCACCTGTGACCAAGAGTTTAACTGGGTAGTCATTAAAGCCACCCTGACCCCTGATGTGGCACCCACAGGCACCAGGCTGAGATGGAGGTTTTAACAGTGGTTCAGGTGTAGCCACCTACATGCACCAATCCTGGTTTGGGGCCTCAGGGCACACACACAGAAAAGAGCAGATTTTCCACTGATTTTATTTCTTAAGCCACTCAATTGATCAGAAATCTGTGTGTGAAACACAGAACCTGTGCTTCCCTGAGTGTGAGAGGTGATAATTGCAGCAGGGACCACAGCAGTGCCACAGCTGGGCTCTCTCTGCTCCCCTCAAATGTACCAGCAGCTCAGAGCCTGGATGTGCTGCTCTGCACACCCTCCTCCCATCCTTCTGGTATGCAAAGGGTGGCAGAAGTTTTTCAGTTCTCTTGTCACTTCTCCCTCCCCTGTGTTATGACTCAGCAGCCACCTGGGAGTCTGCAAACTGCACCAAAAGCACAGTGAGAAGTGAGCACTGCCTGAGCACGAGCCACCCCCTTGGGGGAGACACAAAGCCAAAGCTTTAGCTGCCCAGACCTGGCATTTACCCACCTTCTGGGAGGCTGTTCTGAGCTCAGCCAGGCTGGTGGCAAGGTTCTTGGCACACTGGCTGAGCTGCATTGCTGCTGCTTGGTCAGTCACTGTGGGCACTGCAGCTTTGGCAGAGGCCACCATCTTACTGCCAGGCTGTTGAAAGAACAACAGGGAACACAGTTGGTTTGACCAGCTCATTTTCCTTAAAGAAGCCTTAGGATTCAATAAAGAAAGTTCTTTCATCCACATGTTCATGAGGGTGTAGAGTTTTCTGTAATGGCCCAGAGTGCTCACACTTAAATGTGCTCTTCTACCATTCAGCATTCACGTGGCACAAACACCATCCAGGTGGCACAGGTGGCAAATTTGTCTCTATGCTTCTAAATATTAAACCCTGCCAGAACTATGTAAACTGAAAACCAATTCAAACTATGATAGGAACTACTTCTAACACAGTTAAAATACTTTGCTGATTTTAATCATCACCACTGGACACACACAGAGCCAGAGAGGAGATGGATGGATCATTTGAATGGCCCAGAGGGAATCATAAAGCAAAATGCTTAAGCAGAGTGAGAGCATGGCCTGTGACACCTCTGCCTACATGGAACCATAAAAGACCTGCCACCAGCAACCACATTTAAGGCAAGACTCACAGGTGCCAATCATGTTATTAGAATTGGTTTCTTCTGTTTGTTTCTTGTGATGTCAACAATGAACTCAATAGTTTTGTTATCAGTGCTCAATATATAATCTTTCTATCCTGTGTTTAGGATGTTTTGGAAAAAGCACTAAGTCAAATTTTGTGTTTGGTTCAAAACTTCAATCTAGATCCATTATGCAGGTTAATACCTAAAGCCCCCATGGTGACAGTCCCTTTTATTTCTGAGGAATGCTGGAGCTGGTTGCTGCAACACTAAGTTTGCCTTGACTAAGAAGGTTACAGCAGCATCTCACAGATCCACTCTACTTAGATGCTGAATTCACTCCATCTTGTTCTTTAAACTCTTCCCCAGAAGGCAAGTGCTACAGCAATGAATGTCCCTTCTCCATAAACATTAGGTTTTTTGCTACCTTTATCCTCAATTTCAGCATTTTCAGTCTCCAGATTCAGCCATCTCACCCAAGGAGCTCAATTCTCCTCAGCTATGGCTCAGTCAGTGATGAACTTCTTTACATGGTTCTTAACAGTTTACTGTTTATTTATCACAAATTAAAACATGCAGCACTGAAAAATTCTCTTTGCATCTATTGCAGTGATTGATTCACTTCACCTGGAGGAAATTCTGGCTGGAATTTATTAAAGCAAGCTGGGCACTGAGGTCTTCTGCCTGAGCTTGACTTCCTCTTACACCCTGCACCAGCTGAGGAATGTGGTCTGCAACATTCTAAAATAAACAAAGGGAAAAGACTTTAGTAAGTAAATAAGAACTCAAAATCCTCTGACCCTAAAACAAGCACCGTCCCCACTCTCCTTAAGACAACTGTAGCATCTATAGGTACAATACTCTTGTACCTTCACAGAATTAATTTAGGATCTCATGGAACCAAACTAATGTACTACAGGATTTATTTAGAGATGTTCTCCTCAAGAAATCGTTATTTAAGCTGCTTTTTAGTTCAATGATCCTACAAAATAATCCAAGATTTTTATAGAGAATTCTGTTCAGCAAATACTTTTAATTACTTCCTTTGCATGTTGAAATGCCAGGAGTGGAGGGAACAGATTTTTTTTTTTAAAGAGAATATCTTGATCTCAGAAAAAACATTGTCTTTTACCCACAAGCACCTCAGCCTTGACCTTCAACCACACAAACTTGATAGTCTGGCAAGTGTATTGCTAAAACTTTCCCTATGGTCTTTGTCCACAGTAACACTTACCTGAGATGGGAAACACTAAATCATCACCACCACCACAAAAAGTAAAAAAAGCAGATACTGGATCTTCTCTGCTATCTGATAAATGAGCACCACGACAAAATTAGACTGAACTGCAAACAATACAGTGAGTCAGCTTGCTTTTCTTTTTAAAATTCATCCTGAAATAGCAGCTCTCTGCAACACAATTTGGAGATGTACTTGAGTGCCCTTATTTGACTCCAACATTTCTTCCTTTTGCCACCATGACAAGAAGTAAGTGCTGAATGTTAAGGTGGTTTTAACAATACCTTCTGTAATAGTTTTATTCCTGTTCCCCACATAACTGCTCTTCAGTGCAACAAAAATCCTTCTGCATTCTACTGTCTTTTATTTAAATGTCATTTCTTTATTAGCCAAAGTTAGAAGATAATCTACCAAATATAGCTTAAACACAAGAGAGACCAGTTTCTCACCAGACTCTGAATTCTACCTTTGAAACTACAGAAATGTGCTTGACTTCAGGCCTACTCTGAAATCTGTGCTCTTGTCAGGAATGATGGTAAGCCCCCAGCAAGGCCTGTAACTTATTTTTCTGGGGTGACATTTGAGGTGCCAGTTTCTTGGAGGTGGAATATCAGAATAGCAGGATCAGTTGTTAGTTATGTAACCAATTATATAACCTATATGTTAAATAAGAACTTCATTCCATGAGAGCATAAATCACTGTTGGCACTCACTCTGGAAAACTCCAAGGTTTCCTCAGTCCCTTTTCACAGCCAAGGGCCTGCTCTGGTGGCCACAGAGCTGCTGAAGGTCCCACTCATGCCCTGAGTGTGTGGCCAAGACTCAGATTGTTATGATTCATACATTTTCAGGCTAGAAAACCAAAGCCAAATTTGCAGGTGCCAGCTGCTAAGGTAAGAATGGAATTTGTCTAGAGACCTTGAGCTGGTGCAGAAGCAAGAAATGAAGCTGCAGAAACTCCATGGAGTAACATTATTAATAGAGTTCTTTTATAAAGTTAAAAGAAGTTGCATTGTTTAGACCTAGCAATTTTTGAGAAATATATATTACTCAAGAATTAGCTATAGCTGTGTGATGTTAGATAGTTTGCATGGTGTGTGTGGGTTTTAAGATTGTGTGTAACTGTGTGAAAAAGTAGCTCTGAATAAAGTCCCTTCTGAAGCTTGAGTATTCTTGCACAAGAATAGTTTAAATATTGTTAATGTAAACACAGTTGCACCCTTTTTCTCTTTTTCCTTCTCTGCTCCTCTTCCCTTCTCTCCACAACTACTTAAACCTATGACAAAGAGGAGCGAGAAATAAAAGATCAAAAAAGAGTAAAACCTCATAAAATTAGATGCAGTTGAGTCCTTTATTTAATGATAGGAGTTGAAGCCCCTGAAAAGCCTCTAAAAGGCTCAATTGAGAACTGTGTCTGTGGAGATCAGGTGTCGTGACATCAAATCACAGCCAGGGCCCAAATCCCTGAGCAACCTCCACCAGTGCCTCAAGCACAGCTCTGCTTTGCAGCAACGCTGGGACTGGAACTGCTTCCTGCAGGTGAATTGGCTGTTACTCAACAGCCTGTCACCCTTGTAGGAAGGGGTTTGTAGCAGACAGGGGTTGTGTGGCACTCACAGCACCTCAGCTTTTCCAGGCTCCACCAACAAGGCTCTCCACAACCCACAGAGATGCACGTGGGGAGTGCTGGGGTTTTTTAAATCTCTTTTTGAGGTTGCAACAGCATGACAGAGTGTGACCTTCAGCTGCCCACAGGGCAGAGTTGCAGGGTTATGTGTCAGGGGGCTGGGCTGGGCTTACCTTGCAGCTCTGCACGAGTTGCTGGTGGGCTGCTGTGTTCTTGTTGGAAACAGCTGCATTCTGAGAGGCTGCAATAGTCTGGGTAGCAGCAGCTGCAGCTTGTTTGGCTGCAATCTTTGGAGAACAAGAGACAGGTGAAGCAGTGGTGAAAGCCTGAGTAATTCAGGGGATGAAATACACTTTACAGGTAGCTTTGACAGGAACAACTTTGACAGGTGGACACATTAAACCCCTTAATTTGATTTGCCTCAAGGAAACCCAGGATTGCTCTTCTCTCCAGGTGAATGTGATTTGAATGCTGTTATCCATCTCTAACTTGCCAATAAAGACAGAATTAAAAGGATTCCACACTCTTACTCTGCCATAGCTGAGGTGGCCATAGGAGCAAACAAGTCAAATACAATGAGCAGAAAGAAGAGTCTGAACAATTATCTCCTCCCAAAGGCCAGAGGACACAGGCAAAGGACATGCAGTGCTTCACTGCTGCATTAATACCTCTGACCAAGGGCTCAAGGGAGCCAATTTCTACTGAGATTGTTCTATGGCAAAAGCAAAGTTATTAAAAAAAGAGAGATTCAAAATACTGGTATTCCTGAGTCTAAAAGAGAAAACCTTCTTTAAATATCTAGGAGTGTTACTATCAACATCTCCCTATGACAACATCAAACTACAACAATTTATCCAGGGTATTTCAAGATGGTGTACAACACCAACTGGCCCACTTGATACAGTCAGGCATGAAGTTCACTACACATTTCACTCCTTTGGAGGGCAATATATAATAGCAAAACAAATTAAATGTTTTTCTGTAAAACTTTCGTGCATGCAGTTAGAAAATGACAGTATTTATTTCCTGAAATACTCCTGATTTTTAGTTCTAGACAGATTCAGCAACTTGGTTACCTACTTAGATCTGCTTGTTTGTCTCATCTCACTGCACTGGAATCAGACTACTGTAAAATCACAGTTGAAAACTAGGGAATAAGAAAGGCTTCTTTTTTTAAATCTCTTTTCTTTATTTTAGCTAAGAATGGGAAGATCAAACCTTGCTACAAGGCAAACTTCCAAGATATTTTACCCTTAAGAGCATAGCATGGCCCTTCTACCTCCTGGCTGTGCTACCAGATATGATGGATCATTTTACTTTCATTTCTGCTCCTTTGATTCTCTGAGTAACTTAGCAGTGAAATGGGATGTGATGAGGTTGAACATGACTTTGTACAGAAATTCATGTGACACTCTGGCAAAGGGGTTAGTAAAGCCACTAGGACATATTGTGTGTAAATGACAGATCACACAGACAAACTGAAGCACTAATGAAGCAGTTTCAGCTCACTAATTTTCTGACTAATCCCTTCTGAGTCAAATCCTTACACCACTTTACCTCACCAGTGGTACAAAGTGCTCAGTTTTCTGAGGACTGTGATATCATACATCCCAATCTCTAATTCCAAGCCTTGTACTCCAGGACTGAGTTTGCAGTGCTCAGAAACAGCCCTTTCTACTTTCTTAAAGCTGCCCATAGATCCTAATTATCAACACTGAAAATTCAGCACTATCTAGTTCCCAACCAACCTCTAGCCTGTTGACAATCTTCTTCTTGATGGCATTCTGTGCAGCAGCATTGGTGGCCACCCTCAGTCCCTCTGCCGCTTCCCTGAGTCGCTGCTGCTGGTCCTCGTTCTCAGGGTTGGCTGCAGCTCCCTGCACGACATTTCAGAGCAAAGGCCATGAGGTTCAGTGAAAGTTACTGCAGAAAATGGGCATGAACAGCAAGGTTTTAGTTCCAGGGATTGTCTGCTACATCAGCCTTCATTTGCCTTGTTTTATCTTAACCAGTTAGAAGAACACTAAAATACTACAAGACTTCAACATGCCAAATCCATTGCTAGTGGAGTGTTGTTACTGCATGTGTTTGGCACTCAGAGGGAGGAGCTGAACATCAGCTTCATACACCACTTTAGGTGCTTGAGACAAAGATTTTGCCAACTGCTTTCCCTGTGGTGTGTAAAAATGGACTTAGAGGAAAGTAGGTTTTGAAAAAGCCAGTTTTTAAAATTCTCAATTCAATATTCCTTGCAGTAATTCCAGCCCAAAACTCAAGTTTAAGACAGCAGGTTTTCTCCATTTGAAGTTGGGGAAGTACTGGGAAGTCAAGGATATGCTGTAGACTGGAGTTCCTGCAGAGTGGCTGGCCCTGTTGCTGTGAAAATCATTTCAGTGCAGGATCAGGGAAACAAGTCCAAGGACATATTCCTCCCTATAGTGGATTTCAAGAGGTTTCCAGCAAGGAAAGGTTACGTTAGGTGGAGGAACCTGTTTCTAGGCAGAGGTGAGTGCCTTGTTTGTGGTTTCTGTAAGAGATTGCTGTGGCTCTGCAGCTCCATTGGGACTGGCAGGTGGGTACAAGGCTTTGCATCCCAGTGAGTATGGTTTGTGGGGACTGCCATGGGTGCCCTCAGTCATCACTGGGGGTTTGGATTGACAGGAGGCTGAACATGAGCCAGGTGTGCCCAGGTGGCCAAGAAGGCCAATGGCATCCTGGCCTGGATCAGGAACAGTGTGGCAGCAGGACCAGGGCAGTGATCCTTGCCCTGGACTCTGCCTTGGGGAGGCCACACCTTGAGTTCTGGGCCCCTCAGTTCAGGAAAAGAGATTGAGGGGCTGGAGCAGGGCCAGAGAAGAGCAACGAGGCTGGAGAAGGGTCTGGAGCACAAGTGCTGTGGGGAGAGGCTGAGGGAGCTGGGGGTGTTTAGCATGGAGAAGAGGAGGCTCAGAGGTGACCTTATCACTCTCCACAACTCCCTGACAGGAGGTTGTAGCCAGGTGGAGTTTGGTCTCTTCTCTCAGGCAACCAACAGTAGGACAAGAGGGCAGGGGTTTAAGCTCTTCCAGGGGAGGTTTAGGTTGGATATCAGTAAGAAATTCTTTGCAGAGAGAGTGGTCAGGCATTGGAATGGGCTGCCCAGAGAAGGGGTGGATTCTCCGACCCTGGAGGTTTTTAAGGTGAGACTGGACATGGCACTGAGTGCCATGATCTGGTGATCACAGTGGGGTTGGATCAAAGGTTGGACTTGATGATCTCAGAGGTCTCTTCCAACCCACTTGATTCTATGATCACTACCTTGCTCATAGGAAAGCAAAACAGTGCAAGAATGGGGTTTTCCAAACCAAAAAACTCCAGGTAACTAATAAATTGGGTTTTTTGCAACAAGTTTAGGGTAAGTCATTAAATACTGAACTTTTCTAGGATAAGACAAACCATCCCTCCTATCAGCCAGACCCAGCCTACCACACCCCCCAGACACCTCTTTGTGTGTAACCCACCCCTTGACCCACCAGTGCCCTGCCCTGGTACCTTTGCAGCTTCCACCATGCGGGCTGTGGAGTCTGCCAGGAGCTTGGCAGCAGCCAGAAGCTTCTTGGAGTTCTCCATATCAATCTCTGCCTCGGCGTCCGACCTCATGGCATTGACCAGGTCGGAGGTGGCCTGGGCCAGGACCCGCGCCTGCCGCACCATCTCACCTGCGGGCACAGGGACATGGGCACTGCCAGCTCAGCTTTGCCTTCAGAACTCACCTACAGTGGCACTGGCTGAAGTGTTTTGTACTTGAAAATGAGACACGTGTAGTTCATACCTTAGAAGTTCCATAAACAGAATTTTGGATCACACTACAAAGGATGGAAACCATTACAGTGGACATAAAAAAATCACAGAATTTGCATTCTAGACAGCAAGACAAAATCCCCAAAATCAGTGGGTTTAGGTTATTTTGAACATACAGTTCAAGAAAACTCCTGCCTCAGCAAAGACTAATAATTTTGCTTTCAAATCACAGCCAAGATTTTACTCCTTCTATAAAAATTACCCATCTTTCACCTGTTCTTCTTTTGGGGAATTATCTTCTGTCTAATACAAACTAAATTAAGAATTAGAAGAGACTCAGCACCATTTAGATGGTTTTGCCAAAAATAAGATGTCTATTTGCAATACTGGAGTCATGTTCTGGTCATGGCCAAGCACAGAGATGAACCAACAGTGCTTCTGAAAAGGATCCCTTTCTAGAACAAATCCCTGTGGTCACTAAAACATACACTTAAACTCCTTCATAAATAGACTTGAACCAATAAATTGACTTCCACAGGTTATCAAATCAAATTAGATGTATTTCGGTCTCATTCTTTTCAAAGGCTCTGGAAAAATCATGGGAACAAAGATGAAAACAGTTTTTTTTCTCATATGTAAAGGTGACTTGTGGGCAGCAGAATTAAATACCAGACTCCTCTGGTCAGGCATAGGCTAAAAAATTACATTTTTCTAGCTGTTATTAACTGTCATCATTCCCAGTACGAAATTTTGCAATTAAAATTTTACCACTATTTGCTAACTCAGCTCCCAGTCCTAATATTCCACTTGAAAAAAATTCCCTTTAAATGCCCTTTCCTACAGTATTAATTCAGTAAATCAAACAGAAATAATATGCTCCTTGGGCAATAACACAGCAGTCACAGGACAGAGTCTCTCTGCTGTTAAAATTGCAACCACAGCAGTGCAATAGTAAGTTGGAAACATAGACTGGAATCTGAATGCCTTCTCCTAAGAACTGACTATTGCAAACCAAGATATTTGGCTGTGACCAGACAAGAAATGCTATTTAAGATCAGCCTCTTTCACTGCATCCTTCTGTCCAGGAGCTGAATCATGAGTGATAACGAAATATAAAACCTGATAAGGTTTCCTGTGCACATCTACATTCATTAAAGTCCTCAGGATCCTACAGAGCATTCCAAAACCTTCCCCACAGCCTTCCATTTGTTTAGGAAACATTCCCATGCATTTTTTACAAGTTGTAACCTCTCCTGTTTCTCATTCTAGGGTCAAAATACAGTGAGAATTTCACTAATTACTTCCTTGCATAATCCTCTAGAAGTGTCTGCATGGCTGTAATCACATCTCCTGAAAAAAACAGAAACATCTGGAAGTTTTGCCTCTTAAACACAACAACCAAGACGACTACAATAAAAGATTGGTGTGTTCATATTGACTGTAACAGTCACAGTTGTGACTGAAATACTTTCTTTCCTGACCTTGCATTGATACAACATGAAAGAAGAGACCAAACCTATACTATTCACCATAATTGCTTTTTAAAACTGATCCCATTTTAAACTTTCCTGGAATACTCTTGGTTTCAAGTGGATACTGCCCATCCAAGCTGCTGCTACTTCATAAAACTCACTCACCATTCTAAACAATTCACTGGTTCTTTAATAACAATTCATACTGGCTTGGTTAAATATTAGGAGATCTCAAGTTTTGGTTGGTTCTGACAGCTGCACATGAGAAAAAGCAGAAATTAGTTTCAAAGCCTACAACAAAATCTATTCATGAGAAAACCAATCCCTGTGAAGGGTTTGCCCAGGTTCTGTCTTCACATCTGGAGCTGAGAAGACATGATACAATTCTGTGAAGTGAAGCAGTGGTAGAAAACAGACAAAATATTAGAGCAATCCTTTAGCATGATCTTGATTGTTTTCACAGAACATTCACTCTGTGTAGCACACAGCCATGTGCATCCTGCTGATTTAATATTATGGGCTGGGTGACTCCCCATCACAACAGATGAGTAGCAGAGTACACATCGGAGGAGAATTTTTCCTTCCTTAATTTGAAAGGTGCATGACAGTGAAAAGACACCAAAAAAAACCTAGTTTTGTGAAATTTCTAATTCTGCTTTGAAAATGTTTGCACAGCAAAGCCTCAACTCATGAAAAAGGGCTGGAGTCGCTTTGTTCTGGTACAGACTGTCCAGCAATTATAGAGAACAGCATATCATGGATTAGAAGCCATACATTAAACTGGACACTTCAATAGGATGAAATGGTAAAGATCCAAGATTTTGCAGAGTTAAAGCCAAGATTTTACAAGTTTGACAAGTCATGTCATTGAACAAATAAAAGGTGTAAGTCCAACGGTGATGAAGATGCTTCAAGATCACCCGAGGGATGAAGTTAGGAGACCACCACACAAATTTCAAGCCAAAAGGAAAGCTCTGCCCAGTCATCAATATGGAAATTAGAAGGTGTTAACTATGAACTTAAGACTATAAATGGCTCATTTTACACAAACAAGTTAGGCAAGTTTTTGCCCAATATAAACTGGCTTTGCCTCCAACGTTATCAATAAATACCTTTGCTGCTAAAAAGACAAAAAGCTTCTTAGCTGTTATTTATTTCAAAGCATTTTCGTTACCAGTTCACCTCTCTGGGCAGTGGGTGTAGGGGGAGGATCTCCTAAGGTCTGAGGTAACTGATGAATGCAACCTTAAGGATCAGAGAGCCACCTGTAGAATGTGGAATACCTTGTAACCAGTAGGATCTTTCCACATATGTTGGGTGAACTGACTAACCAATAGTGTCATGACATATTGGATACAAGAGTATATAAAAAGAGTAGCTGTAACTAAAAAGAAATTCTTAGTTGTAAGCCTTCTGATCAAGCCTTCTGATGCTGCTGTGCCAGATTATTGGGGTCTCCTTTTGTCAGGGTAAGGTAGATGAGCAGTGGTCAGAGGAGGCAGAGACAACTCAGGCTATAGTCTGATCAAAAGGCTTCACTGGAGACAAAGGACTTTATTCTTAGTAACAGCTTCACTTTTATCTACTCCTGTATATAACATGCTAGGACACTATTGGTCAAATTTCACTTAACATACATGGAAAGATTCTCCTGGTTCCAAGGCATTCACATTCAACAGGTGACTCTCGGGTCCTTAAGGATGCATTCATCAGTTATCTCAGACCTTGGGAGAACAACACACACACTGTCACTCCCCCACACCTGATCTCTTCTGACCATCATTAACACACCCCCTTTAACCCTACAACGGGTGACCCCAACAGTGGGAAGCTGCTGCTCCTCAGAGACACTCACCAGCATCGCCCATGGAGCTGAAGATGCTCTCTGTGACGCACATGATGGTGTCGGTGGCCTGGTCGTAGCGGCCGATGGGCTCTCCCCGGCTGGCGAACTGGCGCACGTGCTGCAGGAGGTCGCTCAGCGCCTGGCTCACGATGCTGGCGGCGGCACTGACCTGCTTCAGCAGCTCGGGGTCGTCGGTGGCAGCCTGGCAGGCTCGCACACAGTTCTCCACAGAGCGGTCCACCAGCTTGCCAGCCTCGATCAGCTGCTCCTGGCACACCGGAGAGCTGATGGTGGGACTCACAACCTGCCCGGGGAGAGGACACAGAGCGCTCAGGAAGGGCTGGTGTGACATCAACACAGCGCCTGGCATGGCTGGAAATCCACGGAAGCACACACTGGAATGATGCCCTGGCACCTCAGGAGCACCACCAGCCTCACCTTGGCACAAGCCACGAGCTGGGAAGTGGAGAGTGCACATTGAGTGGCAGCAGCAATGACCCTGTTCTGCAGGACTGTGTCCTCAGCGACCTGCGCCACGTTCTTGGCCTTCAGCACCAACATGGCAGCAGCGTTGGCAACAGCCTTGGCCAAACTCATCAGCACATCCTGGCAAAGGAAAGGGAAAACTCAGGCTTATGAACAAAAAAAGTATATACTTTGCTTAGATTAAGATCAAGTCTCCTGAAGGTAAAAAGTTCTTTTGTATGAAAACTTCAACATTTTGTTCAGTGTAAAGCAGCAGACACAGCTGTTGCTCAGAAGCCCCATGGATTTCTGTGCTCAGTACAACCCCTTCTCCACCCACCCCAGGAAGGTACTGCACTGAATGAGCACAGACTGTCAAGTTTTCAGCTGGCTCAGTCTGTAAGAAGAAATCTGGGCCCTAATTGCACTGTGCTTATCTCCATTTCCTGAGAATACACCATTAGAACAAAATCATCTGGAGTTCACCACTAACCACGTGACCAAGATCTGCCATAGGATGACAACCTAAAAGCAGAAAACTGCCAAGGAGAGACAGAACTCGAGTTAATAACCAAATTCAAGGACTTAATTTTGCTTAACAGTAACAACAACTGCAATTCCATGTTTGAAAATGCCCTTTCAATCACAATTTTTCCTTGTTCATGAGATAAACATAGCCCTACAAGTCATTGCTCCTAATCCAAACAGGTCTTAATTCCAGAACATTTTTCTATTGTACAAGAAAAATTTCATTTACTCTGAAACTGTGACATTAAAACACACTCAGGTGTTAATTCCTGCAACGAATAAGTTCAAATAATTTCTTCCCACTCCCCCGTGTCCCATGTACTTCAGATTTTAGTGGGATGGAGTCTTCCTAATGCCTGTATTGTCAAAATGACCTGGCTTTCCAATAAAAAATACTTGTGATACATTTACACATAATTTCAACTTCACAACAGGAAAAACCCCCTTGCAATTCAAAAATTAAATTTCTGGAAAACTGCTTTTCATTTTGGTGTTAGATATGATAAACCATCCCTTTCCTTACCCACCTTCCCCAACACTCCACAGCACTTACAAGAATGCTTAGGTTCTTTCCCTTAGCCAAGAAGGGAGGGCTGCAGGATGTACTCAACTGGGAATACAAATGAGAGCTCTGAGGAAGCTTGCAGGCACATTTACTGATGGATCAAGAGTTCTAAATGGCCTGTAAGTTATATCAACACACATCTTGCATAGAGTGCACTCCAGAGTTCTATCTGTTGCTGTAAAGTGTTTTTTCTTGGTTCAGGTGCAAACCTGTTCTTGGTATTGAGTGAAAAAAATCGAGACTTGGTTTTAACAGAGCATTTAAGAGCAATGGTCTCAAACTGCTGAGAGCAAACCCTGTGAACTCATGAGGCACTATGAATTTACAACTGATAATACCACTCATCTTAAAGAAGTTTTGTTTGCAATATTGTAATTTTCTTTTACTCAGTTTACCAGAAGATTTTATTAAGTTTTGGGTTGCACACATACATAGAGACACAGCAAACATGTACTTGAAAAGTACTATATGTAATGCGGGAAGTCCAGTGCAAACAGCTCTCCATGAAGCATGAAAACATCTGGATGCTTCACAGAACTAAGCAGTGGTTCTTATGAAATCAGCACTCTGTGACTGTGTGATTAAAAACTACTTCAAAATGGATTACCCTCAGTTAGTCCAAAGAAACTTGCATTTTCTAAGCCCACTTTGGGCAGCCTGGCCTTATGTCCCAGTTCAGCAAGCCAGGACCAGTTTGTCCCTGTGTGGGTGTGACCAAAGCTGTGCATTCTACACCCTTGATTCCATTTCCCAGGAACTGGTAACAATGGACCATTTGCAGCAGCTGCCCAGGGCACACCTGACCCCTCAGGCTGGGAGCTGGCTGGGAAAGAAGCCTGGCAGAGGAGCTGGGAGAACTCCCCTCTGGGCAGTCCTTGGCACCTCCACACCCACCTGAGGGCTCAGCTCTGCTCAGGGGTCAGCAATGATTCCAAAATCCCCCCTGACTCCCAGGGTCAGATCCCCCAGTGTGGAACTCCCTGCCCTGGGGGAGGCACTGGGGACTCCCACCTGGACATGAGGGAACATTATCTTGGAGGGTTTGGAATTTGGGGAACTACTTGTGGGATCCAGAGGAGTAGCAGAACCCAGACAGGAGGAGCTCCCCACTCTCCACCAGACTGCGCCATCATCTGCACCAACAGGTTTTTCACCTCCTTTTCCTTTGGACTCAGAGGAACCACGTGGGGCTCAGCACAGGGGCCACCAAACCCCCCTGTGTTTGTGCCCCAGGGGGCTGGGTTAGACTGCTGGGATTTGTGAGTTAAACCCAATTTCTCTTTGTGCCATTGCATTGATTGTAATATTGTTATTAAATTGTAACTCTGACTTCTAATCTCTTTTGTGTTGGGTTCATTTCTCCTGCCAGTTCACCTTTAAACCAGAACACTTTGTGCAGAGACCTCCTCAGCAGAAAACTGCACAGCCCTGCCAGAGCCAAGCAAGCTCCTTACCTGGAACCTTTCATCTGTTTCGTTCTCCCCGATCTGCCTCAGGAGCTCCCCACTGGCTTGTCCAATGCTTCCAGCTGCAGTCAGCACTGTCTGGCGAGGCTGCAGCAAGGGGACAGTGAAACACAGACACTCAGACAAAATGAGCTGTGCCTGAAGGTCAGATTTCCTCCAAGAAACTCTGCGCTACCGTGCGACCAACACGGTCAAAAAACATCTCACCATAGAAATGCTCAGGAAAAATCTTTGCTTTTCCACATGCACAACTAACTGCACATCCATATCTCAGGGGTTCCATCTGATGGGCCCCCAGAGGACATGCAAAGAATTTTGAAGAACTTGAATAGACTTTGCTGTCATAACTCTAAGGGTAATTAAGGATGGACAGTCAATATGATCTGAACCTTCAGGAGATTTCATGTTCTTCAAAACATGAATACTTGTTTTATCTATTAGTTAAATACATACTAAGGCAAACTGGCTTCAGATTCCAAATCACAACAAACCAATCAAGGTATTTTATCCTGGTCAGTACTACTCTCAGTTCTGGAAAACTACAACAGATGAATTAACTTGACATTTTATATGTCAAAGCTGAGAAAGAGAGTAAGGAAAGAAGTCATGAGTATTGCCCCACCTCCTATTGAGTCACAATACTGATTGAAATTTCTTTCTAAAAGAATACAGTACCCAGATAAATCAGCTATTTATTACACACACCAACCTGTGCACACAACACAGAATATGCTATTAGGTGCAAGACTTAAAGGCCCAAAGACAGAGACGGATGAAGGATTAAGAAGCAGCCACAACAGTTGCTTGCACAGGGCACATTCTGTGGCACTGAGCAGGTGAGTGCAGAAGCTGACCAGTCCCAAAAAACACAAAGCCATGACCTTCAAAGAGGGCACCTGAGGAATTTCCATCTGCTCACCTCTCCTGAAGTAGGTTGCACAGCCTTCAGCAGGTCTGAGACAGCACTGGCCAACGTTCGAGCAGCTTTCAGGAGGTCTTCTCCACTTCCAACTTCATCATCCATGAGAGCAGCAAGCAGTTTGACACCTTTGGACATCTCAGTGAGGTTGGAGGAGATGGTTGTGATTGCACATCCCACAGCAGTGTAATCAGTGTCCACTGGGTCCCCTGCAGAGCAAATGTTTTTCTATGATCAGAATGCTTTAATGGTTAAAAACGAAAAGGGGCACCTACCACAAGCTACACTCTTGAAAGACTGAAGAGACATTTCAAGAGTAACAAATAATGCCTACTAAGTAATTTGTCACTTAAAAAATTAGACTGCTATAAATTCTCTGGTTTTTACATATTTTCTTCTGCAATAACCTATCTTCTAAGAGAATTTTCTTCATTCAGTGCAATTGCTGAGCAGTCCACAGTGTCAGCTGTCTTTCAATACTGAAAGAACTTGAGGTAATACAGTCTTGTCACCTTTAATCCACTTGCAGCTCCTTCAACTTGTAATTTGCTGAATAAAAAACCACTGTCAATAAACACACAATAATCTAACAGCTGTCAATAGTGCTTTCTTGCAGTGAGCTTGCAACAACTGTCTGCTTTGTTGAATAAAATTGCATTTTCATCAACAGTTGTAAGAGAGAAACTAGAGGGACAACAAATGTTGGCAAGGACAAAGTTTGTTGCACACATCAAGGCACTGGGGGGTTTTAAAGACACTTTCTCTGCAGCTGCCCCATACTCAGTTCCTTGGTTTAGACTGACAAGTGTCAGGGGACTGCAAGGCAACCCTTCCTGAACTGAGGTTTACCTGCTGTCAGGTTAACAACAGATGCAGTTCCTGCAGTGATTGCATCGACCTGAGAGTGTATTTCATGTTTGGATTCATCAACCTTGTTCTGAACCCACACTCTGGAAGCCTGAAAAGCAATGACAAAGACAAGAGTTAAGGATTGCAGTGAGGCTCTGTAAGAGGGGACACCATGTAAATCTCCCATTCCTTCATGAGCTTTTAAAAGGGAAACAGAGGACAAGCAGCAAGCCCTTGAAGTCAAATATTAAAGCAAACATTTTCTTCTGTTGATTCCTTCACTACAGATTTGCTGCCATATTTCAACAGCTGCCCTTTGAAGGTAAATGCCATAAAGCACATCCATGAAGGGTAAATACTCCTCCATAAGCAATAAACCCTTTGCTCTGTGCTCCTGCCCTAACCTGGATCAGGAACAACACAATCAGATTTTTTCCTATTTGGTACATGTGTGGGAAGCAGTCACTGCCACCAAAATATTGGCCATAGTTTGTGTTTAATTGCACATGTGCCCCTAAAATAACAGCATTGCAGACATGCCCATGCAAGGCAATCTGCTACATGTAATGTCAGGAGACTGGTAAGAGTGAGGTGGAACACTAAACATGAACTCCTTAAAGAGGGCACAACATTTCATCCCCTTTTCGAAGCTTCAGTGATACCACTTTAGATCTGGGGACAAGGACTGAAGTGACCTGCAAACCCCTAGAGCAGCAAGACCCACCCATGTGAGGGCTCAGAACACTCACCATGTCCTGCCCCAGGGGTGGCAGGTTGTCCACCTGGCTGAGGTCAGCCTGTGCCTGCTGCACCGCGTGCATGCTGGTGTTGATGGTGCCCATCAGGGCCTGCTGGGCTGAGGTCTGCAAGGCAAAACAAGGCCAGGGCTTGGGCTGTGCTCCAGAGGGCACTCCAGGCACAAGTCATTTGTGCAGGAAGAGACAGAGACTGAGAACAGCCTCACAGGCACACCAGCCCATTTCAGAGCGGCTTTGCCCTGGTACAATGGAGAAACCAAATCTCTCACACAGTCCTGGTTTCACCTGTGTCACTTCACACTCCTCTGTACTTCCACACATTTATGAAGAGCTCATTTATAAAGTTTTTCAGGTCAAACAATGACCAACAGACAAACACAAAAACCCACCAAGCTGCCTTACTGACCTGCATTCAAAGAACTTTAAAACTCAATTTATTTCTAGGGTATCATTATTGATTTCCTGGGACAGTCTGCCAATGAAATCAAAGATGACTCTAAAACTAAATTGTCATCAATATGCATAAGTTAACAGAAAACTGAAGAGTTTTAGGAAGAGTTTGAGGGTGGTTACTGTGCTGGGTGTCTGTTGCTCAGTGTTGGCTGCAGAGTGAGAACAGGCCACGCTGGGCACAGCTGGCTCTGGACACACCAACAGACCCAGGGAGGACTGAGCCCAGCAGCTGTGGCATCTCTGGGAAAACAGCTATAAGAAAGGGCAAAACATCACATGGCAGAGAGGGAAAAGAGTGCAAGAAACAGCTCTGCAAATGCCAGTGCCCCAGGGGGACATGGAGGAGGTGCCAAGGGCAGCAGAGCATCATGGGGGGAGCCCAGAGTGGAGCAGGGATTGCCCTGGTCTGCTGGAGCAGATACCCACACCCACCCTGCAGGGCACAGAGCACCCCAGGGTGCAGGAGGGGGGCACTTTCCTGCATGAAACTCCAGCCTGTGCTAGAGCAGGTCCTGACAGGAGCTGCATCCTGTGGAAGACCAGTGCTGGAGCAGGACCTCCAAAAGCACCTGTAGGTCCCAGGGGAGCCACTGTGGAGCCAGTTTATCCTCAATGAGTGTAGCCCATGGGAAGGACACTTTGGAGTTGGGGAAAAGTGTGAGGAGGAAAGAGCAGCAGAGAAGGGCTGTTTCAAGTTTGACCACCCATGACCAAGGACCAGAACAGTCAGAAATGAAGGGGTGAATTTTGAGTGTGAGTTAAAAAAAAAGGGGCATGGGAGGTGTTTTAGTTTTCTCACCATTCAACTGTATTTTAACTGACAATAAATTTAATTCATTTTCCCCAAGCTGGTTCTGCTTTCCCATGAAGCTCATTGGTGATATTCCTGTCCTTATCCTGACCTATGCCAAGATAAAGCTTTTTTTAATCTTATATCTGCCACACACACACACACACTTCTCATTGAAGAGCAGGAGTGGAAAAGCAGCTGGGCAGGCATTTGGCAAAGAGCCAAGGCCAATCCACTACACATACTACACTCCTAGCAGTATGTCATGATCTTAAGCATTCATTAAATTTCCTGAAGACTTTTTAGGGCTTTTGAAAGCCTTTTAATTTAAATAAGAAAACACACTATCTACTTTAAACCTACTAAATAATTTCTAAACTGATGGGCTAGGGATAAGCTGAAAGTAAGCCTTTTCCTTAAAATCAGTTACTTTTGCCAGTCTTCAAACCATTTTTCTAACCCTTGAATATTGGCTTAACTACTTAGAAGTAAAAAGCAGGCTGGGAGAGCCTGCATTGAAGAAAATGAGGGAAATGTGAGACACTAAATACATCAGGGATACTGTGCTGGTTCAGCAAGTGAGACCACAGGGTGGGTGTGATCAAAGATGTATATTCTAAACCCTCTATTAATTTCCCAGGAACCGTTACCAATGGATCATTTGCAGCAGCTGCCCAGGGCACACCTGACCCCTCAGGCTGGGAGCTGGCTGGGAAAGAAGCCTGGCAGAGGAGCTGGGAGAACTCCCCTCTGGGGTGTCCTTGACACCTCCACACCCACCTGAGGGGTCATGTCTGCTCAGGGGCCAGCAACGATTCCAAAATCCCCCCTGACTCACAGAGTCAGATCCCCCAGTGTGGAACTCTCTGTCCTGGGGGAGGGACTGGGTTTTCCCACCTGCACCTGAGCGGATGGAATCTTGGGGTTTGAGGACTTGGGAATCACTTGTCAGATCCAGAGGAGGAGCAGAACCTTGACAGGAGGAGACCTCCACTCTCAACCAGAGTGTGACACTATCTGCACCAACAGGTTTTCCTTTCCCTTTACTTTGAACTTGGGGGAACCACGTGGGGCTCATCACAGGGGCCACCAAACCCCACTGTGTTTGTGCCCCAGGGGGCTGGGTTAGACTGCTGGGTTTGTGGGTTAATCCCAATTTCTCTTTATGCCATTGCATTTATTGCAATATTGTTAATAACTTCCAACTCTGACTTATAATCTCTTTTGTGTTGGTCTCATTTCTCCTGCTGGTTTACCTTTAAACCAGCACAGATACTCAAAGCTTATGTTTGGTAGGAAGCCACAGCCAGGACTCCTGCTCTCACCAATACATGTAACACACCGTTTCCCACTCCTTGCAGGACAGACAAGTTTCAAACACACAAAAAAAAGAGTGTCAAAGAGAGAACAGGAAGGTTTCTCACAAGTGGGGGCATATGTCCTCTGTGCATCTGCCCAACTGTGACCTGCTGCTGCGGGGAGGGCATGATGCCAATGTTGAAGGTCTCAGGGCCACTGGAGCCCGAGCGCATGACGGCGGGCAGAGCCACCGAGCCGTGCTCCACCTTGCCCGTGCGGTTGAACTGCTGCTGCACAATGGTGGACCTGCAAAACACAACCCAGCTGGGAGTCAGGGAGGTTTTAGCAAAGCAAGTTGTCCTAGTTCAGCAGGTGGGACCAGTTTATCACTGTGTGGGTGTGACCAAAGCTGTGCATTCTACACCCTCCATTCATTGCCCAGCAACTGGTAACAATGGACCATTTGCAGCAGCTGCCCAGGACACACCTGAGCCCTCAGGCTGGGAGCTGGCTGGGAAAGAAGCCTGGCAGAGGAGCTGGGAGAACTCCCCTCTGGGCAGTCCTTGGCACCTCCACACCCACCTGAGGGCTCAGCTCTGCTCAGGGGCCAGCAACGATTCCAAAATCCCCCCTGACTCCCAGAGTCAGATCCCCCAGGAACTACCTGCCCTAGGGGAGGTACTGGGGCCTCCCACCTGGACATGAGGGAACATTATCTTGGAGGGTTTGGAATTTGGGGAACTACTTGTGCGATCCAGAGGAGTAGCAGAACCCAGACAGGAGGAGCCCACCACTCTCCACCAGACTGCGCCATCATCTGCACCAACAGGTTTGTCCCTTCCTTTTCCTTTGGACTCGAGGGAACCACGTGGGGCTCAGCACAGGGGCCACCAAACCCCACTGTGTTTGTGCCCCAGGGGGCTGGGTTACACTGCTGGGTTTGTGGGTTAAATCCAATTTCTCTTTGTGCCATTGCATTGATTGTAATATTGTTATTAAATTGTAACTCTGACTTCTAATCTCTTTTGTGTTGGGTTTGTGAACCTTGTGGACACGTCTTTTGCAAGCAGTTCCTAGAACTGTGATAAAAAACTAACATTCTTTCTTTCACCTTCATATACATAAGCATGTACAGTATTTGCTAATAATAATTGACAGTCTATCAGATAAGGGGTTGGGAGGGAGGATACTTCCAAGAACAATAAATAAAGTCACTGCCATCCATGGCCAGGAACTGCTTTGCTAGGTATACTGCTCATATTTAAATCTGAGTCAAACTTTAAAAGAGAGAAGTTTTGACAGAAATACAGGCTTTAAAGACAACACTGCTGGGGAAAAAAGAGTGATTTCAACTGTGAAAAAATTACAAGTTTTGAGCTTCTCTGCACAGCACTTAGCTGAAAGTATATTCTGGAAGTGGTTTGAAAAGGGCCATGTCAAAATAAAGGCCATCTAAACATGTGTGACCCATCAAAATTTGAATTTTCACATAAGGCCACATTAAATACTAACAAGTCTAACTGCTCTAAGCCATGTGCTTGACAATAAATCAAACACACTTTACACACACACACTGCTGGCAGTGCCATTCTCAGAGTTACAAGAGGAGGCTGGAGTGGCTCATTGCAGCTCCTCATGTCACAAATCTGTTTCTGTTCTGTTTCTGATTTAACATTTCTTTTCCCAGGCACAGCCAGCTCTACAGTGCTGCTTCTTGCTGTCCTCAGTTAGTGCCCCATCAGAACCATATCCTGACACCCCAGCACCAACCCCTGGCCCTTCCCCACACCTCACATGTGCTGGTTTGTCTGCTGAACTGCAGAACACAGTGTACAGCTGCACTGCCAGCAGCCACATTTACTGCAAACCATGGAACTAGCAGACACAAGCAGCTAAAACCTTGTAAATCCCACATTTTTGCTCAAAGATAAAAAAGCTAATACAACATTTTCAGTTCTGCTTCATTATCCCCCTCTCCATCCCAGCATTTTACTGAATTACAGCCTGAGTTCTTTTGTTCAGGAATCAGGTTGGCACAGACTGGTACCACTGTTGGTTTCCTTAACCAACAATTTTGTGACAAATACCTGCTCTTCAGTCCCTGAAGGAAGTTGGGAGCCTGATGAATTGCCTGGGGATGTACTTCCTTCTATTGAAACACTGGGTGAAAAAACATTCTTTAACAGTAACAACTGTCCTACTTCATTTGACAAAAGCTGCTGCAGCTAAAGGTGGCACTCAGAGAAAGAGCATTTCCTCCTGGGGTATACACTCACTTCTTCGGTGAAACAGATTCTTCCAACATGGTTGATTCCTCATCACCTTCAAGCCCAAATCTATCTTTACTTTGTTTCTGGAGGAGGAAAAAAATAAATTAAACAATGCGCTGATTTTTGTTTTCTCTCCACCATTCCCTTGTCATATGTCACAAACCTAAACAAATTATCTGGAGAGCTTTGTCTGGTGCTGAACACCACCCTGTGGGCAGTGAGGGACAACAGATCCTCCACTCCACAGCAGGTGCTCTGCAGCAACCCTGGTTCTAAACCCTGGCAGAGCAAGCACATAAAGGCAAAACCTTGCTGGTGCCTTTTGGAACAAAGGTGTAAGGAAGGTGCTGAGATACTGTCATTTCTCACAGAGAAAAAAGTGCTCTGAGGACCAAATGATGTGCAACAGCAGCAAATGTACAGGACATGTACCAGCTCCCTTTGCCATTCTCCTCTAACTCAGGCACATCAGGCTGGCTCAGGTGCTACAAGTCCTATTTAGTATCTGAAATATTACTATATGGTGCAATCTATGAGCAGGAAATACAAATCCATAGTCAAGACAGTACATCTCATACTGTCTGCAGGTTATTTTATCACAGGGACTTTGAAGTTCTGGGCAGTCTGCACAGCTGAATGTTTGAGGAAGGGTTTTTGCAGTGGTGTAAGGGGGGTAAATATACACAAGGGCAGTAAGTCTAAACCACTGGAAACAACAGGAAAACACCATAAATCACAGAGGCAGTGCCTTAGAAAAACAGTCTCTTTCTACTTATGACCTGGTGCAAAGAAACTGCTTTCTACATTGCTATGTGGTTTGTAGTCTGAATACATATATTGTATGTAATATATAGATGTATATATACCTATATTGTATATAATATATAGATGTATATGAACAGGATTATCCACTCTGACCTTGGGCACATTTAATGGGAACTCCCCAAGCACAACTGCACACACACCCCCCTTTGGAGAGAGGAGCTCTTCTTACTATTACTGTTCAATCATATACATGAAGTGAAACTCCCTTTTTTTAGTCAAGATTGTGCCTCACTCCCATATTAACTGAAGTTAAAAAGTATATCCAAGTTTAAAATGGTAGAATTTACTGAAGTTCAGTGTTGTCCACTGATGAGTGACCTGTCACTAAAATCACAGGAGCTGAGGGGGTGGGAACACTGCACCAGCAACACCTCAGCAGGAAAACAATGTGCCTACCAATCCACACCAGAGAACATGGGCTGGAAGGGACCAAAACACAGCCAGAATTAACACCTTGCCACTGGGAGCAGAAATTCATACATCTGTATTCTATGAAGACACAAGGCTGCTTTCATCTGTGGTGAGAGAGCAAAGCCACTTCTGAATCAAGTTTTAAGGCATCTACAGAAACCTGCAATTTATCTGATGTTTATTAAACCTAAGGCTGACAGCCCCAGAGAAAAAGGCATGTCCTGTGATGAAGGCTGGCAGTGCTCCTCAACCTCTTACTGCACAGCACCTGATGTTGCATCAATGAATTCTCCTGAACTACTTAACTCTGCCATTTTTTAATTATTAAAATCTATTACTGTAAATAATGATGTAGGTTGGTTGAATATTAATAAAGCAAGACTTTGACAAGAAGGAATCAGTGCCCTGAACCAGCTCATTTTCCTGTACAACATGCCTATAATATGACCATTCATCTCCATGCTTGTTGGCAAACTTGTCCTTTCTTGCTGTTGCACTTATTTATTTATGAATATTTTGAATGTGTATCACCTTTTACTCTCTCCTGTCAGGTACATTCCATAAAACCAAATCTCAAACTAGTCTGGCCTCTTCAAAAATGCTGATTTTATCCCCTTCTGAACAACTGAGGTCTAAATATTTGTTTTATTAATCACAGTATTTTTAAAGCAATATAATGTTAGGGGGTTTGGGGGGGTTTTATTGGCTAGAAAAACATTCCCAGCTCTGCTGCATTATATACAAGAGCAGCAGGACAACTGTTGTGCAGCCCTTGCTGTAGTTTTAAACTCTCCTTCTAGGGAATGTTTCCTTCCCACCTTTGGACCATGGTTTAAAACCCATAATTGAAGCTTTGGAGTCTTCTCTGGATAGCCAGTGACAGTCAGTTCACCTTCCAGACAGGACCACAAAGCCCTGAGTGCTGCACTGAGCCTGGACATGGAGTGATGGAGTCAATAGCCTTGATTTTTCCAACACTGACTGACTCACAGGTAATAATAAATAACATCAAAATATAAGATACAACACTGACTATGAGAAAAAGAACTGAAGCTTGCAAATAGTTGAGTTTTTGCACTGCTGTGCAGTGATTTTTGCTACATGTCAAGATGTTAATACTGTACCTTCTTTAGGATGATGTCAATGTAACCTGCTATTAACTGAGAGATCTGTTCTCCTTCCGTGGTCTGCACTGAGTAATAGCTCTCCTGATATTCACCAAAATCCTGAAGAAAAAGGAGAAAAACCCCAAAACCTCTTTGAAAATGCTAAGTAAATGAACAAACAGTACTAAACATGACAAAATATAAATTTTGAAATTGCTTGTACAGTCATTTTGTTGTATCCAAAATTAAATTAAACTGCTCCAAGATTCTACACCAGGTTATATGGGGGTGAGACAAGAGACAAAGATGCTTTTTTTCAGCTTAATCACAGATGTTTCATAAATTGAAATGCCCAAGAGACACTTTGTCTAATTTTATCAGACTCAGTCACTCAAGAATGAAGCAAAGTCTTTAGAATTTAATCCTAGAGCATAATCACCCATGCAATCAGAAATTAGATGCACATGAAGCAGGGGAATGTAATTTTCTAACCTCTGCCTCCTGCTGTACCACTTTAAACAATCTTTTCATACCCAAAATGAATGTCACAGTGGCCCCCTACGGACCAAAAAATTACCAAAATATCACATTCATGAAGCTTCTTCCATAACTATTAAATGTATGAATGAACCATCTGAGTTTCTGTTCAGACCTTGCCAGTCACAAAGCACGTCATGAATGACAAGCACTGTAACATTTTAGACAGGTGAGAACAAAAGTGTTTTCTTACATGTTTCAATAATTAGGCACAAAGCAGATTGAAATGGTGTTTTTGGAGGTTTACACAGTTCTTCTGGGGAACTGGTTTGCCATGAACCATCAAACTACACCTTAACCCCAGATGCCAATATAGGCCAATTTATTACTTGGGGACTCAGTGACTCTACATAATGCTAGAAAATTAGAGAGACAAGTTACACGACAGGAACTGCTCTAAATCCACCTTTTCCATTCCCTATTAGGATTCATACATTTTCAGGCTGGCAAACCAAAGACAAATTTGCAGGTGCCAGCTGCTAAGATAAGAATGGAATTTGTCTAGAGACCTTGAGCTGGTGCAGAAGCAAGAAATGAAGCTGCAGAAGCCCCACGGAGTAACATTAATAGAGCTCTTTTATAAAGATAAAATAAGTTGCACTAAGGCTGTTTAGATCTAGCAATTTTTAGGAACTATGTATTACTTGATGATTAGCTATAGCTGTGTTATGTTAGACAGTTTGCATGGTGTGTGTGGGTTTTAAGATTGTGTGTAATAGTGTGAAAAAGGAGCTCTGAATAAAGTCCCTCCTGAAACTTGTATATTCTTGTGCAAGGACAGTTTAAATATTGTTAATGTAAACAGAGTTGCATCCTTTCCCCTTTTTCCTTCTCTGCTCCTCTTCCCTTCTCTCCCCAACTACTGTAACTCATGACGAAGAGGAGCGAGAAATAAAACACCAAAAAGAGTAAAACCTCATAAAATGAGATGCACTTGAGTGATTTATTTAACAATAGGGGTTGAATCCCCTGAAAAGCCCCTAAAAGGCTCAACTGAGAGCTGTGTCTGTGGAGCTCAGGCATTGTGACAATTCCCCCTGCCCACAGATCCCAGTTCCTCTGAGAGCACACAGGGCTTACCAGAGTGAAGCTCTTGGGAGAGGCAGCCCAGCGTTTCACCGTGGTCAGGGGCCACTCCTGCAGCACCTCCTTGGTCTTCTCGTCCACGCGCATCACCGAGTCCTTGGTGACCCCCAGCAGGCGAGGCACCAGCTTGTTCTTGCCTTTCATCTTCTCCTGGAACAAGGGGGGGAAAGGTTTGCTTCCCACTCCAATGGAGATTGCAGAGAGGAAAAGCAAGATGGAATGCACTGGCAAAGGGAAGCAGCTGGCATGCACAGGAGAATGATTTCAAACTCAGCCTTGGTTTTTCTGGTTACAGACAAGGGTTTTTTAGCAATGCATTAGGAAGCTGTGGGGTTTTAGTGCATCTTTACCAGTCAGCTGGAAAGACAAGCCCCTTTCCCACTCCTCCAGGAAACTGAAATATTTCAGTGATTTTCTGAGTGCAGGAAACTGAAATATTCCAGTGATTTTCCCATTCCTCCCAAAACCTGAAATATTTCAGTGATTTTCCCATTCCTCCCAAAACCTGAAATATTTCAGTGATTTTCCCATTCCTCCCAAAACCTGAAATATTTCAGTGATTTTCCCATTCCTCCCAAAACCTGAAATATTTCAGTGATTTTCCCATTCCTCCCAAAACCTGAAATATTTCAGTGATTTTCCCATTCCTCCCAAACCCTGAAATATTTCAGTGATTTTCCCATTCCTCCCAAACCCTGAAATATTTCAGTGATTTTCCCATTCCTCCCAAACCCTGAAATATTTCAGTGATTTTCCCATTCCTCCCAAACCCTGAAATATTTCAGTGATTTTCCCATTCCTCCCAAACCCTGAAATATTTCAGTGATTTTCCCATTCCTCCCAAACCCTGAAATATTTCAGTGATTTTCCCATTCCTCCCAAACCCTGAAATATTTCAGTGATTTTCCCATTCCTCCCAAACCCTGAAATATTTCAGTGATTTTCCCATTCCTCCCAAACCCTGAAATATTTCAGTGATTTTCCCATTCCTCCCAAACCCTGAAATATTTCCGTGATTTTCCCATTCCCCCACAAACTGCAATGCTGCAGTGCCTGCAGTGCCACCCTTTGCTGGGGTGTCCTCGTGGTGCCAGCCCTTGCTGGGGTGCCCCTGTGGTGCCACCCCTTGCTGGGGTGCCCCTGGGGTGTCCCCGTGGTGCCAGCCCTTGCTGGGGTGCCCCTGTGGTGCCACCCCTTGCTGGGGTGCCCCTGTGGTGCCAGCCCTTGCTGGGGTGTCCCCGTGGTGCCAGCCCTTGCTGGGGTGTCCCCGTGGTGCCAGCCCTTGCTGGGGTGCCCCTGGGGTGCCCCTGGCCATGGGCACAGCAGTGGCACAGCAGCCCCCCTGTTACCTTGACCAGGAAGAAGGACACGCCGTAGGTGCGCAGGGACCGCGCCAACTTCACGTACTTCACCTTGGCCTCGATCTCACTCATCTCCCCACAGTTCTTGTGCTCCTGCAACGAGAGCAGCATCAGTTAGGCAGGATCAAAGCCTGCTGGAGGCAAACAAAAGGGCATTGCTTTTATCTGGTTCAGGATGCTGAGCTAATAATCAATAAAATCAGAATATTTGATAAAATACTGGGTAGAAATGCAAATAGCAAGACTGTCACGGAACTGCTCACAGCAGAGAGATTAAGCAACCTGTGCACACAGAACAGTCCTCCTTGACTGGATGTGGCACTGAGTGCCATGATCTGCTAATCAAAGTGGGGTTGGATCGAGGGTTGGACTTGATGACCTCAGAGGTCTCTTCCAATCCAACTGATTCTATGATTCTGTGACCATCATCCATTCAGTGTGTGCCTCAGACCAAGCACATCTAAACCATTTCTGATACAGTTTTAAGTTCTGGCTATTCCTCCTATTTGACAATAATAAGTTTCATACCATTCATGCCTCTTCACTCAGCCGTTTGAAATAATTTCAATGTCCCAGCACCCATATTTTGTTCCACAGACTATTTATTCCTGCTTTGTGCCCAAACCTTCTGACTCACAAGAGCCCCACACTTTGTACTTGACCATTTCTCATCTCTTGTAGGCACTTTTTTTTTGGCCAGTTGCAACATTATCCACAATCTTTTTCCATCACATGAAAACAATTCTACAGCTGAGGAAGAAACACTGATTTTTCTAAAGAGTTCATCATGAAATACTCATCTGGGTGTGTCTTGTACCTCAGTGTCTATTTAATATTTAAACATTTACTCATTAGTAAACTTGATTACCTGCAAGTAACAACAGCTACTCATCTCAGGAATTCAAACTTCATCTCAGCACCTGCTCTGCTTTCCCAGACCACTCTGCTGAAAACCACACCCCACTGTCTCGCTAATTAAACACTGTGGGTTCCCTGTCCCACCCCATGTTCCCTCACATGTCCTGAGCTGCTGGTTGGCAGCTCTTCCATGACTGGGGGCACCAAGAACGTGGGAAACACCTTCCTTGTTCCCACCTGAGCAGGAGGAGCAGCTGCAACCCCCAAAGTTTGTACATCCCAGGAATCCATCAAGGTCAGCACAGAGAACACAACCAGGATCCCAAGGAGCACAAATAAACTCATTACAGCTGGTGAAAAATCCAGAATTTGTGACCTGGGAAACAGCTGGGCTTTTTTCCAAAAGGCAGCTGACTTTCTCTGCCTTGCTGGTGAGTCTTTGGTGAGCATCAGTCCCTCACTGATGAGCTTCTTGTCCATGCACTAAAGCAGGTAGTGATGGAAACTGCTCATGGGTCATATCTGATGGGGGCAAAACCCCATGCTATGAGCAGCATGACAGTGACACTCACCTGGGTTTTGCTTAAACTGCAACATCAGTGCCCCCAGCTGAGAGGGAGCAGACCAGCACCAGGCACACTCAGCTGCAAGAAGTGCCACCAGCTCCAGGCAGAGCAGCCTGACTGACTCAACAGTTCTAAGAGTGGGAGAGAACAGACACAGCCAAGTCCATGCCCTGTTCCTGCTCTCCAATTATCTCCCAGGCTGAGCTCACAGCTCACCATGTGTCCTTCCACAAACCACAACACTTGATTTCACCTGGGAATTTTCCAGCTTACACTGGATTTCAGTGGGCAGATCTTTGATACACCTACAGCCCTCAAACTCTGAGAGCATTTCCAGCAGCACCAGTTCCATTTTCCACTCAACTGCTCCACTCTGTCACAGCAGTGTGACTCTCAGGCACACCCCTGAATTCCAGCATCAAGTAAGACAACTTGAGGCTCATGTTTGAAGGAAACAGGCTGGCTTTGCTACATGTGCACCCAATTGAGTACAAATACACATCTTTACATTTCAATGCAACTGACAAAAAGTTCATAGAAAACTGAATATTCACTTTCTCCTCTTAACGAAGTATATTAGATATCCATCAGTGAAAAAAAAAGGATCAGGGCCAGGTATTTTATTTCTTCAGGATGTGATAAAGAGGTAAAATAGATGCTGTCACACCCTTCACACTTGATTTTCTGATAGTTACATAATTCAAGTATGCACAGAGTATATACCTGGGAAAGCTCTTGTTTTTCTTATGAAGGTAGTGAAACTATAGTAGGTTTTTCAGCCTCATAATTACCTGAAATATTCTCTTTTCAGCCCCTCTTTGTTTAGTGTATTCTTTAGGCAGGAATTCTTTTAGGCTGGGGAAAAAAAAAAGAAATTCCACAGTTAATTATTCCTTCTTGAGAAGGGATAGTTTCTATGCATCTTTACTGGCAATAAGTCCCCCAAGTTCCTAAAAAGGGGGCAAAATAGCTATACAATGAACCAGAACTCTAAAGTAGAGTGAGAGCAATTAAGAAAAACACTTAATTAAGAAAAACACTTTAGTTACATCCCTGTGTAATACACCTGCATGTTTTGAAAAGTTATCAAAAGCAAACAATAGGTGGGACACTTTCCATTCTCAACTCTCTGATGTGTCTCAGCAGCTCAGAGGGGTTCACACCTAAATCCAAAACCACTTCTTGTAATCTGGGGAAAGGAGCCATCAGAGCCTGAGGCAGCTCTGGAGCTCAGACATTGCTTTACTTTCCAGTAGCACTTGGATTTGTTGATGTGTGGGACCAAGTTCTTCCTCTTTGTCTTGCAAGAGCTGTTAGGACATTGATATTGTACTGAAAAACTAGAAAGCCATTTCAGTGGACACTTCCAACCAGTGTGTTGTCTCCAAGTCAAAAAGGACCAGCTTTATTTCCTGCAGCTCCCAGGCACTGAGGTGCTCAAAGGAAACCAAACCAGTTCATGTTGCATGACACAGTTTAGTCAGAAGGAATCTTTAAATAATACCTTATTTGCACCTCCTTGCTGTGTAATAAAATAAACCCTGTATCTCAGCCAAATGTCACCCTAACCTGAGGGCAATACCAACAAAATTGGATTGCACCTCCCCACCTGGAATATTCTACCCTGATGAAGCTGTGTCACATATTCAGCAGGTCATCTGCCATCTGAAGGAATTTCCATAATTAAAATAATTAGTTTCTAAAGGATTCCCCCTGCTTTGGACTATAAAGAATCACAGAAAAAGCCTGCCCAGAGAATCTCCTCCTCATTTTGATTTATTCAGTGTTAATGATGACAGACCCACCTCCTATGATACAAAGTTAGAAGTTTTGAGAAAGATGAATTGTTTTAAACTAGAATGGCAAAAAATGTGCTCAGCTGTTCTGTGGGAGCTGCTTTGCTTTTACATTTTGAGGGGATGGGGTCTCTGTTGGATTATTTGCTTGTTTTAGTTTGCTTTTTCAGTTTCAGTTTTTAAACACAAAAGTCTCCCATTGTTGCAGAGAACCAGCCAAAAGATGAAATCAGGATTTTGTGTTCTCTTCAGCACTGAGATCACTCGGTTTGCTCTCTCATAAAGCTCCAGAATTATAAAACAAAGGAAGAACAATTGTCCTTGCTGCTCTTTTCTCTGATGTGGCAGCAGTTAGATCTTGCTAATACACAATTATAAAATCTCTTCTCAGGACTTGTTTACACATCACAGGAAAGGGAAGGCTCTGCTTTTTATCTGCCAGTGTGTTTGCAAATAAAAAGCCAAGCTCTGCCACTCCAGGTGCTCCTTTCCCACCTGCACATGAGCAGTGGGAGCTCCTTACCAGATACTCCCAGCAAATTTAATCTCTATTTTGCAGGTGCCATGCAAACCCTCAGCTGTGTGGCAAGGGCACCAAGAAGGACTCTGTGCAATCTGATAGTTTAAGAGCTTTCCCAATTTACTTTGGCACGAGCTTCAAGGAAATTCCAACCACCAACACCAAAGTCTTAGCAAGATGCAGGCAATAATCTTCCCCTGGCCAAGAATAATTTATCAGCAGCAAAAATGGACATAAAAGGTCTCTCCACATAAACATATTGCAGACATGGCAAACTGAACTAAGCTGTTTCCAAACAATTTTATGCAATACAAGTGCCATTCTGTGCTGTTTTCAGTATGAGCTGATAGATTCTCCTTAGGGGACCTGGAGCATCCTGAGGTTTCTGCAGGGAGTGGCTGATACCTCTGCAATGTATTTCACATTTGGAGCTACCCCATACAGTTTGATTAAACACAACCACTTCCAGACTTGAAAGGAATCAATGTTTATGCACCAAGAGTAGAAAATAGTTGGGTGAAACTTTAAAAAAAAACCCAAACACTCTTTTTCAAGGGGGAAAAAAGCCCCGAACAAACATAACAAACTCAAACAATTAAAAAGTTTTTTCTGAAAGAATGAGAGATGCATTTTCAGAAAAAAAATCAGCATTTCTCTACACTATTTATATATATTGTTCATCCTGAGCCAGGATCACTTGGCTTGCTTAGACTCACAAAATAAGAACATGAGAACAAGGCTGTCACAAAGCCAGATGCATAAACACTAAATCATAAATGTGGACACCTCAAATTAGATGACAATTACTATGGAATTACAAATCTGGAAGAATTTCCTCTACAGAGGACAAAAACTGAACTACTTTTAAATCAGAAATCCTTCATTTTACAGAACAGGACAGGGAGCAACTACACCTGGTGACCTGCAAAGTTTGATTCTAATACAGCCAAGGGCCTAAATGAAAAGAAAAAAATAGCAGAGAAAATGATCTGCAGAACACAACAAGGTTCTAAATTTGGGAATTCTGGTTTGAAATGATTTCCAGTGGAGTAAGTCCTCCTTCTAGAATATTGTTCAGTTATTAACACCTTTCATTTCTATTAGGACATTAAAAAGGTAATGAACATTAAATGTAGGATGAATTCACTCTGTGATGGACCTCAAACTACCCAGCATGGCATACAAAGTAGAAACACCATCCAGTTTAAGTCCATCATTAAACAGTTACTGTATGGCAGCTTAAAAAAAAGAGAAATAAAATCTTCACACTGAAAAGACCATGTGGAACCCTAGAAAATCTTAGAAAAATTGAAGCAACATTTTGCAATTATTGTTTTAAAAATTAAAAGTAGCTATGGGGGAGCATCTAACCCTTGAAATCATGACCAGGACACAACATTAGCTTATCCTGAGGCAATGCCCAAGGGTTTGCTGCAGGAATACTCTTGAGTGAGTGGAGGGACAATGGCCAAATCCCAGAGAAAGGCTGTTGTGGAGTTGCTCACAGTGGTAGGCAATAAACCCCAGGAGCACCCTGGATCTTTGCCACTGGGTCCCCAGAATTCTGACAGACAGCAGCAGTGCCAGCAGGAAAGGTTCAGGGGCCAGTCAGGATTTAGGAGCCTCCTGTGTGGGCAAGGCTTATGGACTGTGCAGTAAACAGCTTTCTTTTACCTTCCTACACTCCTTTGCTCAGACTTTGGCCCTCAGTTAATTCTACTGCAGGCAAACCAAGCAGAAAATCAAAACAGGAGAAAAATGGGACATCTAAATGTCAGTCAAACTAAACTTGCCCTGAAGAGAAGCATCCTAGTGAGGATTAAAGGATGGGCCAGCTGTAAGCAGGACTTCAGTGTATGTCTGAAACAAGGAGCACAATACCCGTTTCCATTCATACAACACCAGGAGGGGGTGAGTCTGAACAACTGAGTTTTTACCATTAAACAGGCTGGAAAATTGAAGCTGTAAACACAGCAATATTCACCTTAGTCAGTGAGAAGGCATCTTTCCATTCCTGCCCTTTCCTGGCAAACCCAACACCTGTGGCACACCCTGAAGTGCCCTGAACGCACACAGGGCATCACTAACTGCAGGCAGGAGACTTGCAAGGAAGACCAAAAGCTCAGTTCTCCCAGGTGACCAGGCAGCTGGGAATGCAGCTGTGAGCTCACCTGGCACCCTGGGAGGAGCTGGTGCCCTGTGCTCACTGCCAAAGTCCCCTCAGCAGCTGGGGCTGCTGATTTGTGCAATAAAGCTCCTTTCACAGGGAGATGTGCTACAGAAAACACACTGACTCTGATTACCTCTGCTTGGAGGAACAAAACGTGTTTAATCTGTGACAACTCAACATTAGTTACACTTGAGGTCACCCCAATTGAGAAGTTAGAAGTGTTTACTCTAAAAATCCAGGTTTGTGTTTGTGTTCTACATGAGGTCCAAACTGGATCTGTGCTTGAAAGCCTCCAAACTCACAGGCCTTCTCAAAGGAGACAGGATGGGAACCATTCAGGATGTCATCACGAGCCTGTGGGAGATGAGCAAAGACATGTCAGGGACATCCAAAGTGACTATTCCACCTCTGAAAGTCGTTGAAAGCCTGAACTCAAAGCCAGCAACACAAACACACTTTTCTGTCTGAATTACTCCATTCTGGATGTGTTTATGAGTAATAAAATCCACAAAGGGCTAACTTACTTCATGGTGAATACATATGGAAAGTTTTTGAAACTATGATTGTAACAACTGGGATCAAAGAAGAGACTTTGACACCCATTTCCTAATGGATGTGTAAGTAAAATATAACACAGGCACACTCACTTATGTGCATGCCCACACATACACATATATGTGTGTGTGTGTGTACAGACATGCATTGAAAAGCTTTTCTCTTACTACCTCATAAGAGCAGGGAAAATGATCTCCATAACAAGTACATAAAAACTGAATTACTGTTACAGATAAAGCAACAGGAGAAGGCACACAGAGCTTTTCTTCCTTTTGTGTAAATTTGGTGGTCATAGAAGATGACAGGTTTTACAGCTCTGGCAATGGAAGTCTCACCTATCCATAGACAAAACAAGGGCAAGGCTGTATCAACACAGGCTGTTCTAACAGTAGCCTGAAAGAAATATAAATATCTAAGTGGCAGGAGATCAGCCCAGTGTAACAGTCTCCTAAAACACTAGGGAAATATCCTGCTGTTTCACAAGCAATGCCAGCATTATGTTTTACCACAGAGTTTTAAAATGCAATTTAGAGCATTCCATTAAACTTTCCATTTTATTTTTTTACTTTAAAAAAAACAACTGTATGAAAGCGTTTAAAACCCTGCTTTTGGTCAGACTGCATCACAGGCAACCACAATGGCACCTTCAGTTAAATAGTAGGTTCTGCATGAAGCTCTTGGCTTTGCTAAGGTATATACAGCACAAAAGAGCTCAGGGAACCTCTGGGGGTAACACGACATGGTCCATGGGACAGGAAGCCTCCCTGCCCTGTGTGCTGTCTGGGGGCAGGGTTGGAAAGGAACAGGCAGAAGGGAAAAGAGGTGAAAAACAGAAAGCTGTTTGAAAGACTAACCTGAGATCCCACATTACACACAAAGCACCAGCCACAGAAGAGGATGGGGAGAAGAACTAAAAAGACCAACGTGACACTAAAGACATGCATGAATTTTAAGGAAACAGGACATGAAAGTCATGGTGGAGCCAAGGATTTTTGGCTGAGTGTCCATTATTAGGTTGAAAGTATTTGGTTAAAATCAATCAGTAAAGCCTCTGTACTATCATGTTTTTGGAAGGATATACAAAAAAGTAAAATCAAGAACTAGAATTCCAGAAGACAGGAGTATTTCAGCAACAGGATTTTTCTAACTAACCTCCCCAGGTTTGCTCAGACAAGGCAGAAGGTACCATACCTGAACATAAAGCAGGTTCAGCTGAACAGGATCTCTCGAATCGACATTCTGGTCTGAATAAAAGAACTTCCTTCTCAGCAGCAGCGTCTCATTCTCATCCACCCCCTGCTCTCGGAAGGTCCTGCTGTGATCCAGCCAGTTCACTGCAACAGGGAACACACTGCTGAGCACACTGCTGGACACTGCTGGACACACTGCTGACCATTACTGGACACACTGCTGGACACTGCTGACCAGTGCTGGACACACTGATGGACACACTGCTGGACACACACACTGCTGGACACACCCACTGTGCCGGGCACACACACCCACTGTGCCGGGCACACACACCCACTGCCGGGCACACACACACACCCACTGTGCCGGGCACACACACACCCACTGTGCCGGGCACACACACACCCACACTGCGCCGGGCACACACACACCCACACTGCGCCGGGCACACACACACACACACTGTGCCGGGCACACACACACACACACTGTGCCGGGCACACACACCCACACTGTGCCGGGCACACACACCCACACTGTGCCGGGCACACACACCCACACTGTGCCGGGCACACACACACCCACTGTGCCGGGCACACACACACCCACACTGCGCCGGGCACACACACACCCACACTGCGCCGGGCACACACACACCCACACTGCGCCGGGCACACACACACCCACACTGCGCCGGGCACACACACCCCCACACTGCGCCGGGCACACACACCCACACACTGTGCCGGGCACACACACCCACACACTGTGCCGGGCACACACACCCACACACTGTGCCGGGCACACACACCCACACTGTGCCGGGCACACACACCCACACTGTGCCGGGCACACACACCCACACTGTGCCGGGCACACACACCCACACACTGTGCCGGGCACACACACACACACACTGTGCCGGGCACACACACACCCACACTGCGCCGGGCACACACACACCCACACTGCGCCGGGCACACACACACCCACACTGCGCCGGGCACACACACACCCACACTGCGCCGGGCACACACACACCCACACACTGCGCCGGGCACACACACCCACACACTGTGCCGGGCACACACACCCACACACTGTGCCGGGCACACACACCCACACACTGTGCCGGGCACACACACCCACACACTGTGCCGGGCACACACACCCACACACTGTGCCGGGCACACACACCCACACTGTGCCGGGCACACACACACACACACTGTGCCGGGCACACACACACACACACTGTGCCGGGCACACACACCCACACACTGTGCCGGGCACACACACCCACACTGTGCCGGGCACACACACCCACACACTGTGCCGGGCACACACACACACACACTGTGCCGGGCACACACACACACACACTGTGCCGGGCACACACACACACTGTGCCGGGCACACACACACACTGTGCCGGGCACACACACACACTGTGCCGGGCACACACACACACTGTGCCGGGCACACACACACTGTGCTGGGCACACACACACTGTGCTGGGCACACACACACTGTGCTGGGCACACACACACTGTGCTGGGCACACTGCTGACCACACACTGTGCCAGGGCTAAAGGCTGCTGTCATATCTGCCATTTCCACTGAATGGGGAGACTCCACCAAACATGTTGCTTTCCCTCCTCAGTCACCAGTGCTGCAGGTTGGTCCCAAATGAGACCTGACCAACAGCACTGCTGGGAAACAGGAATATACTGCAGCATAAAGCACCGTTCATGTTGTTGAAAAAACATCTATAGTAATGTTTTATTACTAAATTTAGATCTTTAAAGCTGTCTGCAAAATAAGTTTACCACATTTTGCCCCTGAAACAATTTACTGTTGACCTTTCTAACTCCTGAACACAATTTTAAAACATCTTCCAGCAGGGACAGTTGAGCTTAGAGTCTTCAGGTGAAACAAAAAAAAATGATTCTCATGATTTAACACATGAAGCAAATCAAACACTGTCTTAGTTCTTTGGCAAACTCCATTTACAGTTAAAATTTATACCTTCAAAGACAAAACTACCTTTGGATGGCTTTCAGTAGGCATCAATATTTAAATATCCAACTTTAATGAAGGGACACTTCACACTTCAGTTGGAATACCAAAAAGGTAACAAAAAGCACTTCAACACACCCCCTGACTCTCACAGAGGCAACAATTTCCCATTTACCCAATTCCAAAAACAGTCACAGACAACACTTCATATAAAAGGATGCAAAATACAGCCAGGAATAAACTGAGACACACTGAATAATTTAAAATGCATTCCTGTCTTGTTTTCTTGCATTTCACTGTGGAAAGATGTGAATCAAAGAATTATCCTGGAACACATTACTCACAATCATCATCTGTGTGAAGCTTGGCCTTCAGCTTTTCCATTTTCCTCTCATCACGTAGCAATGTCCTGTCTTTCTTTAGTGTCCCTGTACTCTCCTCTTTCTTCTCTTCGATGCTTTCCTGGATTAAGGAATATTCCTCATAATTTGTTATTCCTGGAATTATAAATAAACCCAGTGCTTGTAACAATAAAAATGTCATGTATTTCAGGATGGAAGAAATACTCTTTCTGAGATATTAAAACACCAATGGTTAATCCCCAATCTAGTAAAGGTGCCAGATGAAGTGCTAAACCAGAGGATGGGGGATGAGAAGAATCCCCTACACCTTCTGCACTCAGGACATCTTGCCATTATCTGGCCTTGTCCTCCCAACACATCATTCCTTTGTCACATCCTGCATTTGCCACTTTCACAAAAGTATTTAGGGTGGGTTTTTGGTGCCTACCATGAGAAGCTGCCAGTTTAAAACTAGGCTGGAATTGAAAATAGCAGTAAAATCCAAAATAGAGACATGCCACAGTAAATTCCCATTCCTGGGTGTTGCTCCCTGAGGACTGAGCAATCCCAACTTGCTCAGGAAATGTGGCAGAGCCCACTGAGGGGCACAAACTGGGTGAAAAATATGATTTTTTAAAAAAAACTGTTAAAACTCAGCTCTGCCTATGAATTTGACATGAAACTAAATCAAAAATCAGTTCCCAACCTTCCGCCAAGCTGCTCTCAGTTCTTCCTCCTCTTTGTTTTTTGATACTGTTTGGTAAAACATGTTTATGTTACACCAGACAGTAAATTAAATGCTTACCTACATGACCAGATTCACAAAAATAAGTCAGACTAAGTTTTGAGGTAAATTAGAGCACAGTAGAATCCACCATAGAAACGTTCAAAGAAAATTGAAACAGATGATTCACTTTCCAAATAGAGTCATCTAAATCAAATTAAGGTCACTTGAATTGTAGATGTGATTGAAGCCAGGTTTTAAGACTTTAATTAATCCATGTGGGGTGCATGCTTACAGTTCAATATGAATTAGTTTTCAGAAGTGTCTTTATTTAGTAAACACTGAGACAGACTGTAATTGAAAGGACACATTTTTGACCAGATGCTCAGATGGCTTCTCTGTGTTGTTTCACAAATTATATCATACTGTGATCAACTCTTACAACAACACAGAGCCCCAAGTTTAGGCACATTTCAAGGTCAGCTGTATTTATCTTTTATCCAATTAAAACTAAGTATAAATTCAGTTCTAATTCTCTACCACACATGAGGACAGCACATGTAAATGTAACATATGATAAAAAACTGGCAACTGTACTGTCAGATCACTTTGTGCCTCCAGCTGCTCAATCCTGAAGTTTAAGGGTACATCTCTATGGACTTTGACAAAACCTGGACAACAGATTTCAAAACAGTAACTTCCAACAAATTTAAACTTATGTGTGCCATTTTCAGCCTGTCATACACATAACATCCTAACAATCAAAATTAAACTGTGGCAGAAAAACAAATGCTTAAGGATGTGGGTCCCAAAGTCTTACCTATCCTGCTGCAAATGGTAACCAGCAATTCACCAACTGTTTTAGAGTCATCCACCATGACTGTTTTCACTGAACCATCCAACATACGTATTTTCTGAGGTCTCTGTTTCTTTTTGTACTCTAATATATCCTAGGAAGCAAACACAACTGTTTCTAAATGCTCCTGGAAGCCACCACGAGCCAACCCACCACCTCAGGTGCCTCCAACAGGAATCCCTTCCCACCCTCCAAGCTGCATTTTCCCTCTGTTTATAGCACAGGCAAACTTACTATTTTAACAAACTTGAGAGGTAACTGCTTTTAGTTCTGCCAATGGCATTTTCAAAGAACTTGTCCTAACTGGCCAGACCAAACCCCAGTGAGGGCAGGACAGCCCAAAGTGCCTTTGTGCTGCAGCACTACAGCAGTGCCCTGGGGCTGAACATGAGCAAGCACAACCTCAGCACCTCAGCACACAAGAACCCAACTCTGCAACACAAGGTCACCTCAAATAGAAAGCTTGTAACAAAGGTTATTTTTCAGCTTCTGTTAATCATTCTCTGAGGGCACCACTGACCACAGCAACTCACGGGCACCACCTGAGGCAGGAGAGGACTATCTGAGGCACAGCAAGGAAGAGGGTTGGGGCAAGCTCAGGATCACACTCAACACCCTCCTACCCCTCCAAATCCTAAACATTCTTCTTGCTACTTAGCAAACAAGTTTTCTAAGAACATGGTGATGAAAGAGGCAACAGCCTTGCACCATACCCCATTCCTCAGCATGTAATAATCCAGTGTTCTTCCAGCCTCCAGCCATATACCTTTTCGAGGATCGTCATCTGACAAGAACAATCCGTAGTCAGAGGCTGTGGAGCAGAAGAGACAGAGATCCATTGGAAAATATCAACCCTAAGAAAGCCAACACGGTTTTCTTCAAGGCTATTCAGCTTCAGGGTTAAGCCTCCATTGCACCTACCTTCCATTCTTAATGAACTTGGACAGAATTTTTATTCTGTGCTTCATAAAACGTTTGGCTTAGCAGCAGATTGGAGGCAGATCAGGCTTTGTACAAGACTTGAACAAGAGCTTCACTAAGCAAGAACATGTCACATCTACTGTGTGTTATATTTGTAATTACTTCTCTTTGACACAGCCTTTTCTAAATGCTCTCAGGTCTGCTTTGGAAATGACTACCCAAAAATACCAGCAGTTTGGCCTTAACCACAGTGTGCTATTCCAAGCAGCAGTTCTATTTTCAAAACACAGTTTGCTTTCAACCCTCCACATAATGAGTTTATTATAAACTTGAGAATCTTTTTGGGAAGTGATTGAGGTTTAGGTTTTAAAAAAAGGCTTCTAGGATTATATCCATAATGAACTCAGGTAAAACTTGCATCTGTTGCAGGCTAAACATTTGTCAGCTGGTTCTTTCAGAATCAGAAGTAAATGATAAAACTTTCACTGCCACAGAAAAACAAACCCAGGGTTAGGCTTCAAAGCCTAAACTCCAGGCATAGAAGATAAAGGATCATGACTGCCAGCTTAAGGCCTATCTATGTGCATGAAGAATTGACACAGATTACACTTTACAATCACAAACAACAGATTCCTGTCCATCAGCGGCTCTATTTGCACTGCCACAGTTCAGGCCCAGAACCAGCAGCTCTGCACCTGCCCCTCCCTTGTTCACCTTCAGCCATGTGTGAGGATGATCACAGAGTCAAGTAAAAACACCTTCAATTTTTGCTTCTCTAAATGCCATGCATGGCAACACTTTACATTTAACAGCATTTACCTTAAACACGTGGTTGCTTCTGTGATTATAGAAAAGACCTTACACTTAATTAATAAAACAGTAACGGACTTACAGATACACAATTGCAAAGGAAAAATCCTTCCAAAACTAACTAAATAAGAAGAAAAACCTTCCCTGCTGACCTTAATTAAATAACCCCCTGAAAAGTCAAGTGATCCGTACAGACAGAGATGATGTTTATGATCCAAATTCAATACAGAGTCACTTGTGTAAAATCTCAGAATTTGTGCCTATAAATAGGTTGGGACCTTTAAAAAAATCACACAAAGGGCCTTGCACAGAGCACAGGATTGCCAAGGAGGCACAGACTGCTCTGGTGCTCCTTGCTGGGGGATGGACCTGAGGGCTCACACAGCAGGAGCTGGGCAGCTCGCCCACGACCAGCACTGGCATGCAGGGTGTGGGGAAGGGATGTGGGCACAGGTGGCAGCCACAGTGCAGGACAAACACATCCTCTGTGGTGCAGGAACTGGTTGGATCAGTCTCCTGAACCAACAGGCAAACACCCACGTTTCAACAGCCATCAAGAAGGGGAAAGGACGTGTTAGAAACATTTCTGTTCCTCACTCGACTTCATAAAGCTGTTTGAAATTTGTAATTGCAGTGCAATGACCCAGAAAGGAAAGGCCCTTCTGTAAAATCTGAGGAGAGCTCCTCAGCTTTCCTTTGAGGTTCATGATGTTCTATTTGTTACAACCACTGCCTGGAGGGACCAGAGTGGGAACAATGCACGGCTTTCATCTGCAAACTGAGTCTCCTCCTAAGGACTCCTGCAAATGAGAAGCACTTCTAAGGAATGCTAATATTGCCTACTACTGGTTAAGTTTTCCTAACAATTCAGACAAAATTTTTGAGCCAGCTGTAGATGTTGAGAGCTGTGCATAAAACTCAATTAAAAACCTGCTTTAAGATTGACATTCTGGTGGCATTAAATAAGTGCAGCAACAAATGGTGTCGAAGGAACTGAATTTTTTGATGACTTTGACTCCATTTAAACCAGATCTTTTGTCCAGGGTATTTCCCAGGCTGTATTTATCTCATTTGCTCAAGAGGCAGAGACAGTTCTATCAGATTAACATGCAGCAGCAAGGTTACTATGGCAGGCACAGCTTGGTGGTGCTTATGGTTATTAACCCGTTTCAAACATGTCTCTGTGCACAATTTGGGGACATCCAGCTATTTCTCTGTAATTCATGTAGTCACTTCCTTTGCTGAGGCACAAAATAAGTCTGCTCAGATTTTCTTAGAAAGCATTGCCACAAACACTGCTTTAAAAAGTACCAAAAATTGCTCTCTTTCATGCAAACAAGATATTTATTTAAGAAGTCAAATTACCACAAAAAAACCCCAAATCCTCTGTGGGAAAACCTTTGTCATGACGTGTCCCAGTTCAGCAGGTGGGACCAGTTTATCACTGTATGGGTGTGACCAAAGCTGTGGATTCTACACCCTCCATTCATTGCCCAGGAACTTTTACCAATGGATCATTTGCAGCAGCTGCCCAGGGCACACCTGACCCCTCAGGCTGGGACCTGGCTGGGAAAGAAGCCTGGCAGAGGAGCTGGGAGAACTCCCCTCTGGGCAGTCCTTGGCACCTCCACACCCACCTGAGGGCTCAGCTCTGCTCAGGGGCCAGCAACGATTCCAAAATCCCCTGACTCCCAGAGTCAGATTCCCCAGTGTGGAACTCCCTGCCCTGGGGGAGGCACTGGGGGCTCCCACCCAAACCTGAGGTGACAGAATCTTGGGGTTTAGGACTTCTGGGATCCAGAGGAGGATCAGACCCTCGACAGGAGGAGCCCACCACTCTCGCCCAGACTGTGCCATCATCTGCACCAACAGGTTTGTCCCTTCCTTTTCCTTTGGACTCAGAGGAACCACGTGGGGCTCAGTACAGGGGCCACCAAACCCCCCTGTGTTTGTGCCCCAGGGGGCTGGGTTACACTGCTGGGTTTGGGGGTTAAACCCAATTTCTCTTTGTGCCACTGCATTTATTGTAATATTAAATTGTAACTGACTTCTAATCTCTTTTGTGTTGGGTTGATTTCTTCTGTTGGTTTACCTTTAAACCAGCACAGGATGGAAGGAAGAAAAAAAACACTCAACTACCTTCTGTTGCTAAAAATCTGTTTGCACTTGTTGCCTTAGGATTTAAATAATAAAAAAAGTAAAAAACCCACAAAAACACAACAAACCCTCCAACCTGAAAGATTAATGGAGGAACAGAACAGTGGAAAAAAACCCCTGTGGGTCTATATGGTTTTTCAACTCAGTCAAAGATCAAGGACAAGCCCAGGAACTCACCTTGGCCGGTCTGAGCCTCTGGCACGCGCTCCCGGATGACCCTGCAGGCGTCATACACTGCAGTGGAGGGCTCAAACTGCATGGTCTTCACCACATTGCACTGCCGCACACAGATCTTCAGGGACAGCGCCACCATGGTGCCAAGGCCCCTGGGAGTTCCCACTAAAGCACCTGAGAAAGCAGTAAAGAATCATAGAATCAGTTGGGTTGGAAAAGACCTCCGAGATCATCAAGTCCAACCCTTGATCCAACCCCACTTTGATTTCCAGATCATGACACTCAGTGCCATGTCCAGTCTCATCTTAAAAGTCTCCAGGGATGGTGAGTCCACTCCTCTCTGGGCAATCAATTCCAATGCCTGACCACTCTCTCTGGAAAGAATTTTTTCCCGATCTCCAACTTCAATTTCCCCTGGCAGAGCTTGAGCCCATCGTGCCCCCTTGTCCTATTGCTGAGTGCCTGGGAGAAGAGACCAACCCCCACCTGGCCAGAACTTCCCTTCAGGCAGTTCTAGACAGTGCTGAGGTCACCTCTGAGCCTCCTCTTCTCCAGGCTAAACACCCCCAGCTCCCTCAGCCTCTCCCCTTCTCCAGCCTCGTTGCTCTTCTCTGGCCCCACTCCAGCCCCTCAATCTCTTGCCTCAACTGAGGGGCCCAGAACTGAACACAACACTCAAGGTGTGGCCTCACCAGCTCTGAGTACAGGGCAAGGATCACTGCCCTGGCCCTGCTGCCACACTGTTCCTGATCCAGACCAGGATCCCATTGGCCTTCTTGGCCACCTGGGCACACCTGGCTCACGTTCAGCCTCCTGTCAATCCAAGGCATTGCTGCTTTGAGTTTTCCATTTAATGCTTCAATACACTCAACACATTCATTAAACAAATGAAAGTGGCTCAGTGGAATTGTATTTATTCAAATGCTGTTCTGTATAAAGTCTCATTAGTATCATGAAGGCAGAAACTCTCCAAATCATATATTTTTCTTGGTACACTGGAAATTCATTTTCCAAACCCTTGTGTACAAGGACTCAAATGTTGATACTTTCCCTGAGGTAGGTCAAAATGGTGCAGAGAACAATACACTTACTGGGTACATTGCCAACATATTTTACTGCTGACAGAATTATTTTTCTCTCACCACACCTTTTTATTGAACTACTTAGATTAGCTGGTAACCAACAGCCTGAAATAACCACTTGATCATGTGGGATTTTCCTGGTCCATAACTTGTCCTTTCTCAAGATTCCAAAGTGTGCAAATGCAGTGTTATGGTTTTCCTCAAGTCTCCACACAGATCTGCTGGATGCTTTTAGCCTTTTGTGCAGCTACACAGAGCTTCAAGAATGAGTTATTTTTCATTTCAGTTCTATTTCAGAAACTACACTAAATTTGACAGCATTTTTCTACAGAAACAGGAAGCTGCAGATGCTTTTTGTATTGTTTCATTTTGTAGGTAGTCTGGGTTTTGTCTCAAATGTCTTGCCTTGCTGTCCAAACCTCTCTTCCATCATTAGACTTTCCAAAATGATGTCCAAGAACTCTTCAAAACACAAGTCCTTTCTCCATGATCTACTAGAATGCCCAAAGAACTTCTGCATAAATTCATGCATGTGTTTTTAAGAAGGAATTTCCCAGGGAATCCTACAGAGTATCTCCACGAGCTGCAAACTTGCTGTCCTCAAGCTCAGGGGCCTGACTTCACTCTCCCCCCTCCAGCAGTGCATGATCACTGCAGTCTGTACCCCCTCCAGTCCTGTGTCCCTGCTCAGCTCAGGGTGGTGACCACCAGCTCCAGCATTGCATCCCCTCTGGCAGGGCTGTCCCCTGGCTCAGGAGGGTATCCTGCTTGCACTCAGAGTCTCCTGGGTTGCCCACAGCTCTCTGGGTCACCTTCCCAGCATCTGGTGGGGTGGCTGAAGTCCCCCAGAAGGATGAGAGCCTGCAATGCCTCCTGTAGCTGGAGCAAGACCTTCATCAACAGGCTCCTCTTGATCACTGGTAACACCAACAACGAGGTTCCCTCTATTGCCTTGGGCTCTGATTCCCACCTACAGGCTTTCCACCTGCTCATGGGTGTTCTGCAGAGACAGCTCCTGGCAATTTATCCATCTCTGGATGTGCAGGGTGATGCCTCCCCCTCTCCTTCCTCCCTTGTGCCTCCTGAACGCTCTGCAGCTCCAGTCATGGGATTCATCCCACCAAGTTTCAGGAGTGCCAACCAGGCATGGCTTTCCAGCACCATGTGCTTTGTCAGGTGTGACACGATGCTGTACTGGCTAATTTCAAAACAAGCAGGGGGCCCACTCCTTAAAATTTGGAGAAAGTTCTTTTAAAAGTTCACTGAGCAGTTTCTCAGCTTGTTAATATTTTCTCTTTGTGATTGTGTCTATCAGAAATGTCTATCAGGAGTCCCAGAAGGCAGCCTGGGCTGGTCCTCTGCATTGCAGAATGATGCATCCCTGTGCTGCCCCTGCCAGGTGCTCATTTAAAGCCTTTGAGAAGCTCCATTGAAATGGAGCTCACAACATCCACAGATAAGTTGCTCCATTTTTATTTTGGTTTTTACTACTTCTCCATTTTGGGTGGTTCTCCCTTACTCACACAGGTTTTCCATCCTGCAGAAGAATTTTTTATCCCTGCCCCATATAAACAGACATGCACATTTATCCCTGGCATCTTTTTTTCAGTTTTACAAGTTGGGAACCTGCTACTGTGTGTGCCCAATGCCTCTCCTTTTTTTTTTTTTCCCCCAGGGTCAAATTCCACTCTCTAAAGAAAGAAGGACCTAAATACATCACTGCTCTGGTGTCCTTTGACTCAGTGCTCTTGGTTTCAGAGACACCAGAAGATGCTTTATTTGAAAAAGAGCTTATGAAAAGAGCTCAGGACTTCTCAGCTTCCTTCAACATAGTCCTCAAACTCAAGAGGAAGGTTTTCCTTTGCCTCCTCCAGATCACCCTCTGGCTCTAAATCTCCCCTCTTGGCTTTCAGCAATAAATGGGACAGGCAGTTTCATTCTCCTGGGGAACAGCCAAAACAGGACAGCTGTTTTTTCTCAAAAGAGCTAAGAATTTGGTCAAGGGAAAGGGCTGAGATCACTGAGCAAAACAAGGGGGAAAGATCTTCCCCATTCCCTCTCTCTTCCATACATTGATTCACACAACATTTAAATATTTCTCTGTGCAAGTAATGGACACTTTCTGCTTCCCAAAAATCACTCAGTGTCTGGAATGGCTGACCAAAAGCCAAAAGGCTCCTGGAAATTAAGAGCATTTTACATGAAATGGTTTGCCTGGTACTAATTCCCTGTGTGTAACAAGGAGGACATTTCTAAATCAGACTGTGACTGATCTGTGCTTGTAAGGCAGGAGACTGGAGTAATAAATGATGGATCTGACAGGTTTGGGAGGGAGAGCAGCAGCTCTGAGCTCTCCAGAAGCCACAGATGACAAGTGAGAACCCAGGTGCACCACAGTGCCCACACTCTGGGAAACCTGGAAAAACTAAACCAGAACCAGTGCTGGAGTACAAATGAGCAGGGCTCTGTGTGCCCACAGACATGCCCAGCCAACAAAGCAAACAGGCACAAGCATTGCCAACAGATAATAGCCAAGGTAATAAGATATAAGATAAGACAATATTATCCTAAGATATCATCAAGGGCTGAAAAGAGCAAGGCAATATTAAAGTTCTTTAAAGTAAGCTCAGGCTGGAGGAACATCTGCCCTTCTCCCTGCAGTGCAGCAGTGGTGCAACCACAGCATTCCTGCAGCTCCAGAGGGCAGCAGTTCCCTCACAGCTGCCAAGGGCTCCCTTGGCACAACCACCTTCTCAATTCTGACACCTTTTTAGGGGGTTGGCATTTTTGAGGAACTTTTCCAGGGACAACCAGCCTCATGCACAAACACCACACCTGTAAACATGGACTGAAGCTGTGCCTGTCAGGAAGTTTGGGATGGAACAGCAAAGAAATAATGGAATACCTCAAAGTCCCTTCAATCACTTCAAAGGCAACATAAAAACCAACAGAGTCAAAGTTGATGTTCTAAATGGGCAATAAGTACAATATCAATCTGGAGGGTTCAGAAGTAACCTGGGGGGACTAATCAGAGCTCCTGGAGCTTCCACAAGCAAGGAAAAAAGGATAAGCCTTCCTTTCACCAGTTAGAATACAAGGAACTGGACACTGCACAGCACAAACACTGTTTATTCTGTCTGCAAGTGTGCTCAGACAATGCAAATGCCAGAATTCTTCCAAGCCCCCTGTCCCAAGAACTGTCCTGCTCAGCCACAGGGGCTGAATGCACACACCACATGTGCTGATAGGCAAGTTTGTGTTAAAAACCCTCAAGGATCTCAGGCAAAATTCACAGTAGGAATTTTACATGGACTGAATTTTACAAACAAACTACCAGGGAGGAAAAACCCACAGCAAAATGCAGATGAACCAGGGCAAGCTGTGAAAGGCTGTAGGACAGCAGGCTGCAATCATTAGCAAGCACTAATAGATATTCTCAGTTCAGGCATTACCATTGTACAGGAACAGCATCTATTTTGCTAAGAACCCAGCAAGGAAGTTCCCTCAAACAGAATTATGTAAGAGGCCGAAATATTTCGGTCTAATTAAGAGTTGTTTATAGGACAGTCAGCTTATTAGCAATTCAACTCCAGCTTGCTTTTTAAGTGCAAAGGAATATTTGCAATCTAACTGGCTAGAACGCGTCTTCAAAAGGAAGTCTGAATTACAAGGGACAACAGGAGGAATGTCATTGTTCCAAGCAGGGCCAAAGCAGCTTTTAGATAAGATAAGCTTGACTGGAACTAGTTTTAACACCGAGATCAGCAGCTCCAGGGGTATGAGCCTCACTGTGGCACTCAGTGACATGTCTTTTGAAGAGTCCTTTTGCTCTTAGTTTGCAAGAATTGCTGCAAAAGGAAGTCAAGACCAGAGAACACGAGTCTCTGTAGAAATCAGAAGTGAATCAAAAACCTTTAAGTTCCTCTCTCAATGAGGTGTTTCCACCAAAGACATGAGCCCTCCTAAGACAGCCCCTTGGGAGTACAGTAGTAAAGATGTTCACAGGTTCTATAATTAAAACAGTATCTGAGATCTAGAAGGTACTTTTGTTTGCTGTGACTTGGTTTTGGTCTTTTAGGGGGTTGTTGTTGGGTTTGGGGAGGTGCTCTAGTTTTTTAAGCCAAAGGGAACCCTTATTAGGTTTATCCAAGCCCAGGACAAGCACTGCAACTTGTCTGAAGTGACTCTATATATAAATATATGCATCTATCCATCTATCTATCTATCCATCCATCCATCCATCCATCTGTCTGTCTGTCTATCCATCCATCCATCCATCCATCTGTCTGTCTGTCTATCCATCTATCCATCCATCCATCCATCCGTCTGTCTGTCTATCCATCCATCCATCCATCCATCCATCCATCCATCCATCCATCCATCCATCCATCTATCCATCTATCCATCTATCCATCCATCCATCTATCCGTCTGTCCATCTGTCCATCTGTCCATCTGTCCATCCATCCATCCATCCATCTTCAAATGTATTTTCTGATCTCTGGTAATTTAAGGGCACCTAAGAAAATTATGGGTTAAGGAGAATAAATGAAGATTAAACACCCTTTTTTATCCTGTGGAAGAGTTCATCTTATAGAAAACTCATTTTCCAAAGCAGCCAATGTGACTATTTGAAGCATTTCACCCCCAGATTCTAAATCACACTAATGACAGTAATAGGTTGAACTACAAAGTGGGCTGTTAAATCCAGCCTTGAACAGGTCTCTATATTCACACCATGAAATTTGGAAGGGCAATTTTAAAGCTTTCATGTCTAGGCTTCCAACCTTTGAGCACAGCCACTTCAATGCTTTTTCTGCCTTGAATTAATTGAAGCCATCACCCCAAGCTCTGAGCTGGACCTGCCACCCTTGGAGCTACCACAGAGCAGGAGGTAACAAACCCCTCAGAGTTGTTACTTGAGTCATTTAATGACACAGAACATGACCTCGAGGGTTCACATATTGTGGTTTAAATATTACTCCGAATTTCCTATTTTACTTCATTTTTAAGTGCCATCTGTTGGCAGAGGAACAGTATTGCTGAGTTCCAGACAAGCTGTCATGGTAAATTCTTCTCCAGCTTTCCTTCCACCCTCCCAAACATCACCTGATGATGCTGCCCAGGAACTTTTTAATCATTTTCTTTCTGGAGAACAGCACTCAGGAGTTATTTCCTACTACTCTACTTGATTATCTACCTTAGGGAACATGAAGGCAATTAATTAATTAATGGGCTGCTCCAGTTTCTTACGGGCCTTATAAACAATCTCCTTTACTTGTTACAGAAACTGAACAATCCAATAACACAAAATCCACTGAGCTACTGAAGGCACTGAAGTAAATCCATATTGATCATTTTGATCAGCAGCATCACCCAGAATTAGATGGGGTAGACAAGTCTTCAGAAACATCTTTCCCATCCAGAAGATTAATGAGGCTCAAATTAAACAATTTTTTGGCAGTCCTGTGATGGGGTTTATGTGGAATAGTTCTGTGCTCTCACTGATTCCATCTGAATCATCCGGACTTAACAGGCATTGAATTGGCTTTGAGTAGGTTTGACCCACCTGTCCCAACAATCAGTTACTACAATTATTTAGAACAGATCACTAAAATAGGAAGAGATGCAGAAAAAAGTGAACATTTACAAAATGTTATGTGAATTAATGCAACAGCAGTGGAGCAGGTCAGCAGTCACCTATTTAAGAAAGCCCAGAAGTGGCAGGAGGAATTCACACAACTGCTGGTCCCACTGGGCACCCAAACCATCATCCCATGAAATCTTCACAATTTGATGATGAAGACAAAGGGATTTCTGACTTGGAAAACTTATTTCTTGCAGGTCCACTTGAAAGCAGGAGCCTTGGTAAAGAGCTCAGTCACTGAGTGAAAATTCAGTTTGACAGCTTAGAGACTGACTGTCATTTATATCAAGCACAGCACAGCAAAGTGGGTCCCAGCCAGAAAGTTCCAGCTCCTCTATAGACAAGGTAACCCAATTTTTCTCTGTTCAAGTACCCAGAATGCACTAAAATTCAGTCTGTGTTAAAAAACACATACACAGAACAATGAAGTGCACTTTAAAATGGTATGGCTCAAGATAAATCCAAGTGCCTGAGCTACCATTTTTATTTAAATCTGCTGGATCTACTGGGCTTGTCAGGAATACAAATTACAGCAAAATCCCTGTCACACAAATATGAATTTCCACCATGTCTTTTGGCCCAAGACAGTGATTTAAATGAAAGGAAAAAAAAGGGAGAAAAAAGGCAGCTAAGGGGATACTGAATATTCTCTGTCTTTCCCACCAGAATAATAGGCCAGAACTTGTCATATCAGAAGAAACCCCCTCAATCCAAATGCTCAGTGCAACCCAAAGCTGACTTCATAACACACCATGGCTGTACAAACCAGCAGCAGGCACTGATGGTTTCTGTTTCCTCCAAACTCTCACTTTTTGTACAGGTCAGACACACAGTTACAGTAAGAAAATCTTGGTCAAAAAGAAGAACATGTTCTGCAGAGAGTCCACAGTGAAGAGTCAATAAAAACTGAACAGGTAGGTAAGTGCAATAAAGACAAAAGCAGAGGGTTTACTTGGAGGTCAATAAAGAATCACAGAATCATAGAATGGATTGGGTTGGAAAAGACCTCCCAGATCATTGAGTCCAACCCTTGGTCCAACTCCAGTCCCTTTACCAGATCATGGCACTCAGTGCCACGGCCAAGCTCAGCTGAAAAACCTCCAGGGATGGGGAATCCACCCCCTCTCTGGGCAGCCCATTCCAATGCCTGAGCACTCTCTCTGCAAAGAAGTTTTTTCTGCTCTCCAACTTCAATTTCCCCTGGCAGAGCTTGAGCCCATCGTGCCCCCTTGTCCTATTGCTGAGTGCCTGGGAGAAGAGACCAACCCCCACCTGGCCAGAACTTCCCTTCAGGCAGTTCCAGACAGTGCTGAGGTCACCTCTGAGCCTCCTCTTCTCCAGGCTGAACACCCCCAGCTCCCTCAGCCTCTCCCCACAGCACTTGTGCTCCAGTCCCTTCTCCAGCCTCGTTGCTCTTCTCTGGTCCTCCTCAAGAAGGTACTACATGCTAATTAAAGAACACCCTAATTAAGAGCCAGGGAGTATCAGAAAGCACATAAAAAGCCATATCATAGAATCAACTGTAAAAGGATCACTGATGTTTCTAACACTTCAGTGTTTGATTCTCTGGCCTGTACAGACAACATTTTATAGGGGCATTTTTTGCTGTAAGGCACCTCCTGCCATGACTAACATCAAGAATTGGTGAGTTTTTTCCAACAACTGACAGACATTTTAGTTTTAAACTTGCTGTGTGAACAGAACTCTGCTGCCATCATGGACATCTCTCTTGGAAACAGAACCAAGCAAAGAACAAAGGAAAGATGAGCAAAATTTCCCAGCTGACACCAAGCCCAGAGCAGGGTAAGACAAGAAAAGCCCAAAGGTTAAAACTGCAAGAACATCAACTCACCAACCAGTTGGCAGAAGGACTTTTAACAGAATTTGTTGCAAGCAAAATGATCCCCTGTTGGATTCCTAATATGCACCACAGAACACGAGGTTATGGGCCTGGAGTCAATAGGTTAAAAACCCACCAAGTGCTTCCCACAGATACTTCTCAGACTTGAAGATGCATTTTTGGTGTCACTTCTGCAGAGAGTTACCAGTGTTGAAATGGAACAGGAATTTTTCCCTGCAAAAACTATTAGACAAGAACAGTGATTCTACTGACTCAGCCCAACCCAACCCTGTTTCTGTACAAAATGTGATGGGAGAGGCCTCAAACATGGATTTTTTTGCAAAAAATGTACAGGACAACACACTGGAAATTACTGAATCAGGTTTAAAAAATGTAATTACACAAAAGAAAGAGAGGAACAATTAACACCAACTCAGACAGCTCAACAGGTTGGGGTTTTTCCCCATCAACCCCATGTAGTTCAACACTTTAGCACACTTTTTGCTCAATGATACCTATTGGAGAATTAAAAACAAAGCAAAGCACTCTTTGAATCTAAATTGTAATTCATTATGTTTCTATTTTGCCAACAATCTGGTCTCTGTCCCATCTACTGCAGTATTATCCAGGCAATTTTTTACTCACAACCAATCCCAATTTTGCATCACCATGAGACTATTAGAATTTCTGTATAAATCATCATTCTCTACCAATTTTCATGTCACCAAGACATGAAGATTCAGAGAAAAATACTAAAAATAATCCAAAAAATTGCATGCCAGCCAAGACAGCACTACTAATCCAACACACATCCCTCCTTAGAAAGGTGGTCACACAGAAGTGTCCCCACAGCCCAGTGAGTGCTGGAGATGCAGATGCCCCACTTTACACACAACCCAAGTGATGCATCCATAAAACAGGCCAAGCAGAAAACAGCAGATCACACAATCTCCTCCCAGGGCTTTTAAACAGCTGCCAGAGAAAGCTTTTCCTGCTCTTCCAACCTCCATAACCTCCCTGAGATTCACCACAAGAGCAGTTACCAATCCTAGCCTACATCATCTCAAATCCCCATCCTTTGGCAGATGGTGTTGCACCAAGGCTGGTGAGCTCAGGACATGCTCCTCTCCTTTACAGATCCCACCAAATGAGCAGGGGAGGAAAGGAAGGCACAACAAGGTCTCAATACTTCAACATTTCATGCCATCTCCAAGGCTGAGCGTGGCTGTAAACAAGTTTTGAACATCAGTTTTCTGGTGGAGGCATCAGGCTCTGTGCTTTTTGAATATTAAATTGTTTTTTATTAAATAAGAACATTTTTTTTCAACAGAAGAAACAAACAGTGAATGGTTAGTCAAAGGAACTTGGGGTAAAACATACAAAGAGGAAAAAAAAGATTGGCTGAGGAGGGGAACAAGACCAATAGCAACAGAAGGCTCAGTTACTGCAGAACCACCAACACTAATTAAAACAGAAAGGCTGAGCAAGAACATCCTGCACCCACCAAATCAACACCTCTGTCACAGCCACCAACAGGACAACACAGAGACTGAGACACCCCTCAGGGACATCAGAGTGAATGATTCAAGCAAGCACCACAGCATTCCTTTTGCTTTAAGAGTACTCCATACCCCCAAGGTAAAAGCTCACATGGAAGGATAGAAATCAGAAGTTTGTGTAATCCTTATAAAAATTTCTGGACAGGTTTAAGCTTGAGAAAAACCTGAACCTCTGCAGAGAGCAGGATTGAACCCCCAAAAGTCTGCTGCTCCCACCACAGAGACAGACACAAAGAGATCACCATACACTGTTGAGCTTCTGTGTCCAAACATTACAAGTCAATTAGATTAATCTTAGCCTTGTCCACTGCCAACTGTGTGCTCAGCTAAGGTCACACCTCCTCCTCCATCACACAACCACAGAATCCCAGACTATTCTGAGTTGGAAGGGACCCACAAGGATCATCGAGTCCAACTCAGGTCAATGGCCCACACAGGGGATTGAACCCATGGCTCTGGCATTATTACAGCCAAGTTTCAACCAACTGAGCTCATCTGATGTGCTCAGACAGGGCACATCTTCCCCAAAAGCTCTGTCAGCCTGGCAGACTCCAAACAGCTGAGGCTGAACTCTGAGAGTCCTCAGTGCTCTGATTATGCACCCAAACCACCTCCCTTTCACCTTGTCCTTGCACACACCTCACACCAACTGCCAGGCTGCCTTTGTTACAGGCTGCTCTGAAAGTTCACTAAAGACATTTTTCAAACATGGGGAATGGCAGGACAAAATTCCATCAGCAACCTTTGAGTATTCCAAGCACCATTTCCAGATGAGCACTCAAAGCCAGGGACACATTAATACAGGAATTGTGTCCAAGGTCAAAGGAACTCCAACAGCTTGAGAATATGGAGTGAGATTTATCACCATTTTGCCCAAAGGCAGTTTTCCTGCTTTGTGACACCCTCTGGAAATGGGAATGTATCTGGGAAGTTGTGGGGAGGATTTTCCCCTGTTCTCTTTGCAACTCTTACAAGTGCTAAGATGAAACAGTTAAGTCTTCTCAGCTGTTTGTTCTCATACCAATGAAAGGCAAGGCCCTTTTTCCTAAGGCTTAAAGGACTCATTTATTACATGATCATATTCTCCAGTCTCCCTGGAAACTGTTTAAAAACAGCCCATGTCTGTAATGGTCAGGTTAATCCTCAGGCTGTTAATTGCAATATTTACTTGGCACTTCAACATTCACAAATCACATTTGTTTTTCAGTTTGTTTCTGTCTTCATAAACACAGCCAGAGTTGTATATATTGCACATATTCTCTAAAGAAAATTTCACACTAATATACACAAGCAGCAGATACAAGTTCTTTAATTACTGTTGTGGGGTTTATGTCATTAGATGCATAACAAAGACAATTAAACAGGACCTTACCTCAAAATTAAACTTCATTTAATAGATAATAAAGTTGCCTGAAAGTACTGTTGGACCACGTGGAAGGCTTCCAGTAACCAGGTCTGTAACAAAACATACAAACAAGTTACTTTCTTATTCCCAGGACAATAATTTCTATTTTTCAAGTACCTTCTCTGTCAACACAGTGGAAAGGAAACAACTCAGGAAGTTTTAAGCTTCCTTTTCTCTTTGGGAGTCACAATTTGCATTGCCAAAAGGAACAGCTATGTGTTCAAGAAAATAAAATTCAACCCAGGCTTCCAACTCACACAAAAAAAGCTCCTGATAAATGAAGTGAGTTTTTACAGGCAATGATGACACCACTTGCAGCACAAGGCTGGGTGTTAACATGAATTAGACAATCCCACTGCCTTCTCAAAGCATCTATTTGGCATTAACTCTGCTTTTCCATGGTTTGCAGTCCCTGTGAGGAGTAACAGCCCAAAGCAGCACAGGAGGAGCCTCTCTGGGCAATTCCCTTTCACAAAGAACTCCCTTCTGAAAGTACCAGTGCAGGAAAAGTGAAAATAGAACTACAGCTCTGGTTTGGCTTTAAAAGATGACAAACTTTGGCTCTGGTTTGGCTTTAAAAGATGACAAACTTTGGCTCTGGTTTGGCTTTAAAAGATGACAAACTTTGGCTGTTTTGAGGAGGTGAGTTTTCTCCTTTGGATGTTTTCAGGTTTTGTTTTTTAAGAGTTTGTTTCCTTTTTTCCCCCCTAGGAGTACTAGAATCATTTGTTAGCTCTCACTCTAATCAAAAGCCCAACACAGCATCCTGGTTTAATAACCACAAGGATGGGCAAACCTGTTTGTACACCAAAATAAACTGCAGTTTCATAAGTCCAGACCCCAAAATGCTATGAAATAAAACACCACCTTCTCTCTAAGGATCTCAGCACTTTTCCAGGCCCAGTCTTATGTCTGGTCTAGGTCTTGCTGCTCACAAAGCTTCTGATCCATGTGTGCAGACTGGACTTATGGCAGGCTCTGATCCCACTTCTACATTTCTCTCTCAGCCCAAGCTCTGAGCCACAACAGCTCTCCAAATCTGAAACTAGTTTATGTACCAGAAAGATCAGGAAGTTAAAGAATAAAGTTGCACATGTTTACAAGTACACAGCAGGGAGTGCCTTTGAGCAGAGAAAAGCCAAGAGCAGCAAAAGAATTCCTGCAACTTTTCACCAACCAAAGCTGGCAAAAAACATTTTTAATACAGCAAATTCATCACAGGATGTTTTGCTTCTCTTGGTTGGTTAGAAAAGTGATTTTTCTTTAGCCTTTCAGTGGTCTTTTGAGTAACATCAGGTCTATGCCAAGACCACTACTAAGTGCAGGGTTTGGTGCAGGTCAAGGTAAATGCAGGACAAACACTTCAGCACCAATGGATCACCTGCATAAAACTGGCACTGCAGTAGTTTCCTACTTGGAAATTTAGCCCCCTGCTCACACTCATCCTAATTTTTCAGCACCTACCAAGTCTCCAGCAGTGCACAAAGAGTATACAATTAACTCTAATTCAAGGTGTGCCACCCCATGGATTTCCTGCTAAACTGAAGGTCAGGGTAACAGCAGTTCAGGCACAGAGGGTCTCATGGCTGGTGCAGTCCCTTGGGTGGCTCTAGCAGTGCCCAATGGGTTCACCTACAGTGCCAGGATTACAGTAACATGCCCCAGCCCTGCCCAGAAATTCAGCACCCACCCTACCTCCTCAAGCCACTATTTACTTCTCCACATTTGCACATCTCTTAAATGGCTAAAAATCTGGTTTAAATGCAGTTGTGAAGCATTTCAGCCACTGGCACCTGACCCTTTCTTCATTGCCAGCACTTTGTTGACGAAGGCATCAGAAGCCCCTTGGAGCCCCAAGTTCTGAGAGCACCAAGAAGCATCTTCCTCTCAGAGGCTGACAATGGACTTGTGGCAAAACACACCCATCTGGGAGACAACAAGGCCAGAGGAGGTACAGAGAATGAAGTGACCATCCCAGTGCAGCTCCTTTCCAGTTCCACCCCACAAAGGCACCCAAATAAATTCAACACATGCTGCTCATTTCCCATCATGGTGGTTCCGAACTCTGAAATGTCTCTTGAATATGCAGTTCTAAAACAGAAATGTTGCTCAAAAAACCAAACAAATGCCATAAACCCCCCCCCCCAATTCTTATTTTCAAGCTGTAAACCAGACTTGGGGAACTAGAAATTTGCTTTTCCATAGTTTATCAGGAGGGTCTATCTACCCATTGAAGTGTTAATGAGACTGGGAAGGAAGGAGGTGAAGGAACTGCTCTCTACATCAAAGGAAGAAACACAACAATTCATTTGCACAAACTACTGGGGAAATTCAATTAGTAGAACACTATGCTGCAAAATTATTTTAAATAGTAGATTTTACGTTATCAGAATATTTAACAGTAGAAAAATGAATGAATCTTGTGGAGTTTGAGACAAACAAAAGATGCTTCTTGTGCTATGGCCAGTTTGAACAAATGTCCCTGTGCAAACAACATGCATTTTTCAAGTGGGTTAATTACTGCTGAAGCAGCCACATACTCTTTTCCTTATCGATAGGGAGATAAAGAGAGCCTAAACAAACTATTAATCCCTGTTTGTTTATTCTATTGTCCTCACTTCCTGGAATGTGCTCAGAGCTGGAAGCAGACTGCCCAAAGCCCAGTCAGCAAAGGGCTGCCCTGAGCCCTGGCTCTGATTCCTCCCTCCCACTGCAGCCTCTTGCAGGGGGAAAAGTGAGTGCAGAAAATTCAGGTTACACAAAATTCAGGTTACACAAAATTCAGGTTACACAAAATTCAGGTTACACAAAATTCAACAGGAATTTCGAAATATTTGGGGTGTTTCTTACTCCCCCCCCCTCTTCTTTTTTTCCCTAAGCTGCAGCTCCATTTCTATCAAATGCTTTTGGTTCAAATGTTAGTGATGCTATTTATAGAGCAAGAAAAGCACTGAAGTGGAACACACTTCCCCAATTCCATTGCAGATTCCTGCACTGGGAATTAGAGATAAATTAGAGTTTTGCCCTTTATAGATGTTTCCTGGGTATTCTGCAATCTCAAAATTCTTGATGATAGCAGAATTTAATTCAGTAGCATTTGGATTAGAGGCTCACTCAGACTAGAAGGATAAATTCCAGCATCCTCTCACACTACATTTTCTGAATGGGGAAGATATTTCTGCCCATGTTTTTCCTTCAGGTTTATGATGTGGGATTTTTTCATGGTGTGTTTTGTGGGGTGGGATTTTTTTTGTTTATTTATGCTTTTTGGATTGTGTAGCTTTGGTTTTTTGTTGTTGTTTGCCAAGCATTGCTGGAAAAACCACAACCAAATCCAAATATACACCGAGTATGGATTCCTAAGTTTCAATCCTGTTGGCACTCACCACCACATCACTGTTCCACCCCTGCTGAATGAATCTGCCAACAGCTGGGTATTTTAGAGCTACAAACAGGGGGATTGTTCCTTCCCCCACCTAAGACATCAGGAAATTCAGTTCAGTGCCTCAAAACTTTATGTTCCCTGCACACAGGAAAGGTGTTGAAGGGCCATTTCAGGTTGGTACAAATTCAGATCACAGAACCATAGAATGGATTGGGTTGGAAAAGACTTCTGAGATCATCAAGTCCAACCCTTGCTCCAACTCCAGTCCCTTTACCAGATCATGGCACTCAGTGCCACGGCCAAGCTCAGTTGAAAAACCTCCAGGGATGGGGAATCCACCCCCTCCCTGGGCAGCCCATTCCAATGCCTGAGCACTCTCTCTAAAATCCTGGCTCCTCCTTATCTGTCTCTATTACTTGCTCCAAGACCACTTCAGAAATGACCAGAATTCACCTCCTGGAATGAGTTATTCAGCATTTAGGTAAATTTAACTATCCTCCAGGTGAAACTGTGCTCTCACATGTAATTCTTCCCTTACACTTGAACACAACACCACAAAAGTGGTGCTTCAATCCAGACTTTCTTTCTGGCTCAGAGATGGTGGGAGCTCAGCCCTGCACTGCTCTGCCAAAACGTTCAGCCTCTGAGGATCCGTTTCCCTCTTATCAGATCTCATGTACTGTTTTTCAGCGTCTGTTTGTCAATCCTTACAACAACCTGCACATCTGAGATGACAGTTTTGAAAAGGCACAGCTGAATTCTGCAACACACAAAGTATGGCATTAATTTCATCTCAAGGTTTCATGTTTGTACAGGGCAGAAACAAAGTGCCCACTGTGGTCATTTCAGGTCAACTACACTCTGCTAAATTTTCAAAACCATGTAAAACTCATCTCTCACATTATGAAGCTCTCACATTATGGCTGCTGAGCCAACTTTCTGTGATTGAAGTTCATCTGTTTTCATGAATGTGCTGGTTTAAAGGTAAACCAGCAGGAGAAATGAACCCAACACAAAAGAGATTAGAAGTCAGAGTTACAATTTAATAACAACATTACAATCAATGCAATGGCACAAAGAGAAATTGGGTTTAACCCACAAACCCCAGCAGTGTAACCCAGCCCCCTGGGGCACAAACACAGTGGGGTTTGGTGGCCCCTGTGCTGAGCCCCACGTGGTTCCTCCGAGTCCAAAGGAAAAGGAAGGGACAAACCTGTTGGTGCAGATGATGGCACAGTCTGGTGGAGAGTGGTGGGCTCCTCCTGTCCAGGGTCTCATCCTCCTCTGGATCCCATGAGTGGTCCCAAAAGTCTCCACCCCCAAGATTCTCTCCCCTCAGGTGCAGGTGGGAGCCCCCAGTGCCTCCCCCAGGGCAGGGAGTTCCACACTGGGGGATCTGACTGTGGGAGTCGGGGGATTTTGGAATCATTGCTGGCCCCTGAGCAGAGCTGAGCCCTCAGGTGGGTGTGGAGGTGCCAAGGACTGCCCAGAGGGGAGTTCTCCCAGCTCCTCTGCCAGGCTTCTTTCCCAGCCAGCTCCCAGCCTGAGGGGTCAGGTGTGCCCTGGGCAGCTGCTGCCAATGGGCCATTGGGAACAGTTCCTGGGAAATGAATGGAGGGTGCAGAATGCACAGCTTTGGTCACACCCACACTGTGATAAACTGGTCCCACCTGCTGAACTGGGACAATGAACATGAACTTTCTATCAGGCAAATACTACTTGTCTCCTGTTCAAAGCTCTTCAAAGGCAGCCAACAGTTTTCCATCAAGGAGTAGTTAGTATTCAAACTTTACTCTCAACTCCAACTTCCTCTCTAAGTAAGTTTAAAAGAAAGTTCTAATTTTGTTGTCCAGTAGAACAGAATCTTGTTTAATGTAAATTGTACTCTATCATTAGTTAAAAGGTAACTTGTTTCAATTTCATTATTCTTACTGTTATTACTACAGAAAAAGCTTCAGCAAATATTCACATTCAGCCACACTTGGTCAGTTCTCTAAAATATGTTTGCCCAGAATATTTTGTCTTGGTATCACATTGTAAAGTTTTGCCTCTCAGGAGACAAAGCAAGTGTGACTGATGCAGAGCAATGATGTGAAGCACCAGATGATGAACTATTTTTCATGAGAACAACCACCTCAGAAGAGTTCCAGGTCTCTGCTGAGCAGGGAACACAACTCCACAGCATCAGCAATTCCCCAGCACGGGGCCTGTTTTCTGAGGATGCTCTGATGCTGCACACTCAGAATATACAAACATCCACTTGCACTCAGGCCAGAATTAATCAGATTTCTCATCTGCTTACACTGACATACATTACAGCATTTCAGCAATCTACTGCAAAGATTCACTGGTTCAGTGGCAACTATTGAGCCTCTGCCCTTCTATGGCAATATAAATAAACCCAGCAAATTTTGCATCATCTTTATGAAAAAGTGTGAATTCAGCTGTCCTAAGTAACTGCTACGAATACAATAATATGTCAACGTGCACTTTTTCTTTAAGTCACGAATCACTGAGGCATCAAACATTTCTCCTCAATAAGCATCTTCTGGAGAGGATTCACATCTCCCTTCAAAACATTTAACTTATCCAAAAAGGCAGATCAATCCATGATATAACACTGGCCTTGCTCCCAACCCCCAGTCTCTTCTTCAGCAAAGTATATTTAACCTCCATTTTCACACCAACAAAACAAAAAAAACTCCAACAAACAAAACCAGTCTGGGCATAGTTAAGACAAAAAGGAATTTACAGCAAAAGGCATTTTAATAAAAAAATCCAAAGTCTTAAGCAATTAAAATGACTGCCTATTACAAAGGTTACCAGTTCCATGTTTCTTCTCAAAAATGTTAAAGAAAATACATTAACAAGAACATTTTAAACAGCTTGACTATGTGCATAGTAGATTTTAACCCCATATAAAATAAAACTATCACCAGACCAGGTCTTGCATTAAAACCCCTGCAGGAAGGGTAGGAAAGGTTCTGGTTATAAGTACTGACAGTTAAGCTACCTGAGACAAAAAACTTACTGCAATGCCAAGTCTGCCTTTAGCATGTCACTTGAAAGAGATACCACGAGGTTATAATCAAATTATGAGGTTATGAAAACACTTGACATGCAACTCATCGTCTCATCTTGGCTAATAAAGTCATTAGCAATATGAGTGTTGGGAGTTGGGATTCCATGTCCAGGGTTGGTGCATGAGCTGAACAGGCAATAAAATAACAGAGGTAATCTTTTAATGGACAGGTAAAAGGAGAGAATAAAAGAGAAAAAAAAACAACCCAAGAAAGCAGCACAAGGTTCTTGCTGTTGGTCCAACTTCTCCAGAGCATGTTCCCAGGACAGGACACCTGCCCTCTCCCTGGGAAAATGAGGTGTGCCAGCTCAGTCTGCTCCCAGCAGAGCCCCAGCCCGTTCCCACTGGAGCAGACAAAGCACACAACTGACTTCCTTGGCATGACTCACAGGGAGTTTGCCAACTTTCCAAAGGCATTCCTCGAAAGCTGGGCTGTGGATTTGCATCCAAAGGGTTAGTACAGCAATGGTTCACAGACTCCAGATACAACCTGTGAGAAACCAGCTTCAATAGACACAGAACTTGAGTTTTCCAGTTTTAGAGTATCCTCACTACACTGAAGAGGTTCTTTTTAAAGAGCAGTGGGTTGTAAGATCTCCCTATCATCAGATAAAGAAAGTTATTAAACACTTAATTTAGGCAACAGATTAACTATCCTGACAGTAAGAAACAGACTGACTCACAAATACACCAGATATCCAAAGTTCATAAATTTATGATGTATGGAGTGAGAAAGTGTTTGGAACTCAAAGCAGAACAACCCAAATCAAACTTCAATGTCTTTCTGTTATGGTGCCAACAAACCTTTAATGCCCAGGCCTGAGTGCAGCACAGGGAGTCTCCAAACACACAGCCCCAGAGCTCCTCAGAACCAAAGCTGGTTGTCCAAGACAATGTAACTGCACTGAGATGTGGAGGAAAGTGATTCCAACACACACAGATGTGCATCTGTATTACTGTTACTTCAGACATGCAAACACATTTGGTCTTCTTGCAGAGCTTGTGATGGCTTCTGTCCCAGTTCAGCAGGTGGGACCAGTTTATCACTGTGTGGGTGTGACCAAAGCTGTGCATTCTACACCCTCCATTCATTGCCCAGCAACTGGGAACAATGGCCCATTGGCAGCAGCTGCCCAGGGCACACCTGACCCCTCAGGCTGGGAGCTGGCTGGGAAAGAAGCCTGGCAGAGGAGCTGGGAGAACTGCCCTCTGGGGAGTCCTTGGCACCTCCACACCCACCTGAGGGCTCAGCTCTGCTCAGGGGCCAGCAATGATTCCAAAATCCCCCTGACTCCCAGAGTCAGATCCCCCAGTGTGGAACTCCCTGCCCTGGGGGAGGAACTGGGGGTCCCACCTGCACCTGAGGGGAGAGAATCTTGGGGTTTGGGGACTGGGGAACCATTCATGAGATCCAGAGGAGGAGCAGACCCTGGACAGGAGGAGCCCATCACTCTGACCAGGCTGTGCCATCATCTGCACCAACAGGTTTTTTCCCCTCCTTTTCCTTTGGACTCGGGGGAACCACGTGGGGCTCAGCACAGGGGCCACCAAACCCCACTGTGTTTGTGCCCCAGGGGGTGGGTTACACTGCTGGGTTTGTGGGTTAAACCCAATTTCTCTTTGTGCCATTGCATTGATTGTAATATTGTTATTAAATTGTAACTCTGAATTCTAATCTCTCTTGTGTTGTGTTCATTTCTCCTCTCAGTTCACGTTTAAACCAGCACACTTCAGGTGCTGTCCACACTGCACTCCATCCATCAGGGAGCACCCTCAGCACATTCACCACAGGCAAGTTTCCAGCAGGAGGAAGTCTGTGGCACCCCAGGAACACCCCACACTTCAACACCCCACCAGCAGTTTGAAAAAGACAAGTTCAGAACATTAGAAAACGTGGAGAAGACCAGTGTGTGGGCCATTTCTGGGGAGGCAAAGCCAAGGCACTACTGTCTGATTTTCCTGTGTGCTTGAAGCTCATCTTGCCAGCACAAGGACTTGGTATCCAGTCTCCCATACAGCATTTCAACCTTAACCAACCATCATCTTTAAATTCCTTCCATACACTTCCCTCTCCAAATACCAGCCATTTCTGCAAGGGAGACACATCAAACAGATTAAGAAGCTGAGTGTCTGCCTGCTGCATTTATTTTCTTGTAGGAGGTAAATGTCTGTCAATGAAACTGTGGGAGGGGGAATTTAAAAGGCAGCTTTAGCTTTAATCACTGCTACTTATTAGAGTTCCTCAGTGGCTGAGAATTCAGTGTGTCTACAGAGAGTACACACTGCTGATATATCCCACACCAGATCTGCATAAAGCTGTTCTTCTGCCTGATTTGTCTTGGAGGACATTAACTTCACATCCCAGAAAGAAACAGCACATCTTTAACTATGCAGCTGCCAAATCAATTCTTTCTGATTAAAAAGTGCTTTGAATTTCATAAGGTCTTCCCACAGATATAAATCTTTCAGTCCCAAGCACTTCCTGTCATTTTAATTGCTCCCCTTCAAGTCCCCCAAAGGACAAAACTGATGCTCTGCAGTGTTCACAGACAGGTTGAACAGCACTTACTGTGTCCTAGGGGAGAACATTGCCTGGAATGGCTATTGAGAAGGAGGAAGAAGGAGAGGCAGTGCTGGAAAACACAGACCTGAGAAATGCATGCTCTTAATACTCTGAACTGAAATCCAAAATACAGAAGTTCAACCTCCTATTCATTCCTCTCTCTCAGTAAAAAGAAGAGAGAGGTCTTCTCTTGACAGACCAAGCTTTCCAAGCTCATGTTTTGGGACTGAGACAGTGCCCAAGTTATGTTGGAGAACATGAAATACCCCTTTATGAGATGCTTCCACTACTCCTACATATGTGGTGATCTTAGATCAAGATTTTTAATATAAATATTACATATTTATTTAACAGGGTAAGGAGCAAGCAAAACCCCATCACACTTCTGCCCTGAAACGGTCTTGGATCACACCACACCTCCAAATGTGTACAGAGATTGTCCAACCCCAAATAAGTGACCACCTCCCACACTGGAGGTATTTTGGTTTCCAATCTCCATCCCTTCCCAGGGTTCATCTTGAAGGTCACTCCTTTAAGTCTCCTCCACACACCACCCCAGACTTCCAGAACCTTTTTGAGCAGAAACTCCTATCAGGTCCCCCCGAGGCCCTTTGCTGAAGAGAAAACATTGTTTGCCTTGGCTGTCAAGTATTTAAATGCTGCAAAAAACTTGTACTCAGAGTCTGTCACTCAGAGCTGCTGCAGATGGAGACGATGCCCTTCACCCACCACTGAGAAGTGCAGTTGGCACAGTTAAAAAGCAACCAAAACAAAAGAGCAAAAAAGAAACAAAGAAAACCCCAAATAAACAAAAACAACGACAAAAATCCCCAAGGACAACAAAAACCCCCAATAAAAACACCAAAATGCAATTCCTAAACACAACCCCTCCACACTGTCAGCACGTCAGCAACAAGTCAGGCTTTGTATGGAAAAATGGACTGACTTCTACCACTTTCAGTGATAGAGACCCAAGAAAGATGTGTTTTCACTGATCTTCTATTCATTGTCCTGGAGTTGAAGCCAAAACCCCCAAGTAAATCAAACAAGTTTTCTGTCTGGTCTGTTTGAAACAGGTCACTGTGACACCAACGTGCAGAGCACGAAGCCTTTAGAAGGAAGAGGTAAAACATGTTCAGTTCTGTCCATTCTGAGCTCCAGCCTGCAGATACATTTCAGTATTTTCACAATCTCATCTCCAGAATTTTTTCTTACAATATCCACCCAAGGGATTGATTCCACTGCTTTCAGAAAGCACATCTGAGGTTTATTTATTGCTTCCAGATTTTGAAAGGAGAAATTACTGTTGTAACTCAGCTCAGTTGTCTTAACAGCTCTGCTAAAACCTCTCTGGTTTTCATCCCAAAATCTCACTTCAGAATAAACATGTTTCCAGTGTATTAATTCTCCAAGTATACAGAGTCCATATTCAACTTTTAGGCAGAAAAACACATTTATCAAGGAAGATGAACACAACCCAAAACTTACAGCAGGCTTCTTAAAACACAGAGTATTTGGGACCTTGAGTTACTGCATGTAACACTCCAGAACCTTTTAGCCACTGACAAAAATCCAAAGCACTACATTGAGAATTGGCACTAAAAATTGGATAATCATGACCTATGTCCAATTCTGCACTTATGGTTTTATGGGATCAAGTGAGCACAGAGGTGACAACTGACCTGGCTGTCCCAGACACGGGAATGGTGTCACAGGAGAGGGGCAGCAGCTCCCAAGGCTCTGCTGGAGCTCAGGGTGACTGAGGTTGGGTGTAACAATCAGTTCTGAGGGTCTGCAATGCCCAGCCCAGGCTGGCACAGCCAGCACAGAACGGGCACTCGGCACAGACACAAAAATCTGACCCTTCTGCCCATGTGGCTTTTGCTCTCAGAAGGCACAGACCTTAAAACAGAACACAAGAGTGGACCAAGAACACACCTGGTTGGTGAATGCAACAACTAAAACTTCTGCTTAGGAGCACTGATTGCAGCCCCAGATCACAGGGATGTAGGAACAAACCCTGAGGAAATGATGAGCACAAACCTGAAGTTTGCCAGTTTGAGTCCCAAATGAGGGGCAATGTCAGACTGAGGAGAGTCAAACAAAGTTTTTGACGAGATACCACAAGTTTAGAGGTGGTTTGCAGTCTGCCCTGTGTTGTAGGAAAATGAGATCCACAGTAGAACTTTGCATTGCAGCATTTTTAAAGTCACCAGTTTTTAGGAGTGTTGGTTTTGGTTATTGGGTTTAGATTTTTAATTTAAAAAAAACTCATTTAGATGCAATATTCTGTCATGATCATCTAAAGAGTGGAAGTGTTGGCATTTGAATTTAACGTCCCCAATCAAATACTGAATCTGTAGCTTTAAAATATTTAAATGGATTTTCAGGGAAAATGTCTCTTTAAAAAATATGACTTGGAAAAGAATGCCATTTTGGTGAGCAGAAGAGTGAGGATGGTGCCAAAATGCAGCTGTATTTTGGGACACAGCATTCAGCAGGTCGACAGGCCCAGGGGCACTGTCTGAACTCAGCTCACATCTTCACTGCCAGGTCTCTACAGCCCCGGTTTAGATATTGCAGGGATTTTATCCTAACAGCTTTGAAGTGCTCCTCATTATGTTTTTAAGCACAGACTCCACTTGTGGCACAGTATGCTTGAGAAGCAATGCTGCTGACCTGCCTGAAAATTCAGAGCAGCCCATCTCAGAGCTGTTTCTGGCTTGACTTTCACTCCAGCTGCTCTCATGAATGATTAGCACTCAAGGCTCCTACAACTGTGTGTTTCTGGCTCCTTGGACAGCACTTTGCTGGAGCAACAGATGGACAACAAGCTTTGGGAAGCAATCCTGGCCAAGAACAGCCAAGCCAAACCCTCTTTCTGGACTGGCATGTGGGAAGAACCACACTTCTGGTTGACATATTCACCACTTGGCACCTTGCCCTGAACATGCAACTGGCAAATATTTAGGAGGGGAAACTTGGCAAGAAAGCAACAGGGGACACATCAGTCTGAGGGTGTGGAGGATGACAGACCAAGTCTCGTAGTTAAAAGTACCACTGCAGGATTAAACAAGATTAAATGCAGAGTGACATTAGTGTAGCTGCAAGAAACACAGACAATAGGCAGAGGAACAAAGTTTTAGCAATGTAAAATAATCAATTCCAGAACATCCAATTCTTCTGGAATATTTCTGAGTTGCTGGAGTTGGGGCTGTGTCTCTCACAGGCTAAAAACAAGGATACAGTATCTTAAATCTGAAGAAATCTCCAAAACTGCCTAGAACTTCCCCAGTTCATCTATTCTGGCATTGTGTTCTCCCTCCTCATATCTTTGCAACTGCACAAAAATCTGTGGGAACAGAGACTGTTCTCTCATTGCAAAAGGCCCTCAGGACTTGGACCCAGAAATGAAGGCTTAAGAAATCCAGGTGGCAGAAAAGATTATTGTCACAGCAACCAGGTAGTTGGGGAAGTAAAAAGGTGGACAGTCTGTGTCTCTGAACTCTCATGCCTTCTGTCCACAGGACACACATGCCTGATGTGACTCTATTATTTCCATTAAATTCTGACACTGAAATTCTAATCACAGGGAAACCAGTAAAGAAAAAATAAAGAAAAACCAGAAGTGAAGGTTTAACTTCTTTCTTCAGTGGTTTCCAGTAGACATACAGGTATAATGTGTATAACCTTTACAACCCTGAACTGTTTGTAGCACAGGCAGCAGGGAGGACATTCAGCAAATGGGAGGGCAGAAAAAGTCATCTGATAAGGGACTGACACATTAAACAAGACTTGAGAGGAAATGCCCCTGCACAAAGGAGTGTGCACAGGATGCTGTACAAGCATCACCAAATAGGCTGGCAAAACAAATAGGGTGCCACTCACAACAAGATCAAGATAACATAAAATGCATAACATTATCAATTGTACCTGCAGGGAAAGAGCTGAGGAACTTTCCCCCTCGAGAGCTGAACTGACAGAGCAGCTGCTGCACAAAACCCTCACACAAATCAGGCTGCAGGGAAGAAAGGGACACCCAGCCACGCTCACCTGCCCAACAGTTACAATTCTGGGACAATAAAAGAGACATTCTCAAGAACTGCACAGATGGAGGGAGTTGCAAAGAGGTCCAGAGTGAAAAAATACTCCTTAGGCAATCTGGGGGGGGGTTCACTACAAGAGAGCCAAATATACTCTCACAAAAACACAGCAGTTTTATTCAAGGTCAAGAGGTGGCTTGTCATTTTCCCAGAGACTTTTTGAAGCCCAGTGTCCCTTAAGTTTTCCTTTTCAAGTTGCAGAGGAGGTTTTTTTCCCCTTAACTTCCATTTCCAGCAGCAACTGCTCCCCAACAGCTTTGCAATTCCAACCACCAGGTTGAAACAACCAAATTTCAGGACATTTTCCAAGGCCCCTCTCATTCTCCAGGGGGATTTACAAGCACTCCCAGCTATGCCACTGCTCCCAAAACCAAGCAGTTGTTTCTGCCCTGTGCTCCATTTTCACTCTTCCCTGAATGCAGCCACCCCCCTGGGCAGCACAGGGAGGGAGCCTTTCCAAGTGGCAATGCCAGCAGAGATGCCAAGGCCCTGCACAGCCCTTTGGGAACAGCAGATTTGCAACCAAAACGCTGCCTGGTGCAGAAAGGGGCTGAACACTCGTGGCAAGTGACACCAGCAAAGTGTTTTTTGAAGTTACATTCTACCCCTGTGCCATCCTTTGTGGTTGTGAAAGCCCTGCTTTAATGCAGCTCTCCAGAACAAACTTGCTCTGTAATTCCAGGGCTTTACTCCACAAGGACATTTTGCACAGCAAGAGGAGCTGGAGAATGGGAAGACATTGTCGACAACCAGAGCACGTTCCAGCCACATGGGCAAATTCCAGCTGTGACCTTCTCCCAGCACACTGCAGTGGGGTGGCACGAGCTCACACAATGCTGGAATTTAGCCCAGAGAACAAAAAAATCCATGTTTCTGTGGTTAGGAACTCTGAAATCTGAATTTCCAAACATCCCTGCTTCGAACTGAATATTCACACAACAAGAAACCTGAGACAGTTTGCAGAGAAGTTCAGTGGACAACATGATTTACTCTCCCAAGGAATTCACCTTCCCACACAAGCTGCAGATGTGAATTATATTCAAAACAGTTGGTATTCTACGATTTCTGCAACTAAAACTAAGACTTTTAGACAACACTTAAGTCAGAATGTTCATCAACAAAGTCAAACTGACAAACAAAACTAAGTTTTAAAAACAGAATCTTGGATTTGCTACTTGATTACTTACTTTAGTAAGTAATCCAAGATTACTTACTTGATACCTGCTAAAGATAACCACAAATTTTATTTCTTCTACCAAACAATCAAGCATCCTGGTATCTCAAATTTATTTCTACAGAATCTAAGATGTTAGATTAGAGCAAAGACTGACTTAAGAAGTTGTTCATTGAAAACCTGTTTGCATGGGTTGTTTTGCTGTTCATTTGGGGGAAGGGGTTTCTTTTTCTTAAATCAAATTGTGGTGGAAGTTATTATTACCAGAAAAAAAATTCTGAAAAAACAGGGTATTTTTCAACCAGTATATACAGTGTTCTTCACTCACCAGCTTAAGTCTGGATGCACCACACAAATCAAAGAATCACAGAATCGATTGGGTTGGAAAAGACCTCCGAGATCATCAAGTCCAACCCTTGGGCCAACTCCAGTCCCTTTACCAGATCATGGCACTCAGTGCCACAGCCAAGCTCAGTTGAAAAACCTCCAGGGATGGGGAATCCACCCCCTCTCTGGGCAGCCCATTCCAATGCCTGAGCACTCTCTCTGCAAAGAATTTCTTTCTGATCTTCAATTTCCCCTGGCAGAGCTTGAGCCCATCGTGCCCCCTTGTCCTATTGCTGAGTGCCTGGGAGAAGAGACCAACCCCCACCTGGCCAGAACTTCCCTTCAGGCACTTCCAGACAGTGCTGAGGTCACCTCTGAGCCTCCTCTTCTCCAGGCTAAACAACCCCAAATGTTTCTGTTCAAGCCCTCCCTCCAGTTTTAAAAAGAAAAACAACTCCTCCACACCCCAGGAAGCTTTTGTGTTTAATTATAAAGTCTGGCACCAAAAGGCACCATTGTCTGGGACCTTTTAGGATTCAAATGTGCATTGCAGAAACTGCAACAAGTCATCTCAACAACACTCTTGTGGGCTTTCTACAAAGAGAGCAGAACTGAAGAGGGTCATTCTGGACAGGTAGGAGACCAGACTCTTCCTTTGCCTTTTGGAACAAAATCCTTTGGGGTCATATTTTGCAGTTGTCTCCTGCTTTTGTTGACCATCATCATTGAGAATCAACTCAAGTCACTGCCAAAAACATTCAACATCTTGGGGCTGCTGATCATCCTGAGACCTTCCCAACACCTGGCACAGATCCCTCAGGTGTGCCCTGGCACCAGTGTCTGACCTTGCCACCCTCTCAGTGCTGTGTGCCCAGGCTCAGTTTGTTACAAGGGTCACCACTGCCCTGCTTGATGCAGCCTAAGCAGAGCCCACAGAAGTGGAACTTCCAAAATGAACAGGAGTAAGGTGGATATGAACATTTTTTAGCTCTGCTATCCAAGAGATCACTGTTTTCTTACTGTCCAAATGACAGCCTAGCTGAGTGGAGGGAAAGGTGAAACAGGATCCACACCAGGACAGCACTGACAGTTGTTAGTATGAAGAACAGGCAGAAAACCAGGAAAATCTGGGCCATAAAATACCACCTCAGTTACATGTACAGAGTTTCTGGAGAGGCAAAAGCTCTTGGAGGGCCAAGGAACTTACAGGTAATGAACCAAACCTCACTGATTCTTTCCAAGAGAAATCACAGTCATTTCAAACCACATGAACAACCAGCAAGCAAAAAAACCCCAACCAATATGGCTTTACATCAGACTCTCCATATGGTGAGATTTCCAAATCTGACACCTGTTTATTACCTCTACTTGTCCTCAGTCAGCAAAATCGAATTTTTAAATGTTGTGAGCAACATTCAGCTGTTTATCTGCATAATTTCTAGTCTAGCTGATAAATGACCTTGACTACAAATAGCTGCATTCAAAATTAATCTTTTATTGAGTCGAGATCAAGTGGAACTTACACAAATCATAAGAGGAAGCTGGCATCCTATTCCCTTCCTATTTACAGCCTCACAGAGATGACATCATTTATTATGGCAGCCCACTCTTTCTTACAGACATCTGGAACTTGGCTGGAACCATCTAGAAAAAGGTTGGACATCCAAGTCCATGTTTGGAACCAACACATCCGAGTGCACCTGCAGAGCAGAGAACTCCAGCACAGGGCAAAGCCAAAGTTCAACCACCCAAAGCCATTCCTGCTCCAGATATTCCTGTCCAGACCTCACCTGGAAAATGCAGTTTGCAAACCTGCCTCTTGCTGTGGATCCTTCCTCACTACCTGTAAAATGCTTGAAGTCAGGAGAATCCCACATGAAAACTGCTGTGGTTTAAAAAATCAAGCCAATCCAGCTCAGTCAGGCAATTTCCTTCCTTCTGGAATATACCACCAGTTCAAATGGAGAAAGTTCATATTTTAAACTTCAACAAAGAGGAGACCAAACACCAGTGTCTCTCCTTTCAGAATTTATGTACTATAAAATGCATGAAATTCAACTGCAGCCACTCAGGCTTTATTATGCCACTGCTTGTACCCCGTTCCACATTTCTCGTGGCTGGACAAACCTGAACTCCTTAATCAGCAGGTAACAATTCAAGCAATAATTAGACAGAAATCCTCATTTAACTGACACAGTGGAAGCTTCAGAACAATTTCAACCACTTCCACCATCAAATGGAGTAGATTTTTTTCCATCCTGTGTGTCCAGTGGCATTACATGACATTTTTGACAGCCTACACCTTCAACTCTGACACCTTCTACTTCAGCAAATCCATAGTTCCCATAAACCAAACATTCCCATTTAGCCTAAATCCATTTGCTTACATTAACTTCATAACACCAACTCCTATGCCCCTAAGAGTGTCTCAGGAGAGCATATGGAATAAATTAAAATTAAATGACAGCAGCACATGAAAAATAACTGTTTACATGGTATGGTTATAAAAAATATCCAAGTCCTCCTTATTTTCAAGGATTCATTTCTGAGTGCTGGGCTTGTGGGCTATGCTGTAGGGATATATTTAGCTGCTGCACTGCAGCTCCTGGCTCAGGTTACACTGTTTAAGTCTAAAAGGCAATGCATGTGTTCAAGAGAACTGCTAAGAGTAAACATGCAAGTCCTAATGGAAAGGTCACATGGACTGGGTTAAGCTTTTTCAGGGATATAAAATTTAATCATTACATGGGAGGACTTGGACATATTGTTTGTCACACTTACAATTCCTCAGTTTAGGATGGGGAGAAATTATTGCTGTCCCTATTAGTGGAGAGGAGTCTTTGCACACCAGAGACAGGAACAGGGACACCACACTCTCAGTGACTGCCAGGGCACAGCCAAGGCCTGTGGTTTCCAAGCCTTTACCCTTGAAAGAGCAACAACCCACACAAACCACAAAAGGAAGAGGAGCAGAACTGAGACTTTCTTTGTGTGCCCAAGCTGAGAAGTCTTTCCCAGCCTCACACGGAGCTCGACAGTCTCAGGTTGGTTCAGCTGCCTCATTCTCCAGGTAGAGAGGCACAACAGTGCCCTTTCCACAGCAAAGGTACAGCCTTGGAAAGGACCAGGAATGAAGGTGCCACCTGGAAGCCAAAGGGTAGAAAACAGCAGGCTGAAGGGGAAAGACACTGAGAAGAATTTGGCAGCAATTCCTCCTTCCATATAGTGCTTGTGAAAAGATTGTGGCATCAAAGGGGAATTTGATGCTAAGAAGCTTGAGAACAGGAGTGCAAACAGAGGAGGCTGAAGAACCAGAAAACCACCATTTGTGGCTTTCAAAACCAATCAATCCACCACAGAGCTACAGCTTTCCCTGCCTTATCACCAGAGCCCCTGTCCAGTCCTTTAATTCTAAACCACCCATTGCTGAGCCATTCTCAGAGCTCAGAGCTTGAACCATCTTCACTTGGATGCAGTGGGAGGAAACACAGCCCCTCACTTGGAGCTAAATGAATGTTACCAGTATCAAACAAATCCTCACCATGTTTAGTTCCTAAGAGAAAAACTGATCTGAACCACATGCATGACACCTTTAATTACCACCAAATCCAAGTAACTACAGAAAAACTACACTGGGCGTAGAAAAGAGTTTACAATATCCAAAAATGGAAAAGAGAAATAAATTACTTAGAGTAACAGAATGGACAGAGTTGTCATAGTAAGGAAACTGGACCTTTGTGAGGCTGTTCCCTCACAACCTTCTGCAGCATTCAGGCAAAAAGCCAAGTCTGCAGCCTCTGCAGGGGAAGAGGCTGCACAGGCACCTGCAGCATTAACGGAGTGAAAGCATCACATCAAGACAGAGACACCTCAAAATTTCTTCTTCCACTTCATTAACCCCAAACAAAACTCTTGTTCAAAGATGACTCAAGTAACTTCAGCAGTTAAAGAATTTTACACAAGAGCAGCAACAGCAATGAAAATGCAGGGATGGATTTTTCCCTCTGCACAAATGGAAACGTGGCTGAACTCCTGCTAAAATCAACAGAAGCTGCTCACAATAATGGGATCAAGATTCAGATGTAGCCTGACAGTGACAAATCTGTACTGACAAGTTTGCAGACATCTTTCTTTTAACCACACTCTCTGGAGGAAGAGAGAATGTCAGGAAGATCCCCAAATGGTTTGCAAGAGTCAAAGTGAACAGTTAAAAACCAAGGGGACTGCCTCTCATTGAATGTAAATGGAAGGAATGTAAATCCTAACAGGTTTCCTACCTGGTGAAGACTGGCTTAGACAGATCCCTCAGTGCTTGTAATAAAGAAAAAAAGCTGCAGACATTTCTCCCTCCTTTTCCTCATTCAGCTCAACCACAGCCAGCCATGCACCAGTGTTGGACCAACACACCTTTAGAGTTTTAATTTCACACACTGCACATCACCCCATCAGTCATTTTGAAAGCAGAGAATCAAAGTTCAAGGTGTAGAAACATTGAGAGAAGTGCTACAGTCAGTGACATTTGATTTTTACAGTCAGTGCAAAACTCACTGGCCAGAAATGGTGTATATTGGTTTCCCACAGCACTAATTCAGCACTGATATTTTTCCTATTTCTTTTTCTGACCTCTTAAATGAGCACTTGTTACCCCAGCAGGGCTGGGCAGGAGATGTAGTGGAACTTTCACCTGCTTCCCACAGTGTCCCATCTGGGCACTGATCACACAGTCACAGATTTGCAGAAGCCAAAAGCAACAACTCGTTCACCTTTGAAGAAAAATCAAGAAAATTAATCCTAAGCAAAGTGAGCTTAAGAAAAGCCAGCACTTTCCAGCTTCCTCACTGCAACAAGCTCAACACACACAGGCACCGCCAGCTGGGGAATGAGCTGCTGGATGAGACCCCTCTGCTGCTCAGCAACATCCTCCTTCAGCTCAGAGACTTCCCCCTCCCTGATTTCTCCTCTGTACAGGCCACCCCATGTGACACCTTTACCACATCACTGCTGTGCACTTTGCAGCCAGTTTTGTGCACACACCAGGGACTGACATTTCCACTGCCACTCCAGGAATGTAGGGAAGGTCACCAGAAGTGGCACAGCTCTGGAATGCCAGCAATGTTCCCCTGGGGACTGGGGCACAGTTTATATGAGTACCAGGCTGGAGCAGCGTGCCAGGTCCTCCACTCTGACACTCACAACAGTCCCAGGACACTCCACATCTAAAAGCATGAGATCAAGTACCCAGTTACTGAAGGTAACGGGCTGCCTGTGAAACAGCAGGGATAGCAAGCAACTCTTCACTGTGTTCTGGGCTTAAGGACATTCTCCAGCTTGCAGTGATGCTCATTTGCTTCTCTCCAAGCTGTAATTCAACAGGATTTGGTGCTTATTCCTCCCAGATCTTTTGATTCCACACTCCAGGAAAGTCATGACACCATCACTGTATCATCTATTTATTTTTTCCTAGTAAGCCAACACTTCTTTTACTCTTCTTGTCACCTAGAAGAGTTCCCAGTTCACAGGCAGAGTTGGAGAGGAAGGAATGTTGTTTCAGATATTCTGGCAACAGGGATAGTAACAGTATCAGAGAACAAAGACAAACAGGATGCCAAAGTACAGCCCAGGGACCAAACACCTTCTGGAACCAGCTCCTCTGCAATTAAAATTCAGTTTGTCACTTTAGAATCCTGTTCAAAATTAGAGATATCTAATCATTTAGTGAAAGCAAAATAATTCAAATTAAAAACTCATCACACAACATCTGCACATGCAACTACTTAAGAGGAAGATTTCTTTGTTTTGCATACTGGATTTTTGAGGGGGCAGCATTTTTAAATGCCTGACTGCAAAATAAAATTAAGATTCCAAGTACACAAAAGCCATCTATTCCTCCATGTACACTGAGCTTTCTTGTAAGAACCTTTTAAAAACAGATTATCCACCCAGGCAGGGAATGCATTTTTTTGATGACCAACAACATCCACAGGTGCAATGCAGAGTCTCTTCCAGGTTTAGAGTTTGAGAAGTTTCCCAAGTCCTTTTAAGGATCCAATCACAGCAGCTGTTTATGAAGTTCCCACCCAGGAAAGGAGCAGTTGCAGAAATATGGGGAAAATCCACTGCTGAGAGAGGGGCAAAGCAGCTCCTGATTCTGCTACACAGGCCAAAGTTTGCCCTGCAAGGCTGAGAGGGAACAAAAAGCACTCCCATGGCTTGGGAACCTCTCGGGTCCTGAGTACTCAACTCCACTAATATGTTCTTTATCTTACAGAAGTTCAGGCAGAGAGGTTTTTATATAATACTGAACACTCCAAGTCAAAAAAGAACAATTTTAACTGTGTTCCCAACTCTTATCTAAATAGGATCTTTCTTTAAAGGACCCTTGATGGAAGGACCCTACAAATCATTGGTGCGTGTGAGTAATTCCTTTCAACTATTTCAAATATCACACTCAATGACCTTCTGAACACTGGGAGCTGCTCTAAGCTGCCTTCTGTTGGCTGCATTTTCAGCTCCTGTGCACCTCAGATTCCAGGGAAAGAGCTATGCTGGAATGGTAATATCAACACTGACAATCTAAACCCAAATTTTTCCCTATGTATAATAATTTGGTACTATAGTTCCATTATTTGGTGGCTCTTTATACTTTTGGATTCTATTATTTCATTACCACTAAAATATTTAAGCTTTCCTTCTGTCTCCCCTCAGTTCTCAAATGCATCTTGTTCATTTATTTAACTTTGTCAAAGCAGATGCTTTGAGCTCAGTATTTCTGTACACATTTCCAAAAGATAACCAACTTCTCATCCACTGATGTATGAAAATCCCAGTTTCTGACACATCCTGAAATGAACAAGCCAAAACCTATCTATTTATTTGAAGTGTGGAAAGCACATAGCAGGAAAAAATATTGAGTAGAACAGAAGATTTAAACTGAAGTTAGCATGTAATTAAGACTTGTGATACTTTATTTTTTAAAAAAATCAAACTAGGGGCCTGTAAGAGTTAATCAACAAATATTCACAGGGAGGGAAGAAAAGAAAGAAGATACTTCCCTCCCCTCCAGTATTTTCCCAGTTTTCCAGTGTGGAACAGAAAAGATCATTGGTGTGCAAACACAGAGGGACAGCCCAACAGGAGCAGCTGGGACAGCCCTTAGGGGTGAAAATTCCACGTAAGTCTGAGTGTTTGCACTTCCAAATCAACTCACTATCAACCCCAAGGTAGAATTCAAACAATTAAATGTAATTGATACTAAGAATCAACTGCATTGACACAAGGAAGCCACACCAATGGAGACAGGAGTCGTATCTGTGGGAGAAGAAAATTAATTTTATGTACACTTGAATGTTCTTGTGCCTAAAAATGGCCTCAAACAAAATACTGGGGGAGCTAAAATACCTCACCACTCTTCATTAAAAAACATTAAAAAATCAAAACACTTATCACACAATGAAGAAACTTTAGTTTTCAGAGCAGGACAGCCAATGAAGACTTCAGCAGGTTCTTTCAAAAGGGGAGTTGCAGTTTCCCATCACATGTGAATCACATTTGACTGAAGGGTTTTCATGCTTCTGGCTCCACTCATAGTAAATTAAGGAGATGATAAAATAACCATTCTCACATCCTTGCAGCAGAAACAGTTTTTCCTGCTCAGGTTTCTCTACAACCTTCCTGTAGCATGGCAGGGGTTTGGAATACTATGTAGTGTTTGATATGACACTCCCAGTAAGGAGCACCTAAGGAATTCCTCAAAACAAACACTTTTCTTTGTCAGTGTTCTCGCCAGAACATTTATTTCGGCAACCACTCTCTTCATTTTCTGTTCCTCTGCAGAGAGCACCATTTCCTCCAGGGCAGTTGTTCAAATATCATATTCCTACTCTTATCCTTGCAACAACAAAGCAACACAAAGCAGCAAAGGCACCCAACTAGTCCCCAGGAGCTGCCGTGTCTGAAATCAGAGAGACAAAACAATACACTCAGAAACACACTGGAGATGACACACCAGAAGGGCCTTTTTGCTGCCTGCCAAAGCTGCAGCTCCAGAGGTGGCCAGAGGGGAACCAGCAGAGAACAAAGGGAACAGAACTCTGAGCATGAGATCAGTGAGGAGACCAAGTCAGCAGCTTCAGCTCCAGCACTGCAGGTCCTGAAGCCAGCTCAGACATCTGGGCAGAAATGCCACCTAACAAGAACGGCAATGCCACCTAACAAGACACTCTCTGGACATTTAGAAAGAATTCTGCTCAGACAACGTGACTTCTTTCCAAACCAAGACTGCAGCAAAATCTACTACAACCCAAATCTCCCTGTGTATTTGTCATGGACCAGTAGTAACAACTCCTGGGAATAATTCCCATGGTGGGAACACTGGAGGAAAGCACCATGGCTATACACAGTGCCCTGGCAAAGATCAGAATTCCCAGGAGAAGACTCCAGACTGACCAGTTACATCTGGTCACATTCAGTTACTTTATATTCTCTCCCCTCCTGTTGATAAAACTTTATAGGTCATACAGTCAAATACTTTTCCCTAACATTGTAAGAGTGTAAAAAAAGATACATACATTTTATTAACAGCATTTTCTCCTCTTTTTGACATCTAACATTTTAAGGGATGCTGAAGAAAAATCCAGTTTTAAGACAGCAGTGCCTAAACTTTGATTACTGATCAGCTGCCCATACTAAACACCACAGGCTAAGTGGTATAAAATAAATATCACTGGCCACTTAAAGCACACCCAGCAGCAAACTGACCAGTCCCACCTGCCTGTGAGGTGTGGAGAACTTCAATATCAGACAGTAGAATATTCCCCCATGCCATTGCACCTCCTGGTTCCTTCCTGCCAGTCTGGGATCTCAGAACACTGGAACAGGTCAGCAGAACAGTCCAGCAGCAAGGAGACTTGGGTGGTAACTCCCATCACAGCACTGTTTGGGGGGAGGTGTGAGGAGAAAAACACCTTAAATGTTGCACCTAAGCAAAGAGTGAAAGCACCAGCACATCATGGCACTGCTCTTCAGAATGACAGACCAAGGCAAAGGACAGACAGAGCCAACAGCCTGACATGTGGCAGCAAAGCAGCCCATCCCTCAGTGCCGCAGAGGGAAGTTAATAACAAAGCAGGGCAGCTCAGGTGGCAGAGCTGAGCTCAGGGAGCTGCCAGCAGCAACTGCTCTCCACACACAGAAGCTGTGAACCCACCGTGCTCCCAGGGAGGGTCACACTGCAGGAAAAGGAAACCCTTTTTTATAGAATCATAGAATGGATTGGGTTGGAAAAGACCTCCCAGATCATCACGTCCAACCCTTGGTCCAAACTCCAGTCCCTTTACCAGATCATGGCACTCAGTGCCACGGCCAAGCTCACCTTAAAAACCTCCAGGGATGGGGAATCCACCCCCTCTCTGGGCAGCCCATTCCAATGCCTGAGCACTCTCTCTGCAAAGAAGGTTTTTCTCATCTCCAACTTCAATTTCCCCTGGCAGAGCTTGAGCCCATCGTGCCCCCTTGTCCTATTGCTGAGTGCCTGGGAGAAGAGACCAACCCCCACCTGGCCAGAACTTCCCTTCAGGCAGTTCCAGACAGTGCTGAGGTCACCTCTGAGCCTCCTCTTCTCCAGGCTGAACACCCCCAGCTCCCTCAGCCTCTCCCCACAGCACTTGTGCTCCAGTCCCTTCTCCAGCCTCGTTGCTCTTCTCTGGCCCCGCTCCAGCCCCTCAATCTCTTGCCTCAACTGAGGGGCCCAGAACTGAACACAACACTCAAGGTGTGGCCTCCCCAAGGCAGAGTCCAGGGGAAGGGTCACTGCCCTGGGCCTGCTGGCCACACTAGTTTGGATCCAGGCCAGGATCCCATTGGCCTTCTTCTACACTTGTTTGTAGACAAGCCATCTTAATTGAACACAACCTGTGATGAAACTCTGTGGCAAATCAAGCACCCAGTTGTTTGTGAACCCAGTTGCTCTTTAAATGCCCAACTCATTTGTCCTCACTGAGGTCTGTGAATCTGAAGGCTGAGGCTGTCCAAAATTTACAGTATTTTGGCCAAATCATAACAGAGTACCTTTAAGAAATGCCATGTTTTACATACTTCTAAAAATTCCATTTTTTTTTCTCATGCAACTCATCCATTCAACTTTGGCACATTTGGGCTAAAACTTCTCAGAGCAAACTAAGCAAAAAAAAAAAAATGACAGAGCCAGTAAAGGAGTAAATATTGCAAGAAAAGTGCTTTTCATGAACCTCCTCTCCCTTCAAAATTCACATGACACCAGTCTAACAAATAACTTTTCTCATTTTAACACGTGTCCTTGGAGCTTTCAACATGCTCCCAGAGTTAAAAGAATTACAGTGTATAAACAGAACGTAGAAGCTGCTGACGGGGTTGCCCAGTGATGCAAACACACAATGCAGATACACAAATACACAGTGTACCTTTTACCCCTGACTGGTTTCATTACCCCCAGCCTCAGTAATGAACATGCCACACCATATTATGGTGCCAGAGGTTCCAAGGATTAGTTTACAAGTGGTTAGGTTTTCACAAAAATAAAAAACCATCCAGGAAATGAACTCATTTGTTGGTCTTTGAAACTACAGGAGCCTTCATTGCCATTCACTTTGGGACTGCCACTCATCTGTGTGATAACACTGCATTCAAAATACAACATTTTCAGAAAAACAGCAGAAATTCAGAGCATGAGCACCTGCCCTCCAATGCAGAAAGGTATCAGTGATTGTTATTCTATATCTACTGAGGGTGATGCACAAAACTTGTCAAAGTAATGTACAATATTAGCTTTTTTTTCCCTCTTTCATTAAAACACCCACTGAAATTATCAATAGCTTTTCTTCAGTTTTAATGTTTACTCTGTAAACATATACAGACAAAATTTAATTCATTTCATCTCCAGAGTGTACAGATAAAGGCAATGATAGTTGACCTTAAGGTGCAAGAAATGACTAGAGATTCAAACCAAAGCCACACTGTAATCTATTCTCAGGAAATTATTTACCTAAAGTCCTTACTGGAACCATCCTGTGCCTGCTGACACCAGACAGAACCTTATTTTCTTTCTACAGCCCAGCTGTGTGCTCAGAGAATCAGTGAATCAGAACCTCAGGCCAGCAGATGTTGGATTCTGATTCAACAATCAATGCACTGGCTGAGAACTTGTAGGACACAGCACAGCCAGCACTGTTAGTTCCTTGGGTGAATTCTTGAGGAATTTTTACAAAACTAGCTGTTCCCTGAATGGGAAACTGTGATCTCTGTGTTTTTAAGATACAGAATGCAGCATTATGCTAAAAAATTCCCCAGTGAATACTCAGAGTTGCCTTCTGCCTATGCAGTGCCCACCACGGGTCAGGCAACAGCAAGGACCTGCAGACTTTCTGCACTGAAGTATTAACAGCAGTGCTGAAAGAATATTCAGCTTCTTTTCCATGCCATCTGGGTGAATTTAAGGATGCTTCAATTTGTGCATATCCCTGCAGTGTTGAGGAAAAACTACTGCCCAGATCCAGGTTTCAAATGGTTGCAGAGTCACAGCCAGGGAACATTGCTGGTAGGGAAGCCACTCACTCCAAAATCAGTAGATTAATCTCAGGGAAGTACAGACGGAGAACACAAACCTGATTTCATTTACATGCAGTTGAGTTAATTACATTTCACACATCTTCCCAGACTGGTATTTATACAAATATTCTGATCTGCTGCTGTTTTCTTTAATAGTAAAAATAAAAAAATAGCTGATGGTGGGTAATACTTCTAAATTTCATGACATAAATTAACCCAAAATTATCCTTGTCTCAAGAGATACTTGATGCTCTGTCAAGATAATTACACCTTACTAATGGGCCCAGCACTCCACAATCCTCTTGAGCTCCAAAGAGAATGAAAGGACACCCAGATGGGGCTGAGCAGCTTCCCCCATGGATTGGAAACTATTGCTGAGCACAGAGAAAACCACAACTGTGGCTGCCTCTTCCTCTCAACAGCTGGAAGCACAACCACCACTCATAACCCACTTGTGTCAATCACAGAGAGGCTGAACCAGACAAATCTGGTTTGGGTTTGTCTGACATGCAGAAGGATTGACAAGAGCCTGTGCACAGCTCATGCTTTTCAGGCTAATTCTACCTTCTCCCAGTTCTGTTGTCTTGCTCTGGGAAATGACACAAATCTCCTACAAATGTCAAATCAATGTAACTAGCATTTTAATTAATTACCTTCCTTTTCCCTTGAAAACTGAGTTATAGTGATGTAAAAACAATGGGGTATGGCTAATCCTGCTCTCCCATGCACAGAACAGATACAGAGCTTTTTATGGGGGGTTTTCATTCAATCCATGAGAAACCATTGAATTAAGAATCATTTTGTCCCAGTGGCACCTTTTTCAAGATCAAGTATCAATCCTATGAACATTCTAAATGATCAAGGGCTTCCTCCCAACACACCAGCACTCACTGCACTGAAAAGCTGGAGGTACAGACAGTCTGACTTACAGGTGAGGTGTCAAGTGACACCAGTACCATCCTACATTTGAGCAAATATGTATGTTAATAACACAACAGATCAGCCAATGAGCCCACACTGTGTGATTAAATGGTTAGGAACAGTCAGCACTCCTAATATTAAATGAGGGTCTATTTTTACTAATGCTTTTTACAACAGACTGATAAAAACATGTTGAAAAGTTGCCTTAAAGAAAGAACATCCCCCAAAACATTCCTAAGTTACTTTACCATGTATTTCAAGTGCTTCACTTCCATAACAGCCACAGTACAAGAACCACAGCCCTAAAAGAGAAAGCCTAATGAACAAAGAAAAATTGTTCTCCTTTCAAGCTACCATATACACAAGTTTTATTTTCCTCACATTTCAGTACTGTTTCACCATTAACAGCATTGTGATTCAACAGAGCCCCAAACAATGCACAAGGCACAAAAAACAGCACATGGGCACTGTTTCAATACCTCTTAGGGCATCTCTAAGTCCACTAATTTAAAAAAAAAATTAAAAATCCTTTGTACCACAGCAGCTTTACCTGCCCCTGAGCTCGAGGGCAGAGTCTGGGAATGTGACTGTATTTGCTGCTGCAAGTCCAAGTGCACTGCAAGGAATGGTTCAACCAAAATAGAAAGCCATGAATGGGGCTTGGCAGCAGGGGAATCCCCTTCCTTTTTATTGCTATTTATAACTGAAGGCAAGTCAGGTCATTGCCAATTGAACACCCAGTTCTTAAAGCAGCTTCTCCTGCAGGGAAGGGAAAAATGGAAAGGTATAAATATTCCAAACACAACATTCTGAGGAAGTGATTGGGAAGCTTCATCAGCCAGCAAGACACACCTTGATTATTCCTTCAACACAATTTAATCAAAGTCAGCATTCAGTGTTCTGTGTGTAACTCACTTCAATGGCAAACACAATGAACTTGGAAGTACCTGGCAGTGAAATGAGGAGTAAATAAGGAAAACTAATATTAGCTTGGCTTTCAGGCAAAGGAAAGAAGAGATTCTGAAAATCTGGTTTGGCTGCAAGTGCAGACTTCAATCTTTCAAAAAAAGTCTTTCAAATGGAATCTCCATCCTCTAGTTCAACCCAAAGAGAGTGTGCAAGATGAAATACATCATTATTTGCTTCTCACAACAAAAATACCAAAGTACACCCTTGATTTGGACTTCTCTCCCACTGTCAGGCAGAATCTATCCCAACACTGCCTAACCAGCTGAAATTTAAAATAATGAACATAAGAATGTTTTTAATTTTGAAGGCTGAGGAGAGGAACACTACAAGGCAACTCAGCCTTCTGTCAATACATTACCCAGCTATTTTTCTGCCCCTTCCACATCAAGCAGAGAGATACTGCACTACAGTCCATTTATGCTACTAAGATAAAACTGAAAGGTGGTCAGCAGTGCAGTTAATCCCATCAGGAACTTGTTTTGTAGATGGTTCTGCACACAAGAGACTGTGAAACAGTTTGTTGCACTGTTGGAAGGGTCAGGAATTCTTCACAAGCACAACAATCAGAGGAGAGTTCTGCCTTGTCTTTGGTCACCTGAAGCAGGAAACGGTTTTTGGAACAGTGTTTATCAGAATGCTTGATACAGAACACTCATCAGAACTCTGTGCTTGAAAGTTGGCACAAAAAGCTTCACTCCTTCTCATAAGAGGCTATCACAAACTCTTCCCAACAACAAATCAATAGAACTTCACTTGAAGAGAAACCAAAGGGTTTCCAGAGGAAAATAGGCACGAAATTATACTGTTGATGAGATTCTTGTTAAAACACAGCTCAAAACACAGATTAAGGGACCATGCAGATTTACACTAGCTGAATTAATATCATTGTGTGTGGAGTTAACATGCCCCAAGTCTTTCAAAAAAAAGTCTTTTTGAGAAAAAGATGCCAAGTCACAGCCATTCACCCACCAGCAGCATCTCCAGCTTCCCTTCCTTCCATGATGAGCATTTCTTACAAAGACTTGGAATGAGGTATTTGTTGCCAGACATATCCCACACTTCAAGACAAGGGCTGCCTTAGTGTGAGCACCAGGCAACTGGAAAAGATATTCCTTATTGTGCTGGTTTAAAGGTGAACCAGCAGGGGAAATGAACTCACCACGAGAGAGATTATAAGTCAGAGCTAAAATTTAATAATAATATTACAATAACAACACTGACACACAAGGGAAAATGCTTTCAACTCACAAAACCCCAGCAGTATAACCCAGTGTCCTGGGGCACAAACCCAAGGGGGTTTGTTTGCCCTTGTGCTGAGACCCCTGTGGCTCCCCCCAGTCCAGAGCAAAAGGAAATGAAAAACCTGTTGGTGCAGGCGAGGGCTGTGGTCTGGGCGGGAGCGGGGATCTCCTCCTGTCGAGGTCCTGCTGCTGCTCTGGATCCGACCAGAGGTTCCCAAGGTCTTCTTACCCACCACTTATGTACCCTCAGGGAGCACTCAGTCCCTCCCCCTGGGCGGGGACTCACACAATGGGTGATTAACTCTGGGAGCCAGGGGGTGTTGAGCTGTTGATGGCCCATTAGCAGCTCCGCCCCCTCAGGCTGGGTGTGAAGGTGATAATGGCTCCCTGGGCAGCTGCTGCCAATGGCCCATTGTCCTTGGGGAATGAATAGAGGGGGTAGAATACACAGCTTTGATCACCCCCACACAGGGTTAGCTGGTCCCTCCTGCTGAACTAGGACACTTATTAAGAGCAGCTAAGGAGAAACCAAGAAAAACAGTGTCTGTCCTGTGATCTGACAACCCTCCCAACAAACATCTGCTTCTTACAGAGGCCAAGTGGTACCTGGGCACAAGAAATCATTTTATGGTATTCATCTGAAGTACTGAAACCCAAACCTCATTAGAGAGACACAGTCCTATTCTATTAAATTTAAAATTGGCTCTTAAAAAAGAGAAACATGGGATACTAATTCTTCCAAGTGTACAGAAAAGAGAGGGATTGCTATGCAGGCAGACACTGACCCTCCAAGCAATGACCCCTTTCCTCTCACAGGCTGTACCTGAAGGATTTCAGTAGTTCTTATCACAGCAGCAGTGTGGGGGAAAATGCCCAAAAAACTGAGGGGAAGTGGCACAAAATCAGGAACAGAACAACAATCAAAACTGAGGCTTTTTGTGAATTTTGGGATAAACAGTAACAACATAACTGATGGGGTCAGTCACACCACTTTGAGTACAAAAAGAAATACAACCCCCAGCAAAGTGGAACGTTTTTAACCTTTCCTCAATTGCTGCCTATCTCGAGACAAAGTATCCTCAGGTGTGTAACCAAGCTCAGAAACATGGGGTTTCACTTTTAATATTGCAAAATGTGTACTTTTCTTATCAAAAATAACTAGCTTTGTCACTTTATAGCATTGTCAAAACATACACTGAAACAAGGGACCTCACACTATTATCCCAGCACCTTGGACAGCCAGTCTATGAAGGGCATGTGATCCTGTTCTAAAACAATTAAACACAATAAATTGTTCACCTATCCTGATTGTCTATTTTTATAATGTTAAATAATTATTACAAGAAAAAAAAGTTGCTACAATTTAATCATAATTTTGATTAATTCCTGTTCAGTGACACAATAAACACCACTGGATTCTGATTAGCAGCTGTAGAGGGAACAAAACCTCTACAACAATAAGGTTGGGCACATCCCTTGTTGAATATTCATAAGTAGATCTATCAGTCAGCCAGGCCCCCAGTGGGCCATGTCTGGGTGGTGACACCTTCTCATTTTATTTTCTAAATAAGGCAACAATTGGAATCCATTGGGTTCCCCCCAAAAATAGCCACTTTTGCAGATTAAGAAAAGACTTTTCACACTGTTAACTCTGGTGTGCAAAATGTGCTCTCTGAATTTCTCAGGCATCATCAGAATACAGCAATTCCAATTTGTTATTGCCATCCCACTCAGTGGGTGCATGAAAGGTGAATGGGATGAGAAAGAAGGGATGGAGGAATGCAAGTTTAACAAAGCTTCCAACTCAAGTCATATGTCAAAATATGCCTTCAAAGTCTGTATTTCAAATTAAATTTTCAACTCCAAACCTGACATTTGGGCTCAGGACCTCCATTTGCTCTGACACACAGTTCCATGAAGGTCTGTGCCTTCACCTCTGACAGAGCCTTTACATGCCTGTGATGCTGCTGAGAGGGTGAAATGGTAAATCCCTGATTGCTCAGCCCACCCTACCCCTGCAGTGCCAGGATAAAACTGCTCCCCTGGGCTCTCCCTGGATATTGCACTGGTTGTGGCTGGGGATTTCTCCTGCAGCACAACCACACCAGCCCTGCCCATGTGGGCACCCAGCTCTGCCCCCAGAATGCCAGTGGGAAGGGAACGAAGCACCAGGTGATGGGAGAACTTGGCCTTGAACCATCAAACCCACTTTTCTCCAAGAGAGAAAGCAGAAATGAACGATGGATGCCAGTAACTCATGGACACTGAGCATGTTACATCATCACCCTACGTAAGAGAAGCTACAAGAATAGTGCAGATTTCAATTCAGTGTCTAGACACTTCATCAGCTTCAGCACAGAGACTGGGCCTCGTCTCTGACTTACAATAACCATGTTAGAGACTCAAAATCAACTCCCGAGGCTCTTCATGTATCCTTACAAAGGCAAACAAACCATCCTCAAGTTAGATTATTTCCATTCTTCAATACAGATGTCTATTTGTTCTTTCTGACCATCAGCACTAAATAAGTGGATTTCTTTTGATGTGAGAGTGGAATTAGAGGAAGTAACCCACTGCCAAGGTCACAGGCTGTGTTGGGACCCCTCTAGACAGACCTGACACATCACAGATGTGCTTATTTTACACACACATTCCCCCAGAACTGCTACTCTCATGCACACAGATTTCAGTAGTGCTTCAATGACTTTGACTCGTGTCTCTGTGTATAACTAACTGAAAATCTGTGTTCAGTAGAGTAGAAGATACCAAGTAGATGCAAGAGAAAGCACAATTTCCCCCTCTCATTAATAACTTAGATTATCTGCCAGTGTAGTAGCTGTCATACAGCAAGGTTATTCTTTTGGCAGTTTCTGGAGGCAGCCTCAACTACTATTTATAAAATGCTTTTGAAGTAATTTGATAAGTGCAATTCACCTCTATAAATCTCCTCAAAAAACAACAGAAAATCCTTCTTTACTTGAACACTAGCATAGTGTCTCTCTCTTGTACTTCCCAAACCAGGTTTTATCTTCTGTACTGTATGGAGTTTCCTACACTGCCTCAACAAACACTTCTCTAAGTTGGAAGCCTAAACCCAGAGGGCCCAGATGTAACCAAAGGCCCTGGGAAGTCAAATATATTTTCCTTAGTTTTCAGGATCCCACAGTCACCATGGAGACCTAAACAATCTCTCCATTTTGCATTTCCAGCTTATACATTGGTTAACATCACCCTAAAAACCACTAAGAGCAGCCAAAGCAGTTACACAGGTATCTCAGTGAGACAAGAACTTGAAACAACAGCTCAAAAAATGCAACCATCTGATTCAGAGTGAGGTTTCCAACAGTACCACGCACCCCACAGAGATCATGAGGTGGGCAAACCTCTTCCTGCCTACAGTTTTATGCAGGACTAACATAAGTTCCTCTGCATTTGGAATCATTAAAGAGCAGACACTAAAGCAGGTCAACAGAATGTGCAAGGGGGGAAGGAGAGCATGTAGAAAACAAGATTTTTTTCTGATTCGAGGATTTCCAAGCTGAGTCACTTTTCTCCACCACCTGGTAGGCACTGTCTTTTGCCTATATATTATGCTCCTTTGTTCAGTTGCAGGAAAAAACTGTTGCAAGCCCTGCCCCCAAACAAGCTGAGAACAGTCATTTAGAAGCCACCAGTTACCAGCATAAACAACCTGAAATGAAGGAACAGCACCCTGAAGGCTTTTGCACAAAATATCACAACTGTTTAACACAGTTCTTATTTCTTCCAGCTCAAAAAAACCCCAAAAACAAATCAAAAACAAAAAGCAAACAAACAAAACAAAAACAAAACAAAAACCACCAACTCTTCTAAAGTAAATATTTGTTTCAAGGGCTTTAGTTGCTTCTTTCTTCCACTAGGAAGGTACAACACTCATTTACAGGATAACACTTGGCTTAGGGAACCTTTACACACTCAAGTCTTTATCCCCCTTGATTGGGAGAGCAGTCATTGTGTATTGGACAGGTCATTTAAAGCCTTGCATGACAGAGAGGCATTCACTGACAAAGCAGGTATTATCCTGCAATCCCTCCTGGGGGGATCCTCTTGATACACAGCATCTTGATCCCAGGTCAGTGCTTGGTGATGGTGCTTTTGATCCCCACCTTGTTCTGGAGTGAGCAAACAAGTCTTCAATAGAAACAAAGGGAACTGCACAAGTTGTTTAAATCCCCTCTTTAGTTAACTACTAGTCAGGGTTTCTGTCTCCCACACGTCACCGGAGCTTTTTTGCTGAACAGTTTCCTTGCTGACAGCCCCTTGCATTTCCATGGGACCTGCACCAATTGAGTTTCAGTTCACCGTTCCCAGGACATCACTGTGGAGTCAATAACCCAGATCCACCTGTTCACATCCTCCACTGAGGCCTATAATTTTAATTTTTTTCTGCAAATACTTCAGTTTGGCCTCTTTTTGCATTGTGGAGAAAGGAGGTGGTTCCATCCAGCAGTGCCCAAGAAGCAGAATTGCCTGAGAGGAGCCCAGACCAGCCCGTCCCATTTGCTGCAGCTCCTCCGCCCCATGAGAAGCTGTTTCAACACCAAACACTCAGCAACACACCCACCAAAGTAGGAGCCTGCCAACCACCACAGCCAAAAGCCTGCATTCCTCTAGCTACCAAGAGACACTCACAGCCTTAGGCAAGGCTGATTACACAAATACTGGGCTTTCATTAGCTTATTACTTGTAAAGAAGCATTTTCCTGTTGCTTAGTTGAATATCCCCTGTACATTGTCAGAAGAAAGCTTTGCTGATTCTAAGCTACTTGGAGGTACCTTAAGCCTGAATTGCTCAGGCCTCAAATGGCAAACTCCTACCAGGCACAAGTATTTCAATATCTGCAGAGTGACCAGGAATAAAGAGACCCCAAAGGGGGATAAACTTCACTTGCACAAGTCTCCAGCATCCTGATTCACTTGTCACCTGTCAGGGGACAGGTATATGTCACAGAATACATAAGGAAAATGTTCCAAATAAAAGACAGATAAATTTGAGGGTTCTTACAGGGCAATTCCACTTCAGAAGGAAAGAAAAAATCTATTTAAGATATTAGAAACAAGTGTTGATCCAAAATACAACTATTCTGTAAGCTCTGTTTCTGTGATGGGATGGCTGCTTTCTGTATCTGACCACAGTAATACAAAGACTATTTCACAGGCAGTAATGCAGTTTTAGTTTAAATAATGACAGGTGAACATTAAGCAAGAAACCTGACATGAGGATATAGTCCAGAAAAAACCAAATAGTTGATACACAATACTGGAAATCTCCAGTCTTTACAAAGCTGTAACTACAGTTTGTTTTTTTAAAAATGCTTTTCTTGTTTTTCTTTTCATTCTATTATTGCCTTTCTTCATTTTTCATGTCTTCCTTTGGTTTTGAGCACCTTGTAAACAACTTTCAAAACCCACTTCCCAGCTTTATCTTCCCTGTTTACCCAAAGCACCATTATCTGCAATCCCACCTTGTTTTGCATCTTCTCCAGGGGCTAAACCTTCATTCCTTCCAGATCCCTGGGCAGCCACAGAGAGCTGAGCTGGAGGAGATACCCCTTTTGGGTGGGTACCAAGGCAGTCCTGCTGCCTGATAGCACATGTTGAGCAGGTATTGGAATTTATCTGCTGCAGCCTCAGGCACGATGAGAATTCAGAATTGCTCTCCCTTCTTACAAGTCCCAGATGGGAAAAAAACAACCCAAACAACAAAAAAAAAAACCCTAAACCAAACTAAACTCCAATTATTTAGGAATGCTTATTTCTGAAGGTTTAACTGGCAGGACCTAAGGCCACAATTCACAAAGACATGACTCTAAACATTTGCATGCTGGCACAACACAGGGGATTAAATACCCTACTTCAAAGTACAATAATATGAGGCAATGAAGACCAGGAATTCTACCCAGGAAATGCACAAATGGTTCAGGGCCCTCTACAGTTGCAATCTTGCTAAAATCACCTCTGATCCAGAAGAGTCTGAAGTGTTATTATGTCAGATACACAGATGCCATGGCAGATCTTGTTTTGCTTCTGCTTCAAAATCCATGTGCAACAACTCACTTCCTATGCCCACTCCAAGCTCCCTGTCACACACATTAGGAGGCAAAATCAACAGTCTAATCAGACCTGACAAAAAGTTGGCCAAAAAAAAATAAAATTGAAATTATGAAGATGACAATATAAAATACAGATTTACATCTGTCATCATTAATGATGAACTCCCCCTAAGTGCACATTGTGCCTTGACATATCAGATAATGAGAACGTGAAGCCATCATGAGTAGCAAGGAATTCAGAAATTAAGTACCCAAAAGGTGAGGACAAATCTCTGTAATTTCTTCACCACTGTTTTCAAGTCATGGCAAACCTTCAGAAGACTCTTTTAAGGTTTCTTATTTTAGAGCAAAGGGGACAAAGGGATAGAACATCAGGGAAGCATTTGGGCTTGGTGCTGCAGTGCAGAATGGCACACATGGACAGCAACATGGCATTCTTTGGCAGCAAACACTTCTGGAGACTCACAGAAAACAGCTGAAGACTGGAAGAAATGAGTATTAGAATAAATTCTGGCCTGTGGGAGGTTTGCAGCACTGCTGGCTGCATGTACAGATGTTTCTGACATGGCTCAGCTTACAGAATATGTGCATTGTTTCAGGGATGGACTGGGAACTGCTTTGTGAGTTACTACAGGGAAGATCCATCCAAGTAGACTCAACATGTTCTCAATAGCACTTCACAAGAAATGATGTTTTAAGGGAAAACTCTGCAAGTGTTCTATGTGTAACCTTTACACTGAATCCTTTTAGTTTTTTATTCCAGTATAAGCAGTCACTCCACCACCACACATGGAACTCCTTCACTACATCATTCACAGGCAAACTAAGGCAGCAACACTGGAGCCCGAAGTGCTACAGGATGTCACCTACTGACCATGTAATCTTATAAACCCAAGATCTTTAAGTAGTAGCATCTCTACAAAACCTTACAACAGGATGGCAGAGTGACCATGATATCCCTATTCCCACACTGAGTTTTGCTACTCATCCTGTGGCAAAGTGTTTCAAAGAGTTTGGATGCATTATGGGTTTTGTCCACAAAGACAACTGTTCAAAATTTGCTGATCTTTGTCAGATGACAACTGGCTGTCAGTAATGTGTTACCTATGAGGTATTTTCAAATAAATACACCAGGTGAAGTTGGAATTTTAATAGTGAGCAAGAAAGTAACAGCTTTTCAAAAGAAACTGGCTCTACAGAGGCTGTTTTGAAAACAGAATTTGGGATTTTTATCCACTGTTGGGTAATTTTGTCTGTGAAAATTACACTCAACCTATAAAAACCTCTGAAAGCTGTGCATAATTTCCAAAACTTTAAAATATTAAAAAAAAACCTAAACCTGTTTAAAAAAAGAGGGGAGGGGAGGGGAGGGGAGGGGAGGGGAGGGGAGGGGAGGGGAGGGGAGGGGAGGGGAGGGGAGGGGAGGGGAGGGGAGGGGAGGGGAGGGGAGGGGAGGGGAGGGGAGGGGAGGGGAGGGGAGAGGAGGGGAGAGGAGGGGAGAGGAGGGGAGAGGAGAGGAGAGGAGAGGAGAGGAGAGGAGAGGAGAGGAGAGGAGAGGAGAGGAGAGGAGAGGAGAGGAGAGGAGAGGAGAGGAGAGGAGAGGAGAGGAGAGGAGAGGAGAGGAGAGGAGAGGAGAGGAGAGGAGAGGAGAGGAGAGGAGAGGAGAGGAGAGGAGAGGAGAGGAGAGGAGAGGAGAGGAGAGGAGAGGAGAGGAGAGGAGAGGAGAGGAGAGGAGAGGAGAGGAGAGGAGAGGAGAGGAGAGGAAGAGCAACATCTTCCCATTAGCCTGCAAGAACAACTGATTGACATCTGGGAAGATGAAAATTTATTAGATGAATTCCAAAAAGAACCTTTGAATAGTTAGTGCATAGGAGTGGAAATTTAGTATCATGATTTAGTAAGCACAACCAACAATGCACTTCTGCCACTTGCATCTATGGCCATTAAAACCCAGGATTGAAATAAACTGAATTTCAAACCAGCCCTTCAGTATCCAACTGATAAACCAACATTTAAAAAACAATAGTGGGGCATATTCAGTCCCATAGCTCTCACTAAATGATTCCTGAATGAGAGAAAAAAAAGGGTTTTGCTAAAAAAATAAAACTTTCTGAAGTGTTTGTCTTGTCCTTTCTCAATTTCTATTTTTTGGAGTATGTTCTATATTAGTACAGCAGCATATGTGGATAATTTATAAATGATATACATAGTCTGGGGGTGTGAGTTCACAAATCTTTTACTGACAAGGGCATGAGATAAAAAAAATCTTCAGAAACCACTGCATTAAATGAAAACCTGGTAGGCTGGCAACACTATTCCAGAGAAATTAAGGCCATGGCTGATTGTACTGAGATCCACATGGAAACAGTGTTTTGGTTTTAGTTTTCAGCATAAAGTGGCAGGGGGTTTTGCCCTCGTGGGCAGATGGCATTTGTAACGCTGCAAACTGCAATCCATGTTGGAACAAGAATGATAATGGCATAGGCAGAACACTTTGTTCCTGCACAGATATCCACAGCCACTGTCAGAGCCTGAACTTACAGTGCCCCAGCATGGCCTGCTGGCACCCCCAGGGCACCCCCACCCTTCCAACTCAGGGCACACCCCCTTGCTCTGTGTTAAATAATGTCCAACAGACAGTTCACCTTAACCACACTCATACCATAATCAAGGTATTTTCCTGCCTTGCAGTTCACCTTAACCACACACCTGTACCACAATCAAGGTATTTTCCTGTCTTGTCTCTTTGCCACTAAAGCCCTGCCATTCCCTTGGGAGTGCTCTTAAAAAGTCAGCTTAAGTTGACAGACTATTCTGAATTGGAAGGGACCCACAAGGATCATCGAGTCCAACTCAAGTCAATGGCCCACAAAGGGGATTGAACCCATGACCTTGCCATTATTACAACCAAGTTTTACCCAACTGAGCTGATCTCAGTTTTCCACATGGAAAACTCTCAGAATACATTCCCTGCCCAGGCCTTCCCAATTTTTGAATGCTTTGTTTTGTGGGATTCCTTACAGAAAAGCAAGTGACTTGTGAAACTTCAATCCCATTGTTTCTTATTGCTTTTTTGTCAAGCAGAACTGCTTAAAATCTGGTTAGCACCTGGACCACCACAGCAATTAATACAAACAGGCTGCTGAAAGTCTTTGCTTTCAAGAAGTAAAGAACTAGAATTTTAAGAGCACTATTCAAAGAGAAGTCATCTGAGAACCAGCACTGTCTTCAACAGGCACCAGCACTTCTGTCAGACATTGCTGAGCTGCCTTTCCTGCTTCCACTCCTGCCAAGTGCCACCTCAGCCCTTTCCTGCCACACAGCACTTGGCACATTTAAATTGAACAAAGGGAAAAGGTACTTGCCATAAATTACTTTAAGACCAATGAATGTTTCCAGCTGTACAAATTCAAGCCAGCAAGTTTTGGAACAGTTTTATGTTTATATTTAGAGCATCTATACACAAACTTTAAATTTCACATTCTGGAAAAACCAGAACTTTCCAAGACCACAGTATGAGATGGACTTGAGGTAGCTGAGACAAAGGGTTATTTGCCATATTACAGACACCAACTCCCAAGCAAGGTAGAGAGAGATCATTATAAGAAAATCAACAAGAATATGTAATAAGCAAGACATTATAAAGCTCTGAAGACCTTTCTAAGCTAAAGACAACCCCGTTGTTTAAGAGGTTCTCACACCACTACACCAAATCCTTCAGCAAAGCACCAAACACTTTGATACACTGGAGCAACAAATCTCTACCTCAGCTGACAAATGTAACTTGTTATTCAACTTGAAAAACTAATCAGTCCTTGTAGTACCATTGATTCTTTATCATCTCAATTGTTATTTGCTGTGATTCAGAACACTGAGAGCCTCCTGTATTCCTGGGCTATGTGTCACTTTTCCATGGAATTGAGAAATCTCAGCCTTACCAAAGTTGTCAGAGAGAAAGACATGAGGTTCATTTACAATTCACTTCAGCTCCCACTTTCTCCCTGTGCCCAAACACAGAAAGATGAGCTACCTACTGAGAATGAAAGGAAGGCACTTTCAAGAGCCAGCCTGACCCATCCTGGCAGAAATTCATCCAGTTGCTGCCAAGTCAAGGCACTACAAGTCAGTCAGCACTGTGATACTGTAAAGATATTTTAAGACAAGACTTACTGTTGTGTAGTCACCCTCACCTTGTGGAGTCAGTCAGTGCATTTTCCAGCTTTCTGAAGGTGCTTGAGTGAAACGTGCTGGAGCTTTGAGAATCGAGGGGGTGGATCTCTGGGGGTGAAATCCCAGCTTGCAACTGGAAGTGGAAAATATCAAAGTGTTATCACAATTGCTTCAAGCATGCAGGCCAACTCAGACTCAATTCCAAGATAAGCACGTTGCACACAGCACAGCCAGGGAAATGCTTCTCTGACACTGCTGTGAAATGGGTTTTCAGCAGCATTAGCAGGGGCAGAGACCTGGAAAATCCATTGTACACAGTGTCAGAACTCCCCACAGGCTTCTCACCACCTCCTCATCCCCAGCACATCAGTCCCACCCCAAAGGTGTCCCTGCACCCAGAGACAAAAGGTCTCACTGCTGATCAGAGCCAGGATTTCCCAACACCCTGTGGATCAGCCTAACACATCTAAGGAGCCTGGGCTACCTTCAAGGCATCTCTGAAAAATGAATGGTTTGTTCAATTACAACAATAAAAAGAAAACATACAAGAGCTTAAGACGTGCCATGACATCCATAACCATAATCTCATCCTTGCAAAAGCCCAGATTATTCTGCTTAGCATTGCCTCTGGAACTTGGAAGCCAAACTACTCTGAAAAAACCCTCTGCTTTATCATTTGCACCTCCCTTGTCCCCAAAAATTCCTCAGTTCAGTGTAATTTTTATGTGGGCAAAAGCAGAATCTCAGAGGTAAAAATCTGCATTCTCCTTCAGGTCCCAACAGATAGGACAACTTGAAACTGCAATTTCCAGCTCCAAAGCAGCAACATTTGTCCCAAGTGACACACTAAAATCCAAATGCAAACAAATGAAATGTAATACTGCCTTATTAAGAGAGCCTCCCCCTATTTGCAACAACACCCAGCCACTCTGCTTGCTGTTCTCAATTTGCATCAGCATTCTATTGTCTGCAGAAACATGCATAAGCAGACTTGCCAAACCTCTTAAAGATTCAAAGGCCGGGAAAAGAAAAGAATTTCTGAGGGCTGGATACAGTGGTCTGTAAACACATTCACACTTCTTCCCTAATTACAGCCTGGTGCAAAGGCAGCATCTGAGAAACAGTTCTGAGCAAGAAACTCTGCATAGTAAAGAAAAAAATCATCGAGCTGTCCACACATTTGGCAGTTTTCCAACTATCTCTGAGGGTCAGACAGGACTGGGAGCTGAGAACTACCTCAAGTGGTGTTTTCAGAATTGAAATGCTAAATTTATGGATGCTCCAGCAAATGGTATTGCTCACATTTCATGAACATACATATTAGACACTACAATGCCCCAGGAAGGAATGGAGGAGGATGTTTGTACCCACTGTCTAGATCTGATCACTAATTAGGCACTGTCACTTTTGCAAGCCACCCAGCCTTTGCATTTGCACAGATTTAATAGGTTTATGTTATATAGGTAAGTACATAAAGTAATATAATCCACACATTAATGGCTCAGAACACCCCTGCTATGTGGAGTCAAATCTTTGCAGAAACAATACCAAATAAGAGAAGATCTTCACAGCAAAAATTCTAAGTCATCGTGAAGATTATGCAGTTCAAGCCATAGCACAGCCAGACAGTTCTTTCAAGTCTGCTCCTCCCACTCCAAAATAAGACTTGAATCTACTGTAGTGCTGTTTTGTTCTCATCAGTTATATTTATAACTATAGCTGCATTTCCTAATATAAGTAGAATTCAGTGATTAGATTAGCTGGCAAATGATGAAAGAAGTCTGAGTAGAACTGTACAACAAACCAAGCTCAGAGTAAAATTACTTAATCCCTTGCAGTTCAAATGCAAGTTCATCTTTCTCAACATCATCTCCTCGTAACCAATCTATCCATCACACACACACACCACAAAACCTCTCGCCCTCTCAGGCACTACTACAGTGCAATGGCAACGTTTCAAATCAACTTAAATTAGGCTGCACTACATTCCATTACATGATATCATGCAACAGATGTTACTCTAAGAACACACAGGACAATTATTCAGGATAAACTGCTGTAATTTGAATGGTGAAATGAAGGGGTACCCTATGTGAAATTGCTTTATCAAATTGTATACTGAGATTCAGAACATGAAGAGTGCCCTAGTTTGCTCAGACACTTCAATTGGCAACCAGGAACAAGAAGTAAATTCTTATCTCAGGTAAGCTCAGTAATTTTGTTATCAATACATAAGCTAGAATTCCACTTAACCCTTTAGTTCTGCAGTGAGCAGTGATTAAATGAGGCATTAGGAAGCCCAAATGAAATGCACTTCCAAGAGGCAAAAGACATCCTTCCTCTCTCCTCAGCTGTGCTAACCTTCCATCCCCCTTGAAAATGGCATGTTCTGAAAATCAAAGCAGAAAAGGAAGTTCAGCCAACTTAACTTAGTCAACTGAGCTAAGAGCTGTTCTGTTGGAAGAATGGCTGACTGTTACCTTAAACAGATATGAGGCTTCCCATACAGTACAATTTGTAAGGTATTTAAAATTGACACTGGCAGCTTGCACAGGTGTGAAGAACTGATGTTTTACACAAGCAAGAGCACTCTCAGAAATGCGTTGCTTCTTTGTTTTTAAATCATGGGGACACTGTTGCACAGTTGTTGGGCTCTTTTGATGATGCACAACTCCCCAACGCCCTTAAGTAACACACTTCCAAACTCAGGACTGGCTTTCTGGTTTGAAATTTAATATGGCTCAAACTCGGCTCTAAAACATAGGTCTGCAAAATAAACTTTAAAAAGGTTTGGAGGGAAGTGGTCAATTGTGCAATCCAACAAGAGGGTTTTTGAAATCAATGAACATTCCCGCAATCTTTCTGACTGGACGTCGCGGCAGCGTTTGAACACACAAAAAAGTAAAGCCTGAAGAAGCTGAAATGGCTGGTCAGCAGAACAAAAATGCTACACAAGGTGAGCACAGAGCCAGCAGAGTTCCCATCAGGTGTTCCTCCACAGGAAAGGCAGTCCTGCACGCCAGACATCGGCTGGGGCAGCACGGAGGAGGCAGAACCCCCAACCCACGGAGCTACAGCCCCTCCGCAAGCCCCCGGGGGGCTTTGCTTTGCTCAGTCCCGGGCACGGAGCCCCACCGGGAACCTAGACCCGAGCAGGCTCGGGGGGAACGGAGGGGCTGTGGAGGAGCTCGGCTGCCCGTACATCCGTCCGTCCATCCATCCGTCCCTCTATCCTCCCACCCATCCCGTGTGCCTGCCCTCCCTCCCTCCCTGCGGGACCGCCCCGCGCCCCCCGCGCCGGGGGACGCTGCGGGCACAGACCCGGGGGGTGGGTACAGATCCACGCGTATGCGGACGCAGCACGACCGTCCTTGGGAGGTCGTCGCTTTCCAGGGTGTAGCGAAAAGATTTTTCACCCACTGCGGCCGCCGCCAACCCCGAACAGCTCCGTGCCCCGGGCCGGCCCACCCGCAATACCCACGCCAGGGAGCGGCCGTCCCAGCAGCTTCTGCCACCGCACCGGGGCATGCCGAGCACCGCGGGATCCTTCCCGGCCCGGCCCCGCTCCTGGTCAGGGGTCGCTGAGCCGGGGCCGCCCCCCGAGGTCAGCCCGCGGGGTCCCGCACGGTCCCGGGCCGGGCTGCGCTCTAGGGACCCGCAACTTGTTGGTCGGGCAGCGCTGTCTGGGGAGAGGCTGTGCTGGGGCACCAGCGGGGCTGCGGGGCACGGGGGAGCACCGAGGCTGCGAGGAAGCACCGGGGCACGGGGGGGCTGCGGGGCACAAGGGGGGCACCGGAGCTGCGGGGCACGGGGCAAACACCGGGGCTGCGGGGCACGGGGCAAACACCGGGGCTGCGGGGCACGGGGCAAACACCGGGGCTGCGGGGCACGGGGGAGCGCGGTGTTCGAGCCCCGAATCCTGAACCCCGCACCCCGAGTCGTACCTATACCCCGAGCTCCAAACCCTGAGCCCTGCGCCCCGAGCGGTACCTACACCCCGAGCTCCAAACCCGAGCCCCGCACCCCGAGCCGTGCCTGCACCCCGAGCCACGCACCCCGAGCTCCAAACCCGAGCCCCGCACCCCGAGCCATGCCTGCACCCCGAGCTCCAAACCCGAGCCTCGCACCCCGAGGCGTGCCTGCACCCCGAGCCCCAAACCCTGAGCCGTGCACCCAGAGCCTCGCACCCCGAGCCGTGCCCGCTACCTGCACCCCCTCACCCCATACCCGCTCCCGCCCCGCGCGTTCCCGTTCTCGCTCCCGCTCGGCGCGGACCGCCCGCTCCGCTCCGTGGCTGCGCAGCGCCGGGGCAGGGCGAGGGTCCCCGAGGGCTCCTACCGGGAACGGCGTTACTGCGGCACCGCGAGGCGCACCAGCCCCGCCACTCTCCCGTCCGTCCCTCCGTCTGTCCGTCCGCCCCCGCCTGTTGCCGCTCCCGCAGCCGCCGCGGTGCGGGCTCGCGGCGCAGACCCCCGGCGGGGAGGGCAGGAAGCGCGTCATCACTGCGGGCCGCTCCGCCGCCCTCCGCACCGCCCGGCACGGCTCGGCTCGGCTCGGCTCGGCTCGGCTCGGTACCCGCGGGGCTCGGGCACCGCCGGGACCTGCCTCGGGCACGGGCGGCCCCGCCGCCCTCCGCACCGCCCGGCAAGGCTCGGCTCGGCTCGGTACCCGCGGGGCTCGGGCACCAGGAGGCCGCTCCGCCGCCCTCCTCACCGCCTGGCACCACCCGGCTCGGCACCAGCCCGGCACCCGCGGGCACCGGCAGCAAGGGCTCCTCGGAGAGAGCGGGAGGAGGAGGGGGAGGAAGGCCGGAGCAACCCCGCGAGGAGGGCAGTGAGCCCCACAGGGCGCCCATAGCCGGGCCCGAGACAGCGCCGAGCCTCCCGGGGCAGTGCCGAGTCCCCTCATGGCAGAAGAGACCCGGGGGCAGAGGAGCCCCATGAGGCAGAGCGGAGTCCCTCGGGGCAATGCCGAACCCCCCAGGACAGTGCCGAGCCCCCCGGGGCACAGCGGAGCCCGCTGAGGCAGTGCCGAGTCCCCTCATGGCAGTGGAGCCCTCCGAGGCAGTGCCGAGTCCCCTCATGGCAGTGGAGCCCTCCGAGGCAGTGCCGAGTCCCCTCATGGCAGTGGAGCCCTCCGAGGCAGTGCCGAGTCCCCTCATGGCAGTGGAGCCCTCCGGGGCAGAGGGGCCCCCCGGGCAGAGGAGCCCCCCCGAGCCCGCGCCCTGCCCGGGGCCAGCCACAGCCACACAGAGCCCGCACCACCCGCGGGCTGTGCCATGCTGGGCACACACACAGAATCCACCAGGCTGGAAAGCCCTCCAGCATCCCGAATCCACGCTGTGCCCAACACCCCCTGTGTCACCCAGACCACGGCACTCGGTGCCACCTCCTGGCTCTCCTGAAGCACCTCGGGGTCGGTGACTCCAACAGCCCCTTCCAAAGCCTAATCACCCTTTCTGTGAAGAAATTCTTCCTCCAGTCCAGCCTAAACCGCCTCTGGTGCAATTTGAAGCCATTTCCTCTCATCCTGTCACTCGTTGCCTTGAAAAGAGCCCCCCTCCCGCCGGCTCCCCCTTCCTGTCAGAGAGTTGCAGAGAGGGAAAAGGTCCCCCTTGAGCCTCCTCTTTTCCAGGCTGAGCCCCCTCAGCTGCTTCTGGTGCTCCAGATCCTTCCCAGCTCTGCTGTCCTTCCCTGTGCTCACTCTCTCCCCTCCATGTCCTTCCTGAACTGAGGGGCTCAGGACTGGACACAGCACTGGAGATGTGGCCTCACCAGTGTGAAACTGCAATTGTTAAAAATCACGCAATTAAAATAATTTAATCTGATTTAACTGAAGTACAGCCATTAGTACATATTTTTACTTGTAACCAGATTAAAGATTTGCCTCAGTCTACAGCTGGTTTTGCTTTCCAGAGTAATTTTGCTCCAACAAATCACCCTGAAGACTGAACTCCCAAGAAACTCCAGGGTGACACAATCCAGGGTAAGTTATACAGCTTTATCACCACACCTCTTGGTGGGCATGTTTTGGGCAGCCTGTAGTTACAAAGCTAACAGATTATCCTTTACACACACCCTACAGCATTAAAAGTGTCACAAAGTTGCCATCCATAACAGGCACCCAAAGGTGTATCAGCTTCAGCAAAGGAACGAGTGTCTGCCCTGGTTATAAACACTGAGGTGGTCCAGGGTTTGCTTTGTATTTTGACAATATACCTGGTGTAGACTTGAGTTACTATTATCATATTTGTTACTAAAGAGATACTCTCCTGTCTGTTATTAAGCAACCACTGTAGCATTTCTTGGGGTTTAGAGGCAGTTTTGCAGATGAGTTACCTGTCAACAGCCATAACATTTGCATAAAGAGTGTTTGGAGTTTCTTTTGTGATTTTGGTTGGTTAGTTGGGTTTTTTCCCCCAGCCTTTTACTACCATGATGATAAGCTTCCATCAGTGAGGTTTTCCCTATTTGGCATACAACTTTAACTTTCCTCTTAAAAAAGATTATATATTATAAATTCAGCTTTTCTCTTTGTGCAGTATTATCCAATTCCTGCAATATTGCTTCAAAAGAAACTTGCCCTCCTCCATGGCTATACTTGCCTGCCTTAGCTCCTTCTGCCTTCCCTTTTAAACCTTTTCCCAGCCTGTGTGTTCTCTCACACAGCAACATGCAAGGCCACAATTCCAGTTTCTATTACCCTTTCCACTGCCGTGCTCTCCTGTTTCCTCTCAGTTCACAGGAAGGCTGTTTAAACCTCTGTGCTGCATCGGCCTCCAAACAGCTACTTTGAAATCTCTGCAAGGACACTGAGCAAAATGTCAGAAAAATACCCCCCAAATCCCAAAGAACAAAACTTTCCTACAATGTGGAGTGCAGTGGCAAGACCAGGCTCCCCTGGATCATTTCTGTGTCTTGCTGCTCCCAATACAGCAGTGTGTCTGGACACATACCCTGTCTCCCTTTGTACCCACCCAGTGACTTACTTTGGGGCACAAACCAGCTTTCCTTTCCCCTACGAGGTGTTCTGAGCACATTCTGCAGTTACAATCCATGAGAGAACTCTCACAATAATAAACAAAGTGTTCTGTCAATCTGTTGAGTCAGGATCCAGCTGTTCTTATGCCAGTAATAAGGAATATCCATATTTTTGCTTCATTATAGTGGATAGAGAGAACAGAAGTAAAACTTCCTGGTTTCTTGACAGTATTTCAGCTGATAAATTTTGCAGATAGGTGCACTTCCCTTGAAAAAAGTAATAGCAACCTTATAGATGAATCTGAAAGTGCTTATATAAATGTATTCGTAAGACCTGACACTTCTTTAGGATTTCTACAGAAATTTTGGTCTTTTTTTTCCTGTTAAGTCTTCCACTGCTTTCCTGGAGTACAGTTAAGCTGATTTTGCCAGTCATAGCTGTGGAGTTTGAGATATGAGCATCTGCGTGGCATAATAATCTCCTGAGAGTAAATCAGACTCCAGTTGCAGTTACCAGCTGTGACAGGTAATGTTTATGATTCATTCTGATGGAGTGGAAAATAACATTAAAAACAAAAAAAACCCCACAGCATTTCTGAGCTTTATTTGTATTCAGGGAACATTCTGTTGGACACCTGACTTCACTTCTGAGGTTGTTTTCCTTCCATCCCAGCTATTCTAACACTTTATTTTTCCATCTTCTAAATACTAAACCCCAGAGCTTTAGGGGGAATTGTGCTTTGTCAGAGCAAGAGCCACAACATCCTGATGGCCTTCTTGGAAGTGAAATGGGACTGGTGTGTGAACACCAGGGATGTTCTCCCATGGTTTGCCAGGTGGGACAGTAGGGTTGGGGATGGGGGTTTTTCCCTCCCTCCCCAGCTCAGGAGGCAGATTTTAATCAATCTCCAAGAACAGTCACAAAGCGTCCACACAAACTGGCCATAAATGACATCATACCTGCTCAGAGCCTTCTGTTCATCCTTGTATTGAAAGGACTTCAGCATTCTGGTCCTTGAAATATCCTGTGGGTGAACACAACCATATCTGCTGAGGATTTGGGTGCATCAGAACTCAGGCAAGTGTGGGTGCAGGGCTCCAAGAAAGTATGGGATGAACAGTTCTCTCATCTGTCCCTTCAAATACATTTTAAATCCTGGTCTCGGGACTAGCCCATTAAATGCAGCACAAGCCATACCCAAGCACACAAACCAGATTCTGTGTGTGTGACAAGACTATTGCAATAATTACATAGAAAACTTTGAAAGATGTACTTAAGACACTCATCTATACAATGACATTTACAAGGAGCCAAACATCCCTGATGAATAATATTAAGCAAAACTCAGCCCTGCCATTATTGCTTTAGCACAAATGGCCTGCAATGTTTCTTAGTGCTCTAACAGCCCTTTATGGCCCTGACCAACCTCACCTGGGGCCTCCACCCACACCTTCTGCCCACGTGGCCCAGGAGCTCCATTTCAGCTCAGCCCCTGGCCCTTAGTCCCTGTGTGAGCTGGGAGGACTGTTTCTCTTTAGTTATGGGCCCTGTGAGCTACACTGGTAGACTAAATTTCTGTCTTAGCTTTGAATTTTCTTTGTTTATGGACCTGCTGTGAAGACCACTGTGTCTGATCCTGGTTACCTTCACTAGGCATTATCCTGGCCTGGGGGTTGATTTCCTGGCTGCATCTTGGAGCTGCCTTATGGGCATCAACCTTACAGGGCTCTGATACTCTTGCTTGGGCACTGTAGGGTGGCTTCTGATTTCCTTTGCTCTGGGCCAAGAGATGCTGCAGCATCTTGGTGTAGCTGGTTCTGGTGTTCTACCAGCCTTATTGGGAAGTGTCATTGAGGATCCTCCAGTCCAGGAACGTGGTGTTAATTCAGATGGGCTCTTATTGCTCTGCTCTCTTTGGTCATAATAAGCAAGTAGATTGTAATTCTGACTATATTAAAATTGTAAGTCTATAGTTGGAAGCTTTTTCTTTCCTCTGCTTGACTAACACCTAATTAGGTGTTCCTGAAAAGATGGATAATCTCTTTGGGGTTCTTGTACTCTCCTCTGTGTCATTATAACTTTATGCTTTTCAAAATCTGTTGTAGCCCTCTCTAGTCTTTTTAACTTGAATTTGTGAATCCTACTAGCTCCCTAGATAACTTCTGCCCTTCTGATACTGAGCTGGTTAGGATCTGATTTGTATTTGTACACAGGCTTTTTCTTTTCTCTTTGAACCTCTCTTTACCAACTGATGACTTTGAACCTCTCTTTACCAACTTAATGACATTGGAACATATCTTCAGTTTGTTCCAATCTTTCTGGTTTCTGAAGGCTTTCCTTTAGTGCTCAGACTTTCCTTTAGTATTTCAAACTGCAGAGCTTGGGTCTGCTAACTTGGAGTCTGCACAACAGGTGTCTTTTTGATGCCACTGTGGGCAGTTCAGGGGCTTTACAAAGACTGAATTATCTCTGCTCCCTTCAGTCATATTGCTGTCACTTGAGTTTGGGTCACCAGCCTCCCCTCCTTCTCTTCCTTGGGCAACATCCCAAGAGCTCCCTGTGCTGAGAGGCAGTGGCAGCAAAGGGCCAAGGCACAGAGGAAGGAGGATGGGTCTCATTTTTCTCCCCCATTACTCACCTCCACCTGTAGCTGGTGGGTGTAAAATACCCTGTACAACATCCTGTGCTCAACATATTTCCTGAAGGTCTTGAGCATGTGAGAGGAAAGTGGAACTCTGGGTAACAATTTGACTGCTTGCCTGGTGTAGACCTTACTCCTGTTTTCCTTTCAGGCAACATCCACCTTCCTTATCCTTCCATACCATTGCACTGTACAGACCCCACAGCATTGTTGTGCTACAGCATCCATGGCCTTAATTTACATTGCCTTTTTCAATCTTGTAATAATTGGACCTTCCAGTAAACTTTGCACTGTTCCTGCTCAAGATCCAGCTCTGTGAGGGAGCAGGTTATTATTAAGAGGCATTACAGCATTGCTGAATGTTACTCTTTCAGAAGTTATTTCATTATTAAAAAATTCTCTTTGAATGTCTGCCCTTAACAGAGACATTGGATGACTGAGGGTTTCCTATCTGTCTCATCTTATATGAGCAGGCTTACAGTGTTCTAGGTCATGCCCAAAGTTGTAGCAATCTTGTCATGCCCTAACCAATTTTTCCTGGCTCTGCTAATTCTAGGTATGATGGAAAGACAATGCACAGTCTGTCAATGCAGGATCAGCTGATCTTATCAAATTCTTTTTTAGCTCCCTGGTTACAAAATGCAATATGAAAGAGAAATTGTGTTTCTCTCTCATAGTGGTTGTTGTATCTGCAGAAAACCAGACACTTCTAAATGAGAAAAAGAGTTTACAGGGTTAACATCTCTGGTAAGGAATACTCAAGAACAAGACTGCAGAAAACAAAGGAGATGTTTTGCTATCTAAACTTCAAGGGAACAGCAGTTTCAAGAGCTCAAAGAGAATGAAGGATAGGATTGTAATTCAGATCTGGTTCCCACAGAAAATGTCAGTCCCAGCCAAGTTAATGGGACACAGATTTGGCAATGTGGGAGGTCAGGAGTCTAAGAACATCCCTCCCAATTCCATCCCACACAGTACCCGCAGTGGCAGGGCCATAAACTGAGCCCCCAGTCAACCACTCTGCTGCTCAGTGTGGTGTTTGTATCATCAGAAATATCCTGCCTCCCAAACAGTGTTCTCTGTAGTGCTGCCCCTCAGAAGGCAACTCAAGTTGCCTTTTGATTAGAAGTCCCCTGTGGCTTCTGATAAACATATTAACATTTATGTTTTGCAGCTGATCTGTGTTCTGGTCTGATGAGCCCTCCCAGTCTTTCAGAGCTGCTGCAAGAAGGATCAGGAAATAACCAGGACTGTTGTCCAAAACCCTGCATGCATCTAAGTGATAATTCTAAATATGAACAGTAAGTAATACTGAGTTTTGAGTTCCACATATTCCTGAGTATAAAAACATACACTTTTCCAGGTTGTTTTTTAAAACATCTACCAAATTAGTGTTTATTTTTCAAAGTCTGGCTATCTCTTTTTCTCTTGTCCATTATCCAGAGGCAGAACATAATTTACTGCACAAATTGCACATGCAAATATTGTTACAGTTTTGAAAATAGAATTTAGCCCTCTAAACTGCTTGGCTATTAGATGGAGTGATCCAAATTGGATGTGACTTGCATGGAATTATGTTGAACTCTTTGCTTTGTCTGAAATTCATATCATGCAGCAATAATGGTGTTTTTTCAATTGCCTGTATTTTCAGGATGCTGATAAAGCACTGGAGAAGTGCCAGGGATTTTAGGAAATACATTGCTCTTTCCCTGGCTCCCCAGATGTTACAGTACATTAACTTGGTTTCTGGAATGAAGAGTAATTTTTACTGTATTTCTGTAACTATTGTGGTTCAGTGTTAGAGAAAAATCTTTACCATTACAATTGTTAGTGCCTTGTCTTCAAACAAGTAATTTAGATAACATGCACTATAGGGTATGTAACTCTGTTTGCTTTCTCTTTTACAATCTCCTTCAATGACTGGCAATTGCACCTCCATTTTATCATGGGATTTTATTATTCAGAATTATCAATTATATGTTGTGATTTATAGCAGCAAAAGTCTTTGATGCTTTTAAACAGTGAAACACAGAATTGGACATATTTAAATGAATCCAACAGATGCATTGGCTGAGTCTGTGTGGTACCAGAGGACAGAGCTATAGCTGACACAGGATTATTTCCTGCTGGAGCTTTGCCAACATAAAATTGGCATCAGTTGTGCTATTCTTTATTGGGAGTCTCCTCGTGTGTGTGTGTGTGTGTGTGTGTGTGTGTGTGTGTGTGTGTGTGTGTGTGTGTGTGTGTGTGTGTTTAATGAAGCGCTCCCATCTGGCCCCGGGGTAGCTCCCTGCGTGCAGGTACTGCGGCTCTTCCGAGGCACTTCTGATTTGCAAACTTTGCGCTCGAGAGAAAACATCGCAGACAATCCGCTCTGGGACTGTGTGTTGCTTTAGTGCCACTTTAGCATTCCTTGGCCTTTGCAAAGCTGAAGTATTCGCCGAGCTTTGTTCCTTCCTGTGCTTCCCGTCCAAGTGCTGAGCTCCCTTTATGGGCGTCCAGGGAGTTCCATGGCACAGCCCCAGGCTCGGGCACTGCTGCTCCTGAGCCGAGGGATGCGATTCTAAACAAGGAGCTGTGCTTTGGGATGGTTACCCCGAGAGAAGGCATGTGGAGGAGCAGGGAGACACCCACGGGAGGGCATGTGAGGGGGCAGGGAGACACCCATGGGAGGGCATGTGGGGGGGCAGAGTGCAGGTGGACACCCATCATTTCTGGCATGCCCATTATTGATGCAAGGGATGGATCCCAGGACAAGGAGCTGTGCTTTGGGATGGTTACCCCATAGGAGGGCACGTGGAGGGGCAGGCAGACACCCATGGGAGGGTATGTGGAGGGGCAGGGAGACACCCATCATCTCTGCCCCAGGCTCTGGCACTGCTTATTGGTGTGAGGGATGGATCCCAGGACAAGGAGCTGTGCTTTGGGATGGTTACCCCGAGGGAGGGCACGTGGAGGGGCAGGCAGACACCCATGGGAGGGCATGTGGGGGGGCAGAGTGCAGGTGGACACCCATCATCTCTGCCCCAGGCTCTGGCACTGCCTGTTATTGATGCGAGGGATGGATCCCAGGACAAGGAGCTGTGCTTTGGGATGGTTACCCCGAGGGAGGGCACATGGTGAGATTTCTGTCATCTCTGCTGTTGGGAGCAGAGTGCCCGTGCTGTGCCCCTGTTCCTCCCCATGTCCCTGTCCTTGGTGTCACCCACAGTGGGTGCTGGGGCCAGCTGGGACAGGCTGTGGGCATGGGCAGGGGGGTTTGGGTTTTGTGTCAAGGCTTTTTCCCACAGCAAGAGGGAGGCCCTGCTGAGTCCTTACTTTTGCTGGCTTTAATTTAAACTAACTTTTCATGTACCTGAGAATCTGTTTGGACATCTGTCTAGATATTTGGATTCTATTGGGTGTCTTGTTGGTTTTGGTTTGGGGTTTTTTTGTATGTGACCCAAATCCTCAGGCCTGCTCAAACAAGAGAAATAGAAAAATTCTTCCTTTTCCTTTTTGCTAAGCAATGTAAGTACATACAAACATAAGTTATTGTGGGGTAGAAATGTGCTTGTGCTCTTGCTTAACAGTGCTGAGAAATACCTAAACTGAGAGAGAAAAAAATGGGGGGATGGAAGATAAGGGAATTTCTTCTAGTTGGTGGCAATGCTTTGAATAGTCTCAAGAGCTCTGAAGGAACTGCAAAATGTGACTGAAATTTCACTCCATAAATCAAGTGTGTGCATAGAACCACACAGTCAGAAACTTGGGGGACAAAAGGGGTAACTCTGGAGAGGGCAGTAGGTTCTTCAAGGTGCATTTCTAAAATAAAGTCTTCAGTCAGTTTACCCAGTGCCATCCACATGGGGGAAGAATGCAACACTCTAAAAACCTGATGAAGCAGATCAGCTTTTACGAGGCTTGTGTGGGAAGGAAAGAGCCACTCCTGCCATTAAGTGGGAGACTATAATTATACATAATTCATAACTTCTGCATAATGTATCCTAAGGGTAAATGTGCAAGTGGAGCCCTGGACTAGGAGTGCTGAGCAAGCAGCCTCTACCTGTGTGTTTTGTGCCCATCAGGATGGCTTGGATTTAACTGAAGTGATGTCTGGATCCTGTGGCATTCTTTGCAGCCCATTTTATAGACATTTGTGCTGGTGCTGTTATTTCTGCTTTCTGCTCTAATCACAGCTCATCTTGTTTGTGCATACTGAACCAGCTTTATAACAGTCTCAACCAAGTAATTAATCACTTCTGTTTATGATTATCAAATTCATATATAATCAGCTTTTTAGCCATGGGAATAGCAAATTAGATCTTACCTCAGTAAAATGAAAGATTCATGCTCTTCATGTGAAATCACAGACACCACACAATTAATGTAATCATGTAAGTTATATTTTTATAAAAAATGAAATCACTGCATCACTTTGGTTTCCTATGAGTCCTTATCTTAGACTGCTTCAACAGTAAGCTCCCTTTTCTGTGCCTTCATTGATGAATCCCTTGACTGCTGTGGTCTCTTGTTGATGTATTAAGTCAATAATGATTTAACAACCTTTCTTAAATTGTCCCAGCAGTTACTAATGAGAACTCTATTAGTTCTGGCATGCCCAGGGTCTGGAGGGAGCAGAAGTAGAACAGCCATGACTGTTAATTCTGTGCTCAGCTGTGAGTTATCTTTGTAAACTTCTGGGTTTTGGGGACATTTTGGCTTTCAGGGTTGGCCTCCTTTATGTTCAGCTGCCCCATTTCCTGCTGGGTGGTGGGAACCCAAGGATGGCTGGCATTGCTCCTGCTTCAAGCATGTTCCCTGCATTTCTCCAGGAAGCCTGTGCTGCCACCAAGCTCCTTTAGGGACAGGAGTCCCTGGAAGGGGCCATTTCCATGGCTTTTCTGCTGCCTGTGCAGTGCAGGTGAGTGCCCTGGGGCAGCAAATGTACACGGGACATGCTGGGCCAAACATTCTCCAACCTCTTCCATTTTAAAGCTCTCAGAACAGCAGAGTCTTTAAATCTGCTAATTATAATCAGGCCTTGTGTATTTGGCAGCTTTCCCTTAGTCCCTAACTGGCTTTGCTGTTTCTGCCAAGCCACCCCTTCCCTCCCAGAGCTGACCCAGGGCTTGGAGAGGCTGGACCTGAGACAGTCTGTCCTGGCTCTGGAGAAGAGAGCCCTGGGTTATGGATTATGCAAGATGGTTTGCCCCTCTTTGGTTGTGTTCCTCCCCTCTGGAGTGGAATTCTCTGTTTCAGTGCAGACTTGCATCCCTTCCAGGCTGGGTTTGCCTTCACTGTGTTATGTGCTCCTCCTCCTCATCTTGCAGGAAGGGGGAAGGAGAGATCTGCAACTTTTGTGTGGATAAATCGCTGATGCTTTACTTGCTGGAATATGTTGCATATGAACACAATCTAATACACATTTTGTGGTTGGTTGCTAAGAAATAAGGTACCCCAAGGCAATGAGCAGTACAATTTCTCTTGCATGACTCCAGCTTTGTGCTCTTTGTGCTCTACTACACTTTTAAAGTGCAGTAGACCTTTTTTAGTCATGAAACTTCACTGAGGCACCATCCTAATGGGAGCTTGGTGCATACTTAGGCCTTCCATGCCACCCTACACCTTGCACTGTGCACACCTGCCTTTAGAGATCATATTTTAAGTACAAGTTGATCATTCAGATAAAGCACAGAAGTTCTTTGCCTTTTGTATGCAGTAGGTGTCTGTGAATGAGTGTGCACAGGTCTACCTCATTTATTTACCAAAGAGAAGCAATTAGTAGTAGTGACCTTGGCAATTTGGGCAGAGGTGTTGGGATTTGGTTGGCTTTCATTTTTTTTTTTTACCATAATGCTGCAGATTTCTCCTAGAATTAAAATCCAGACAAGGTGGAAACTGGCACATACTGTATATAAAATGCACATCACTTTCTATTGCAATCTTGCAGGCAAGATCATCAATATCTGAATGGTTTCTAGTGAGGTGGAAGTACATGGACAGGTAGAAAGCACAGGCAGAGTTGAGGTTGGGATTTTTCTTTACTTTTGCAAGATGGTGAGCTCTTGGTGCTGGGCAGGGCCAGATCCAGGCACAAGCAAAGGAGGCAGGGATAGGGATGGCAGAATGGGCCCTGGCAGTGCCCTGAAAACCAGAGTGGCAGCTGCTGCTGCCAGGAGAGGGGATAAGAATGCATGAAATGGCACTAATTCAGGAAAAATTGGTCATGTGAGCCTTTGCTGGATGCTGTTCACTGTTCTGTGGCACAGAAAGGCAGCTCTGGGTGTACCAGCCACTTTGTCCTCGGGGCAGCACAACTGAGTTTGCTCCTGTTGATCAGAAGCCTCAGCCCAGCCCCGGGGGTTGCTTTGCATTAATTGTGCCCTCCAAACAGAACCTGTTCAGCTACTTATCGGTCACTTCACAAATCAAACAGCTTCGGAAACCAACCCCCAGGTAAATGTGTTGGTGGTGTTGACAAACTTCCATGGGTGTTTACAGGCAGACCAAGTGCCCCATGAGATGAAGTATGAAAGATCTGAGGAGGAACTCAGCTGGTCCAGCAGAGCAGCAAGCCGTGGGTTTAGGATTAATCAGTCATTAATAACTGTTGCTTTTACTTTTCCACAATTCCATCCAGAAGGAACTGTAATAATGTCTCCAATTGTTGCTGAGTCCAGTGAGTAAGTTCCTCCAGTGGCACACACCCAACCATTTCTGTCTTCTGGGCTTTAGGAGGTGGAATAATCCTCCCCTGCCCAGCACTGTGATTCCTTTGTGGCCACTAAACTGGATTTCCATGTGTGAGTCCAGCCTGAATCCTGTAGATTCTTCCAGATAACCAGATAAATACTGCAGAGGTTTATTTACACCATGTTAGGTGCAGCCACTTCTGAGAGACAAATGTTGATGGATTTAGCAGGAATATTCCCATGTCAGGGGCAAAAATGAATTGTCCCTCACTCCTGCACCTTGAGGAATGGCACTGAAGTGCCACAATGTTCAGCACTCCCTACCTGGGGATGACCCATCCATGCACTTCCATGTGGAGTCGAATGATCTACATGTTAAAATGCTCAAAAAAATCCACTTTGTTAAATGTATTTCTAACAGACCAAGTAACTATTGGCACCTTTAGATCCCTCTGCTATTTGTCAGGGTTTCTCTGCTGTGCCTCTCTGTCCGACTGTGTGTCACAGGCTCTTTGCCCATGCCCAGGTTCGGCAGCTGGCACCAGGACTGAATGTCTCTGCAACAACAACACAGTTGTGAGACTCTGGCAAAAACAAAAAGCTAAAACAGTAAGTTCTACAGTGACATCCTTTTTCTTGGAGGAAAAACAGTTTGATGGGCAGTTTTCTCAAGGAACCCACCACCTAAAAAGGCCAATAGACCCTTGTTGCAGTTTGGAAAGAGCTCAGGTCCTGTGACAAACCTGCCCTGTACTGCTCCATCCTGCACTTCTCTACACAAGGACACAATTTCTGCTGGAGCCCGGGGCAGGATTGGGCATTCCCACAGTTTGCCCCTGGGGCACTGCTGTGCTGTCAAGGGGCAGGACACAGTGAAGGGAAGGGGCAGAGCCTGTCCTGGGGCTGAGCCGGCACTTCAGTGATGCTGAGTTAAGGCCACAAGGTGTGACAGCACCTGAAACCTGCCCTGTCAGACACCAGCTCTGTCTGTGCAAGTGTCTGGGGACTCTCAGAAGTGGCTGGCATGGTGCTGGAGCAAGAGCTGCATCACAGGGTGAATTGTCCTGTTTGTCAGGTGTGTGTCAGAGAACTGGGAACTGCAGCCCCTGTGGCACAGAGGGCTGGGCTTTCCTTGCCCTGCTGCCAGGGGAACTTCACCCAGTTAGGCTGTTCAATGTCACAACAAGCACTACTAGACAGCACTAATTGTAACCATCCTGCCTTAGGGGTGATTTGGCGTTGCTTCAATAATATGTAACAGTGTTGAACTAGAGATACCACACAAATCACAAACACAGCTTGCCCAGAAGTGTTTTGTACCCCTTAAGTGTTTAACTCAGTTGTATCATAACATGAATTTATCCCAGCAGTTCAACTGGAATTCTACGTACTGTTATTTGAAACCATTTCAATTTTGAGCATGAATATTTCTTAACCACCTGGGGAGGAAGAAGTGTCTCTCCTGCAGCAACAGGACAGGCTCTGTGCTGTGCTTTCCACTGGCAGTGCCAGCCTTTGCCCTCAGAAGCTGGCATGCAAGCTGTGCAGGTATCTCCAGCTTTCCTTGGCAAACATGACTGGAGTTTCTTGTGTAGCATGTGTGCTTGGGGGTTAGGAGGAAGTACAAAGGAAAAAAAAACAGATATTTTTCCTAAGTGTCTTGTTGAAGGTAGTGATCAATAAAAATGAGGGGAAATTTCTCCAGTTGTTTCCTCACAGAACTGAACTTTTCATCATTGTCCAGTGTAGCTCAGGAGTAACAGAAGTGAGGAAAGCATTTGTAGCTGCACTTCCATTGCAGGTTTAGGAGCCTGGAACCTGATTTGTGAATATTCAGGGTCTTGCTGAGTTCATGTGGCCTTGTGCAATTGTGTTGAACAGGGAGGGAGGAGGAGGGGAAGGCTGTGCAGGGCAGGGCAGTGGCTCCACTGTGGACTCACCTGTGCCACTGTGGCAACCACAGATGTTTGTGCCCTGGCATAGCCAAAGGAACATCTGCCCTTCTGCCAGGGAGAGAGCCAAGGGCCATCACTGACAACCTGTGAGCTGCCCATGGTTAAGCAGCTTCTTTTGCATGTTTGCAGTGGTTAATCTCCTTTCTGTGAGGCTGGTAGGATTTGCCAAACCCCAGAAAATACAGGTTGGCATCTGCTTTACCAGTTTGTAACTCAGGAGTTGGTAAGCTGGTATGACTCATTCTAGAACCCTTTAACTGGCCCTGTTTGCTGTGAGAAGGGGCACCCTTCCTGTGTTAGGATTGATGTGAAATCATCTTATGCTTAATATCCACCCATTTTCCTCTCTTGCTCTGCCCTGCACTGAGGTAAGGCAGGTTTCCTCTGCCCAGCTGAAGGCTCTGCCAGGCTGGGGCTACAATCTGCTGTGAGCTCATAGCCAGGGACTGCTGGGCATGGGGCAATTACCCAGCACTGAGATAATGCCACCCTCAGACAGCAGGGGCAGATGCCAGGTCTTAGCTGGGTGCTAATGAGTGTCAGAAAATTGAGAGTGACACCCAGCAAGGGGTCAGTCCAGGGTGCAGCTGCCTCCTGGCTGGGTCACTGTCCCTTTTCTGTTTGTGAGGTGAGTGCTGTGTCCTTAACACAGCCCTTTGAGAAGGTGCATTGCTTCATTTCCCATCCCACAGACCCAGGATGCACATCAGGCCTCCAGCAAGGCTGGCTTTGCACTTACCTGAGAAAGCAAAAATATCATGTTGAGAAACCATGAGTCAGATTTTGAGCTCAACCAGATGGGGCAAAAAAGCTTCAAGGGGAAATGAAGGCCACGTGAAAATGCAGCAGTGATTTGTAAGTGCTTGAACAAAATGAAGATACCTCTGAATATGTGAAGGATGAGCCTTCGTGGGGATATGGGATTAGAAGGTGCCAATCCTGTACTGCACCAGAATTATGGAAATGGAACTGAAGTGACAAATGTAAACTGGTTTGTCTTAATCAGTAAAATGGTAATTTCAGCCTGAAGTTTAATTTTAGCTCTTTCAGTAAGTGCTGCTGTTCCCACTGCAGTCCTGGTGTGGAGGAGGCTGGGGAGTCCCTGGCTGGAGGTGGGGAAGGGCTGGGAGATACTTCTGTTTGACTGGGTGGAGCTGGGCAATGGTGTGGCTGCAGAGTGTGTTTGCTGCAGGTTTCAGTGAGAGCTGCACTTTAAGGGGCTGGTTTCAGGAGGGCAGGTAACTCCCTGTGGAGATACTTGGGCAGTGCAGGCTGGAAAAGCACCTGAGCTTTAAGTGCAAGCCACATAATTCAGGTGCTGCTTAAAATCCCATTTCAAGAGACCCTACTGAGTGTCTGTCACATCTCTGAGTGCACAAACACACTTGAACTCCATCACTACACACTGTGATCCCTTGTGCTTTGCTTCTCTGAAAATAACTGTGAGCACTTTTCATTGAGCTGTGTTGCTTTAATCTTATTGAAGCAGAGCAGAAATCAGCCCCCCACCCCCCGAGTCCCCCCAGCTGCCCAAAGCTGCCCCTGTGCCAGCCAGGCTGCCCCACTGCAGGAAGAGATCCAGTCCAGCCCCATTGTGTGAGACTGGAGATGTGCTGGGGGCAGCTCCCTGTGCCAGCCAGGCTGCCCCACTGCAGGAAGAGATCCAGTCCAGCCCCGTTGTGTGAGACTGGAGATGTGCTGGGGGCAGCTCCCTGTGCCAGCCAGGCTGCCCCACTGCAGGAGGACATCCAGTCCAGCCCCGTTATGTGAGACTGGAGATGTGCTGGGGGCAGCTCCCTGTGCCAACCAGGCTGCCCCACTGCAGGAGGAGATCCAGTCCAGCCCCGTTGTGTGAGACTGGAGATGTGCTGGGGGCAGCTCCCTGTGCCAGCCTGGCTGCCCCACTGCAGGAAGAGATCCAGTCCAGCCCCGTTGTGTGAGACTGGAGATGTGCTGGGGGCAGCTCCCTGTGCCAGCCTGGCTGCCCCACTGCAGGAAGAGATCCAGTCTAGACCCGTTGTGTGAGACTGGAGATGTGCTGGGGGCAGCTCTCTGTGCCAGCCAGGCTGCCCCACTGCAGGAAGAGATCCAGTCCAGCCCCGTTGTGTGAGACTGGAGATGTGCTGGGCAAACAGCCACAAACTGGTTCCAGTTTGAAAGAGCAAATTGAGACAAGGAGGGGGAGAGCATGACATTAGATTTTCTGTGCATTGGGGAGTGTGAGGTGAGCCAGTTACAACTTTAGACTTTTGCAAGGATATTTATGCTGCTTCAGAGATTTTGGCCCCAGGGCAACAGTGTGTGCCAGTCTCACAATTCAAAATCCCTTTCTGGCTCTTGGACAGGTTTTGCAGATGTTTCTTGTGTGCTTAGACACTGCTTCTGCCAAGAATTTCACCAAGGGAATCCTGAATCCCCTCCTGCCCAGTGCTGAAGTGCAACCCTCCCAATGGGGGAGCTTTGCTTAGCACCAGTTCTGGGGGGGTTATGTAGAATGGCTGAGGGGAAACTCATCCCCAAATAAAACCAAACCAACCCCATGAATTAAGATGCTTTTTGTTCATACTTACTAGTTGGAACCCTGTCTAAAAGATGTGAAAATTAAGCTGACAGATATCAATGCTTTGAAGAAAGTTATGCCCTATCCTTGATACATTTAAGGATTGACTTGGAGTCAGTGAGTTGAAAAAAACCATGTAAATTATGCACTGTGTGTCTTTGTCCCCCTCACTTCCAAATGAGGTGCTCAAGACAGGGCAGTGAGATTTTACCATCTCACCTTCTCACAGATTTTTTGATGCTTTGGTTGTTTTATCATTTCTTATCCTATTTATTGGTTTATAGAACTTCCAGTTGTTTGGAAGGTTCAAAAAAATCCTTAGGGACAAACAGATGAGGTTGTGGGCCTGTCTCATTCTGGGACTCTGTAAGTAAACACATTAAATGTCTATTCTTTCACTGACAAAACTTGAGTAAAACACTAAGATTACCTGTGATCTTAAATTTTCTTCTGAGTTTGCTACATGCTCTAATATCCTGCAGAAAAAAATTAAAACATCTGGAAAAAAATTCCTCTTCACTTTGAATTTGCAAAAATTGAAGCCAACAGCTGTTTCAGGGCCAAGAAGAACTAAAAACACACAGCAGGTGGTACCATGTATGTATGACTAATTGCAATCTAACAACCTAAGAGCCAGCTACCAAGTGGTGAGGAGTGAGATCATGATGCAGGGGGAGAAGAGGCAAAGGAATAGGAGAGCAAGAGAAACAGCTTTGGCACAGGAAATTAGTATTTTATAGAGGGGAGTAATGAGGGTAACTGGGAGCAATGAATTGTGATATCCTTTTGGCTTTGGAATGCTCTCCTCTTGAGTCACTGTGTAGAGAAGCTGATTACAGGTGCCAAGAACACTGGTGGGTGATGGCATGTCTGCTGTGTGGCTCAGAGGGATGGATTGGTGGGGTGAGCTGCAGCTCAGGGATCTCAGGCTCCTGCAGGGGGCTCAGGTCTGCTGGGGCTCCTTCCCTGTGCCCTCTGTGTGTGTGCTGGGGCTCCTTCCCTGTGCCCTCTGTGTGTGTGCTGGGGCTCCTTCCCTGTGCCCTCTGTGTGTGTGCTGGGGCTCCTTCCCTGTGCCCTCTGTGTGTGCTGGGGCTCCTTCCCTGTGCCCTCTGTGTGTGCTGGGGCTCCTTCCCTGTGGTCTGTGTGTGCTGGGGCTCCTTCCCTGTGCCCTCTGTGTGTGTGCTGGGGCTCCTTCCCTGTGCCCTCTGTGTGTGTGCTGGGGCTCCTTCCCTGTGCCCTCTGTGTGTGTGCTGGGGCTCCTTCCCTGTGCCCTCTGTGTGTGTGCTGGGGCTCCTTCCCTGTGCCCTCTGTGTGTGTGCTGGGGCTCCTTCCCTGTGCCCTCTGTGTGTGTGCTGGGGCTCCTTCCCTGTGCCCTCTGTGTGTGTGCTGGGGCTCCTTCCCTGTGCCCTCTGTGTGTGTGCTGGGGCTCCTTCCCTGTGCCCTCTGTGTGTGTACTGGGGCTCCTTCCCTGTGCTCTGTGTGTGCTGGGGCTCCTTCCCTGTGCTCTGTGTGTGTGCTGGGGCTCCTTCCCTGTGCCCTCTGTGTGTGTGCTGGGGCTCCTTCCCTGTGCCCTCTGTGTGTGTACTGGGGCTCCTTCCCTGTGCTCTGTGTGTGCTGGGGCTCCTTCCCTGTGCTCTCTGTGTGTGTGCTGGGGCTCCTTCCCTGTGCCCTCTCTGTGTGTGCTGGGGCTCCTTCCCTGTGCTCTGTGTGTGTGCTGGGGCTCCTTCCCTGTGCCCTCTGTGTGTGTGCTGGGGCTCCTTCCCTGTGCCCTCTGTGTGTGTGCTGGGGCTCCTTCCCTGTGCCCTCTGTGTGTGTACTGGGGCTCCTTCCCTGTGCTCTGTGTGTGCTGGGGCTCCTTCCCTGTGCCCTCTGTGTGTGTGCTGGGGCTCCTTCCCTGTGCCCTCTCTGTGTGTGCTGGGGCTCCTTCCCTGTGCTCTGTGTGTGTGCTGGGGCTCCTTCCCTGTGCCCTCTGTGTGTGTGCTGGGGCTCCTTCCCTGTGCTCTGTGTGTGTGCTGGGGCTCCTTCCCTGTGCCCTCTGTGTGTGTGCTGGGGCTCCTTCCCTGTGCTCTGTGTGTGTGCTGAGGCTCCTTCCCTGTGCTCTCTGTGTGTGCTGGGGCTCCTTCCCTGTGCTCTCTGTGTGTGCTGGGGCTCCTTCCCTGTGCTCTCTGTGTGTGCTGGGGCTCCTTCCCTGTGCTCTGTGTGTGTGCTGGGGCTCCTTCCCTGTGCTCTCTGTGTGTGTGCTGGGGCTCCTTCCCTGTGCCCTCTGTGTGTGTGCTGGGGCTCCTTCCCTGTGCTCTGTGTGTGTGCTGGGGCTCCTTCCCTGTGCTCTGTGTGTGTGCTGGGGCTCCTTCCCTGTGCTCTGTGTGTGTGCTGGGGCTCCTTCTCTGTGTGTGCTGGGGCTCCTTCCCTGTGCTCTGTGTGTGTGCTGGGGCTCCTTCCCTGTGCTCTCTGTGTGTGCTGGGGCTCCTTCCCTGTGCCCTCTGTGTGTGTGCTGGGGCTCCTTCCCTGTGCTCTCTGTGTGTGCTGGGGCTCCTTCCCTGTGCTCTGTGTGTGTGTGCTGGGGCTCCTTCCCTGTGCTCTCTGTGCATTCAGTATCACAGCACAAGCCCCAGAGTGCTTTTCTCCCTTGTCTGGCTCTCCTTTCAATGGTGAAATGTATTTCTGCACAGTTCCAATAAGATCATGCACCTCTGAACCCATCCTTGAAGGGCTTGTACCATTGTCATAACAGCTCCCTGATATCAGGACAACACTTCAAAAGTAGGGAAACAAATATCTACCAACCTTTTTTTCATCTTTCCTTCAGAAAACTGGCTCAAGCCCAGGGGCCCTTGGGCTCTCTATGACCTCTGAGGGGCTTTGACTTGGGTCTCACAAACAGAGGAGCTTGGAATTAGATTCTTATAAGGAGAGCAAATTGTTGGAAAGTGAATTTGTGCAGTTGTTGATGACTTTCAGTCTGACTGAAACAGCTGATCTTTGAATGGATTACATTGATTAAATAATTGGGGATTGAAGCCCCTCTGGCCTTATTGCCACTTCAGCTGCTCTTGGACTCAGTGATCTTGAGGGTCTTTTCCAATCTGAATGATTTGTGCTTCTATGAATCACACTCTTCATTGCTTGAGGAAAGTTGCTGAGCAGGAAATTGCTAAGTGTAATATTTTAATTAGTTAAGATCACTTGTTCTTCCCAACTTCTGCTGATCCCAGTAAATAGAGTCAAGAGCAAAAAGCTGCTGCTTTGTAGCTCAGCATTAGCAATAATTGGAGCCAGAGTACTGTTCTTTTTAGTGCCTGTGCCATTGGTGGCCTTCAGTTTGCTAATGAGTTCTGCTTAATTACAAGCAGCAGGAGCAAGCTGGTGGCTTTCTGATCCTGGCCCAACTGTCTGTGTATAAAATGATGTGAGGGACAGAACAAGATTGCTGCCCAGGAAGTTTCTTTTCTCATTTATTCAGGTGGGAGGGAAATACAGCCCCTGCTGGATCCCCTGGGTGGTTTCACACTCCGCTCTGAGGATGGAGCTGCTGAGCAGGAAGGAAGAGTTGGGCTTCCCACCTGGAAAAGGTGTCCCCTTGTGTCCCTTCTTTCTCCTCAGTGACCTGTCCACAAAGCTCCTGGTGCCAGAAGGAACATTTTCCAGAGATTTACTGTATTTTTTATCTTAATGGGGACAAATTAAGTGGTACTTGTAAATACTGGAAAACAAAGGAAGCTTCTTGCACTTTATGTGCCTGGGGAGCAAATAAGCCCCCAAGTGTCTCACCAGCTGCAGTGTTTGGCTGTGCTGTGGGTTTGGGGTGTGTGAAGCCTCCATTGAAGGGTGTGCTGGAAGGAAAGTGCAGCCTGTTTTCCCTCCAGCCTGACCACATGTCTTACCTTTCAGGATATAGAAGCCAATACCATCAGTGTGCCTGTGCCACCTTCAGGTGGAAGAAGTTTTATGACTCAGAGGATACTATTCAGTTACTCATGGGTTTTCTTCTTTAATATTTAATTTGCAAGGACTTGGTGGAGCTGCCTGGACTGGCTTGTGGTCTTAACTTGCTGCTAAGCAGGAATATTTCCCAGTCAAACCTTAAGGAAAGCCAAGGGGAAAGCTGATACAAACACCTGGAGATTCAGTGTGTATTATCTGCAGAGGGGAAAGTCAGCTGGAGGGCACTGTTCTTTATGAGCTTCACACACCCTTCCACATACACCATCAGGATCCCTCTGCCTGGCAGATCCTGCAGCACAATTCCCACCTCCCCTGCCCGGGCATGGGGCTGGGAGCAGGGCAGGAACTCCTGGAGAGGCTCCTCACAGCACTCCCTGGAGCTGGGCTGGCTCCTGGGCTCTCCCAGCCCATCAGGGAGCAGAGTGTGCCCTGCAGGCACCTGCATTGTCACTGGGGCTGAACTCAAACTCTCCTCCTGCAGTGCCACCTTTGTAGCTCACGGCACAGGAAATGCAGGGCAGTGGTGTGTGCCAACACACCTGTTTTTGGAGTGTGAGACACTCCCCATCAGGATACAGCACGTTTTGACGAGGTGAATCCTCCTTCCTGAGATGTCCTTGACTTGCTGCTTCCTCCATCCCCATGAGTGAGCCCTGTTTGTGCCAGCAGGTGCTGCTTCCACAGGGCAGTGCCACCCGGTGCCATCCAGCTGCACACAGACTGTCCCTGCAGGACATGCCAGGAACTCCTGACAACGTGTCTCAGGAGCATTACAGAGACATCCTTCCTCTTGTCTCAGCCTAAGGTTGTTTATCTGTCCTCTTTGGGGCAGGGCTCCTGTGCTGGGCAGGGAGGAGACTCACTGCCTGTTTAATAAACCCTGCCAGAAAATGTTTTCCAGTGCCCAGACCAACCCTGCTGCACTTCTGGAGATCAGAATCAGCTTTTCCAAGTTTCTGGCTGACCAGAGGAGCATGGTAAGCACAGCTCTAAAGGAAACCCTCAGTACTGCTGTTTGTGCAGCATTGGGTGGGTAGCTTGGCATTCACTGGGTCCTGATTGAAGAAGGCAAGGAGGGAAAATCCACCAGCTCCTCCAAAGAACAACTGGGGACATTGTGACACCTGGTTCAAGTGTTAGTAGTAGATAGTTATCCATTTGCTGACTCATATAAGCTTCTTTTGAGACACAGAATGATGTATAAAAGATAAATCAGCACATAGATCCACAGCTTTTCTCAAATTTGACTTCTTGAGGTGGATGTAAATGTATTTTATCAATGGTTGAAATACGTCAGGACTGTGTATCAGGAAACCAAAGCTGTTTTTCTCTTTTTCTTCATCCTTGTTAGAAATCATCCTTACTGATTTTAAGTTTCATGGAAACTTGGGGAGTTTATACAAAGCCTCATTTTTATTTGATAATAAGAATCATATTTAGTTTTCCTCTTTCATATTCCAATTTCCCCTGAGCAGAAATAAGATGGAATAATAACCTTTCTCAGTGTGTGTGATTCACTTTGCAGGTGTCAATACCAATTTATATGCAACAAATTCCTTGAGGGTACATGAGAACTACCATCAAAGCAGACATTAGGCCTGGGACCAACTGCAGAAAGGGTCCTCCTATCATGGAGACCAGAACAGAGACAGTTCATGGAGTGTCTGGGTTTTAAGAGACCTTTTTACAAGACTATTCAGTGTTTCCAACTCTCACCAGGAATATTTCATAGAGGCTTTCCCATGATACATAACTTTTTGATTTCACTGGACAAAGACAAGCTTGATAACCTGATTTATTGCAAAAATATATTACTCCATTGAATATTTGGCATTAAATTGTTATTCCTGAGAAAATTCAGGAAGGTGTTCTATATATATATATATACACACATATATATATATATATATACATACACACATATATATATATATACACACACACACACATATATATATATATACACACACACACACACACACACTTTTCTATGTGTTCTCTCTAACCCCCAAACCTTCTATTTATTGTTTTACCTGGATTCAGGTGTCATAACTCATCTGTCTGTTGTAAGGACACAACTGACCCGCTGAAGATAATACAGATATCCAGAATCTGCTTACCCTGCTGGCTCTGTAGACACAGAGGGAATACTGACAAACTTACTCCCTCCTAAAAGTCACTCTGTTCCCCAGGCTTTGTTGACTGTTAAATCAGTGATGTTCATTTAAGTCAACATTTCAAATCCTTTTCAAGGGGAAGGGCAATGATAAGTAAGAAGTGGTTTTTTCACCACTGAAGGTACCCTCAGGTATCCACCCAATCCAACCCAAGCCAGTGATCAGCTTTTCTTTGTGACCAGATCCTTTTTATAGTGGAACTTGCTCTATGCCTGGAATGCAGTCCCTTGTTAGTGGGGTTATAGAAACTGAACTTCCACAATAAAGCAGTATATTGTTTGTTATGCTTCCTAAGGAGGATAAGAGCTGGGTGAAATATTTGTGATGGATGTTTAGAATTTTGGGGGAGGTGGTGTTGAGTATTTTTTATTATTCATGATAAAATCAGTACTAAATCTGTCATATACTGACAGCAAACAGGTTGATTTTATAGGAAATAAGGAATAAGGCTAATTGAAAATTTACATTATTTACTGGTAAAAGTTTTTAGACAGGCTCTTATTTGTGTTTGAGAGAATGGAACAAAGTGCTTCCCATATGATGCCATTTAAGCTTTAAAGGAGATGAGAAGCTTCAGAAAGGATGTTTGTCATTACTGGTAGTTGGCTGGAACACAGAAAATGCAAGAGAGGCTTAGTAGCTCCACTGAAGAGGGGAATTCTCTCTTTTCTCACAGCCTCACACATATAAATGTTCTTAGAGGGTTCCTTCACACAGCTGAGCACGGGAATTGCTGTTGGGGCAGGTCAGACTCCACCTTCATGGGCAAACTCATCTGCTCCTGGGGACCAAAATGTTGCAGGGCAGAAGATTCCTGTGGCCAATGAAAATGCCAGACTGGCTAGTCCACAAAGAGCACGTGAACCTCAGTGGCCTTGGCCAGCATCCTTACCCAGGGTACTGCTCGTGTGAAGCTGGGTTTGGCAGGGTGGGCTCTTACAGCCTGGAAAGCATGCAGGGAAATCCTGAAAGTGTACAGAAAAAGGAAATGTAACATCATGCAGAGAAAACAGGAAAGGTTTTCAAATTTGGAATAGACATGAAGTAGATACTGTCTGGAATTGGGTGTATTCCATTCAATGGAAAGGGATTTAACACCAAATGGGGTTAGATCCTGGTATAGGCCAATACTTGAGACTGGGAGATGTTTTTGCTGACTCCAGTAGCAGTGGAATTAGGGACAACATCCCAGTCTTGGATCTTGTGTGGCAATTCTCAGCTTCTCATCACAGGACTGTGCACTGAGCTGACAGGATTGAATTCTTTAGTTGGCACCTTTAGAATTTTAGTTCCCACTGCTGTGGCAGAGACATTTGAGATCCTTTGCATGAAGTGCCCAAGAGCCTGAAGGGCCCTGCAGCTTCTGTGCTGTCGCTGCCAAGCAGCACTTGGGCACCTGCTCTTTGCTTTGTTCCTTTGAAGGACCAGGGGCACTTGTAAAGCAAAGCAGGGACTGCCCTGATGAGGTAAAATACAAACTACTGTATGATGCTGAATAAGAGAAGAAAGATCAAGTTGCCAGATTAGTTTTGCTCCTTTGTGCTGTTACACAAGCCATGCAGGATGACTGGATCCAGGGCAGAGGTGGTGAGCAGGCAGCTGAGAACTGTCTTTGACATTTGTCAAGAGGGCAGGAAGGCATCGATGTGCTCTACATTTGCAATGACATCCATCTGGAATAAAAAACCCAAGTGCCTCTCAGCTAATTGAGGTTTTCTTTCAAGGAGTTACAGCTGAATTACTGCTGCTTTCTTTAGGAGAATAAAAGTGAACTGGGTTATTTATTCTCACAGAAGCCTGGGGACATTTGGCACATTTCAGGTGCACTGAGCCATTGCTGTTGCTTTAGGGATGGTGAGCTGTTCTGTGCTGCCTCCTCCATGCCTGTCTTGGACACCTCCCCTTTCACAGCAGGGCAGGAATGTTTTCTTTCTCTCTCCACTCATCTTGTGGGGCAGGGAAGGTTCCACGTCCCCTGGTGCTCATCACCAAAGGCTGTCAGCTTCCAAAGACCTCCTGCCTCTCTACCCACTGCAAACCATTGGAAGGATTCTCCTTCCACTTCCAGGGAGTGTCAAACAGGTTTTGGCCTGGATGAACCTTTCCTGAGCACCTTTCCAGTGCTGAGGGAGGGCAGGAGAGAAATAATATCAGTGTGACACACGAAGGAAAACTCTCCATTCCGTGTTGCTCTGGTAGGAAATTCCACTCTGTCCCAGCTTTTCCAGCCCTTGGCCAGATCCCAGGGTTTCACCAGTTATTGGTACTGGGGTGGTAATAAAGCCTTGCCACAAATTAAATCCTTTCCGGTTTAAAAGTGGATTATTGCAGACACATTTTTATAGCAACAGGAAGCCTTGTTGGCAGCATATTTTAATTATGCTCGGAAGCTAATCAAGGAAAGAGAAACCCCTTTGAACACAGGAAGCTACACACACAGATCTGAGTGCCTGTTTCCACGGGGGATGTACAAGTGCTTAAGTGTTGCTGAACTCCAGCACATCAGCAATTTGTGAACAGGCTGTAGAGCCAGGCTTGCTTAGGAAGGGGAGAATCTGTGAACAGGCTGTAGAGCCAGGCTTGCTTAGGAGTGGGAGAATCTGTGAACAGGCTGTAAAGCCAGGCTTGCTTAGAAAGGGGAGAATCTGTGAACAGGCTGTAAAGCCAGGCTCGGTTAGGAAGGGAAGAATCTGTGAACAGGCTGTAAAGCCAGGCTTGCTTAGAAAGGGGAGAATCTGTGAACAGGCTGTAAAGCCAGGCTCGGTTAGGAAGGGGAGAATCTGTGAACAGGCTCTAAAGCCAGGCTTGCTTAGGAAGGGGAGAATCTGTGAACAGGCTGTAGAGCCAGGCTTGCTTAGAAAGGGGAGAATCTGTGAACAGGCTGTAAAGCCAGGCTTGCTTAGAAAGGGGAGAATCTGTGAACAGGCTGTAAAGCCAGGCTTGCTTAAAAGTGGAAGAATCTGTGAACAGGCTTGTAGAGCCAGGCTTGCTTAGGAGTGGAAGAATCTGTGAACAGGCTGTAGAGCCAGGCTTGCTTAGGAGTGGAAGAATCTGTGAACAGGCTGTAGAGCCAGGCTTGCTTAGGAGTGGGAGAATCTGTGAACAGGCTGTAAAGCCAGGCTTGCTTAGGAGTGGGAGAATCACACCCAGTGTCAGGCACCTGCTCCCTCTTTGCAGTAGCTGCAGGGAAACAGGCAGCTGAGATCAGGACCCTCGTTCTTGTCCCTAGGAAGCCTACAGAGACTAAACTACCCTGTAGCAGGGTAGCTGTTTCGTTTCACCCCTGCCTGATGCCACCTGTGGACTTGGCATACCTGAGACTACTTGCCATGACTCCTGTATCTCAGCTACTTCTGTGAGCTGTTACTGGAGAGAAAAAAGTTCCCACTAAAAAGCTCAATTTCCTTTCTTTTTCTCCATGTTTAGAGGAAAATTTTTCTTTGGTATTAAAAGCAGAGGTTTATATATTGGCACAATCTCATTTACTCTTTGGAAGCTACATGGTATTTAATGTATGATGTATAGTACTGTATTGGCTGGTCTGGATGGATACCAGCTTCCCAAAGGAGACAATCCCAGTGTCTCCAGTAACTTCTCTATGCTGCAGAAAGGTTTCATTAGCTGGAGAAAGCACAAACCCTCTGCAGAAGCCCCTAAGTTAGACTGGAGATGATTTGAACCATGCTCACTTCAAGTAAATCCACTGAAGTCAAGTCCAAGAGCATCAACAGCTGGGATGTTCCTGGGACCTCTGGGGTGTCCTGAACCTTTTTACAAATCACGGCAGAATTTTCTCCGAGTTTAATGACTAGAGGATTATTATGCAAGTGAAGGTTAACTGGTGTAAAACAAGCCCGAGAGGGGCAGGGCTCAAACCCAGAACATGTGTGTTCCCAACTAAATCTTTCAGCGGGTTCAATATGTTCCCTGCCCCTGTAACCCCCCGGATTTGTTTCCTCTGAGCACATCTCGTCTATTTTGAGCACTCAGTAAACATGAACTTTAGCTCTTCACCGGGAAAAGGAAAGCAGAATACTGTTTGTCTGCTATCCCTGTGTCACAGGATTCAGCAGAGCGTTGAGCCAACCGGTCTGTCAGGGCTCGCTGGCTGTGCGGTTGAGGTTGCTCTTTGCAGCTGGAAGGACCACGCAGATGGCAGAGGGCGATGCGGGCTCTGCCGTATTCACTGCAGACTGTGCCAAGCAGCTTCCCGAGCCCCCAGCCCGGCTCTGTGCGGTGCCTGCTCAGCCTCACGCCCGCCTGTGCTCGGGACGTGCCGCCTTCCAGGGTGCCTTGGCCACAGCCTTTTCCCCCTTGCCTCTCTCCTCACTGGGCTGCATTCCGGTTGGGGCTGTATCAGCGATAAGGACATGGGGTCGCGACTCCGTCCTCGTGTTCTCTGTGGGTGCTGAGCGGGTGACACGCACTCAGATGTGCAAGGGCAGCAAAGTTCTTTCCGAACGAGCTTGGAATCCGCGATCCCGCTTCGCCCTGCCCTGGCGCGGGAACGCCGCCAACAGCTCCGGAAGAAACGAAGCCCCAAACAGTGCTGCTTTTGTCCCGGATTTGTTAGTTAATCTCGGGACGCCTCTGCAAAGAGATATTCATGAAAAGGGAGCGGGGAGGGCCGATGTGCTGTCCGGGCAGCCCCAGGGGCCGGCACGGAGCGCTCTCCCGGGACAGCCCCTCCTGCAGGTCCCCCCCCCGCTGCTCTGGGCACGTCCCCGGTGGCCACCGGGGCTGCAATCCCTCCTCCTCCTCCTCTTCCTCCCCCTCTCTCCGCATGCGAGCAGCAGTCCCTCCTGTTTTCTTTCCTCTGCTCCCTCCCTCCGGCAGTGCCATCATTCTCTGTCCCTGCCCTCCCTCCGGCAGTCCCTGTCCTTCCCCTCCCCGGGTGGGAGGTGCCCGCAGCCCGTAGAAAAGGGCCGGCTCGGCGCTGCCGGGAGGGTTCGCGGCCGCCAGAGGTGCCCGAGCGTGTGCGGGGGCTGCGGGACAGAGCGAGGGGCTCGCACCGCACAAGGTATAGCTCTGATTGGGGGGAAACACCGCGGGGATAATCGCAGAGTTTTTTTCCCCCTGGCAGCGACTCGACACTGTTTTGTCTCTTCAGCATGTTCTGTTCCTGTGCTGTTTGACTTCGCTGAAGGTGGCGCGCTGGGCAGGGGCTGTTTGGGACTTGTGGGTTGAACGGGCTTGTGCTAGTCCTGCCTCGAATGGCATCCTCCGTGCCTTGCTCGGCTGTAATCTGTCCAAGAAGGATGTTTATGTACTTTTTCCCCTCTGTGTGTCTGCAGGCGGATTTGTCCATCAGGCTTGTCCCCTTTGAGGACCTCCCGCTCAGCTACAACGATGTGGTTCTTGGAAAAGCTCAGAGCATCACACGAAAATGGAAACCTCCCCAGCTCCTTTCTGGGACTGCCACATGGCCAAAATCTGACAGAAAAACCCCGACTGGGGGCTGCTGCTTTTCCAAATGTGCTCACCCCTGATAGAATCCCTGAATTCTGCATTCCCCCCAGGCTGACCGGCTCTAGCTCCGTTAAAGGCACTGGCTTCCACCAGGATCACAGTTCAGTGGATGCAGCTCTTGCTTCTGACTGTAGCCCCAGGTCTTTGCCACACCTCATTCAGGTGGAAAGTGTTGAAGAAGAGATCACAGCCCTGGAGGAAGAAAGCACCAACTCGGACCCGCAGTCCCAAGCAGCACTTTCCCTGCCCCACTTTCCCAGAGCCCCCACTTCCTATGGCTTCTGCACTTTGCTGGAGAGTCCCCACACCAGGAGGAAGGAGTCCATCTTCCATGGTGACCCACGTGCTGCTCTGCCCAGCCTGATGCTGTCTCGGTCCAGAGCTAACACCTTCAGTGGCAAAGGGAGCGTGTCCGATCCCATCAGTTTGTCTTCTGTGAGGCCTCCTCCCAAGCATCTCTCTCTGCACAGGCAAGGTGCCTGTGACAGCGATACCGCCTCCTCCAGCGACTCCTCTCCTTTCAGTTCTCCTCTTCTCAGCAGGTCACCTTCCAGACCCTGCACCCTGACCAAAGCACAGAGTCAGGAGGGACTGCTGTGCCGAGCACTGAAAGCCAAGAGCAAATCCAGCGTGGCCAGGAACAATTCTCTCTCCACGGAGGAGAGCAGCTCCACGGATAACAGCCCCTGTGCCATCAGGAGGGCCTCGGAGGGGCACTGCTCTGCCATCATCCCCCTGGAGCTGAGCCGCAGCCGGGACAGGCTGGTGGGGGAGAGCGCCGTGGTGATGGACAGGGGCGGCTTGTTGCGGCTCTGGGCCGAGTACTGCGCGGAGAACGAGCGGCTGCGCATCCGCCTCATCAGCGCCGAGGGGCTGTACGAGCGCTCCGTGCAGCCCAAACACATCAACTGCTGCATCACCTTCTCCCTCGTGCCGGGCAAAACGCAGAAGCAGAGGAGCACTGTTATAAAGAGAAGCAGAAATCCCATCTTCAACGAGGACTTCTTTTTTGATGGCATTGCAGAGGAGGAGCTGTACAGCCTCTCTGTAAGGATGAAAGCAACGAATAAAGGGTGCAGTATGAAACGGGATTATACCTTAGGAGAACGGGAATTGTCTTTAGTGAGCATGTTGTCAGTGTAACGCTTCAAATATTCAAACAGAAATTGTCTTCTGAAAGTTTTCTACTAAATAAAGTTTGGGGTTGACCTTGTTGGGGTCTTTTTAAGTAAAAAGGACTGCATTGCTTGGTGTTACCATCATGCTCTTGTGCCTTGTTTTGCTGCTTAACACTTCAAACTCTGTTAGGTATTTGGGATTGAAAGGTGGCTCTGGAGCACACCTGACTGCAGAGCTGGACAGAGGGGCTGATTTGCCTTTAGGATCAAGGATGAGACAGTTCCCAAGTCAAGGCTGTTCTTGTTTCTGGCTTTCAGGCTGTGGAAGGGTTGTTTTTCACTCATCCCGGTCCTTAAGCAGGCACTCAGTGTGTGCACACACGTTGCACTGACCTCTGTTGCAGATGCCTGGTACAACATCAGTTCAGTGGACCCTTCTGCCAGCACTCATATTGACACAAAGGAATGTTTTAACGAGCCCTATGTTCGGGGAGAAGAGAGAGAGAGAGAGAAAGTTTGGGAATCAGCTCTTCTACAACAGGGGTGGAGCATTTGGATTCCCAAAGCCGGTGAAGTTTGTGTTGAGGACAACAGGATAACAGGATCAGCTTCTGAGCAGCTGTCAGAAGCCAGGCAGGGCTCTCTGTGCTTACACAGACCCGCAGTACCGGCCCCGCCCCGGTCCTGCCCCGGTGAGTGCTGAGCACACTCACATCTTCATTTACCTTCCCTTGCCCTGGCTCTTTGCCCAGCGCTCAGAATGAAGTTGCCGGCTAATTGCCTTTTGGTCAGGAATGTACCCTGGAGCTATAACCCTCAGCAATTCAGCTATTGAGCCCTTGTTGGAGCAGATAAGATATCGGTACGGCAAGGGCAAAGGGCACTTTGGGATCCCTGCGCTGAATTCCTATTTCATACCTTGCTCGAGTCACTGTCATACAGGTGGCACAGCACCGGGAGAAGCACAAAGGTGCAGAGCTCCTGCCTGCTTGAGATCACCTTCCTGGTTTTATTTTTTCTGCTGAGGGCTGGGTAAAACAGATAAGCCAGTGGATAAAGCAGGAGGAGACAGAAACTCTGTCTTGAAAGCCCACGCCTGTTGTTGCCTCCCTTGATTAAGTTGAAGGCTTCATTATGTGGAGGTAAATAAGCCTTAATGGAGGAGTCGTCCACACTGGCATGGGGCACAGAAAAGAAAGGTTTCCTCTCGTGTTCCCTGGGGGGGCTGTAGAAACAGGGCCTTGCTTGTGCCCAAATATACAGCTTAAAAGCTCTTTCACAGAGATTCTAACAGAATGTCCCCCCGGCCTATTCTGGCAAGAGTGTAGCTGCCTGCAAATCCTGGGACTGTTCCTGGGGAGGTTCTGGTGTTCCTTGCCCAATGAACCATTTGATTCTGCTTCAGACCAAAGTACTGCAGGAAGGATTTTTTCCTTCTGATGGCAGAAGAAGCCCAAAGGATGTTAATTGTGACTGAGTGCTCTGAAGTGCCCATCACTGATCTTTGATCCAGCTCACCTGAAGTGCTTCTAAAAGCAGAATGCTTGGACTGACGCCTTGTGCATGTGCAGGTGCTTCACTGTCACTTGTGTCCTTGAATCTGGGCACACTGACCATAAAGGAAAACCTAAAGGAAGTGGGAAGTGAAACTGGAAAATGTGACTTCAAGGAAGAATCAGTAATGCTGCAAAAATTAAGCCTATTCAGTTGGCTATTGCATGGGGTCTCCCAAGGGAAGGCAGAGGCTCCCTCTTCACCCACCACCACATTTTCTGTTCTTGGGGCTCAGGGTCTCTTCACAGGTGTATCCACATGGAGAGAGAGGCTGAGGTGGGACAGAGGAGAACACTGAGGTGCATCAGGGGGTCACACACAGTCACCCTACAGGGGGGTAACTCTCTGCCCCGTGACATGTGCTGTGCCAGTGCTGTACTGCAGGGACACAGCATGGTGGAATGGTTCAGGTGGGAAGGGGCCTCTGGAGGTTGTGCCACCTGAGTGCTGCTGACAGCACAGTCAGCTCCAGCAGGTTGCCCAGGACCACTTCTGGTCAGGTTTAGAGTGTCCCCAAGGACTGAGACTCCTCAATCTGCTTGGGAAACATTCTTCAGTCTTTTTACCACCCTACCAGCAGGAAGGGGGTTTTTTGGAATAAATGGAATTTCCTGTATTCCACTTTGTTCTCATTGCCTTTTGTCCTGTCACTGGATACTGCTAAGCAGAGCCTGTCTCTACCCTCTTCACTCCCTCCCAGCAGATATTTGTGCACATCAATGAAATCTTCCCTGTAGTTACTGCCATAAAAGAAATGTGCTCCTGAAGGCTCATCCTTCATCAGGCAGGGAAGGTGGTGAGTCCTTTAACACAGTCCTCCCTTCCTGTCATGGAAAAATAAGTGGGCTTGTCTATCAGGTATTTAAAGAGGTGGAGGCTGCACCTTTGGTTGGTTGAAAGGAAACTGAGCTGCTTTTAAGTCTTTTTTAATAACTACTTATTCCTGAGAAACCCTCCTTGCAGAAGTTTGATTGTAGGCCTGCAAGCCCAGAAGGTGACAGAGAACAAAGCAGTAGAAGACTTGCAAACCCATTTCAAAGGCAGAGTTTAAGCCTGGGAAGGACAGATGGACTTTGCATATCTTTCTCTGGTAAACAATTTAAATTCAGGTTTCTCTTGATAGTTTTCTTCTTTAATACAAGGCCTTTGAATGAAGTACCTGTTCAGCTACATTAGCCAGGCTCAGGAGGAGGTATGACTGTAACACTGAATGAAACACAGTTTTGGTGGGGTCATTTTGCATTTTGGGCTATTTGGCCCCTTTTGAGCTTTGGGATGTTGCTTATCAGGTGTTGTTAACAGTGCAAAGGTGTAATACAATCTGAGCACTTCATTGGCTTGGCTGTTTGAGGGCACAGGGCTTGTTTTGCTGTGCTCTCAGAGGTCACTGAGCTGTGAGAGGGGAACTCCTCCAGCGCTGCCGGTGCTGCAGCTGCTTCCCGTGAGCGTCAGCCCGATGGGGCAATTACGTAAAACACCTGCATGAGCAAACAGAAAGGCAACTGGATCCTTCAGCCTGGAAAAACTCATGATGCCTCAATGCTTTAGTATTAGAGTCAACAGCAAGAAGCAAATCCACCTCCTGGCATTAGCCAACAGCCACTCAGATCTAAGAAATAATATTTTCAGAGGTTTTCTGAGCTTCTGAAATACCATGAAAATATGGGAGCACAAATGCCTGTGTGAAGCAAAACTCCTATTTTGGGGTGGTCTGAGCACTTGTGTTCAGTGGTGCTCACTGGATGGAAGATCACATCTTAATTTAAATTTGAAAAAAGCCCCAGGCAATTGTTTGAGGAAAAGGAGGTCTTCCTGCCAAGATCCTGGACTCACATTTTGCTGAGCAAATATCATTTGTTTCAGCTGCACTGGAAGTGCTACTTGTACTGCCTTTTTCAAATGCAGTTATTTTGACCCTACCTCTTCCAGTCTGGAGAAATGTTACTGCAAAATAAGTGTTATGTTTTTCTTGCCAGAAATCCACTCAGGTTATCTCAAATACCATTCGTGTTGCAATACACTGAGGTATGGCAGGGTAAAAAATGCAGTTCCTGTAACTGTGCTGTTTTCAGGTAAAGTTCAGAAATAACACCAAGGGAAGAAAATATCTGTGACCTAAAGAGCCTAAGAGAACAAACCTGTAGACTGGGGATTAGGCAGCATAGTGTGTGCAGTATCAAATTCTACTGATTGCACCACTTCTTCTAAGCTGCTCCCATTTCCCAGATGGGCTGTGGAGAGACACTTGTGCTGCTTCCAAGGGCTTTTTGGGAAGGGAACTTCTGGCCCTGGGCTTGGCTTTCAGAAGATTGAAGATGTGATGGGGCCTAGTGGGCAAAAATTCTATTTTTTCAGTCTAGCTGGTGGTTGCTGTGGGTAACTCTCAGTTTCCTCAGAGAACAGAGGAAAGAACAAATAGATGGATGTATAAATCTGCAAAAAGCCTGTCTGTGGGTTGCCCAGCTGGGGAAGTTGTCCTGGAGAAATCTGTGTGAGCTGGGTTGGGTGAAAGGAGCTGGGGCCATGCCATGGGCTGTGCTGCTGGGCACCCCCACCCCCTGCAGCAGCCCCAGGGGTGGGCACCTGTCCTGTGCCACTGTGAGACACCCAGCTGGCAGAGGGGGCTGAGCTGTGGGGGCATGAGCCTTGGCCAAGGCAGGAAAGGGAATGAGTCACATCCATTGATGGCTTTTGGCAGCAGGATGTTTGATTAAAACAAACAGTGGCCTTACGCTCACCAAATGAATAGTGTAATTAGGGCCTGTCTGCTCTCCCTGCTGTGTGCCCTGGGCAGAAGAATGCACCTAAGAATGACCTGCATAATTAAACCAGATGGCATTTCAGTGCAGACTTAGTGCTGGTGACTGTGAAGTGCACTCTGATACCATCATTAATAGTGTCTTAGAAGAAAAGACTAAAATGATGCTGAGCAGTCTGTCCTCACAGCAGAGGTAAAATGAAATTTGTTGTTACAGTGTCTCTGAACCAACCTCTGCATCAAGGGGATTGATTAAACACACTCTTGTGCTGGGCACTCTGTTGTTGTGCTGGGCACACTTGCTGTGCTGGGCACAGTGTGGTGCTGGGCACAGTGTTGTGCTGGGCACAGTGTTTTTGTGCTGGGCACTCTGTTGTGCTGGGCACACTGTTGTGCTGGGCACACTGTTGCTGTGCTGGGCACACTGTTGTGCTGGGCACTCTGTTGTGCTGGGCACAGTGTTGCTGTGCTGGGCACAGTGTTGTTGTGCTGGGCACTCTGTTGTTTTGCTGGGCACAGTGTTGCTGTGCTGGACACTCTGTTGTGCTGGGCACTCTATTTTTGTGCTGGGCACTCTGTTGTTGTGCTGGGCACACCGTTGCTGTGCTGGGCACAGTGTTGCTGTGCTGGGCACTCTGTTGTGCTGGGCACTCTGTTGTTGTTCTGGGCACACTGTTGCTGTGCTGGGCACAGTGTTGCTGTGCTGGGCACTCTGTTTTTGTGCTGGGCACTCTGTTGTTGTGCTGGGCACACTGTTGCTGTGCTGGGCACTCTGTTGCTGTGCTGGGCACACTGTTGTTCTGGGCACACTGTTGCTGTGCTGGGCACTCTGTTGTTGTTCTGGGCACACTGTTGCTGTGCTGGGCACACTGTTGCTGTGCTGGGCACTCTGTTGCTGTGCTGGGCACTCTGTTGTTGTGCTGGGCACACTGTTGCTGTGCTGGGCACTCTGTTGCTGTGCTGGGCACACTGTTGTTCTGGGCACACTGTTGCTGTGCTTGGCACTCTGTTGTTGTGCTGGGCACACTGTTGTTCTGGGCACACTGTTGCTGTGCTGGGCACACTGTTGCTGTGCTGGGCACTCTGTTGCTGTGCTGGGCACACTGTTGCTGTGCTGGGCACTCTGTTGTTTTGCTGCCTGCAGAGCCATGGAAAGGGCCTGCATTCTTTGGGTATCAGCATGTTGTGCCTCCACTAGGATTGATAAGCAAGTCCTGTGTTTTGGGCTGCTGGTTCTTTGCATTTAAGGGATCCTTACCAAAGGAAAAGAGCTTCCAGGAATTCCCTGTTCCCATCAGCCCAGGTTGCTGGGAGTATATGGCAATTGGGGTGAGGTACTGGGAACAGAGCACAGTCACAGGGAGGAAAAGAAAGGTCCAACAAAGAGGAGTGAGTAGAGTTAACAGCCAGAGGTGACTAGACAGCTCTGTCTTCTGATTTTATTATTCTTTCTGCTATTACTTTTCTATTTCTGGCTACAAACGTACTAATGCTGCAAAATTAGCTATCCTGAGTGGTACAGTGAGACCCTGACCTTGTCAAGCATTGCCTGTACTAGACAGGAAAGCACTGAACAACATTTTCCAGCTTGCTCTGTTCTGTTCAGTCTTAATGGTTTTTCTGCTTGCCCTTCTCAGCCTCTTCAGTGCAAGATCAGGAAGTAGCACAGGGTGAAAGAAAGTGGTCTGAAAAACCTTAGAGCTGCTTGGTTTTAGCAGGAGGACCAGCCAAAGCTCTGGGTCTTCATTACACTGCTCTGGTGAAGGAGCACACACAGGGAAACGATCCACAGCCTGTTTAAACTGTTGCTGGGAATTACAGAAGGTCACACAGGTTTGGCTTTGCATCCCACATGCTGTGGGTTTCACATGGTTGTGTCTCTCCATGTTCCTCAGCAGCCTGTGAGGAAAAGCTCACCTGTGGACACCACAGGTGAGAAAGACACTGAGGGAAGCACTCAGGGGAGAGCCTGCATTAAAAGTTCTCATTTCCTCATGTGCAAAGGATGAGATGAAACAGTTTAGAACAGCATTGCAGGAATATTCATGGTTATTTCTATCATCCCTTTATAAAAGTGCACAGTTCCAGAAGGTGAGACCATTTAACTCCAATCTTTGTTCTGGTTTTGGTGGGGTGGGTGTTTTTTTGTCACATCTTCCTGTGCTATCTATTGACTGTTTCCAGTGAGCAATAATCCTGAACTTACCCTACCAGTTCATATAACAGCAGTACCAGATGTCTTGAAATGCCAGAGCACCTGAAGTTTGCCTTTGAGGTTTCTGTGATTTCACCAGACTATTTAATTCATGTCATTGTGTCTCCAGGAGATACCCTGGTTATAAACATGTGCTGCTTGATCCTCTCTGGCAGCCCAGTGCCCATTACAGAGCTGAACCTGCCAGAATTGCTTCCTGCTGAGATCCCAACCTCTAAATCTTGTGGAAGGAGTTGGACACAGGGCACAGGTGGCTTTTGCAGTGCTGGTTGCCCCAACTGCAGCTGATCTGGAGGCCCCAGCACTGCTCCTGCATGCACTGGGACAGCCCTGGTGCCAGACAGGCCCAGCAGGACCTGCTCCCAGCCTGCAGGGACTGCTGTGCTGGAGCTGTCACTGAGCCATGGGGCTGACACTGAGCCATGGAGCTGACACTGAGCCATGGAGCTGACACTGAACCTTGGGGCTGACACTGAACCATGGGGCTGACACTGAACCTTGGGGCTGACACTGAGCCATGGAGCTGCCACTGAGCCATGGGGCTGACACTGAACCTTGGGGCTGACACTGAGCCATGGGGCTGACACTGAACCATGGAGCTGACACTGAGCCTTGGGGCTGACACTGAGCCATGGGGCTGACACTGAACCATGGGGCTGACACTGAGCCATGGGGCTGACACTGAGCCATGGGGCTGACACTGAACCTTGGGGCTGACACTGAACCTTGGAGCTGACACTGAACCATGGGGCTGACACTGAGCCACGGAGCTGACACTGAGCCATGGGGCTGCAGTGCAGAAGGGGGTCACCTTGTGCAGCTCGTTAAAGGCAAGTGGCTCCTGCTGAGCGCTGGTAAAAGCGATGTCACAGCTGGTGAAAAAGCGGCTGTAGTAAATTCTGCCTTTCACACCCCTAATTAGCTGCTGTCAAAGCTGATTCAAGCCAGTAATTCGGCTGTTCAGTCTTGGGTCAGTTGGTCTGTGGGGGAAGGAGGTGAGTCAAGACTCCCCAGATGATTTCTAATGACAGGAAATGTGGTGTAAAGCACTAAGTGGTGTTTGTGTGCCGTGTGTGCCTCACCAGTGGCTGAGGATGGCTGGGCTGGGAGGGGAGGCATTGCCAAGGGGGGGGTCTGGGAAGGAGAATGTCCCCCTGTCTCCCTTGACAGGTGGTTATCCCTGTGTCCTGCCAGGAGAAATCATTTTGCATTCACATTTTTAAGACAAAACTTCTGGTTTCCCTTCAGAAAAGTTACAAAACTGTTCTATAGCTTCGTGCTTATTAAGCCAGCTGTGTTTTTAGCAGGATGCTTTGCTGAGGTCTGTACCTAATCCAGAGGAATCTCAAACAAAACCATTGTTTGTATGAAAAAGTTGGTGAAACTGAGAGTAGTTCTTAATCCCTTGGGAGAATTGGACATTGTCCAAGTCTGCATAGACCTTAAGCACAAGACTAACTCAATAGTGAGTTTTCTCAGACTTGTCCTAAATACACCTATAGGAAAGGAACAGACCCATCTTCAAATGCAGACCAGGAGGTGTGGGAAGCAGCTGGAATATTTCTGTACTGCTCTACAAATGCACATGGCCTTGTTTAGCCATCTGCTTTGGGGATATCTTTTTAGGAATTAATGAGTTAGGGTTGCTTCAGGAGAGGGACTGGATGGAAGTTGTGGGACAATGACATGTCCAGCTGACAGGAATGACTTGCCACCCTTGGAAATTGCCACATGGGCACAGGAGACAATGAGGTTCCAATGTGGAAGGGCCCACAGGAGCAGAACACCCGAGAATTGCACCAATATGAACAGAAACAAAGGGAGATTTAACCTGTGGGACCTTTCAAAAGGTCAAAATGCAGCATTTTCCCAGGGAAGTTACTGGAAGCAAAGCTGATAAAGTAGAAAACCAAAATGCAGAACTAGGTCTGCCAGTATGGAACTAATCTGCTCCAGTTATTTGTATTTCCACCCAGTGTTTGTGTCATAAAGAAATACTGTTTGAAGACTGGGCACCACTCATATTTCACTTTTGTTTGATAAGAACTACCTTTTCTAAAGGAAACCAGTTCTTGCTATGGCTTTGACCCCTGACTTTTTATCAGCTTCAGAATCACTGAGCAGTTGGTGCTGAGGGCCCCAGAGATCCCCTTGTCCAGCCCTTCTCCAGGCAGGGTCAGTGCAGCTGCTCAGGACCAAGGTCAGCTGGACTTGGAGCCTCTCCAAAGGATGGAGGCTTCAACCTGGTAAGGATGATCCACACTCAGAATAAAAAAGCGGGGTGTTCTTCCTCTTCCTTGTCCTGTGCCATCTTATGTTTGTATGGAATTTCCCATGTTTCAGTCTGATCCCATTTCCTTTTGCTCATTTTGACAGCACTGAGAAGAAGTTGGCTCCTTCTTTGCTTCCTCAAATCACACTACCCTTTTTCTTTCACTCAGTCTCACCTTCCAAACACAGGAGATGACTTTTCTGGGCTTTGCTCATATGTTTTGCTAATACCAGAAGTGTAATGTAAGATCTCTTATCCATCTTGCTTTTTTTTGAAAAGTACTACAAGTGTCTGTGCTCCAATCCTGATTACATTTCATGCAAAGGGAATATCAGAAGAATGTCCTAAGAGCCAAGTGAGAAACTTTTAATAGCCATGTATAATGTCATGAATATAAAATGCAAGTGTTGGAAAACCAAGCAAGATTTAGAACCTGAAAAGCCTTACACATTTACTGATAAGAAAATCTACAATATTGCAAGAAAGGTCTTAAACCAGTACCACCCCTGAGCCCCCCAAAACCAGCAGTATAGTATATTTATTACTAAATACTCAAATTTTCTTGCTTATTTATTAGGAAACCAAGGCCCTGATCATAAAGGTGTATGCCTAGAGGGATTGGAACTTTCTGGACTTCTGTGTCTAAACTTAAAAATAGAAAACTAACATAAGTGGTGTGCTGAGTATCTCAGCTGGGCTTGGGGTGGTTTGCATGGCCTTGACAACTGAAGGGGTGAAGCAGCAATTCATCCTGCACTGGAACTGAGTAGGTGTTATTATTCAAACCACCGAAGCTGGGGAGATAACACAGTTGTAGGAGTAGCTCCTGACAGTGGCCAGTGGGAGTTCCCCTGTCTGGAACTGCCTCCTGTCACTTGTAACCAAGACCCCACGTGCTCAGGGGGAGAGCTGTGGGCAGCACCGGGCACTGACAGGCACTAAACAGGCAATGCTGCACATGCAGACTGCTCAAGTCACTGTTACATATTACATTATCTCTGGCCCTGTGAGCTGTTTCATGCAGACCTGAACAAAACCTGAAGGCTGCTGTTGTACAGGAGGTCTTTGGTGCTGATGTTCCCCCTTGTCCTAGTTCAGCAGGAGGGACCAGCTAACCCTGTGTGGGGGTGATCAAAGCTGTGTATTCTACCCCCTCTATTCATTCCCCAAGGACAATGGACCATTGGCAGCAGCTGCCCAGGGAGCCATTATCACCTTCACACCCAGACTGAGGGGGGTGGAGCTGCCAATGGGCCATCAACAGTTCAACACCCCCTGGCTCCCAGAGTTAATCACCCATTGTGTGAGTCCCCGCCCAGGGGGAGGGACTGAGTGCTCCCTGAGGGTACATAAAGTGGTGGGTAAGAAGACCTTGGGAACTTCTTGTTGGATCCAGAGGAGCAGCAGGACCTTGACAGGAGGAGATCACCGCTCTCGCCCAGACCACAGCCCTCGCCTGCACCAACAGGTTTTTCATTTCCTTTTGCTCTGGACTGGGGGGAGCCACAGGGGTCTCAGCACAAGGGCAAATAAACCCCCTTGGGTTTGTGCCCCAGGACACTGGGCTATACTGCTGGGTTTTTGTGAGTTGAAAGCAATTTCCCTTTTGTGTCAGTGTTTTTATTGTAATATTATTATTAAATTTTAGCTCTGACTTATAATCTCTCTCGTGGTGAGTTCATTTCCCCTGCTGGTTCACCTTTAAACCAGCACACCCCTCTGAGCTCTCCAGCTGCCCCTGGGATGACCACAACACACAGCACTTGGTGCTTTGGTTTTGGTTTTGGGTGGATTTTCCCACTTGCTGCCAGAGTAGGGAACCTGTTATTGTCACAGGCAAATGTCTGCTTTGCCTCTGCCCTCAGTGCCTTTGAGCTGTGACTACTTCCAGATCCAGAGCCTGAGCATCCATCTTGGATGTCACAGCTTATTTTGTGGTTTATTGTAAAGATAAAAGAGGGGGATTCTTCCTGATGGGTGCTTTGAAGCCCAGCATCTCCAAGGCTGGCAGTTCTGCTCAAAGCCCATTGATGAGCTCAGCCTGGCAAGGCTGAAGGGCCTCCTGGATAAGTCACCACTGCACAACATGGGATTCAGGCCTGATCCATCTCTCTGCTCATTCCACTTACATTAACAAGACTTTTGAAGGCACAGACTGCAGGGCTAAAGGATGTCAAGTCTAAGGATGAAAAGATTTGCAGCATGTGATGAAAAAATACCATAGTTAACATGGGATGTATAAAAAATAATTAGCCCTTATCTGCATTTAGAAACCAGTGCTGTCTGACTAGAATATGAACAGTTTCAAAGCAAGAAAGGGTATAAAAATGCTAATGTATATAAAGAATGGAATGAGGAGTTGGAGTTTGTTTGGTTTTGTTTGTTTGTTTTTAATATAAAGCAGCCAAAACTGACTGTCCTATGAAAGGCTGAGAGGTGTAAACCCCATTTTTTTCATCTCTCTTCCTTATTTTCTTTATTCCGTTACAGCAGAGAATAGACTTCTCCTTGTAACCATGGTGCTGTTTATGATCCTGGATATTGATTTTGATTTGCAGTAAGACTTTAAGAAACCACTTAGAAAAAAGTCATCTTGATTTTTAGCTCTTCTGTACCTGGAACCTCTTAAATAGGTCAGGATGTTTTATGTTCTCTTTGAGGGTTCTGTAACCAGGTTCTTGTCTGTTAGATGCAAGAACAGAAAAATCATTGCTGTTTTTTGGCTTTTTGGTTTATTTTCTTCAGCACTTTCTAAATTCAGTTTCTTTCTTAAGGCAATGCCAAAAGCATAACCCTGACTGAGGGGAGGTTAGAAGTGAAGACAGGAGTTGTTTAATGTTTTTTCTGAAGAGGGACCTTGAGACCTCACTACAAAATAAACATATATTTTATCATACATGTGATACACAGAGTCTGAAGAGAAGCCTCTGCCCAGGATACATCAGAAGAGAAAATTCTTGCTGCCTTGGTCTCAAATACACCAGGCCTAGAGATATCACCAAAGTAACCTCAAGTTGACATCTGGACTTCGGAGGATGAATCTGGCTGAGTAACCTGAATATGGTTCTATTTTCATCTATCATGTTGTACAGATTATGAGGAATAAGAAAAAGCAAAAGCAGCATCTATGTGCCATAGGTCTCCCCCAAAAATGTGGGTTTAATAACTGCAACAACAAATCTGTGTGTGTTGAAGGGAGAGTTGGACCCTGAAACAAACCATGAAATATCTCCATGTAAAATAATGAGAACAATTTTATAAATCAACTAAGGAGAAAAAGATAATTTTCTAGTGGATACATCATAAGGAAAGATGGGCTTCAGTCCCAGTTTAATTCATATTTAATGACATGAATGCTTTGGGCTCTGCAAAACTCCTGAGTTATCACCTGCATGTCTCACACTGATGATTCTGGAGCTGTGGGTAACAGTTCCCTGATCTGGGCAGACCTGGCAGCATCTGCAACTGGCTGGGAGTGCTGCTCTCACACAGGGAGGAGGGAAAGGTGCTGGGAGGTTTGGGAGCTGCAGGGCTGTGGCTAAACTAACACAGGTCTGTGCCATCAGAATCTCTGTAAACCACAAAAGAAGGAGGGGACTTCAGTTCTGCATGTTCCTTCTACACCATGTCCACTTCAAGGCCACAGAAATATAAACATTAACAAAAACCCAATGCCTGAACAGGACTTGCTCATGTATACAAAGCAGAAAACATTTAATGGGGAAACTGCTGATATGAAGATATATTTTAAAACAGAATTATTGACTTCCTAATTTAATGAAGCATCACACCTCATGGGAACAAGCAGTTTGAGACCTCCTTGTATCTCCCATGAGTGTAAGATGGTTCTAGAGGAAAGGAAAAAATGGAGAAAAAGGCAAGACCACAGTGATGCCAAACTCACTGTCCCATTCAAGGAAAGGTGGTGGAGTTGCTGATTCATGATATGCCTTGACCATATGAGGTATTTTTTTCCTTCCCCCTCCCCTCTCCCCCCACTACCCCCTCCTGTTTCTGAGCCTCTCTACACAGGCACCAATGATTGTTTTGCATATTAAGAACTGATAAATGTAACAGAACTCTACACGTGAGAGGGAATCACAGGGCCAGACTCTGCTCAGTGTGTATGAAAGCAGATTCATAATTTATGCTGCTGCTGAATCAGTCCAGGCACCAGCTCATTGAGGTGATTAATTTAACAAAGCTTACTCAGAAGTGACAACACAAGTGATAGGTAATGGCAGGTTGTTTCCTTCTTGCAAGTGCATATTGGCTGTAACTTATAAGGAAGAGCAAGGGGAAGAAAGCCTGTTTTCCTGAGCCAGTCTGACAGATAAAATGGGAGAGTATTTCTGACTTTTCCCACAGTGGTACAGAATTGCTCAGGTGTGTGTCAGCCACTTGAAGCAGCTTTGGTCTGCAAAGGAGCTTCCCCCCATGCAAGATCAGGCCCTGAAGATCAGTATAATGCATAATCAAGAGGAATGTTTACCCCATTCACAGCCCATGGTGCTGACAGATATTACCTGGCCAGACTGAAGGTACCACCAGGCTTGGGTGGTTTGTTTTGGGATTAAATGTTGCTCCACACCCAGGACACTGTATGCAGTCTCCAGGAGCACCCTGGGCAAATGTTTTGAAGAACACTTTGCCACTGTAACTATGTGCCTGTCCTGCTTAATTCCCAGAGCTGCAAATGTTCCCGAGGGAAGGGTGGCCAGTCTGGTTCCTCAGCTCTGCAGGGAACGTGTTTCCCAGGCTGCCTCAGAGCCACCAGATCATTCCACCTGTCACAAAACAAATGCACTTCATATAAAACTGCTTTTAACCTGTCATTGAATGTTTTTGTGAGGGAAATTGCCGAATCCTCAGTTCACATAAACAGAGATGTGAGTCATGAGAGCTGAGCATGTTTATCGTACATGGCAGTCCTTTTCAAAACACACATGTTTAAACAGATGGCTCATGTTGACTATTAATGCAGTTCCTGCAATTAAGTTCAGTCTGAACGAGGTGGGCAGAGACTGACATTCTACTGACATCAAAGCTGGTGGATTGCACCTTCTCCTCATGAATGTTCAGGTTTGGGTCTGCTACTACAGCCCTTCCGAAATGTCAGCGGTGATAAGTCACGATGGGACTGAAGGGGACAGAGGCTCCTGCTGAATTACTTCTTGAATGGGATTTACCCTTGACATATTCATGCTGTTAGCTTGCAATGGTGAAAGCCCAGGTTTGAGCCAATTACTGTAAATGAATAGAGCAGTGGGGAGGAACTTGTCTCTGTCTCTACGGCCGTGGTGGGCTTGAAGTACAGGCAGGTCAGTCTGTGCTGTGCAGCAGCCCAAGAGCATGGTGGTGCTGTGCCTCCTGGGGCAGCTGCACAGCCACCAGTGCTGCCCTCAGGTTTGTGGTACAGTGGTGCTGTGCTCTGCTGTGGCACTGCCCCTGGGGCAGCTGCCCTTGGGTTTGTGTCATGGTGGTTCTGTGCCCCCTGGGGCAGCTGCCCTTGGGTTTGTGTCATGGTGGTGCTGTGCCCCCTGGGGCAGCTGCACAGCCACCAGCGTTGCCCTCAGGTTTGTGCTCTCCTGTGGCACTACCCCTGGGGCAGCTGCACAGCCCCCAACACTGATATCAGGTCTGTGGCCCTGCAGTCAAACACCAGGAGCCAGGGATGGGCACACAGCTGGTGAAACCCAAGGCTCCTGCCATGCCTGAGGCAGGAGATCACAGTGGTGACTGTCCAAGGAGCAGTGGGAGCAGCTCAGCTGACACAGCCCAGACCACAGGGCTGAGCCTGCTTTGGGCCCTTCTGATCTGTAGCCCATTTCCCTGGGCTCAGTAGGGCCTGACAGGTTTCTCCTGCAAGAATTTTTTGCAGGGTTTGTGGAATTGATATGAACATTCATTCCTGTAGCAAAGTGTTTCATACTTCAGCTGTGCATTATGAGAAAAAGTGTCTCCCCTTCCTTTGACCTTGCTGCTATCTTCTTTTGATAATTGGTAGGTCTGTCTTTGGAAGAAACACTGAACTGTTCCCTAATCACTGGTTTTACCCCATGATTTTATGAGTCCATTCCATGATCTATGTTTTGCAGCCCGGGGAGTTCTGTGCTATTTCTGATTTGGAAGGGGGTTTGTGCCTGCTTGATCACTGTTCCTGTATTAACTGCTTGGTATTTTACTCACCTAGCTCAGCACTGCCACGTACATGTCTGCAGCAGGTGAGGTGCTGGCCCTGAAGCTGGACTCTTACAGCTGCAATTCAGCAAAGAGGATCTGCAGCCCCTTGTGACCCATTTAGGAACTGTTGACTGTAGCTCCTGTAGTGACAGAGGGACAGGCTTAGTCAGGCTCAGTGAAGCAGAGTAACTGAACCAGCTTAACAAGCACATCGTCTCTATTAGACACTGCTTACCTTTCCCTCCTTCCTTGGTACTCTCCTACAGCCAGTTGCAGCTTTACTACCTCTGTTACACTCTTCACTTTAACTTAGTAGTGGAAAAAAACCACAACATACTTTGCACATGTGTGTTTAGAAGATGTTTCCAAATGTCCTTTGGTTATCCAGTGATAATGTCCTGACCATGCCTGATGGGACTTGCTGTCCCAAGCGCAAAGCTGGTACCCCTTACACTGTTCTTCATGTCTGCTCTGGCAGGGCCTGGCACACACATTCCTGAAAGAGCTCCAAGTGTCACTGCACGATGCTGGATGAGGCTGAGGGTGAAGCAGAACAAGGTCCCTTTTCTTTCCACATCTGGCACATCCTCAGCCTCACAGGGCTGGCAGTGCCCGGCACTCAAACGCTGCCCCAGCGCTGAAACAGCACTGTCTGCTGGAGAAGGAGCTCATCCTCTGTCACACTGTGCAAATACCCACCCAGACACATTCAGCAATCCCGTTCAGCCTTAGCAAGAGCAGAAACTTGAAACACACAACCTAAAACGTAACTAATGATTGTTCTTTGAGTGGGCATTGCTGGAAATAAAAATCCCTGCAGCACTCGTGGAAAAGCCTCTTTAAGGACTAACATGCAGTGCTTAAATCTCATCTGATTTGGTTTTTATTAACAAAATTTATGGTTGTTTATTTAACAAAATTCATACCACACGAATAAAAGGGATATCTCCATGTCTCATTACATAAATTCTGTGACCTTTCATTTCAGTGAATATAGCACAATAAATATGAACTTTACATAGTTGTTGTTTCAGCACTCTGGGATACCATTCTGTAAAAACCAAATAAGCAAAACTCCTCAGAAAACCACACCACAACCAAAACACCCCAAAAACAATTCCAAAAACCCACACCCAAATTCTCTAAAAATCTAACCCAATCAACACTACATCTCAACACCCCAAACCCCCAAATCCGCCTTTCCCAAAGCCAGTGGAACAATCTGCCTACAGTAGATTTCCTCTCTGAAAAGCTCTACTTAGCATTTTAGTTGATCCAGAGCTCTAGGAAGGAAGTATTAAACCCAAAGGGGAAAAGCCTGGGTGCTTTTCCAGTAAGGTGTAACTACAGCAACCATGAGGCACAGCTATCAGCTCTTTCCAGAAAGAGAGGAGTAAAGCTGTGCTGCAGCTTGATTAAATATTTGTGAAGCTGATTTAACATCCTTTCACCGAGTGAACATATAATGCTCTAAAGAGCTGTGTAAAAATAACCTACAAACCCAGATTATTTTTAAAACTTTTCATGAAGAATGGCTCCAGAGAAGCACAGGTAATGCACAGGCATCAGAAACATTAGGAAGCTGGTGACAACCGGAGCTCATAAATCTGCTTATTTGGGTTGTTTGACACTGTTGGTCATTGAAGCTGGATTGCATTCATTTGTAACTTTGTCAAATTACAAGTGTTTGGTCTTGTGCTTTCCAACCTGGATGTTGACCTCAGGCTGTATTTTAGTGAGAAAACTCTTATTGTTTCTTGTTTCTGATCCAGCTGTGTGTGCATGAACCCTGAAGAGCAATTAAGCTGATTGAGCCCATGCATGCAAGAGGAGTCAGACTTTGCCCATCGAAGCTGCTCTGGCCCCAGCACAGGACTGGTGTTTTCTGTGCTGACATTGATCCTTCTGCTAGAACTTAATGCAGGGAGGAGAAGGAGGAGTGAAGGCCAAGAGGAGGGAGGGGTCACCTCAGGGACTGGCAGCCCTCTGGGGGGGACCAGCCCAGCTGGCCAAGGAGTCAGCAGGGAAACAGCTCCCAGAACTGGGCTCTGAGAAGGCAAAAGAGGGAAGAGAGTGAAGGAGAAGAGGTAAAGCAATGGAGATTTGGGAGGGACTGTAGCTGAACTGGTCAAGGTAAGAAAGCAAACAATAGCAGCAGTTTCTCAAGCAGCAAAACCAGTTTATTGGTTTTGAGGATAAAATATCCCAGGTTAACAGAATTTATGTGTATTTTCTGAAAGCTGAGTTTTAAAACAAGCTATTTCAAAAGAATAACATTAACCATAACATGATTGCTACCATTGCAGGAAGCATCCAGAACTTCCCTGGAGAAGAATTTTCCCAAGTTATTTCTGAAGCATCTTGGAAGAGGGAAGTGGTTGTGCAGGGAATGGTGGGAGGCAGCCCAGGTAGTCACTTGGAGTCAGAGAAATATCTGATGGGCACTGCTGGTTAGTAATCAATGTCTGCAGGTAACTTGCATTCATTAAGAATTTCTCAAATCCAAATTATGGAGGAAAGTGAAGGGAAAATGATCACCTTATGGCTGCCAGTATTTCTTGAATTTGACTCTCCACTGTTAAACAAATGATATATTTGTTGGTGCCTTATTTTTGGCTTCCTGTTTCTAAACTTACTGGCATTCCCCCCACTACAAAAAGGTAAAACTAATTTACTGAGAGATTAGTTTGTGTTGGTTTAAGCAGGAGTGCAGATTCTGTCTGACAGTAAAGATTAATCTCTACTTCCTTTTGGCTTGAGGATAAATGCAACAAACTTTCCACAGTCACACAGGTAAATTCAGCAGCTTTACAGATAAGGAAAGTAGAGTGCTCCTCTCTGAAAAGTTGTATCATGCTTCAAAACAGCATCTCTCAGGCTGGTCTCGTGGCTGTTGAGCATCAGTAGGACTCCCACACTGTGGGGCTGTGCTTCCATGTGCTGTGAGGTTGGAGGGTCTTCTGGCAGTGGCCCTGATTAACTTGCAGGCCATAAATCTTGATAGTCAGATAGAAGTAGATGGAAAGGGTGATCAGAGGTTTGTTTTGGTTCTGTTACTTGTTTGGTTATTTTTCCCCTCAATATTTGCTACAAGTGAAGAGATTTTGCTCATTCCAAGTGGAGGCAACTTGTCTGCATGGAGCAAAGCACCAACAGGGGTTTCCTTGGTTTGTATGAGGAGCAGGAACCACCATGCAGGGAAACACATCCTGTCAGGCAGCTTTGGAATGCTGGAGGTGCCCTTTATTCTGTGTCATTTGGCTTTGGCAACTGAGCACATACAAGGATGTGGTGCAGGCAGGACACACACACCTGCCAGGGATAAAGCAGGACACACACACCTGCCAGGGACAAAGCAGGGCACACACACCTGCCAGGGACAAAGCAGGGCACACTGACCTATAAGGGACAAAGCAGGGCACACACACCTGCCAGGGACAAAGCAGGGCACACACACCTATAAGGGACAAAGCAGGGCACACTGACCTATAAGGGACAAAGCAGGACACAGACACCTATAAGGGACAAAGCAGGACACACACACCTATAAGGGACAAAGCAGGACATACACACCTATAAGGGACAAAGCAGGGCACACACACCTGCCAGGGGACAAAGCAGGGCACACTGACCTATAAGGGACAAAGCAGGGCACACACACCTATAAGGGACAAAGCAGGGCACACACACCTATAAGGGACAAAGCAGGGCACACTGACCTATAAGGGACAAAGCAGGGCACACACACCTATAAGGGACAAAGCAGGGCACACTGACCTATAAGGGACAAAGCAGGGCACACACACCTATAAGGGACAAAGCAGGGCACACTGACCTATAAGGGACAAAGCAGGACACACACACCTATAAGGGACAAAGCAGGACACAGACACCTATAAGGGACAAAGCAGGATACACACACCTATAAGGGGACAAAGCAAGACACACTGACCTATAAGGCACAAAGCAGGGCACACACACCTATAAGGGACAAAGCAGGACACACACACCTGCCAGAGGACAAAGCAGGACACACACACCTGCCAGGGGACAAAGCAGGGCACACACACCTATAAGGGACAAAGCAGGACACACACACCTATAAGGGACAAAGCAGGACACACTGACCTATAAGGGACAAAGCGGGGCACACACACCTATAAGGGACAAAGCAGGGCACACAGACCTGCAGGGACAAAGCAGGGCACACACACCTGCCAGGGAACAAAGCAGGGCACATTGACCTATAAGGGATAAAGCAGGGCACACAGACCTGCAGGGACAAAGCAGGGCACACACACCTGCAGTGGACAAAGCAGGGCACACACACCTGCCAGGGAACAAAGCAGGGCACACACACCTCTGAGGGGCACAGCAGGCATTTGTTGCCTTATGCCCACAGCTAAGAGTAACAGGTTCCCAGCTAAGGAGAGCTGGCAGGGAGGTGACAGTAACAGGGGGATGACCATGTGCCTTCCTTATTCCCTGGTGCCAGCTCGTCCTCAGAGCTGCTGATTTGCCATTCTTGATTCCCTGTTTTTAACATAGGAATTTATGCCCATCTCACCAGTCCTGCCTCTGTCTGTAATTTTGCCTTTCTCATTTTGTGCAGGTCCAGCTGACACACTCTCTCACAGCTCTTGCTCACTGTTCAGTGGGTTTCTCAAAGCCTGAGTGAGGACTTTGCTGCTGTGGCACAAAGCAGAGCCCCAGATCACAGACAGCTGGCACAGAAGGAGGGGGAGACAGTGGAGGTGCTGCCATGAAGGCTGAATTTCTGTGGCTGTGTTGAGCAGGTTGGGTGGTCTGGACAATCTGGCACAGCCCCCCACCCTGTCCTGGCACAGAGCTGAGAGCCCAGAGCTTGGATCAGGTATGACTGCACAGGAACCACTTTGGAGCATTATTAGTGAAGAAAAGATTGAATTCTCTCAGTTATCTGAAAATGAGAGAGTTCTATTTATTAGGATCTAAAAAAACCCCAACTCTAGTACTGGAGGGTTTCTGTTTGCATTAGAAAGAGTTATTAAGTATTGTCCAGGAAAGTGCACATCCAACATTCCTGATAGAGCAGAGAACAGAAAGTTTTCATAGCTAAGCACTGCAATTTAGGGACAAATTTGAGCTCACAGTAAAGGAAAGGCAACCAGAGGATGTTACAAGCCTGTTAGGGATTGGAGAGTGTGTAAGAAGAATCTATGCCAAATATTTCAAACTCTAGTTTTATGTCATGAAAATTGCTAAGTCTTGTTGTTTGGGGGGGTTGTGTTTTGGTTTTTTTCTTTTTTTTTGTTTGTTTTGTTTTTGTTTTGATTTGTTTTTTCCCCTGTGTGTGGTTTAGTTTTGTTTTCTTTTTTAATGCTAAGTATGGCAGCACTGAAATTCTATGACCTGAAATGCTGTGCTTGAAGTGAGAGGCATTGAGGTAATATCATGTGTCATAAAATCCCAGTGGTGACCATGAAATTGTAACAGATGTGAGACTGAGAAACTCCAGCTGCCTGGGCATGCTGAGCAAAAGCCATGCTGGGACACAGGGCAGAGTCAGTGCTTGGTTCACCAAGTAGCCAGAGAGCCACAGCAGGAGGAATCAGCCCTTACAGACCCTTGGGCAGTGTGCAAGACACAGCAATGAATGAACAGTTGGGATTTGCAGTAGAGACAATCATGGGCTCCAATGCCAGCCTTGGAGGAGGAAATTCAGATGCACTGCAGTAGTACATAAAAGCAGACAAATCAGGAGGCTTGCTAAGAGAAAATTTAATTTAAGCTATGCTGAGAGGATTTAAAGAACTCTTACCAGAGACTTGGATGTATGCACTCCTATCTAACCTGCTTTCAAAAAGACCAAACCACAAAGAAATTGGTGTGGCTAAACAGGAATGGAAGGCTTGTCACACTGACCAAACATCCTCCAAAACAATCACACCCAAAGTACAAAACTGGAGAAGAGCAGAAACTGTGCATTTTCAGTTATCTTCTCCCAAGAAAGAGCTGTAAGAACTAAGCTGTATCCCTACCATCCTTTTGTTTGCTAGGCAAGCTCTTCATAGAATCATAGAATGGATTGCGTTGGAAAAGACCTCCAAGATCATCAAGTCCAACCCTTGGTCCAACTCCAATCCCTTTACCAGATCATGGCACTCAGTGCCACGGCCAAGCTCAGTTGAAAAACCTCCAGGGATGGGGAATGCACCCCCTCTCTGGGCAGCCCATTCCAATGCCTGAGCACTCTCTCTGCAAAGAAGTTTTTTCTGTTCTCCAACTTAAATTTCCCCTGGCAGAGCTTGAGCCCATCGTGCCCCCTTGTCCTATTGCATACCCTTCTACTGTTCTCTTGTAAAATATGCTCACCTGTCCTCTGATCATGCCAGTGGATACATTTTAATTAATCTTTTTTGACAAGGGGTGACTACTCTAGTGAAGGTCTTTGTTTTTAGAAGTCCTAACTTGTGTTATGTGAGAGATTTGCAAAGGGTTATTAAATATGAAGGCACAATCTAGTTCTGTGTGCTTTTTCATATTTTATTGTTTTAAATGATCAAGGTAAATATTAGCATCACAGAAGCACATCACATGGGCTCAACTACTGTAAACTTAAAGAGAACAGTATTATAATCAAACCAAGACAGTTGAGATTAGATGGTGTGTTACCAACTATATTGACCCAGTTCAGTAGTTTATGAAGTCATAAAGTTCATACAGTGTGTAATCCACGTGTGTGCCATCCATGTGTGTGCCCAACAAAGGCAGGAATTGCTATTTGTTCATCTGGCATCAGGTGTTTCACAGAGAGGTGGTTTCCTTTTGATAAAGGCCTCTCTGCAACAGGACTTGAGCAATTTGGGATTGCCAGTGCCAGGATTCCCTGAGCATGGGACATGGAAGGGAGGATGAAGCCTCTTTGGCTGCTCTTAAGGAACTACAGAGATCTAAGCAGGCCCTTTGCCATTTCCTGCTCCAGCACTTCCTCCTGAAAATTTCATTGCAGCTGCAGAGCTGTTGTTTACACTCCTTTATTCCCTTTACCCACATGGGCACAAAGCTTGCCAAGGGATTTGCAACAAGGTTCATCTCTGGACCAGCCTTAGGCTCATTCTTTTTTGATCTCATTTCAAACAGCAGGATTATGAGTTGAGATTTGCTATTCAGCTAATTATGGACTGTCTACAAAGCAGAAGTGCAGATCCTCTGCACTGGCTGACAGTCAAGTCAATTGTGACCTGTGGACACAATCTGGGTGACCCAGTCCCCTTCATACAGGAAATCTTAAAACTTAATTCCTGTTCAGAGCTGGTTGTCATCACTCTGCTACAAAGTCTCAGAAAGGACCCATCTATCTATTTTAGGTGAGATAACTTGAAGCAATCTCTTTTTTTCAGTTAATCTGAGAACATAGAATAATTTACATGCAAATGTATTTTTCAAGATAATTCTTCTGTGTCCACTGATGTTTCCCAGTTGCTGAGTCATCTGAACACTAATTTTATTTCATTAAAAAATAATAAAAACTCTAAAATGTTGTAAATATGTCTTTCTAAGTGGCTCTTGTCTTTACTGTACGTAACTGGGTTGTGTTTTGGAGCTTGATCTATTTAAATCCTTGTCTAACATTCTATGGCTATATATTCTCAGTGCTTGTTACATACTCAGTAAAAATTAGTGGTTTTCAAAATATATTCTAAGTGGAAAAATTTTTATACACCTTGTTGGCATTGGCTATGGAAGACAAAAATTGGACAAAAAATTCCAATCATAGACTGCAAACCTCCCATATGATTGAGCTGAGTGATGCCATTATTAATTAGGATAAGCTTTTATCCTTTCCTGGCTGCACTGCTTCCCAGAAATGTTGTAAGTGGTGCTTCTGCTCACAGTTTAACTCCCTTGTAAACATTCCCATCTGCTCAGTGTTTTCCTTCCTGCATAACTTTTACCTCAGTGGTAAAAGCAGCTGACTGAGGGCATCAGGCAAGAAATGCACCTGCAGATTGTCAGGTTGTAATGAATGTGGAGATGAGGTGATGTTGGTTATATCAGATGGTATCTATGTAGGCAAATGCCAGTTCAAGGATCTGGGTGACAGGACACTTCAGTGCCTACCACCTTCATGTCTACGTGTCAAGGAACACTTTTATTTACTTCTGGATGGCTCTGCCTTGGAGAATGTTATAATTTAAAATGCCTTTTCTCAAAATTGTATGTTCTCAAAATCGATACAGTTTGATGTGGTTATGGGCCAAACTGTTGTGTCATGGAAATCATTATTATTCCACTGACTTCAGATATATGTCTTGACCTTGGAGTACAAGCCCTGTGGGGAGAGGCTGAGGGAGCTGGGGGTGTTCAGCCTGAAGAAGAGGAGGCTCAGAGGTGACCTCAGCACTGTCTGGAACTGCCTGAAGGGAAGTTCTGGCCAGGTGGGGGTTGGTCTCTTCTCCCAGGAACTCAGCAATAGGACAAGGGGGCACGATGGGCTCAAGCTCTGCCAGGGGAAATTGAAGTTGGAGAGCAGAAAAAACTTCTTTGCAGAGAGAGTGCTCAGGCATTGGAATGGGCTGCCCAGAGAGGGGGTGGATTCCCCATCCCTGGAGGTTTTTCAGCTGAGCTTGGCCGTGGCACTGAGTGCCATGATCTGGTAAAGGGACTGGAGTTGGACCAAGGGTTGGACTTGATGATCTGGGAGGTCTTTTCCAACCCAATCCATTCTATGATTCTATGATCTCAGGAGAAGCAGAATCATCTTCAGATTTTACCATTTTAATGGCAGGACTATAAATAGAGTATTCATATGAAGTTTAGGATAGTGGAAGAGTCTAAACTCAGTTGGACACTGCAGGTGGCTCCTTTCACACAGGTGTCAAGTTTCAGAGTAGAGTGATAGCAAAATTCAGCTCAACAAAGCTACATATAAAAAATCCCAAGCTCCCAGTTTTCCTCCATGGGATTTGCTGACAGCAATTAACTCTGAGTTTCACAGGCCCCGCAGCCTCCCCAGGGAAGAAATCCCACAACATCTCCATGCTGACTCCAGCTTCTTCCAGAGGATCAGGAAATACCCTCCAGGTTTGGGAGCCCTTGATTTTTAAAGTGAGGACTGGCTCTTCCATTCTTACTAATTATTTCCCACTTAATGGGGAATAAGCTTTTGAAACAAATGAGTGTCTAATTTTAACCCCATGTAGATCTTGTTCTGTGCATTTTAGAGGAGAGAAAATCAAACTGGAAATGACACAGATAGTCTACAGGAGAAATGTTTAACACTGGGACAGAATTTGGTGTTACATAATGATGAATAAGTTAAATAGGGGCAGCATGGATAGGCAAGCTCCAGGATGTGCTGGAGACTACTATTTAGAGGTTTCAGCTGGGTCAAAACCATGTAATTTGGTATTTTAAAGGATTTCAAAATTCAGATTTAAATAAAGAAATGTTTGAACCTGAGAGGTTTCTGATCTGCCAGTGGAATTCAGATGGATCCCTGTGCCCATGCAGTGAGCCCACCTGTGTGACTGGATTTGGTGTAATGGGGAAGGTAACAGAGCACTTGATGTGTGTCTGTATTTGAGGATTGCTACTTTGAATTCTGAAAATGAATAAACCAAGAGATTTGCCATTCAAATAATCTGATTTGCACAGACTCTTGCAGCACAACATGTGGGTGCCTACTTCATGTCCATGTTTAATATTTAACAGAGTGCCTGTGTGTTATAGTAACAAGGGAGGGGGGGAAAGGCATATATGGCTCACTGCTGTCAAAAATAAAGATGCAGAAGCATGGTAAGCAGAGGCTCTTAATTTCTTTCTCATCTGCCAAGTACAACCTTTCACCTAAAAAACCCAATCACCTGTAACAGGTAGTTGCTATGTTATTATTTTTATTAGGTATTATTAAATGGCTTCCTGCTGATAAGGGGCAGCTTACAATATGCACAGCAACTTAAAATACAATTTGTATCCATAAGACTCAGCCTTCCCAAGCCACGCCTGCCTGTGCCGGGGGGTGATGTTTCCTGGGAAAGGAGAGGTGCTGCAAGCAGGTGAAATCTATAAATAGCTCTGTTAGCCAGTGCTGCTGTTCAGGGCTGTGCAGTGTGCTGAAAATGAAGGGGTTGTGTTGCTCAGGATTTTCTACAGGCAGGAGGGCTCTACAAAGGGATCTGGAGAGACTTGAGAGATGGGCTGATTCCAATGGGATGAAGTTCAACAAGGCCAAGTGCAGGTCCTGCCCTTTGGCCACCCCAACCCCCTGCAGTGCTCCAGGCTGGGCACAGAGTGGCTGGAGAGCAGCCAGGCAGAGGGACCTGGGGGGACTGAGGGACAGGAAGCTCAACAGGAGCCACCAGTGTGCCCAGGTGGCCAAGAAGGCCAATGGGATCCTGGCCTGGATCCAAACTAGCGTGGCCAGCAGGCCCAGGGCAGTGACCCTTCCCCTGGACTCTGCACTGGGGAGGCCACACCTTGAGTGTTGTGTTCAGTTCTGGGCCCCTCAGTTGAGGCAAGAGATTGAGGGGCTGGAGCGGGGCCAGAGAAGAGCAACGAGGCTGGAGAAGGGAGTGGAGCACAAGTGCTGTGGGGAGAGGCTGAGGGAGCTGGGGGTGTTTAGCCTGGAGAAGAGGAGGCTCAGAGGTGACCTCAGCACTGTCTGGAACTGCCTGAAGGGAAGTTCTGGCCAGGTGGGGGTTGGTCTCTTCTCCCAGGCACTCAGCAATAGGACAAGGGGGCACGATGGGCTCAAGCTCTGCCAGGGGAAATTGAAGTTGGAGATCAGTAAAAACTTCTTTGCAGAGAGAGTGCTCAGGCATTGGAATGGGCTGCCCAGAGAGGGGGTGGATTCCCCATCCCTGGAGGTTTTTCAACTGAGCTTGGCCGTGGCACTGAGTGCCATGATCTGGTAAAGGGACTGGAGTTGGACCAAGGGTTGGACTGAATGATCTCGGAGGTCTTTTCCAACCCAATCGATTCTATGATTCTATGATGCTAATACAGTCTGGGCCAGGCTGCCCTCACTGCTTCCCAGGCTGAGGAGACAATGAACTTTGTCCCTTAGAGCATGGGAAGCCCAGAATACAGATGGAACTGTCCCAAAATCTGCCTGGAGTGGATGTTTCCAAAGAACTTTTTCCCCCTCTCTGTTTTTATGGAAAGCTTTTTAGTTGTATCTTAGTGAAGGACAGCAGAAGGAAGTGGCACTAATTCATGCAGAGCTGTACCAAGCAAGGAGTCCCTCTGCTGGGAGCGTGGCCATGGCACTGTGGCACAGCCTCTGCTTTGGCACAGTCGTGTTACAGCCCTGAAAAAACGGGTTCAGCACAACCTGAGTGTCACACTCGAGAGCCACAACAATGCTATGAACTGTCACTGTTAAAGTGGCCAAGGGAAATGAAGTCAGGACTTCACTGAAGCTGTACCAGTGTTCCCATGGATGTCCCCTCTGGGTGGTGACACTGCAGGGCTGTCCCTTTTTCTGTGGGGGAAAGAGGTGCAATTCTTGGCTACAGCTTTCACTATCTGAATGTTAGAAAATGCCAAAGAATACTGAGTTTTACAGAGGAGGGGAAGGGCAAATATAAAGGTGAAAGTCGAGGGAGACTTGCACTTAAAGTCAGGCTCAATATTCCTTATCAGTTACAAACTCAAAAATAAAGAATTTAAGGGCAGATATTGAGTAGTTGAGTTCAAGTACAGTATTGAAACGTATGTTGTGACTTAACCTTCTAGTGGAATAACTTGTTGAATAACTGATAACTTGCTACTTACACCCAGTTATAAACATATTTCTTGTGTGAGAATCCTGGTAATAATGAACACCCAGATGATGCACATAAAACAATAAAGTTGGAATGGTAAGTGTACTTACCTTCAATTGGAATACAATAAACTCTGAAATAAATAAACTTCCAAAATACTACTCAAAAGTTCATCTTCTTATGAATAGTTAGTTTCAACAATGAAGTGGGAGTATAAATAAAGACCATGTTCTTCAGTAATGAGAGATTACTGTGCACTCTTGCTGAGGTGTGTGGAAAGAAGGAGATCCAAAACTAGTAATTTTTTTGGAAACAAGAAATTCTCTTGAGACACAAATTGCTGAAAAGAATTCTGTGTCACACGAAATGCTGTAATTCTTAACATGTGTTGACTTTGTATATTGTACCTATGTAGATTCTAAGAGAGTTTATAGTTTTAAACTTACAGAGGAGACCAAAAGTCTCACGTGGTGTTTGTTTTGTTGTGTAATGGACACACATTGCCATGAGAGATGAGCATGGCCTAGAAGAAACATCTGAAGACAGCAGCTCTTTGGGATAATACCTGCTGTGTAACACTTATTTCTGAAGCAGTTAGTCCATCTTTATTCTGAGTTTTTTTTTCAGAGTTTTTTCCTCTGACTTTTTGTATTTCCTGTTCCTTTTTTATTATTATTTTAACTAAAAGCAGCACTGTGTAGATCAGCAAGGTCTGGAGTAACAGGAATTTCCATGAGATGAAAGAAACTCTTTTTTTAAAATGTTTTTGAGTTCACAGTATGTAGGACATTTTGAATTTTTCCTTTTCTGTATTAAAGACTGAGCTCCACATCTAGGAATTCACTCCCTATGTTGGTAAGCAGTAACTGTGCAACCTCCTATTGTTCTTACCTACTTCCAAATCACACTTTGGCTGGTAATAAATAAATGTTTGTGCTGCCTTTCAGCACCCTATTTCTTTAATATCAGCCATCACTTTTCCAGAAAAGCCTCTCAAAAAATTTATCTCTAACAATTCTGTCATTGATGTCTCAGTGGGTTTTGCTGGAGGACTGTTCCAATGTCCAATGTGCAAAGAAATGGAATTTTTAGGCAGTGAAATGGCTTGGGTTTGGATTAATAGATGTTTATGGGTGCTTTCACAATGAATAAGTTTGAGTTTTTCTCCAGTGAATGAAATTAAAGTTATAATTTAAAATCAAATGTATTTTCTCCAGAGTAGACTCTTATTGCTTCCTTCCCCAGTTAAAGGCAACTTATTCATTACAATAAACCCATTTTTATTTCAACCAATTTTCTTACATAGCTAGTGGCTTTTTCATCTTCACAGCACATCACTGGAGTAGAAAGCTGTGAGTCTCAGAGATACTGTCAAATAAAACCCTCTGGAAAAAAATAAGTTATATTCTACTTATGATAGTACTGAACTGTTTTTGAAGATTCCTTTACTCAGGATAAAATAGAGCAATGTAATTTATATTTCAAATCTCAGCTGGTATGACATGTATGTGATCAATGGTTATATGACAGACTAAGCCTCTTGGCTCAGAAATTTCATGCAGAAATGCAGATTCTAATTAATAAATCTCTTAGATGCAGAAAAGGTGCAGCACTCCTTTGGAAACCAGCTGTCATAGTCAAACTGTCTGTGGAACCATCCTCACCTCAGGATACAGCATCACTTCTTGCCATGTGGTTTCTGTACTGTTTTGTCCTTGTTTTTCTAATCACATGAAAACTATAGCAAGCTTTGGGTCCAGGCTTTGAACAAAGAACAATCAGTGGGAATTCATTTTATTTTAATCCAGATTTCTCTGAAAACTTGTTCATAGTAGCCAGTGAGGATAGTTTTATGCAAGGTTTGTGTTGGAGGATAATGGGAAAGGGTGCACATCTATCTATTTATTTAGAAACAGATGTGGCATTTTTATAGGGGAAAAATGTACCCATTGTGTTCAGACTTAGGCAACACATCTGGCTTAAAATTATTCTGAGAAACAAAACTGGGCTTTCTGCAGATGACAGAGGTTATTTTTATGAATAAGACAGGCTTCATTCACTTAGTTCTTACCTATTTGTGCATGGCAAGTCTTTTATGTTTTATTGTTCAATCACGGAGAGGACACACAGCAAAACAGCGTCAGAGCTTTGTGCAGATGTCAGTTGTTCTCCCCTGAGAGCTGAGACTCTCCAGCTGTCACAAGGGAAAAGGGAAAGCAGATTGCTATATGCTGGCATTTGTTAGTGTGTCAGACATCTTCATGTATCTTAATCTGGTGGCTTTACTTACTGCTAAGATAATTGCGTTGCAAAAATTTCTAAGAATGATCTTAATTGTTACTTAGCAGTTTTCTAAGCAGTTATTTTAACCATTCTGCTGTTCTAGTTCTTGTAATTTGAGTGTTTATTTGAGTATTTGACATAATTGTTTAAACATCTTTTTTATTTGTTTATTTTCTACAAGTGCATTCAGCACTGAAATCTCCTGTGTATTACTTAGAAACAAGCTTAAAAAACAGTGAAAATGAAGTTAATATAAAAATTTTAAAGCCAAAGGTAAACAAGATTAAACCCCATATAAAATACTATTATTTCTGCAGAATACTAAGCTTTTCTTTAGAAAAGGCAAAATAGCAAAATCATATCATGCATCTCTTCCATCTTTAAGGTCCAAAAATATGTGCCTTAAATGTACCTCCAAGACTGTACCAATCAAAAATTGCAGGCAGGGAAATCCTCAGTAGCTGGAAATAATAAAACACCCCTCATAATCAGAGGCTGCCACATAACTGGCTGCTCAGAGAGGCTGTGGCACAACCAGTTTGGGAGATTTTCAAAAGTTGTCCAAACACAGCTCTTGGTAACCTGATCCATCCCATCACAAAGTCCTCTCAACTCTGTAGACTTTGTGATGAGAGTTGATGCAACATTACCTGGCTGATTTCCCCCTGCTAATAAGCACACATTGTGTTTAGTGAGGTACAGTGGATAAAATTTGCCATCTGTTCACTTGGCAACAGTCAGATGGCAGGAGCTGAGGGTTTATAATATTAGTGCAGTCTAATAGGAGCAGGAAGCTTGGCTATTGAGCCATCAATCCATGTCCCCACCCCAGAGCAGCATCACAATTGCTGTGACTATTATTTATTTATGCATGCAAGATTGTGTAACAGGCAACACTAAACAAATATTTGCTGTTGCAGTGTGTAATTCTATTCATAGAACTGAAGCTTTAACTGATACTTTCAATGCAGATTTCCTGTCCTTTTTTAGGCTTCATTGTTTTGGTGAAGGTTTCCCTAAGAGGTGTGATCTTGCCACATAAATAGGAAAACCACAAAGTTAAGTGTCACAGTGTTGCATTTATGTTTTCTATTTAGTAAATTAGTATGAAGTGATGGAATCATCAAATCCTCTTATTTAATGAAGTGTTACAATAATATACAAGGACCCTCTAAACATCCACCAGAACATGTTTTTGATGACTTTCAGATGAGTAAAACTAATGATTTTATTCAACTTTACCAGACCAATCAGGCCCATGCTGGTATTTAGAAAAAATGAGTAGAATGCATGGGGTTTATCCCTAGGGAGAATGAACATTACCTGTGTATTCAGTGAGTGGTCAGCATAGATGTAGATAGATATAGATATAGAGATAGATAGATAGATAGATAGATAGATAGATAGATAGATAGATATAGATAGATAGATAGATATAGATATATGTATGTATGTACAGTAATGGGATTATATATATATTTACAGTAATGGGGTACAGGCCTGCCATTTGCTTCTTCCAGTGTGAGAAAAGGTGATAAATCATCTTGTGCTGCTCGTGTGCTCCAGGCTGGACTCTGGTTTGTGGTGTAACAAACGCATTTGACACATCACTGCTTGGTGAGGGTGCTCGATCCTGGCAAAGCTCTCTGGATTTACCTCCACTGCAGCAAGAGGGAGCTCCTAAGCCTGAAACAGGCTGTGACAGAACCAGAGTAACAGGCGCTGGTGGACCTTTCCTTTGTCAGTCTACTTACATTTTTTTCTTTCAAGTATTTGTGGTTCTGTAACATCTTCTTGCACTAAGATCCACAATATATTTATATACTGTTTAAAACAGTGTTTGTTTCACCCTGATCATATTCCTGTGGTCTTGGTGTATTTTCACTTACTTTTGAGGTTGAATCCTATTGCTATTATTGATTTTCTTTCTCCAGAATACATTTTTATACTGTGTGCCATTTTGAGCTACACATTTCCACGAATAACGACCTTACAGAACCAGTTTGAGATTAGACTCCCAAGATTTACACACTTGCTCCAGAGTAGCCCTGCAGGTCCAGCACACAGATTACCATCCTTTTACCTCCCTGAGCTGCGGTGCTATTACCTCTAAAACACCCAGCGGGGCGTGATTATTTTTCTCACTTGTGTTCCCTTCGTCTGTGAGTTTCCACGCACACGCCACCAACAGTCTCAATAGCTTAATTCGTAGTTCTAAAATAACACATAGTGTTCTTGGGAACCGTAAGCACGAGCCAAGTGCCGGGACACAGGACAGTGCCGGGACATAGGACAGTGCCGGGACACAGGACGGTGTGTCGGGGACATAGGACTGTGCCGGCCCCACAGGACGGTGCCGGGACAAAGGACAGTGCCGGGACACAGGACGGTGCCGGGACAAAGGACAGTGCCGGACCCACAGAACGGTGCCGGCCCCACAGGACGGTGCCGGGACCCACAGGACGGTGCCGGACCCACAGGACGGTGCCGGGACCCACAGGACGGTGCCGGACCCACACGACAGTGCTGGGATCCACAGGACGGTGCCGGGACACGGGACAGTGTGCCGGGACACGGGACAGTGTGCCGGGACACGGGACAGTGTGCCGGGACACGGGGCGGTGTGCCGGCCCCACAGGACGGGGCGGTGTGCCGGCCCCACAGGACGGGGCCGGGGCCGCTCCTCCCTCCCGCGGCCGCCTCTCCCCTGGCAGTGCCTGTCCCGCCGTGGCCGCGAGGGGGCGCCTCTCCCCGCCGCGCCGGCCTCGCCCGGCCCCACCGCCCCACGGCCCATCCCACCCGGCCCGGCCCGGGGCCCGCGGGTCTGTGCGGGTCTGTCCGCGCCTGGCCCGGCCCCGCCGCCGCCCCGAGCCCCCTCCCGCCCCGGCGGGCGCTGTGCCGCGCCCCGCCCCGTCACCTGACCGGGGGCCGCGCCGTGCCGGGTCACGCCGCTCCGCCGCCCCCTCCCCGCTCTCCGCTGGCCGCCGCCGAGGGGCCGCCTCGGCCATGGTGCTGGAGTCGGTGGTGGCGGATCTGCTGAACCGCTTTCTGGGCGACTATGTGGAGAACCTGAACAAGTCTCAGCTCAAGCTGGGCATATGGGGCGGTAAGGAGCCCCTTCCCGCCGCCTCCGCGGGGCCGCCGCTGTCGCCGGGCGCGGGGAGTGGGTCTCGCTGGCCGCCGTTCCCCCGTGCGGGTTCGCGGGCCGTGGGGCCGCCGTGGGTTTGCGGCCCCGCCGTGAGGAGAGGGCGAGGTGCGGGGCCGCGGCCCGCAGTGAGGGGCGGCCGGGCCGTGTGTGACCCTCCGTGAGGGGCTGTCGGTGTGTGACCCTCCGTGAGGGGCTGTCGGTGTGCGACCCTCCATGGGGGGCGCCTGGGCCTTTTGTGACACCCTCCGTGAGGGATGGCCGGGCCGTGTGTGACCCTCCGTGAGGGGCTGTCGGTGTGCGACCCTCCATGGGGGGCGCCTGGGCCTTTTGTGACACCCTCCGTGAGGGATGGCCGGGCCGTGTGTGACTCTCCGTGAGGGGCTGTCGGTGTGTGCCCCTCTCTGAGGGATGACCGGTCCGTGTGTGCCCTTGGCCGCAGACCCCCCGTCCCCCGCCGAGTTCTGTCCCCCGTCCCCCGCCGAGTTCTGTCCCCCGTCCCCCGCCGAGCTCTGTCCCCCGTCCCCCGCCAAGCTCTGTCCCCCGTCCCCCGCCGAGCTCTGTCCCCCGTCCCCCGCCGGGCTCTGTCCCCCCCTCCCCGGCCGGGCTCTGTCCCCGCCTCCCCCGCCGGCTCTGTCCCCTCGTCCGGCTCTGTGCCCCCAGTCTCTGCCCCGTCCCTCGGGCCGCTCTGCGGGGCAGAGGTCTGGGCTCACGGCGCTGGCCTCGTTGCTCCAAGGGAGCAGAGCGTGCCCAGCGCTGAGCCCCTTTTCCCCGCTCCTGCCCCGGTGGGCGCACGCGGGTGCTGCGGGGCCCGGGCTGTTCCCTGCACGCTGCCCCGGGGTCGGAGGGGGCCGCGTCTCGCACTGCTCGTTTTTGGCGTGTAAATAACGCGTGTGGAATAGACGGGAGTTGTTCGCAGGGCGAGTATCAAACAGTGCAGCTCTCCACCCTGCAGCGTGTAACACCAGCTCAAGTGCTGCCTGAAGAACCGGGCTCGCTTAGGTGCCTTCTATACACAAGGGATGAGGCTGTTCTCGTGATCTTGTTTATACTCTTGTTTTAACATTTATGCAATATTAGTACCTATATTTAAAAGGGATTATAGCTCTAAGGAATCTGGAATTAAAGCACTGACAGGTATACTGTATGTGCTGTGCTCAGATATAATTCTGTGCCAGTGTTTCCTTTGGAAATCCTGTTACGTTGCCTGTGTCAGGAAGAGTTAATGTGTTTGTGTAAATAGTGTGTTTTTGTGCCTCTGTGATTCGTGGTGTTTCTGTTATGTGAAATCATGAAAAACAAGATACGATTTTCCAAGTCTACCCTACATTGGTAGAACTGAATTATCTTTCACAACTATGTGAATAATAAGAAAGACTGTTATTGTGGGTGTATTTAATAGAATAGAAACATGCAGACATTTAAGTTGGTGATAATGTTGTCATCTCTTCCAAGTGAAAATTTGTCTATAATCGGTGTTTAATGACTGTTACAAATTATACATTCGTTGTGCTATTCTGTAACTGGAATAAGCTTTCCAGATTTTATTTATGTAGACTTGGGAGGGTTGTAGTTGCGTTGTTACAGTTTAGATAATACTTTAAGCCCCTTGTTCTGTACTTATCTCTTTCTTTTTAACAGGTAATGTGGCACTTGACAATTTGCAGATAAAGGAAAATGCATTAGTAAGTATTCTAATAACTTTAAAATGGTTTTTATGGGTCTAAAGACTAAGTTGTAGGATAAAATATTACTCACTATGGCCTCACAAAAGGATACACAATGTCCTTTATTACTAGTTTTTGGGTGTAAGTTTTTGGTTAACTGCTTCTAATTTTTCTCATGTTACTGGAACAGAAGAAAAAGAGAAGCTGTGGTTGAAAAACAAGCAGTAACTTGCATTAAGTACCCATATTCTTGTCTGGAAAAACAAATGACTTGGCTGATTTTCATGTTTTGTAATTGAGCCAATGACCACCTCTGTTACTGAGAGAATCTCTCTCCAATATTTAGTGTGCTTCAAACTTCACTGAAGAGAACTGTTACTCTTCTGTGCATTGAGAACACTTTGGATCTTTGTATGATCCAGTCATTGCTTTCTCCTCACTGTTCTGAACTTTCACTTTTACTTGCCCATTTCCTCCATTCCTCATAACTTTTTTTGTACTTTAAAATTCTTGCTACAAATATCTTCATAACATGGTAGATAAATAAGGGAGGAAGTGTTGGCTACTTTGTACCCCCTTTCTTCCTTATGGGGATTGATAAAGATCATAGCAATTCTTACTCAGGAAAATGCAAAGTCATTTATGTGGCTGACAAGAGCTGAGAGTGTGCCAAGAAGTTCAGTAACTTAAAACAAGGGATGTTTTTAACAGGTTTACATTTGCAGTGTGATAGATTTCTGTGCAGAATTAATTAAAGGAAGGTCAGTATTTTACACCATTTTTAGAGAAATAGCCTATACCTTGAAAAAGGAGGGATTAAAAGAATGTGATATGGTCAAACTTCCCCCTCCTAATTTGCATATCTGCTGTTGTTTGGATTGTTCTTCTTTTCCTCTTAAGGTTTTTCACCAGAAAAGAAGTAGCTTTTAATTTCTGTATGTAGATACCAGCTTATATTTAAAATACATGGATCTGTTTAATACTTACTTTTTTCATTTGCAGAGTGAACTGGATGTACCTTTTAGAATAAAAGTTGGTCAGATAGGTAAGTTTTAGATCTGATGTGAGTATTGAAATGGAAATTAGTCCTGCCCCTGAATTTCTTTTATGAAGCTTTCCCAAGTGTAATTGTACTCACTGCTGAACTAGCACAGGAGTTCAGTGTGACTGCCATGGGTGTTATTTGGCAAACCTGTTTGTGCAACTTTACAGGTTGGTATGAAAAACATGTCTTAGAGGTTCTTCCTGGATTAAGGAATGATCAAGGGAGCTGTTTAGTACAGACATGACATGTGTGCCTCTTTAAAGGACTGATTAGGAGTATGAAGAATTTCAGTAAGATTCCTGAAGCTGACAGATATGCCAAAGGTTTTAGGCACTCTTAGATGATTTTTTAACAATTTTTTCCCTGGTGGTCAGTGTTGCTTTTTCACATGAAACAATATTTGGAGATGTAAATATGCTGCATTTTTTTTCTGCTTCTCTGGGAAAAGCACATTCACCCCAGTGAATTGTAGAGTCACAGAATCATAGAATCATAGAATGGATTGGGTTGGAAAAGACCTCCGAGATCAAGTCCAACCCTTGGTCCAACTCCAGTCCCTTTACCAGATCATGGCACTCAGTGCCACGGCCAAGCTCAGCTGAAAAACCTCCAGGGATGGGGAATCCACCCCCTCTCTGGGCAGCCCATTCCAATGCCTGAGCACTCTCTCTGCAAAGAATTTTTTTCTGCTCTCCAACTTCAATTTCCCCTGGCAGAGCTTGAGCCCATCGTGCCCCCTTGTCCTATTGCTGAGTGCCTGGGAGAAGAGACCAACCCCCACCTGGCCAGAACTTCCCTTCAGGCAGTTCCAGACAGTGCTGAGGTCACCTCTGAGCCTCCTCTTCTCCAGGCTAAACACCCCCAGCTCCCTCAGCCTCTCCCCACAGCACTTGTGCTCCAGTCCCTTCTCCAGCCTCGTTGCTCTTCTCTGTACTCCAGTCATAATTTCAGGCTTTGCTGTGAAGTATTCTGAGTCAAATTGCAACTTTGTGCTCTAAACTGTGTCTTATGTTTAATAACTTCAGTGGCTTTATGCAATGTTCAGGCCCACATGGTTTTTCCTCACCTCCTAAGGTGTTCAGGACACCAAGATACAGGGCCGGTGCTCTTCAGTGCCTGAGGGGTTGTTTGAACTATTTTGTTTTGATGTAACTGTATCTGCTTTGTTTAGATAAACTTACTCTGAAGATTCCTTGGAAGAATCTCTATGGCGAGGCAGTTGTTGCCACTCTAGAAGGCTTGTATCTTCTGATAGTTCCTGGAGCAAGTATGTAAACTCTTCAGCAACAGTTAAATAATGGGGAAGGAAAATATCCAAGGGTACCATGTCAATGGGTATATAACAGCAAGCAGCTCCTGTAAGCTGCCATTTTTACATTTAGTTCCCTCAGGGAAGTTTCTAGACAAATATTGACAAGTTGGTAGAAGAAGGGTGGGAGAAAACAGCACCTGTTGCTTTTATGGAGGTTCTTGGTTGTGTCCATTCCAAGTTCAACTCAACAGCCAAGTTTCCTCTAAAATGTGCTTATCCTGAATCCAGTTTCCTGGTATGGTTTAGAGCTTTGGCTGGTGTTGATACAGTTTATCTGCTTCTAACTGGCAACAGCTGAAAGCAGTAATTCCATCAGTGCTGTTTTTAGGGAGAGGGAAGAGGGTCAGAAAACTTGATTAGTTTTCTCTGAACTTGGAACCTCTGGTATGGTTAAGAAAATTTGCAGCTTTCTAGAGTGTCAAATATATGTATAGTAGAACTTAAAAGCTTGTGCTGTATTGCCACAGACCACACTTAATGGTCTGAATTTCCATGGAGAGATCCTCCTGTGAAGTAATCCTTAATTGTTGGTGTGATCCTGTTGTGTCTTACTGTGTAAAAAGAGTAATTTTGGAGGCATTCAGCAATTACACCTGGAATAGCCTTGGTCTCAAACAAGGTGTTTGCAATGTGATGTTTTGTATGATGTGCATTTACATAACTTAGAAACAGGGCTAAAACTGTCCCAACTTGGCTTACAGGTGTTAAATATGATGCAGAGAAGGAAGAAAAATACTTGCAGGATAATAAACAGAAGGAACTGGCAAGAATTGAGGAAGCCTTGCAGAAAGCAGCTGAAAAAGGTACTGAGTGAATAATGCAAATCTCTGCTGGAATTTGAGGACTTTGGCTGAGCTATGAAGGAAAAGTCCTGATTTGTGATTGACTTAATAAATTTTGTTTTTTCAAGTGTCTACCTAATCTTACTACAGTGCTTTGAAAAGCTATTTCCTCTAAAGCTTCAAAGAAATGTTGTTTGTTTGTTTAACATTAATTTTTGGAAATGGGAATTTGATAATCTGGTATGTCTTTTTTTTATTCTTTTTTCTTTTTTTTTTTCCTTAAAGCTCTGGGGGAACAGGGCCAACAATAGAAACCACATTGTGTGAGGCTACTGTTATCTTGTTTAGAACTTCAATAATAGATGTTTAATGTGTGTTTTAGAGGGATGTGTGATAGGTTGTTCTTTGCTGAAAGGAATCTTTAAGGGGAATGGTCAGGCTTGTAAAGTTTTACTGCAGTAGTGCTTTCATTTTGGGTTCTGCTGTCCTTTCATGATGTGCTGAGTTTGGACTGGTTTGAGAAATGAGATTCTCCTGAGCAGGAAATAATTCATGACACAAGGAAACAATTGAGCATGAACATGGGAAACTTAAACTTTAGCCCTAAGTGTTAAAGAATGTTAAGCTTTCAATTATAAGCTAAAATACTTGATCATAATTGATCATTTAAATTGAGTTAACCTGATTTGTGGTGTGGTGTTTTGGTTTTTTTTTTTTTTTGTTGTTGTTGTTATTTCCTTGTATTGTTGTAACAAATACCTTTTATAAAATCATGGTATAAATTAGGCTTGTCTGGACAGAAACCAAGGTCAGAACCAATGACAAGCAGCTACATATGTTGGAGACAAAAGTTTGAAGTGTTCATCAGGAGTGAGACCTGTTTGTTGGCTGGTATGAGATGCCTGCAATGCTGGCATAGGATACCTGTAGTGTTGAAAGCCATGGAAATGTTGAAAATTAGATGATGCTTCGAACACTTGGAAAAAGATAGTTTGGGTGTGATCTCTTTGCTTATTTAATTTTCCAGTTCCAGGAGAGTCTACTGTCTTTTTCCTGCTTTGCTAGTTTGAGATGTGCCTTTGCAGTTTCCTTCAGACAGCAATCTGACAATCTGTTCCCAGTCAGGAAAGCAGCTTTGCTTTAGTTCTGGTCTTTATTACACCATGAGAGCCAAGACAACTTCAGTGAATGAATTTTGCAGCCAGTGTTTCATACTGGGACAAAGGAATGCTGCTGGTAGAGGTTTGCCCTTGGTTATGGAGCACTTGGGCCTGTAAAGCAGCAGCTTCAGCAGCTGTTCTTGGCACCAGAAGGAATGGGATGAAGGGATAATGCAACAAGATGAATCTGTCCTAATGGGCACTGCTTGAGAAGTTCCATTCCTGGAACTCCATATAATTGAGTGAGTCTGTGCACCTGGGGGTTTGTAAAGCTTTTGGAGAAAGAAATCATCATACAGAAAATGAAACCTAGCAGCTCAATTCCTTGTAAAAAGAACAAGAATTTGATTTAGTTGTACTTTGCTGTTTTAGATTTTCAGCCTTAAGAAGGAAAAGCTGGAGGAAATTGAATTATTTTAAACTCCAACTTGAGATGCTCTGGCACTGTGTTATATTTCAGTGGTAGCCATTTGTTTTTCTGGTGTTGTACTGGAATATTGTACTTCTGGGGGTCTTGTGTGAGCAAATCCTTTGCCTTTGCTAGACAGACAAACCTTAGAGCCCATGTTGCCCTACTGAATCATGAAATTCTAAGAAATTTACCTCCCTATAGGCTTTTAAGAGCACAGAGTAGCTGCTCAAAATGTAGGAAATATATTGAATAGAAAGTTGTCAGGGTTCATGAATTCTCAGCTGTATTTTCTACTCAGTTTATATTAAAGTGTTTAGAATCTTGACTCAGTACTTGGATTTAAGAGTCTCTTAGTATAAATGGCTCTGGGAATATTTCTTTTGACATGCTATTCAAATATTGAGCAAAATGGTCATATCACTGTGAGGGATGCATGATGTGATGGGGAAGTGGAAACTACTGACACAATCTGATGAAACTATTTTCTTTTTCTAATACAAAGAAAATCTGTCTGTATCAAGCCTCATATATGGAGACCAGAGCTTGCAAGTCTTGTATTCTCTTGGTTACAAGATAAAATGAAAATTGCATTATTTTCTTGATGTAGGTGATCTTTGAAACCAGTTTCCTGAAGTGACTTAGGCTGTCACATAATGTAATGGAAATACTAATGTGTCATACAAGCTTTGTGAACTTTACATTCTATTAAACCAAATGCAATTTTTGTTATTTGCTGCCACGTGGACCAAGGCACTCACTCACAAGATTCCTTGTATGGGTTGGAGAGTCTGGTTTACAAGGACCCCAAGCCTGGTGGGTATGCATGGTTAGTTATTGTGGCACATGCATGATGAATGTGCAGCTGAGAGTTTTAGAAATAACCCCCTCCAAAGCAGCCAGATGTACAAATGAGGAAACAGTACTTGTTTGGCAAACATCCACATATTGGTGGTTCTAGAAATAAGATACTAATGAATGTGTATCCAAGTGGAATCTTGCAATGACTAGTCCTCTTATTGGAGTAGCTGTTCAGGATGATTAAAACACCACTTAGAAAGGTTTCCATCAGTCATGTCCATGCTGACAACATCCTGCTGTAGTTTTACAAGACAGTCTTCAGCTGTTGGTAGAATAGAGAGTAATTACCCTGACTTAACACGTCTGGGCTTAAGGTAGTGGAAGTTCAGGCTGTCTTGAAACCATGGACAGACAAAATGAACCACAGCAGGCTGAAGGCTTTGCCCTGGTTCTGTTTATTTGGGGTACTCTCAGGAAACAGCTTTCTTTGAAACTCAGAGGAACTGTTGCTGTGTTGTACCCGCTCTATTTTTATCTTCTCTAACGAGATTTTCAGGGATTTACACTTAGCCAAAATCACAGGGATTTAGAATGAGCTGAAAACTACACATTTAGTTTGTCCATAGTGCTGGATGTGGGTAATCAGGAGGCAAATCAGGTTGCCTTAGTTTTGTCATACATGGGAGTGAAAGCCTGAGACCTACAAGTTCTATGGTCAGTGAAGGAAGCTGTTCTTTAAAATACCATTTGTAGAGCATTACTTGTCTGCTAAGAGGAACTACCCAAAAGAAAACATTTCTATTTGCCATAGTTTCTACTTTTTATTACTTGTAGAGTAATCACCTTGCCTGAAAGACAGATTGAAATCTTAGGCGGCAGTTTCTCCTCCTTTGTTTGAACAGGCTGCAAAAGACATTAGTTGTTGCCACACTGGGCACAGTGTTACTCTCGCTTCCTTTGCTGTGGTGGGATACACCCTCCTCATGCTACAGCCCTGTAAAGATAAGCACAGGCAGCCCTGCTGCCGAGTTCCTTTTCCCCAGAGAGAAGGGAAAGAAACAATGCAGCTCATCAAACTGGTTTTCCTTAGAATCGTGGGAAAGCACAAGCATTATTTCATTTATGAGATGGTTGTGGTTGTGTGGGTCCCAGTTTGTGTGTAAGTAATGGCATTTAATTTCATGTAAAGCTTTTAGTCTTCATTTTTGTATGCCTCTTTTGCAGTTACTGTAATTGTTCTTTAAGGTTGCTTTCAAACCAAACTGTTGACAACCATAAGAATCATGTTGAAAAGTGTTCTTTGGGTTTCCACATCCATCTCAAATGTCTCAGTGTGAGAGTTATGCCCCTGTGTGGTAGAAGCCTCTTGTGGATTTGTGTCTTATGCTGTAAGAGGTAGCTGATTGTTTCCTTAACAGATCTGAAATGCCTGAAATCTTTTAATGAGCCCTTACTCAAGCTTTGTGCTTTTAGACAAGCTAAACTTTCTCCCATGTTTTCTTATGCTTTCTTACATTTCTGCTTTACTAACTGAAATTTTATCCTTTTCTCTAAAAATTGCTTGCACTGAAAAAGGACGTAAGCGTAAAAAGTACAAAAAGCATTTTAGGAGACCCTTTAAAGGTCATGATCACTCCAAAGGTGGGTAACAGTTATGGCTTTGAACTTTGACTTCTTTTTGCTTTCTGTTTGCATTAGTTTTTCATAGTCTTGGCTATCCATGCAGTGCAACCTTTTTTCCTCTTGTTTGAAAGAGAGGATGTAAATTGGAGAGAGCTCTTTTTTGCTGTTTATCCATTCTCCTAATCCAGTGTGACTGAAGAGAGCCCTTGATCTTCTCTACTTGGATAATTCTGCCTTTTTTTTTTTTGATTAGTATTGTTTTCATTTCATTTATATGGAGTGGAAGTTGTGAAAAAATAATTAATAGTAAGAAATTAGTTTCATGTAAAACTGAAACACAGTTTTTGTTTCTTCTGAGTCCCTGACTAATTTTTTTCAATTGAAATCAAATGCTCCCTTTACTAAAATTGTGTTATATCACATTCAGAAGTGGAGTGTTTTTGTTTTTCAGGGAATTTCTTGAGCCTCTCTTAAAGCTTTATGAACAATTATCCTGTTGGTACAGCAAGATGTACATGGTTAGGTTCCTGTGGTGTGCAGCATGACATGGACAGCCATGACTATTTCTTTAGCTTGAGCCACCTGCAGCATTTCCACCAAAAATGTACAAGCTTTGTAGGCTGATTAGTGGCACTCCCTGGAGCAGCCACTTTGTAAGGAGGGCACTGACCCAGACAGAGTAAGCACAGCCAGAGAGCAAACAGCTCATCTGGCTGTGGAGCAGGTAAAGTGTTAAGACACTCAGCCTGAGATCATGTTTTTAGAGTCATGTAACTCCAATGAAACAAAGGGGATTGTAAATATTACTCCTTGCCTTGGCCTGTGCTCATTTGTCTCTGGTGGGATGCTGAGCCCGTGTGGGTGTGCAGTTCCTGCTGCCCTGCCTGGTGCTGCAGCAGTTCCAAGATCCCTGTGTGACACAGCAAAGCCTGATATGGACCTTGCTTAGATGGTCACAGGGTGAGTCCAGTGTAGAAGAAATGGAATATTTACTGTTGGGTTTCATTTATGATATCCCAGCTTTTTAACTTTCTCTGGCAATGTTGTATGAAAGGCTCTACAGGACTGATCTCTGGTTTGTGTAAGTCCCATCCTCACCTGGTTATTCAAGGGTATTTTGTGCTGAATTGCACTGTCTTACCTATTTGCTTGTTGAAACCTTAATTAATCACTGAGGGACTTAGAAGAGAAAATATTCTACCTTAGAAGGATTGGGGAGAAATGTATTAAACCAGAGCTTGCTGTAAGCTAAACTGTTTTAACTGAAACTTAAAAGTGTATTTATGATTTTGTTGTGCACAGGCAACTGACAGCACATCTTCAGAGTATGGATGTGCAGAAAAGGCAAAAATGCAAATATGTAATCTAAATAAGGGAAAACTTAAATGTTGAATTAGAGGAAACATTAAATGTGCATTGGTAGAGTTGTTGGTGTGATTAAATTCAAGATGCAATTACTACACTGAATGCTGACTTTTTAAAAATTCTTATTCTAGACAAACCAAAGGAGGAGAAGAAGGATACTTTCTTAGAAAAGCTTGCAACTCAAGTTATAAAAAATGTGCAAGTCAAAATCACAGGCATTCATGTTAAATATGAAGATGATGTAAGTACCTGGAATGTATTCCCTTCATTTTAAACTGGACTTCAGTGCAGTCCTGCTTGTCTAGTCCAGAGAGAGAACCTGTTGTCTGCCACCTTGAAAAAGTTGCTATCATATTTTCTGCACCTCTTCAAATAAAGTATCCCAGATATGACTGAATGCCAGAAATATGGATATGTGAAACAGATATTCTGCCTTTCCCCTTGTCCAGAGCTGTCTCACTCACTAAATGTGGATGGTGGCTGTTCTCACATCTCAGTGTGTGCAGCTGATGTACAGAGTTTTTCAGTGCCCTGGTCAGAGTCCAGAATGGCAGAAACTGGTGGGTTTACAGATGAGTCTGAAGGCAAGTTGTTGGAAACACTTCACTGATAAATGAGAATGTTTATATGAACCAAACCAGTATTGTTCCATTCTGGTTCCAACTTCCTTAAAGCAGTTTGTGATGAGATAATTGAATGTGAAAGAAAAATATTGGATAATAGAGTATTTCTCAAACCTTTTTGGGGACTGTTTTCAGAGGCACTAAAGTTAAAAAGATTGGAGGATTGGATGTCATAAAATAGTACAGCTGACTGAGAGGTGGTACCCTGCAGATCTTAGTTCTTTGATGTATGAAGATGTTAAAAGTAGAAAGGAAATTTTCAGTTGAAGTCCTAAGTCTTTACACTATTTTGGGCCCATCTTAGGGCATTCCAAGAGTGTTTCAGCTACAATAACTAAGCAAAGGAAGCTTCTCATGACAGTTCAGGATTTCAATCAACTTTAAATGATACAACTGTTTGCAGCAAGATAATTAAATATCTGTTATTTCTCTATTTTTGTAGGTGACAGACCCGCAGTGCCCGATTTCCTTGGGAATGACACTGGGCGAGCTGAGTTTGCTGGTAATGTGTGTGGGAATGCATGTTCTCATGGCTCAATTCTCTTGCCTTTGGATTGGCAGAAAGGAAGAGTAACACACTGGGGAGATGCAGTGTCAGCATCAAACAGCTGGAAACCCACAGGGTCTTTTATCCCTGCAAATGGTCCTGGCAGTTTGAGCAAGCAGAGGGAAGAAGATTGAGGGACATCACACTTTCCAAGACCACTGATTTGTTTGAATGATCCAAATGATTTTTAAACCTGACTATGCTTCCTTTCCTAGGGCAGGTTATTTCCAGGCCTGATAAATTAGGGCAAACCTCACATCATGATGATTAGGAATGTGGTATTTTGCCAGGCCTTTTGAGAAATGGGGAGACAAAATTTCAGCTGCCCTCTGTTTGCCTTAGTTATTGATTTTAATGGATAGGATAAGGAGTTGAATATCAGAATATACTGACAAATCTTTATATGTTATTTTGACTAGTGTGTGTGCAGTCTAGAGAAGATGGCATTTGTGATCAGGCAGCACCCAAATGATGCATTTTTGGCTTTAAAATATAGGATAAAACTACAAATGTATTAACTAAGATGAACAAAATTACTTCTATCACTTTGAACTTTTAGACAACAAATGAGAACTGGAAACCTTCTATTCTGAATGAAGCTGCAAAAATAATATACAAGGTAATGTGTTTTGGTTTGGTTTGGTTTGTTTTTTTTTCTATGCCAGTGAAGAAAGCAACTGATCTTGAGAGTAGTCATCTGGGGTTCTACAACAAGTTAGAAAACTAGTTTGCTTTGTGAATTCTATTTATTTTGTTGTATGTTTAAACAGAAGTAGAGCACAAGTAACTGGCTTTATGTAAGGCATAACTTTTAACTCCATGGTTTAAGTAATTTCCCTTGAATGTGAACACTGATCCCCTCATTCAAGGCATTATACAGCAAGTCTGCATGGAAACTGATTTCACAGAGGTTGTCAAATTGCCCTTTCCCACTTTAGTTTTTACTCCTAATTCCCTTGGGACACTGGTAGCTAAGCAGTCTCTGTTCTCCCTGCCCAACCTCTCCAATCTCCATCCCAGCCTGTGCTCAAAGGAGTATGCAGAGATCTAAGGAATGACAGGAATGATATAAGAAGAGTTTTACAGTCCTGGCTTGTTTATTAGGCTGAGTCTTGTGCACCCTCACCCCTGTAATCCATGGTCATGTTCAACAGATGTGCATGAACTTGTGCTTTAAGAACTTGCTTTTTAGCAATGGAATTGTCATTTCAAAATAGTGTGGTAGGATTAAATACATCTCAGTGCCAATGGTGGATTGGCTTTCTAGTCTGCTTTTGTTTGTTTTTTTGTTTTCACAAATGGAAAGCTGAGTTCATGGAGTGAGCTGAATACAGAGTATCAACCTGTTGTGTGTTTTCTTTCCTGTGCAGCTCTTGTGCCTGGACAGCCTCAGTGCTTACTGGAACATAAACAGCAAAATGTATTATCATGGCTCCAGGGAACAGATCCTGGTAATGTAGAAGAAAGTGCTTTAAACAGAATTGTAATTCTATTGCTCCTGTAGTATTAAAACTACAGCACACTGATTTCTACCCCACTCCTTACTCTCATGGGCAACTGTTTTCAGGGTCATGTTAATCCACTGCACTATTGACAGCTTGTTTGTTACCAACCACTGCAGGCTTTAGAAGTGATGTCTTTTTGACCCATTATCTTTATAAAGGTTACCCAGGTGTTCTCTGTGTCCTTGTACAAAACTGTTTATTTTTTTCCTTCATGCTCGTCTTTTACAGATATTTTTGTTTTATTTTGCACTTAACAAAATCCGCACTTAACCTTGTGATCTTGGTTCTAACGTGGAAGGTTGAATCAAACCTGTGAAGTGCTTAAAACTATCCAGTTGTTTAATAAAAACCAGCCAGTTGTTTAATAATATCCCAGTTACTTCAGCATTACCTGTCTGTGGATGTTTTCTTTTTCTCTGTATCTCAGTCTCAAGTGCAATGTAAACACAAACTGATACACAGCATGGATTGACAGCAGCAAAAGTGTTAGTGCTTCAAAGGTGTCATTTCACTGCTGGAAAGGTGTTTTGTGAATCAGTCCCTGCTGTGCCTGTGGGTCAATGGCTCTGTGGGTTCATCTGATGCTCTTTGGCAGCCCAGAGACCAGTCCTTCCTGAGGAGACTTCCAGTTGTTACCCACTAAGCTGCAAGTGAAGATGCTGGTGTAGCTTTGTTCAGCTTAAGTGTTATGCATCAGGAAGTACCACTTCCTCTTCCACCATGAAAAGAGTTTTTTATAGTTCCTTTCTGAAAGAGTTGAAAGTTTTGCCCTCCATGACTGTAAAATGGAGCTGGCTGTTTCCAAAGCCTGTGGCATGTCCTGCACCTAAACTTCCTGTGAGTGCCAAGGCAGAGCAATTCCAGTGTAGCCAATAGTATCCAGTTTTCTGATCACCTGTTAACTTGAAGCAACTCATCCCTCAGAGGCTTTCCACTTTTTCAAAAGCTGAGCAGTTCTGGTGCACTAAACTGGCATCACTTGGTGTTCAGGCATCACCTCCATGGTTTGGATTTTGCATCTTTTGACTGTTTCATGATTTCTGTTTGCTTAAATTTGTCAGTTGTGATTAGTCATCTTTGTGCCTTTGTTCCTAAAAGATGAGACAGAGCAGGAATAAGCTCAGAACACAGAATGTGGCTCATCATGGGCATGAGATTGCTTGTCTCACACTGAAGTCCTTTCTGCTTCAGAATTTTAAAAGCAACTCAGGAACAGATAGCAAATAATGTCTGGTTTTTTAGTAACATTATCAGTGTTAAATGCTTGAATGCATTTTGTATGTAATCTTTAGTGGAGCTTGTCTCCTGCAGAACTAGGTCTTCCAGCCAGACAGGCTGCTTTGGTATTAATTTTATCAGCATTATCAGGAAATCAGATTTATCATAGTAGCTAATTGGTCCATGTTGTAATAAGAACAAGCTGTGTAATCTGTAGCAATCTGTTACTTTTACACAACAGTCCTCATATTTAAACAACATGAGTCCATGGCTGGTGGTGAGATTAGCTGTTTATACTTAATCTCACAGAAATTTAACTTTTATCAATATAGATCAGCAGGAGGGAAATAGATTGAAACACAAGTATTCTTAATGACCTTTTATAAAAATACAAACCAGTTTTTATGTAAGGATCTGGGAATAAAAAGATGAAATATATTTGTAGTTACTAAATATATTCCTGGTCCAAACAACTCTTAATATTGATAGTTTTAATAAAATATGATGGGAACAAATACTTCATCTGTAATAACTAGCATGAACATCTTCCTAAAAGCAGGCTGCCTGCTTGAACTGATTGTGCCATTGCAATTCTGAAACTTGATAAAATACTTGGGCATGAATAAAGCATTCTCAAGAAATTGCCAAAAAATTATAGCCTCAGGCAGACCTCATTTTGAATGAAGTCTTAGTTTTAGCATGATATTTCTCAAGCTTCTTGGGCTATTTATTTTCCTGACTTCTTTCTATCTTTTAATTCCTCTGATACCTTCAGAATACCAGAAGGCTCAAGTGGCCTCCTTATGTGCTAAACAGGAGGAAGGGTGGAATGTCAATGGATACTCCTGCTGCCTACAAGGGATTTAAAAACTGGTGCTTGATCTATTATACCACATGTTTGTGTGCACACATAAATTGTGTTTCTAAATTAACATACATTTATTGAGAGATTTAGAAGTTGAGTAAAAACTGTACTAACATTCCACTTTATATGAGAAACTCAAAACTCTTTTTTAACCTGATGTAGTTAAACCCTTCACTCTTAAGTGCTTGTGCTGTGTTAGATTTCCCATTTAGGGGGAGGAGGCCCTTGCAAAATACATGTGTACTGAAGTTGGTCTACTCAAAGCTTAGAGAACTGTAAACAAGTAAAGCTCTTGAGCAATTGCTAGACAGTGTCATATTCCTTTGTAGGATCAGCTGAAAAGAGGAATTCCATGTAGTGGTAACCAGCCTGAAGACTACCAGTACAGTAAGTAAGCTAGGGATGAGTGAGCATAAACTGTCCTGAGCATGTCAGTGCACAGCAGCCTCCCCTGACCATGCCTGTGTGCATTTTGGCTGCTGCTGGGTTATCCTAATTGGTGGTAAGAATTGCATCCTAATTCTGTGGGTCTTGAGCATACACATTATCAGTACAAAGTGGTTGATCTGTTGCTTCCCATACTTTAAATACAGAATCCATCACAATTTTTTTTTCATCTTTAAGTCTTTAGACCAGTGTCAGCCTCTGCAAGACTGTATATCAACCCCTATGCAGAAGTGGAACTGAAAACTCCCAAGGTTGATTGTAATGTAGAAGTTCAGAGAATTGTCGTTGAATTCACTAAGCCACAGGTGAGTTGGTTTGGTGTTTGTTACCCCCATTTCAGTTTGTGATAACATGTAGGCTTTTTTCCCTGGAGAATATTCTTAGGGAATTTTCTGCTTACCTGCAAGTAGCATGTCTGAACTGTTTAGCAGTGCCTGTGGGGAATGTGTGGGATCATTTTCCCTCTGTGTAGCAATCACTTCCTGGTGCCAAATCCTGACACTCATCTGTGGACCCTCTGGGCACCACCTGATCTGTATTCAGCCCTTCCAACAGCATTCCTTTCACCCAGAGAATGGAATCACAAGTAGCCCTTAGCTTATTAAACTACAAGCCAATGTTGTAGCTGCAGAGATGGCAAAAGACAAGCAAGGCTGGGAATGAATGGGGTATGCTGGCTTTGGCAGCAAAGCCTGCTGAAGTGTCAAGGTGCTAAATTAGGTGTCTGCCCAGTGATGTTAGTGTTGTCATTTACTCAGAGGGAATTTGCAGTCAGGTGGCTACACAGTTTGTTAGCTATTACTGATGTCAAAGTGTATATTGAGTTCAGAACAGTGCCAGTGAGGTTAACTAATGCAAAGACAGTTCTAAAATTAGGGAAACTGTGCACTGGAAAATGAATATGGTTGGTTTGAGTAAACCTGAAATACCAGAAGTTCATATAGTGGTGTCCATTGAGAGCAATGGGTGGGGGTTTTCCACTTTATACATACTAATGAAACCACATGGGCTTAAATTTCTGTGGGGTTTGAGGAGCTCTGAAGAGCATGGTATACATGCAGTTCAGGCACTGTGTGCAAGCAGAATCTGACCCACTGCTAAGACACTTTTGCCTTGGGTTCAGTACCTCAGCATGCTCGACCTGCTGGAGTCCATCGATTACATGGTTCGCAACGCGCCGTACAGGAGGTTCAGGCCAGAGGTGCCTCTCCACAGGAACGCCAGGCAATGGTAAGGTGTGAACACTCACACAGTCCTTGGAGTCCCCTCTGCCCTCTTCAGTCTCCTTTGTGGTTCAAAGTAGGCTTAAAACTAGATCACTTATGTGATTTTAACTTTCACAGAGCTTTACTCAGCAATTAGATCCAAGTGCTGAAAGATTCAAGTGATGAAAATCTCACTTGCTAAGCTAAAGCCCCCAAAATCTGAACAAAATGCTGGTGCTCTTTCTAGAGGCTAGAATGTAAATTAGAAAGGCTAAAGGAAAAAACTAGTGAATGTAATTCAAGGGAAACATGTATGTCAACTGTAGTTTTTAGTTTTGAGCTGATATGCAATTTCTTGACTTTTTTCTAAGTACTAACTGATCCTGGTTATCAAAGTCCTTGAGTTTACTTAATGCTGTTACAGCCCAAATTTGCAAATATGCAATGCAGAATTCAATAAAGAAGGAAGATTTGTAGTTTTTCAGACATTACAGGTAAGCTCTCAGTCCATTTTTCAAGTGTGATGTTGAAACCATTACAATTTTTTCTAAGCCAAGTTACTCGAATCACAAGTGGTAGACAAAGTTTGCATATTAATAAACTACCTCTGCAATTTTTAAGTTGTAAAACAAATGAAACAGTTATTCACAAGTGTGGAATTATTGTAGGTGGAAATATGCAGGTGACAGTGTTCTTGAAGTTCACATCAGGAGACATACTCGAATGTGGTCGTGGAGTAACATAAAACAACACAGGCAGCTTCTGAAGAGTTACAAAAATACGTACAAGAACAAGCTGACACAGAGCAAACTGTCAGAGGAAACACAGAGGCAAATTCAGGTATGGCTTTTTTCTCTTTGGAGAAAGTATGTTTTGGTCTCTCTGTGAAATAGTTACTGAAATATACTTGACAGTAATCCAGGTTGATGGTTGTACAGGAGCACAGGAGGTCTGTGGAAATCCCATTTTAATCTCAAGTTCAGTGTGACTTGTAATGGAAAGGAAATTAAAACACTAGTAAACTGCCATTTAAAATAAAGCCTCTTTGGTTGAGGATTAAGAAGCCTGGATGCATTTAATGAAGTGCAAGAGTAATCTAGTTAAAAAAAAATTAAGCTGTGTAACACCAGATTTCATCTTCTAGTGAACTTTGAGCAGGAGAAGATATACCTTTGAAAAAAATGAGCAGATCTAGACAGAATTTGGAGTGCAAAAACGAAGGAGCTGGTAGAGAATTGGTGGTGGAGGGCCTTTCCTAAATGTGTTTGAGGCAAATGATGTAATCACACATTTTTACAGGACCTGGAAAGACAGCTCGATGTCTTCAATATCATCTTAGCCAGACAACAAGCACAAGTTGAGGTAAGAAAGAATTTTTGTTTGATAATATTTTAACACTTCAAATAGGATGGTTTTGTCATGGTAGTATCTTAAAAACATTGTGCTGATGTGTGTGATAGGACAGGTAGGTGGGAAGGCAAGTTCCCTGTCCTTCCAGGACAAGAGTAAATCAACGTTCAAGCTGGAAACCCATCCCAAAAACCTCCCAGTGTGTGCACAGTGTTACTGTTACCCACACAGTACCATTCAGGCAACTGTGTAAGGATGATGGTTTAATGATTCTTTTTCCTTTGACTTCTCTTAATTCAAGACTAACTCTGCACTATTCCCTTCCTACAGTGTTGGTTTAAAGGTAAACTGGCAGGAGAAATGAACCCAGCTCAAGAAACATTACAAGTCAGAGTTACAATTTCCTAAATACAGTGATACAGAGAAAAATTGGTTTTAACATCTGGAATGTGTGTAAAATAAAGATGAAAAAATAATAATGGTGTTTCTTATTTTTAAGATGTCTGTGGTCAAAAGTTGGTTTTTGAAATGCAAAGTAAAACCCTGAGCACAAATTAAAACATTTAAATACTTTATAAATTCTAAAAATCTAGAATTTGAAAAATTTAAAATTTCAAATATTTTAAATGGTACAGGATCAGTCCCCAGGTTTGTTATTACCAGATTTAAGCAATGTAATGGCTTTTTGTATCCTCTTAAATGCTGTATTTTGTGTAGTTTCTGCCTTTTGTAGTTTAGATGTCAGTGAAATATATAAAAAAAGCTGTCTAAAGTAAAAGTAACACATGCTTGTGTCTCTACATGCACAGACACAGACATGTGCCCCCCACCTGACCCTCTTTCTGCCTCTATCTAATGAGTCAAAGTGCTCTTAATCCCTTGTGGTGTTGCTTAAATTAATAGTGATACTGTTAACTGTGTATTTTGTCCAATGTTTTTTAATTTCTGCTTTGTAGACAATAAGATCAGGACAAAAATTACTGAAGAAGAAAAGCACTGAAGTAGAAAAGAAAAGTGGAGGATGGTTTGGTGGTTTCTGGGGCAAAAGAGAATCTAGGAAAAAAGAAGATGAAGAATCCTCTGTTCCTGAAAGTAGGTGTAGACTGTAATGCACTGATGTTTGGAGAGTCTTTCAGTTTTTAGGCACAGTAAGAGGAAAGCTGTGGTGTGTTTTGCTTCCTGCTGTGCAGGAGGAGGGAGTATGGCATAAACAATGCAGTGCAACAGGATTGCTCACTGAATATTGACCTGGCAAACAAGGCAGCCTCTGAAATGGCCATAAGCATCTCAGAACCTTGATGAGCAGAGGAGTAATGCACTTATAGCTCTAGTGATAATTGGCAGTGATGGGAACACTCTTTTTTGTGGTGGTTTGCTGTTTAGATCAGAGATTTGTTCTAATAAAACCCCCCAAAGCTATTTTCATCATTGGGAATTATGGGAACTCCTGTAATAAGAATTGTATTGATTTCTGTGCTATGTGGGTAGGATCATACATGGACACTTCTGTGTGAGTGATGCTACAGTCTGGACTTAATGAAATATAAAGAATCAATGAAATGTATCAGCAGAACTTAAGTACAGTAGAAAACAAATGTGAGGAGAAGTGCTTATTGTTATTTATTGAAGTGCAATTGTGTGGGTTTTCAGCTATTGATGAACTAATGACACCAGAGGAGAAAGCCAAGCTTTTCACTGCTATTGGATACAGTGACAGCACCCACGACCTTTCCTTACCCAAGCAGGTAAGCAGCTTGTTATGGGGGTGGGTTAAACAAGCAAACCATAGAACTAATTAAGTGTAAAAATGCTTTCCTCTCTCTCAGTACCCTGAAGAAAGATGCAGGCTTCAAATTCAGATGGGAAGTATTATTTGGTTCTTCTGAAGCTGCTGATTGATCCAGTCATAAAATGGTACATAGGTAGGGAAGGCAAAACCTTTTCTTGACAAGGTCAAGACATGACATTCAGCAGCAAGAACAACAAAGGCATACATGCTGTGTCTTCTAAAATGTAGTTATTTAATGGGATTATAATGATCTTGGTTGATATAGCTAGTCCTGTCCTGAATGTAGTTTAGCTGTGCTTGCTTCATGGTTTACAAAAATGTTCCTGAATCCTGGAAAGAGACAGACCATATTTGCTCTGCATTTCTTCAACTAAACTGTTTTATGGTAAAGAAAGGACTGATAAGGGTTGAATCAAGTCAAGACTGTACTTTACTTCTTTCACAGAGATATGTTTCTAGTCTTAGGTGCCTGGAATAAACTTCAAAAACCACACTTTAATAATGATTGAAATGTGGAATTCTGAAAAATCATTCTTGTTGAGATAACTAACTTCAGTTCCTTCTGTTCTCCTCACTAGTATGTTGCCCATGTTGTGACACTGAAGCTGTTAAGCACTTCCCTTACAATTAAAGAAGACAAGAATGTGGCAGAAATTCTCAAAGTGCAGATAATTGATCTGAGTACCAAAATATCCAAGCGCCCAGGAGCACAAGCAATCAAGTAATTGGATTGGTATTCTCTTTTTGTAGAAACATCTCTCCCCCCTCACCCCACTCCCCAGCTTTGTTTTTCTTCTTGGTTAGTACATTATGTTGTATATTGACTTTTCATTTTGTGTGCATTCTGCAGTTGCCCTCTGTAAATCATATCATTTGTTGAGTAACATAGAATGGAATGAGGAAGGGAAGACTATTTGTTAGTTTTCATGAACAATAGCAAACTCTTTCTTGTATGTAAGTATCAAAGTGCTGAATGTAACTTTAGAGAAGTGATGGTGTGAAATGGTGTGGGCAATGCACTCCAGCCAAGCTGCTGCATGTGTTGGTTGGCACCTAGAGCAAGGAAAACTCCCTCTGTGTGCTGTGGGCAGGAGAGCAGCAGCATGTGAGGAGCTGAGCCCCTCCTGTGCTTTGAGGGAGGGCACACCAGAAATACTGAACACAAATTATTGGATTATACAGTCAATGAATAAGGTTTTCAGTGTCTGGAAAACGAGTCTGTGCACTTCTTGTGGTTTCATTTGCAATTCCATCCCTTCTGACTTTATGCATAAGATCACCAGCTCAGCTGCTGACTCTTGAAATATTTTTGCTAAAAGCCATTGTGGTGAACATTAAAGGTGCAGCCTGAATGCTGAACCAAGTCAAAAAGAGCTTTCACATTATTTTACATAAATGGATGCCATATAATTTAGTTGGCAAGACTGAAACAGGAGAACAGAATGTTTTATTAATGTCAGGTTTCAGAAAAAAATGTAATTGATATATCTCAACAGGGGCAGGCTTGGGACACTGATTATAGCCAAACTCTGTTGCCTCCCAGAGTCAGGGATTTCAGTGGTGGAGACCCAGGACCTGAAAATCAGTTTTATATCTAACAGGTCCTTCTAAGGATGAATGAAGTTTGTGCTTTGGTGGTGTTTGGTGCCTTTCTTCAAAGGCTTTTCCTGCAGACTCCACTAAACATTGTTGTCAGGGCAGCTCCAAGTACAGAAAGCCCATTTGCTCTGAAACAAGTCTGTAACTGGTGTTTATAACAATGCATCACAGATAACATTCCTACTCTTTTTATTTATGTAGCATAAATATTCTGTCTTTCCCTTGCAACTGATTCTCATTATAAACATGACCTGAAAGTTATATTCAGTCCACCTTGCAGGTAACAGAAGATTAGAAGGGAGTATCACTCTGTGTTACTGTGAACACCTTGTCTTCTATTTATTTTTCCAATTTAATAATGTGACAGTTTTTTAAACATGTCTCATGTTAGTCCTGTGAAATTAGTCATGTTGGGCTTTAGTGAAGGCTTTCTCATCTTGCTGGTCTTTCCTAGATATATTCAGTATTCCAATTAAGTGTTTTTAACTGTTCCTCTTCTTTAGGGTTGAAGCAAAGCTCGAGAACTGGTACGTCACAGGCCTGAGACAAGACAACATTGTACCATCTCTGGTGGCCTCCATAGGGGACAGCAAGTCTTCTCTCCTTAAGATAGAGTTCAATGTTAACCCAGAGGACAGCACAGCTGACCAGAGTCTTGCTATTGAGTCACAGCCTGTGGAAATAAAATATGATGCAGTGAGTAGTAACCAAAGTCCTGAACTATTTCTCATTCCTGTTTCTCTGCCCTTGCTCTCTTTGCTCTATTTTTGAGATTTTGTTTGTGTGGCTTCTGTGTATATTGCTCATTCTTGTTCTTTTTATTTTTTAAAGAGAACAATAAATGCAATGGTGGAATTCTTTCAGACAAGTAAGGGAATGGACCTTGAGAGATTAACATCGGCCACGTTAATGAAGCTGGAAGAAATCAAGGAGAGAACTGCCACAGGTGAGATAATAACAAATCTCAACTAAGGTGAACCTTCAAATGTGTTAAAATGTTTCAATATGATTACCTAAACACTTTGGTTGTGTTTTGATTGCTGGCCAAACAGTATAATTGGGGGTTTCCCTGGAGCTGGTTCCTTGGAGAATTAGTGGATGTTTTGTGGGAAGGAACACTGAGTTTAGTGAGAAATCAGTAAATGCTGCAAAAGTAAGTCTTGACTGCAGATGCTTTATCTTTCAGATAAATAATATCTTCTGATACATTGACTGGCACAATCATTTCACTTGTGAACAGCATTTCAATGCCCTTTCCTTTTTATTTAAGGATTAGCTCATATAATTGAAATGAGGAAAGTCCTTGATTTGAAGATTAATCTGAAACCTTCCTACCTTGTGGTTCCACAGACGGGTTTCTACCATGACAATTCAGATCTGCTCATTTTGGACTTCGGTACCTTTCAGGTATATAAATGACTTCTCTTACAAGCTCAGAGGAAGCAAATATTCTTTTCTCTTAACATGGCTGTCATCTGAAACTGTCTTGCTTTCAGAAAGCAAAGATGATAATCTTTGTGAATGTGTTTTTAACTTTCAGAAGGCAAAGATGATAATCTCTGTGAATGGGTTTTTAACTTAGTGTATTTCTTACCACAAACATTTGGGTCAGCAATTTGCTCCATGTTTAGAATTGTTATCTTTGACTTTCTTGTACTAGTTACCCCTCCCCAGGAAACATGTTCATGTTGTAATTGTATTTATCATTTCATATCTGTCATTTCTTCTGCAGAACGTGAACTTTTGTTTCCTTTTTTCTGTAAAATGGTTGTCTTTCATTAATAAAAGAGAATAATATTTTTCTCTTGGAGTTTGAAAGTGGGTTCTCTTGTTTCTGTAAAATTGAAAGATTCTAATAATTTAACTTGATTTAGCTGACTGATTAAATATTTATTTTACTTGCATTCCATCAGTAACATCGTAAACTGATGAAAAAGAATTCTTTTTGCATAGTTTGAATTAAGTGGATTGATAGAAGTAACAAAAAGAAAATCTTCTTATCAAGAAAAAGTCAAGTGTGAAATGATTTGAAGTATTTTCTCTGTAAGAGTCCAACAGTCAATCATCAGCTCCTATGAATCACCTTTTTCATCTTCACTAGAATGAATAGCCCATAATTGTAAGTTTTAGACTTAATTTTATCCTCTTCTTTGTGTTTAGCTGAACAGCATAAATCAAGGCAGCAGTGAAGCTTCCAACTTTTCTTCTTTAGAGGAGATTATGGACAAAGCTTATGACAAGTTTGATGTGGAAATAAAAAATGTGCAACTTCTCTTTGGAAGAACAGGTAACAAAACAACAGAGTTGTTGTTGTTTACTCAAAAGGTTGTTGAAGGCTACCACCCTGTCATAAATAAGTATGTTCTTCAGGGAAAAAAGGCACACCAAAACAAGTAGTTAACAAAAAGATAGATTATAATACACATCTGGTATTAAACTCTGAAAAAATGTGTTGGTTTCTCTTCAAACAGCTGCTCATTTTTTTGTTCTTGTCTATCACCTCCTTACATTGATGCCATCAGTGAATGTAAAGGCATAAAACTATTATGTTTTCCATCATGTGCAGGAAAAATGCAGCTCTAAATTGCCTTAATACTTCACTTGAACTTGAGTTTGTGTAATCAACAGAATGCTTGGTTACTGTTTAATAATTTGTGTATCAGTTTAACTATCCATTCCTTTTTTGGGAGTGCAATGTTTAGATCCATCTTTTTAGAACTGGGTTTAAGCCTGCTAAGGCAAGAGTGTTAACCAAGTAGATTAAAATCTCTTAAAATACTTGACCTAAATTGTTTTAAGTTTCTCTAGTTGGTGAGTGGGTTTTTTACCATCCTAGTCATGCCATTTGATTACTTTAATGATACCCTGATTAAAGCAATTAGCAAGTGATGGTTCTTTATCTAAATTTACTGCAATTTTGCAGGTGAAGACTGGAAAAAGGCTCGTTTTCAACACCCATCAACTTTACACATTTTGCAGCCCATGGATATTCATGTGCAGTTGGCCAAATCAATGGTGGAAAGAGATACCAGGATGGCAAAGTAATGTATTAATGTTGAAAAGACTTGTTTTTAATTACTGTGGACTTACAGAAAAGAAAACTGTTTCCCTAAAGATTCAGTCACACCTGATAATTTGAATCTATTAACTCAGAAATAGCAATAGCTCACTCTTGTTTACAAGCACTTTTTTGGTGAGTAGCTCCCTGCTGGTTCCTCTGGTTAAAGTCCATAACCCTAATGCAGACTCACTGACTACACTGTCATGTGATCTTTATATATGAGTATCTGTATTGTAAGATTTAAATCAAGAATTGGTATGTGCTCTTTGTCTTGGAGTTTGATAATTTGTTTTTTACAAAAAGGTTCAAAGTGTCAGGAGGGCTCCCTTTGGTGCATGTCAGGCTGTCTGACCAGAAAATCAAGGCAGTTTTGGATCTGATTGACAGCATTCCCTTGCCTCAGAAGTCATCTGTGTCAGCCCCAAGCACAAAGGTAGGCTGAATACAACAAAGAAAACTGAAAAAAAACCCAAAGCATTGCTAAGCAAAGTGTGACTTACCATCAGAACATGTTGGGCTTTGTTGTTGTGCTAATTGTTTCAAGTATTGGCAGAACTGGCCTTTCCAAAGAATCTGGGGGAGGCAATGGGAAAAAAAATATGGACATAGCATGTTATACAAACTTGAAAATAATGTGTTGAGTTTCCTTCTCTTTCCCCTCCCTCCAGGTACCAGCTATTCCCACAATTCCTGTTGTTAGTAAAGGGTTGCTTAATACACCCCAGTTATTGGCAGACATGGTGTCAGGTAAGAAGCCTTTGCAAAGGTAGAATAGCCAATATTGTCATGCTCTTATTGGTGTTAAAATGTGAAAGAACAGTAAAGATGAGCATGATTGGTCCCATCTAACATCAAGTACATAAGAAGGTTTAAGATGCTGATGTTACCTCAGAATAATAAACCTGCATTTTCTAAAAAGCAAACCCACTTTTTTATTATTCATTAATATTATGCATAAGCAACCTGTTCAAATGCAAGTGAACTGTGAATGCCAACTGTATTTGCTTGTTCTGATGTTTTCCATTAGCAAAACTCTCCTTTTTCTGTAAAGGCAGAACCAGAATAACAAGTGGGAAATTACTGCATAGATACAGTGGATTTGAGCATTTGTTTCCATGGCTGTTTTAGAGAAGAACTTTCCTGTAGTGGAACCTCAGACAATTATTTCCTGGAGCTCACTTTTCCTTACATGTGTTCTTGAATGTCTAACGATGCATCAAGCCCCCAGTGCAGTCCTTAACAGGGCTTTAATTTGGTTCTCTTCCCCCAGTGGGTAAGAGGGCAGAGTAGATCCAGACTGTACTTTGTCAGGCTAAGTTTAAACTGCTCATGCAGTTAAAAATCCTGTTGGAGTGGGAAAGAGGGTGGGATATTTACTCCTGTTTCTGGAAAAAGTTTACTGAGGAAGTCATTTTGCTTCTGTAGACTCTGAAGAGGAGTATTTTGATTTTGAGGAGAGCTCTGAACCAACTGACAAGTCACTAATTAAAGGAGAAGAAACAAGAAGTGAGGGGCCTGCTCAAGAGGAACTGACAGATCTTCAGCTGAAGTTTGAAATTAAAGAGGTATGTTGTAATTCTGGTTTCACTTTCTACATAAAGAATATTTTTTTAAAAATCCAATCTTCATTTACTAGTGTTGTCCAGATTAGTGGATGCAAACACATCCAACAAACAAAAAATATATACTTATATTCATATATATTTCTATGTATGAGTAATTTATACATGGTATGCATATGAATAATTTCTTATATTTTTGTGGTGCATATAAATAAAGCATAATACATGAACATAGATGAATTATGTATTAAAAGGGTAAAAAAAGAAAGAGAAGAGCTGGAGTATTGTTGGTAAAAAAAAAATAGTACCAAGCTGTAATTAAGGGGTAGGAGGTGGGAAATCTGCACTGGAAGAACAAAAGTTATACTGAAGCAGGTCACTTGGAAAGAGCAAATCCCCAATATCTTTTTATTTATATCTATCACCATTAAACATTTACTCTTTCATTCTGTTGTTATACTCTAAAGTCTGTACTAAAAATAACAACAAAGCAGGGAAAACATTAATTTTGCACTTCTTTTCTTTGTTGCTTTAAATGGTGAGAATATTATGTGAAAAGATGGTATAAATGTGTATTTCTTCCTCATCCAGGTTTTAGTAGAACTCACCAGGCAGAAGAAAACTGAGGAAACAGTGCTTGTATTTGATGTAATGCATCTTGGGACAGAAGCCACTGTCAGAACCTATAATTTAACAGCTGTATCTTATTTGAAGAAAATAAGCTTGGATTACTGTGAAACTGGAGGTAATAAGCAATGGAAGAGAAGCCTGTGGTGCATGGCAGTCAGTCTGAAGCTGTGGCTCTCCTGTCTGTTGTGCTCAGTGAAATGCAAATGTTCTAGTTTTTGGGTTACAATATTTAATATGCAGCTCTCCATGGCAATGACCCACTGGCACAGCTGGTAAGCTCTGGACTCTCCCCATAACTGGATGAATGAATGGCTTAGGGCTCAGTGTTTGGATGGACAAGGGGTGCAGGTGTATCAGGTACAGGAGAAATCAGCCATTCATCTTTGGTGGTGCAATATATTTTAACAAACAGGACTGGAAGTTAATCATTACCTTCAGGGCACAAATTCTTTGATTCTCTGAAAGAGCAGAAACGACCCTAATTGTTGTTTATTTCCTGTGGTGTGTTCCAGGTAAAAAAGCCCCCATTCATCTCATTAGTTCCTCAGATAAACCTGGCTTAGACCTTCTGAAGGTGGAATATATCAAGGTATACATAAAGCTTTTTAAAATTATTTTTAAAGTACTTCTACATATTTGTAATATACTGTCTATATATAGTCTTAAACCTACTCTTCAGAGCCAGTTGGATTGTTTTGTACCTTCTGAAAAGCACAGTGACTGGTTGGAATTAATATTAATCTTCATGCAAATCACTACTTTCAGGCTGACAGAAATGGGCCACAGTTTCAGACAGTTTTTGACAACACTGAACAGATGATTCAAGTGAGTGTTTGCAGATTTTATTGCTTGTTTCCTTTTGGTTTGCTTGCTTAGAATGGAGGGATTAATAAGCTTTTTGGCTTTCCTGTTTTCCTGCCCCACCCCCAGCCTTGCAGCAGCAGATTTAGAGTTAAAATGTACCTCAGAGTTTCTGTCCCACTGAAGAGCAGGATGTTGGTGTGCTGAGCTGGGCTGAAACACTTGTAGACAGCTCATGTGGGTGAAATTCAAACTGCTGGAAGAACATTTCTTCTCTTGCATCAGCCATCGTGATGCTCAGGTGCCCAGTATGGGAGACTGGAGTGCAGTCAAGAAGTCTTTCCCCTTCCTGTCAAATAATCTGCATCTGTCTGCCACCTGATCAGCACTCTGTTGGGTACATTTAGTAAGAAGTCTAAATCCATTTATGAATGATTTTCCACCCCCACCTCATCCAGAGCAGAGGGATGTTCTAAGTCTTCACTCTGTTCTAAGTCTTCACTCTTAAATATGGCTTGGGAGCTGCTCACAATACTGCATTTCCTTTTCTTGTAGACTCTAGAATGAGAATTTGAGCTCTTTAGAATTATTGCAGTGTAGGAAAATATTTTTAGATAATAAGTACCTAACTTCTTTGGTTCTGACTGTTGTGCTTTTATGTCAGAGATTTCAATCTGAGACTAAAGAGTGTCTTGAGGAATTCTGAAAATGAAGTACAAAGGACTGTGTTTTAAGGAATAGGTGATTCCCTCTCTTTAAACCTTTATGGCATTATTTTGCCTGCCATATTTTGGTGTGAAGACTGAAATACTTCACTTGTCACCTAATAGTTTTAAAATATCTGTAGGTTTAATCTGTCAAGTTTAGTTAATACTGGAATCTTTGTGCCAAAAGGAAGCTCCTGAAGCTGCAGCAGGGGAGGAGAGGTCTGCTTTTATTAAACCACACAGCAGGCACTTGTTCACCTGCTGGACTCCCCTAGTGGATTTGTTGAGGACCACCTGTGTACTGAGTGCCTCCATGTCAGCCCCTGCCCCTTCCCCTTGCAGTGGCACTGCTGCTGCAGGAGCACTCAAGTGCTGCTCTGTGTTTGACAAAATTAAGCTTGTATCAATCACTGCTTGTGTGCTGAGTGGGGGATAGGGGAGCAGTGACAGTGCTGGGTTCTTGCTAGGCTTGATTTTCTAAGCTTGCCACCTCTGTGCTTTACAGAAAGCTTTCTCCTTGATGCTCTGTTGCTGGTACCACACTCAGCTTGGCTGTTCCTGGGAAACTGTTGTGTTGCACAGATGTTGTTGCACCTCTGTCCAACTCTTACACTTGTGGGTTAGTGTTTATCACATGGAATCTCATGTTTTCAACAGGTAACCTTTTCATCACTGAACCTCCTGCTGCACACAGAGGCCCTTCTGTCTGCCCTCAGTTTTCTCACAGCTGTGAGTCCCTCAGGCAGTGAAAGCAGGGGGGACACACCAACAAAAGGAAAGCAAGAGGATGACACTAGGCTGAAGAAAGGTACAGTGGGACTGTCCAAATGATGGTGCTAAAAGTATGTGTTCCATGCTGGCAAAGCAATCAAATCCAGAGGAACATGGTTAGCTTTGTAGTGTGGGATGAAGGTGGAAGCTCCTGTGTCTGTGGCTCACCAGGCTGGAGGACTGATTTCAAAAAAACAGTAACTGAAAGAATTTTTATGAATAATAAACAAAGAGTATAAAATAAATAGTATTTTAAAATAAATAGTATTTATTTATAAAAATGCATATTATTTATTTATAAAAATGCATAGTATTTATAAAAATAAAAATAGTAAAAAATAGTAAATATAGTAAAAATAAAAAAGAATAAAAATTAGTAAAAATAAAAAATAGTATTTATAAAAATAAATAGTATTAATTTAGAAAATAAATAGTATTTTCAAGTGAGGTTTTTTCATGTGTTTCATAGACTTTTCACAAATAGGCTCAAATTTGAGTGAAAGAGATTTCTGTGAGCTTAGAAGACTCAAACAGCAGCATAAGCTTAGTGTTCCTGGTAAAGTAAAAGAGATAAATACTACTTGGATGATTGTGCTATGTCTAGGCAATGTAAATATACTTTCAAACAACTAGCCAAGTCCTTTGCTGGGCTAATGAAAATTTGGTTGTTCCTGTAGTACTGAAACAAGCAAAACCCCCTGGAACTTCTATCAAAATAGGCTCAAATGAGAGTAACTGCAGGGTTTTAATATTAAGTGCAAAACCTGGGCACCAGGTGAGCTGGAAATGAGGTGTCTAGTGGAGAATGTTCAGAATTACTTATAATTTTGCATGGGCTGGGTTTGAATCTGCAGGCTGACAGACAAGCTGCTGCTGTGGGCAGTTTAACAAAGCACAAAAGTGTCTGAGCTCTTGGATTAACACTTTGCCACTAATGGTTATTGAAGGTGCATAACGAGATCAGTGAGCTCTGGTGGCTTCTGGTCTTTGCCCATAAAGAGTTTCTGTCACTTGTGAGTGAATTGTCCTTATTATCCCCAGCCCTTATATTGGCTCTCGTAAAACCTGGGTGCCTGAAATGGGATTCCAAGGTTTGAAGTTTGAGTAAACATCTACAGCAGGATCCTGCAATAGGAACCACTGGATAACCTGAACAAATCCCAGCCCTGCACTGGGCCTGTTGAGGGGCTGACATGACATTAAAAATAAGTGTGGTGTGCCATTTATTTCTTAACCCAGTGTAGTAGTTTTGGCTTCCCTAAATTGATAAAAGTAAAATTGTTCCAATAGAGAGTTATTGCTGGATGAGACTGATATCAGGCACAGAATTACAAGCAAATACTGATGTGTTTTACCAGTAGAGTTGCCTTCAGAGGAAGACTTCTTGTTCTACAATGGGATGTTGCAGACTTAATGAAGATAGTGAAAGAAAACCACTAAGTCATATGAATGCCAAAAAGCCTCCAGACCAAAACCATTCCCAAATAGATCAGGAGTTTAAATGAAAATATAACCTACAGGTGCCTTGAAAATCTCACCTTCTCTCATTTCTAGTGGTTAGACCTTCCAAGGATAAGGATGTGTTTGACTTCAAGGTTTTTGCCAAGCTGGATGCCTTCTGTTTAAATATTTGTGATGAAAAAAAGAACATCGCAGAGATCAAGATACAAGGTATTAAATTCTTTGTTAGTAGTAACTGTTACAGTAGTTTACTTTCAAAGCAACTGCTAATAATTGGACTAAAAGATATTTAAGGTGTAAATTGGCAGCATCTGCTTTTTTTTTTTTTTAAATATTTTGTTGTTACCTGTACAAACATGGCTTGTAGTTTTTTTCAAAGTCAGCATTCCAGTCTATCATAATGTTTTGGCCTTCAGCTAGAAAATGTGATGTGTCATTATTCTTCAAGCAATTAAGATTGTACCTGAAGGAGTTTGATTATGGGTGGCTTTTCATATTGTACTAAGCATTAGGTATTTTCCTGATGCACCTGAATTATTTAGGATTAAAACCCCCTTAAAATAGTTTTCTTTGTTTTTTAACCCCTAGGATTTGTTTGGGTTTCTTGTTTTAGTTTTCTTTTTTACTCCTCAGAAGGACCATCCATAACTCTTTGTGGGGGCAGAGTGGGGAGGGGGAGTTTCATTTCCAAGTTTGGCTATAACTGCCATCCTGACAGCTGCCAAAACTCTCCCTCATGAATATTTAAGAATGGGTGATCTGCAAGATTATGTAATGTAGTTTATAAAGCCTTTTGTTAGTGCCCATCTCTAAATCATAGAAGTATTCACACAAGATTTTTTTATGCTAAAGTATTGTATTCAAAGACAGTATAGTAACATTTATTCTGATAGAAAATCTCCATAAAATCACTCAGTTACTTGGTTATTAAGAAATGAATTATTGTGTGAATGTATTTCTATGAGTAGTTGCCCAACTATTCCCAGAGGTGATTGATGTTGAGACAGTGTCTGTATTAGAAATTTTTCTATTTTGTTTTGGTCAAAGCTGTAGCATGGTCACGTTTTCAAAGCTTAGGAGCTTTTCTCACTTCCTCTCCCGGTGTCATGTGTCCTCACCCTGAAATTAAGTGTTACTTTTGCTATGCAACACTGTTGTTTCTGTTTTTGTGCTCCACAGGTCTTGACTCATCTCTTTGCCTCCAGCCAAGTCACACTGTATTCTTTGCCAGACTTAAAGACATAGTTGTCACAGATGTTGATTCAAGGACCCTTCACAAAAAAGTACTCAACCCCAAGATTTTAAGTTTTACTTGATTCTTGGTTAGTCTTATGTGTATAAAAGTGAAATGTAGCACATATTCCACCTTTTAAAAAATATTTGATCTGCCATGAATGCATCTTTTCAAATAAGATACGTGGTAAAGAATAATCTTTATCTTACAAGAATGGATGTCTAAAAGGACTTAAAGGAGTAGTAATCTAACTTGTACATCTGATAGTATATTTAGTTCTTTGTGTTCAGTGCCTTGTTAGAAGCTGCTGATGGCTGGTAGGTGCTGTTTCTCTCTTCCTAGGCTGTGTCTATAGTAGGAGATGAAGTTTTCAGTTTCAACCTGACATTAAACCCACATGCTACTGAGGGAGAAGCCTACACTGACATGTCCAAAGTGGATGGCACCATGTCTCTGAGGGTGGGCTGTATTCAGATAGTGTTCCTTCACAAGTTTCTCGTGTCTCTTCTGGTAAGCCTTGTTCTCCTTTGTTTCTGCAGTGTTCTCAGTTTAGTCTCCCATGTTTGTGGCCTCAGTGCAAGGGGTACCTTCAGTTTCTGACAGAAGAGGGATGGGTTTTGTTTTTTGTGTGCTGTTAAAATCTTTGCCAAGTAAGCTTTGACTGGGTTTCAGTTTCAAAAAACTAAAGCAGTGCAAGTGGGTCACTGCCCACTCCCACCTTTGTAAATAGAGAAAAGCTTGGTGCTACTAAGATAGTTTGGGGGGATTTGTCTTTGCTGCCCTCTCCACCCTGAGTTTGTTGCAAAGACGTCAGAAGTAACATTAGAGGCAAATCTTTCTGCAAGGTTAGATGTAATGACACCTGCTAATCAATCAGTTTAAGTATTTGTCCATTGAAGAACCCCAGTGTTGGCTTTTTCAGTAAAGCACCAGTGGGCTTTCTCTCATTCATTACTGTCTTTAACAGGAATTAGTATTCACTGAGGGCAAGAGAGGGGCTTTAAAAATTAAATGTCCCTAAACCTAATGAGCTACAGAATCTTGTAGCTAAGGAAGGAAAAAACAGTAAAGAAGAGTTGAAAATAAGTGGATTGTACTGGTTCGTACTTTTTTTAACCCTGGATTAGAGGTCATGACTGAAGGTACAAGGTGTCCTTCCCCAGGGAAAATTCCACACAGTCGACAGCATAGCTGGGGGTTAATGTTGGTTGTGGTTGATGTTATAAAATCAGAAAGTAACCTGGATTAAAAACTGCTCACAGACATTTCTACTTTCTCTTCAACTGCTTTGTCTAGACCTTTCTGAACAACTTCCAGACAGCCAAGGAGGCCCTGAGTGCTGCCACAGCCCAGGCTGCAGAGAAAGCTGCTACCAGCGTGAAGGACCTGGCGCAGAGGAGCTTTCGGCTGGCCATGGACATTCACCTGAAAGCACCAGTGATAGTGATCCCCCAGTCCTCAGTGTCCCCCAATGCCATAGTGGTGGACCTTGGGCTGATCCAGGTGCAGAACCAGTTCAGCCTGGTGTGTGCAGAGGGCAGCTCAGTGCCCCCAGTCATCGACAGGCTGGATGTGCAGCTGACAGAGCTGAAGCTGGCCAGGTACAGTGTGCTCTGCTCACTCATGCCTTCATTAGCTTGATACTGGGAGATTCATTTACTTGCCTGGAAACCACGGCTGGTGACAGTGTCAAACATTTGCTGTTACAATGCCTAGCTGTTATCTTAAGAGCAATTAAATCTGTAATAAAATAAGAAACTGTTCTGCTGAGGAAACTTGAAGCATAAAGAGGTATTACATTTGAGATTAAGATTTTACTTTGTAAACCTAACATATGACTTAATATCTAATTTGCTAACTGGCCATTTTGTTTTCTTTTCCCCTCTGTGTTTTAAGGACCACTATGGAGACAGATTTGTCACATGCAGATATTCAGATACTTCACCCTATTAATTTAAGCCTGTCTGTGAAAAGAAATCTCTCTGCAGCTTGGTTTCACAAGTTGCCCATGTTGGAGATCACGGGGTATCTGGACACAATGCATGTAAGTCTTGTAAAAAGGTGGGGATTACTCATGTGAGATTAACCCTTATATTATTTCTGGACGCAAAGGGGCAACAAACTGCAAATTTGTAGTAGATGTAGAATGAGTTTCAGAGATGTAGCAGCATTTAACACCACCTATATGAATGAAGAGGTTTGAAAGCTTCATATAGAACAGCCAGATTGCTGTGTATATTTAGTAAACTGAGAGAAAAAAAGAGAACTGAAAAAGGGATGTCAACAAATCTTGTTTATTCCTTGCCATAAGTCAGGACCAACTCAAATTAAATTAATAAAAATATTTGCTTTGGTATCTCCAACTTCATACCTCTCCATAACCCTTGAAAGACCTCAAGATAATTGTTTTTTGTGGCATTTTATATACTGTGAAAGAAAATATGTTGTACATCTTGGTGAAACTGGAATTAAAACCTGAAGTAGCATGTCACTGACAGGAAAGCATTAAAATAATAAGTATATTAAAGGCTGCAATGCACATTGATACAGCTTTGGAAGTCATAACCTTTAATCTCCTAATACTGTAACTGTAAGTGGTTGAAAGAATTTTCTTGTGTTATTCAAGGGATGATTCTGCTGACAAAATACTTGTGAAAAAAGCACTCTTCTTGTCAGGAAGTGTTCTGCTTTGTTAGCAGCTGAGAAGTTTAAGGAACAATGTGTTTTTCCTGAGAACTGTGATCTGCAACATTTTAGGTGGTGTTAAGTCAAGAGGATTTGAACATCTTCCTCAGAGTGTTGACGGAAAACCTTGGTGAAGCAGAAGGAAAACCAAGTGATGCAAAATCAGTCCTGCAGAAGGAAGGTCAGAGATGGATACTAACTGTGCTCACTCTCAGGAACCAGGGAAAGCAGTTATTATCTGGAAAGCAAGTTTAGGTCTGAGAGGTGTCCAAATGATAAACTTCCCTTTTTAATTCTGCAAGGACAGTGTTCATATTTTGGTACTTCAACAAACTGGAAACCTTACCAAATTTGGTAGTTGTGTTAGCTCAGTTGTCAAGGGACTAGCAAGGTATTGAGATGTCAGAGTTATCTGACATCTCCCATTGGAATGGGCTGCCCAGAGAGGGAGTGGATTCCCCATCCCTGGAGGTTTTCAACCGAGATTGGCCGTGGCACTGAGTGCCATGATCTGGTAAAGGGACTGGGGCTGGACCAAGGGTTGGACTTGATGATCTCAGAGGTCTTTTCCAACCCAATCCATTCTATGATTCTGTGATCTTATTGCCAGGACATGTTTCTGTTTCCTTTTCATGCTCTGCTTGTAGACATGTTGCAAGCTTGTCTTGTGTGAATGTAAGCCATTTAAATGGATAAAAGATTTGGATGTGTTTCTTGGGCTAAACCAACGGTGGCAATTTCAAAAGTTCACCAGTTTATTGAATATTTCAGGTAAAACCAGAGAAACTGAAAGATCAGTTTTGATACAGGGCAAGAGTGTTGCAGAAGGAATGCTGCCTGAAAAGAGGAAAGAACCATTGAAGGAAGATGTGGTCAATATGCTACTTAATTTTGAAATCAAGGAGGTAGGTATCCATCTGAACAAATGATTGGAACTGAACCCAGTACCAAGTCTGTTTCTTAGAAGTAATAGTGGGCTATGAAGTCCGTTTGAACAGCTTAATTTACCAACAAAAAGGACACAAGAGGAAGGGAGATGGGGCTGGGGGAAGTCTTGTCAAACTGGTCTTGTAGGGTCTTTTTGTAAAAATGCAAAATGTCCAGATTAAGATTTCTTTGTAAATTTAGCTGAGGAGATAATGCCTGCTTGTAACTGCCTGCCCTATCTGGACAGCTTCACTGAAATGGTGAACTTATTTCCCTTTCCATATTCAAGGTTGTAATAACCTTGATGAAGCAGGTTCAGAAGGAGAGATATCCATTACATATTCTAACTGTGCTCCAGCTTGGAACTGAAACCAAAGTTAGAAATCACGAGTTGACTGCAGCAGCATATCTGAAAAAAATTGCTATGAGATGCATTGAAATAAAGGGTAAGTCTTCTAGAAACTGATACAGAGTCAGTAGAGTGTGTGCAATGAGCTTTTGTAATGAGAGAACAGCATCCTCCAAACCAGTGATTAGGGGGAGGGGGGCAGGGCAGGAAGTTACATTCCAAATGCAATTAATGGGGCTGTTCAGTGTCATTTAGATGGAATTAATCTGTTTTACCTGACACCAAGTTTTACTGCTGCTGTTGGAGTTAGTTTGAGTTCATGTATTTGAGTGAGTTGCCTGCTTAGAGCAGCAATGGTCATTCCTGAGGAGTATCCTGGCTGTTCAGTGGGTTGTGATGAGCTTCTCAGTCTGTGCTTTATGAGCAGTTCTGGCAGCACTGGAAATGCAGCATGGCCTTGATTGGCCAGGCAACAACTCCAACTGAGAGTGAAGCAAAAACCAAACCAGCCATTTTTCAAAATAGAAAAGTAAATTTTTGAATGTGAAAACCTGAAGGTAGGAATGCAAAGCTAATTATAGGAATGCAAAGCTAATTATAGGAATGCAAAGCTAATTATAGGAATGCAAAACTAATTATAGGAATGCAAAGGACTTTCCAAATTTGAATCTTTTTTCAGGACCAAGATAAGTTAATCTTTACTAGCTCAATTTAAAGTGAAACAAACATAGCATTTTACAAGGAAGTGCTTAATGTGCAGTTTCTCAGTGAAAACAGCTGTTTACTCTCATTCTTTCAGCAAGAATAGTATATGTAATTACTATATAATTGGCAATTAACATGGAGGCATCTCATAGGTGGAGTAAAGCTTGTGAGTCAAAATATTTTACATTTTTATTTCTTTCTTTGCAGACTCAAAAGGAGATCCTCTTTGCATTATTAATTCCTCAAGTGAGACAGATGAACATCTCCTGAAAATGGAATACATTAAGGTTTCAATACATTTTTACTAAAATTACATGGGGAGTCAGATAACTCTGCATTTGAGGAGTGAAATATTCTTGAGCTTTTATTTCAATTAAAAAAGTGCCCTCCAAACTGCAGGAATACTTGGGATGGGTCGTAGAACTAGTGGGTTACTCATTACTCTTCTCTGTAATGGCATCATTTATAGAGAGAAAAGTAGGTTCATTTGTTCTGGCAAAGTGCTAAGCATATATTGATCCACTTGAAATAGATTCTAACTAAGAGGAAATTTTGTAAATGGCCAGTTGAATTTTCACAAAATAGGTGCTGTGAAATGTCACTGAGCAGAGCAGTGTGAGTGCCCCATTCTGCAAGGCAATGTGTGCTTTACTTGGGCAACTTGGTTGGTCAGGCTTCATCAATTTCCTTTGTTTTCTTTTGCATTCTTGTGTGTGTATTAAATTAAAATAATTCTGTTCATAAAATTATTATGAATTATTAGTTAATTCAGCAGAGACTGACTATGTCCCTTTTTTTCCTTTTCCCTTAGGCTGATCCTGATGGGCCAGACTTTGTTAGTACTTACAAAAGCACAAAGCAAAACATCAATGTAAGTACTGAATGTATTTAAATTTTTTTAAGCTTCTCAAATGGTAACAGCTGGGACCAAAACCCCTGATTCTCATCATTGAAACCTACTGATTTATATTTAACTACTTCAAAGAGAAATCCAGGTGGAAAAAAAAACTTTACAGAATATTTAATATATTTTTTTTAAACTGGAAGCTGTACATTTTTAGCTAGTTAGACAGAAATTTGAGGTGAGGTCTGTAGGGTGTGTTTTATTTCTGGAGGGGTACACTTAGCAAAGAGTGAAAGGAAGGCCTTGTGTTTTGGAGCTTGAGAGCTGGTGACAGTGGAACTGAGCTGTGAGCTGGGATGTCCAAGCAGCACTCTCAGGGCTCTGATGTGCAGGCAGGCCTTTTCCCTTAGCCTGAAATCAACTCTTCATGGGTGGTTTTCCGTGGCTTCAGTGACTTCTGAGATAAGCTGCTTGTTCTGCTTTTAAAGTGTTTCCTGTCAAGCTTCTCCATGGCCATATGAGGAGTTTGAAGTGGCTGCACTACTCTGGAGTCAGGAGAGCTGACACATCCCTCAATGTGGCAGCAAACCCAGGAGCTGCTTAGGCTGGGCACAGCTGGTTACCTCACATCAGGTTTCACTCAGTAATACTGGCAACAGTAGTTGCTGCTCGTGTACTTTCTGTTCTGATTACAGGTTTTGTATCTTGGTTTGAGGTTTTTTTGTTGCTGTATCATATCTACTAAAATATCTTTGCACGTGGTTCTGAAGTTGTCAGCCAAGTGCTCAGCAGCCCACACTGAAGTGCAGCAGAACTAACCACTGAAAAAACATAACCACATGAAGCATCAGTTTTCAGATTGATGCAGTTCTTCTGTAGCTGTTTTAAGCTTCCCTTCCACAGCTCTCTCAGCCTGTTCTGGAGCTTGTATGGTGTAAAATTGAAGGAGACAGAAGGGTCAGAAACTTGTCAAATTGAGCAAGACACCTTTTTTCACTATTCTATGGCAGAAACTCTGAGTTGTTATGCAATTGACTGCTACTAAATAACAATATTCCTTTGTCTCCTTGTCCTCATTTTAGGTCATCTTTTCATGTTTGGATATAGTACTTCACACAGAGGCTTTGCTTTCCATCTTGAGTTTTCTCACCTTCAGTCTTCCATCAGGTGGTCTGCCCAGTACTGACAAATCACCAGACCACAAGACTCAAATGAAAGACCAGGAAAAAGGAAGCACTCTTAGACCAGGTAATGTGGTATTAGAAAGTCTGTGCTTGTGTTGCTCAGCAACATCTCACCTTCATTTCAAAGATACCATTTCAGATCACAGCATTGCAGTCTGTTTGGTGGAAAAACAAACACACCTGTAAGTGGGGAGAAAATAATCATATTTAAAAAAAAAAGCCAGATATTTTTCCTGTTGCTTAATTTTTCAAATTCTCCTTACTCAATGTAATTTTTGCCTGTGTGGGGGCCTGACTTTGACAACAAAAGTCAAATAAAGGATGTTGCAGTGGGCAGCCTTTCCAAAGATCCAGTGCCACAACCTTCCAGTCTGAAGGGTGATTTCCTTGCTGAAAATAAACATTCTCCTGGGCAAACCATGAGAAGTTCTGAACTGAAGGGTGGTGTGTTTATTTTAATCACTGGTATTTGCAACCTTGAAACAGTAGGAGTTTTTGCATGGAAGCTCCTTAATGTTTTGTGGTTGCTTGTTGTGTCTGTGAAATTCAAGGTTTTCTAGTCCCAGAACTGCTGGGATGGAGTTTCCAGTGGCTGGCTGTTACATTCTGTGTTTCTGCAGAAACCTCTCTCACCTAATATGCCTAATGCTCCTTGATACAGAAAGGAACATTTCTCATCTGAGGGGGTGTTTCAAACACTGTAGTGTGCACTGTACTCAGCATACTGTTGTGTGAAAACTGGGTATCAGGGAGGAGAAAAGATGGCATCTGGATGGCTTTTTGTTGGTGACTGTTCTTGTGCCAGAAGAAAACCGTGTTAATAAAAGACTCATTTCACATCTTGTCTGATGATTATCTTAACTTTTAGGCAATAGCTACAGGTTGCTTTTTGAATAGTTCATATATGTACAAAACAAATAATCTAAGATTTGTTTTTAACAATGGATTTACAGTGAAGTTCTTGTATGTCTCCTTTCCAGTGTCTGGTAATGCAGCCCATGAGGATGTCTGTGAATTAAAACTCACTGCAAAGCTCAATGCATTCAGCATTACAGTGTGTGACCAGACCTGTAGAATTGCAGACATTAGAATACAAGGTAAGGTGGTTTTCTCTTTAAATAGTAGATGAAGTTTATTTAAATATTAGATGAAATGCATTGTTTCCCTCAGTTCACTTCTGAAAGGCCTGTGTGCACTGCAGATGTCTCTGTAGTGTGTGCTTCCATATATTTTGGGTGCATGAAATAACCTGAAAGGAAATAAAGTGTTTGACTCAGGAAAATACGATAATTTTTTAAAAATAGTGGAATAAAAGTAAAAGAAATGAAGACACAGTGTAATAAACAACACAAACTTCCATTTTTAATAGCTAAATCCTAAATATTCTTGGGAATTTTTGCTCTAGTCTTAGAGTCAATTTATGTTGGCAAGTTTCTCATGTGTAGTAAGTTCCTGACTTCTGCTTCAGGCTTATGATTGTTACAGAGTAGAAGGCTGGATTCTGAGCTATTATTCTTTATATTCAGTAATAATTAATGGGGTTTTTTTTAGCAGAACTGTTTCCTTGTAAAGTTGTTGAAGTGCATTCATTCTCTTCTATCTTTTGTCTCAAATCAGGAATGGATGCATCTGTAACTATGAAGCCTAAAAATATTAAAGTGTTCTCCAGGCTTGAGGACATCATAATTACAAATGTTGATCCAAAAACAGTCCATAAAAAGGTGATGTGTCAACAAACAAAGAGACCCAGTTCTTTAAGTGGTTTAATAACAGCACTGCAGTTTATTTGCTGTGTTATGGAATACTAAGCAGGATGTAATGTCCCAAACATTAAGCCAAATTTTATTGGATAATTTCCTTTATCTCAGGGAAGCAAAACATTCTTCCATTTACTATTTAGTTCTTTTTAATCATGTTTGCACAGATATGTTTAATTCTGAGTAGAATGGGTTAAATAAATAATGGGCTGAAGAAAAGCAAGCGAGAAGAGCCAGTCAATAAAACAGGTGATTGTTTCCCTTTTTTCTGGCATGTCTTTGTCCAAGAGCTGCTGAGAAGTTGCAGCTGATCTTCTTGGGGAAATATTTGTTATTGCTTCCTGGGAGTATTAACTGTATGTGCTTAATGTGCAGGCTGTGTCCATAATGGGAGATGAAGTGTTCAGGTTCCACATGTCGCTGTATCCAGATGCCACCGCAGGGGAAGCCTACACTGATATGTCCAGGGTGGATGGTGAGATGTCTCTCAAAGTGGGCTGCATCCAAATAATTTACCTCCACAAGTTCTTCATGTCTCTCTTGGTAAGACAACACTTCAAGTTCTTTTCTTGACTTTAAAAGTTTGTTAATAAAACATAATTGGCTCTTTTTGACCTGTACCTTGTGGTGAGCTGTGTAGAGCCACGTAGGAGTATTTGCTGAAGAAATGTGTGTGAGGTTGAGCTGGCAAAATGCCAACTGCCCAACACAGAGAGAAAAAATCCACCCCCTCACCAAGGGAAGAGGAGGGAAAAAAACCCCAAACCCTGAAATAGCGAGCTTCTTATATTATACAAAAGAGAGACAATTAAAAACAGAATATGACCTAATACATATATACAAATGTGAGAGAAAACAAACCAAAAACAACAACTACTGAGTTGCCCGACCAAATAATACAAATTCCAACTACCCAAACCCCACAAAACCTCCCAAAAACTCTTCCAGAGAAAACTCCCAGCAAGAGAGGAGAAAAATTAACAAGCAAATGTTCCCTCCCTGGATAACAGAGCAGGGAGGGGGCAAGGCCTGATCTCAGCAGGGCAGGGCAGAGCAGCCTCAGGGGCTCAGGCAAAGACCAAAAGAGACAGAAGCTCCACCTCCCTCTCTTTTTGTACTTCTTGATGATGTCAGATGATATGAAATACCTCTTTGGTTCCTTAAGTCAGGTGGTGTTTGTCCCTTCTAATCTATGTAACATCCTTTGGGCCTGCTGAGTTGAGGCCTGGCTGGAACCAAAGCCAAAACTGTCACAAAATGTCACTTAAGTTTCACTGCTTTATGGAAGAGTGACAAGTAAGGAGAAGGATGACAAAGCAAGTAATGAAGGCAGTTGATTGCTTTAATAGTATTTTAAAAAGTAAATACTCAAGCATTGTTGTAGCTTGTGCATGACTTTAACCTTTCTGCCTTTTGAAACCTGTGTGGTTAAATTAGCAGTTTGACAGAATCATAGAATCAGTTGGGTTGGAAGAGACCTCTGAGATCATCAAGTCCAACCCTTAAGCCAACCCCACTGTGATTACCAGATCATGGCACTCAGTGCCATGTCCAGTCTCACCTTAAAAACCTCCAGAGATGGGGAATTCACCCCCTCCCTGGACAGCCCATTCTAATGCCTGATTACTCTCTCTGGGAAGGATTTCTTCTTGATATTCAACGTAAACCTCCCCTGGCAGAGCTTAAGCCCCTGCCCCCTTGTCCTACTGTTGGTTGCCTGAGAGAAGAGACCAGTCCCCACCTGACTACAACATCCTTTCAGGGAGTTGTAGAGAGTGATGAGGTCTTCTCTGAGCCTCCTCTTCTCCAGGCTGAACACCCCCAGCTCCCTCAGCCTCTCCCCACAGCTCTTGTGCTCCAGTCCCTTCTCCAGCCTCGTTGCTCTTCTCTGGCCCCGCTCCAGCCCCTCAATCTCTTTCCTCAACTGAGGGGCCCAGAACTGAACACAACACTCAAGGTGTGGCCTCCCCAAGGCAGAGTCCAGGGGAAGGGTCACTGCCCTGGGCCTGCTGGCCACGCTAGTTTGGATCCAGGCCAGGATCCCCTTGGCCTTCTTGGCCACCTGGGCACAGGCTGGCTCATGTTCAACCTCCTGTCAATCCAAACCCCCAGGTCCCTTTCCACCTGGCTGTGCTATATACCACTTTATACCACAGCTGTACTGTTTTCTTAAATTTATAATTTGTTTCCATGGACCTCTCCCTTTCCCCCCTCCCTCTGCACAGAACCTGCTGAGCAGTTTGCAGACAGCCCAGGAGGCCGTGGCTGCGGTGACGGTGCAGGCGGCAGAGCTGGCAGCCAACAGCATGAAGGACTTTGCCAGGAAGAGCTTCCGCCTCCGCATGGACATCAACCTGAAAGCTCCAGTCATAGTCATTCCAGAGTCTTCAGCTTCATACAATGCTCTGGTGGCTGATCTGGGCTTAATTAGAGTTCAGAATGAATTCAAGCTGGTGCCTTCAGAGGAATCTCCTCTCCCCCCAGTCATTGACAACATGGATGTGCAGCTGACTCACCTCAAATTATCAAGGTAGATGTGGAGGGTTTTTCTGAGTTGAACACACTTTCCTCACAGAACACTTTTATGTTCCACAGACACAATTTTCCTATTATTTAAATGAAAACATGCTAAAACCCACCAAAAAAACTCCCCAAGCAGAATTTAGGAGTGCCTTTAGAGAGACACGATCTCTGAAACTTTTCAGAAAGAAAGGAATCATAGAACAGTGACTGAGTTCATCTCAAGTGCATACCTGGGTGTAAGCACACATACTCATTTTTAAATTAATAATTATGCCAGTATTCTGCTAGATTAGTGTGATATTGTTTGGGATTCTGCAACTGCTGAGTATTTTTCCTCTACTGATTTCACTGTGTTTTTTAGGTGCATTTTGTCCACAGATTCTCAACCAGATTCTGAAATTCTGCGTCCTGTGAGTTTGACTTTATTGGTCCAGAGAAATTTAGCAGCAGCATGGTATCATAAATGCCCAACAATTGGTATCAAAGGAGACCTAAAACCAATGCAGGTAAAATCATGACACATCAGAGCTACATTAACACTCACATGTATCCTCAGAATAGGTCTCAGCTTAGTTAAGGAGCTTGTAAACTCATTTTAGTTTGTGTGCTTAATGAATGTTAAAAGACTTCCAGCTTGATGGTCCAGTTTATAGATCTGTTAGTGTGTTGATATTGTATAATGAATAGTTTTGGTGTACCTGGAATAAAAGCTAGTTTTATTTTTCTGCAGGTCTCTTGGAGCTATCTTTTGCCTCAATAGTCAGTAAAATCATTGAGGTTACCTGTTGACTTAGCATTTAAAAACTAGATTTAAGACTTGAAATTTAATCTGTAAAATTCAGGTTATTTGAGTGTTTAGTGGATTTATTAGAAATGAAAAGGGTATGTCTAATATACAACAATTTAAAAGTGTGGTTGAGAGCTTTGCAGAGGGAGGGCTTTACTTTTTCTTTTCCTACATTACCCATATAGATTTAAATGGATAAAACCAAATTGAGGCACCTTCCAGTTGGTCCTGAGCCCTGTGCCATTCCTGTACCTGTGCTGTGGCCAAATATAGCACTGGTGAAGCACAGAGATTTAAGAGATTTAAAGGAGTACAAACAAAACCAACCAAATGTAGAAAAATATTCTAGCACTGTGTTATGGCCTAAGTGGCTGCATTTTGTGACTATTACTGCTTGTTTTTTTAACAATTCTGTATTATTTTGATTGGATTAATATTCATTATCTCCTTGAAGGCCTACTGAAGGACAGTGGCTTTAGTGTAGACAATGCAAGTCTTGGCTTTCATGTTATCTGGCCCTGTTTGGGAATTACTGAACTGTTAGAAATGTTTATGTTCATCAATTACTCACATTTTTAGCAGGCAGTTGTTCTCTATAAGACTAGAAAGGGTTTATCACGTGGAGTGTTGTTTGTTCTTGTAACATCTGTTGATAGCAAGTACCAAATGATATTACAGGAACAATGGGCAAATTATTTGGTGTGTTTTGGACAGGATCATTTGGATTGGGCAGCTTGTTTGTGGTGGAAGCAGCACGTTGTTTCTCCTCAACATTTGCATGCTGTGAAGGAAAGAAGCAGTCACTAAAGCTGAAGTTTTTGGTTTATCCCTTTACAGATTGCACTCAGTGAAGATGATCTAACTGTTATCATGAAAATTTTACTTGAAAACCTTGGAGGGGCTTCTTCCCAGCCAGCTACTGTGCAAGAGAACCTTGAGGATGCACTGATACAAAAAAAGGGGAAAGTTCCAAATGAATCTGGTATGTTCAGTTCAAAGGCTGAATATGTTTAGGCTGAGGAACACTTGCAAGTTCAAACATCACATTTATCTGAAGCACTTCAATGTGTGCCTATAAAATCTTTACATTGATACATGTGTACTGTGTACATGGCAAGTTCTAAATAGAAAGGTATGCACATGCATGGAGTGTGAGTTCTTGAAGGTCAGAAGTTCTGTGATTCATCTTTTATAGGATGGGATTCTTCAGGCCAAATCAGTGATTCTTCTAAGGTGCAGGTGGTTAGAAAAGAAAAAAGCCCATTTATCAGCCCCAGAATGTTATTGCACAATTATAACAATTGAGGACAGTATGAGGATACAGATAGTGTGTTAATGAAATATTGTTAACACTTTGCTAAAATCTATTTTTGCCCAAAACTTAACATTCTCAATGTCAAAAAATTGCTGTCTAACCAAGAGTTGAATTGCTGTTCTATGAGAAGAAAGTGGAAGGAAGAGTAGTGCAAACTCCTCAAGCAGACATGGTGTTTCATGTAGTGCTTCATTAAAGTGAACACAGAGCTGCAGAAAACTAATGACAACTTCTTTAAAGGTCATTAAACCCCTCTGTGCTTGGGAATTTTAGCATGCACTGGATAGAACAAAGTGATCTTGAGGAATTAGAAGTGTGAGTTATTTTGAGTAGTCCTCTGGATCTAGAGTGTTTCATCTTTTTGTGACTTTGTGATCTTACTTGCAAAAAAACCCAAACACAAAATCAACCAACAGAAAAAAAACCCCTAAACCAACAGCAAAAGACCCCAGACCCAAGCAAAAAAAAAAATTGTTCTAATCAAATGTAAAAATATCTTCTTGTCACTCACAGGTCTTCTTTTTGCTTCTGAACAGAAGGATGTTTCTACAGTTCAGTCTTCTGTGGAATGTTATACAGCACTTAAATTTGACTTCAATTTTGAGTCACTGTCTGTAATTCTCTACAACAGTGACACGAACCAGGTTTGTGACAAAGCCTTTACCATACAGGTAGGGTGGGCATCTCACATGGACAGAACTCAGGATAGTAAAACAAAGCTTCACCAGTTGTGTGGGCTTTGTAGTGTTTGCCTTGTGGAGCTTTGAGGGTTCCTGTGCAGAGAATGTCCTGAAGTTGAAAAATGTATGTGCATTTCTAAAAAAACACCCTAAAAAGTATTTCTAAACCAACCAACCACAACCCCCCAGCATTTGTTTTGGTCATTAAAGCTTTAATTCCAATTATCCAAAGCAAAAATGAACATTTGAAGAGCAGGAATTGTTAGCTTAGGTTGTGCTAGTTCTGTGCATGGTGCCTAAATAGTTGTAAGGAGATCCAAGGGGTATCTGGCTTATACTTCCTCTTGCATATCCCCTGGTGTGAGCAATCATGGACATCTTTTCTGTGCTGACAACAGAAAGGTGTGAAATGTTGCCTTGCTTTTATGACTTAATACTCTTTTTGCAGATGTGAAGGTGCTTGCTTTGCATGTCTTTGTATATAGTGCATGATATTTATGTATAATTTTAAGACAGTTCTTATGCAATGAGCATCACAGGGAAGAAAGACACTGTAATGGAATTTTATTCTAATTTCGCCTTCTTATGGCTTCCACTTATTGCTGAGGTGCTGGTTGTGAGTGAGTGAGTGTGCTGAGAGTGGAGGATTCCTCTGGCAGGGGATTTAGAGTTCAGATGGGTTATCCCCCAGTCCTGCATTCTAAACAGCTGCCAGCACTGTGGGGAAGAAACAGCTTCACTGCAGCCCAGCATGTTTGTTGTGTTTTCTCAGTGAGTTTCTCAGCCTCATTTGTGTGGCTGGAGGACTGGTGACAGCCACAGGCTGATCAGATCCTTCAGTTCATGGGCAAAGCATGGGAAGTGTGGTCATTCCCTGCTGTGTGCTGATGGCCCCCTGTGTGCCCCGTGCAGGACTCTGTGCTGCCGGTGCACAGCGACAAACTGCGCCTCGGGGAGCTGCGCCTGCACCTCATGGCATCCTCTGGGCACATCTTTGCAGATGGCTCCATGGATATTAAACTTAAACTCAAGGCTTGCACCTTGGATGATCTCAGAGAAGGAATTCAGAACGTGACTGCAAGGTAGGTTTGAGTGCATCAGAAATGAGAAAACTCCAACACAGGAGGAAGATTCTTTCCTTGTTCTGTACTTTGCTTCACATGGGATGGATAAAATCAGTAGTGCTGTAGCTGTGGCCTGCCATACTGTGTGCTTAAGCAATGAATGATAATTTTAATCATGTTAAGCAAGTTTCTACTTATATATGTTGATTTCCCACATTATCCAAACCAAAAAAACCTTGGAGGCTTGCATGTTATGGTAAATGGTGTAGAACAGCTGAGTGTACCCAGCCTCAACCAGAATTCTGTTGCACTGAAACTCAGTGTGATTCTTCTGTGCCACATACACACTTCCAAAAGTGTAGTGCAATAATTTTAAATTGAAATTGCTCCTCTGTTGGAAAAGTCTATACCCTCTTATTTCTGGAAGAAACACTGATTGCCTGTATAGTAATTCTTATTTATAAACAGCATGAGGAGAAAAAATGGCACTACTTGTGCTTCCTTGTTTTTCTAGATCCATGTGTTGTGATGTTTGAAATGTTTCTTATCAAACTTGTTTTCCAGAATGATAGACAAGAAGGAAGACACAAATGACAGTTCTATGATAGATATAAGCTATAAGCAGGATAAAAATGGAACTGAAGTTGTTGCTGTCCTTGACAAGATGTACATATGTGCCAGTATGGAGTTTTTGTTGACAGTAGCAGATTTTTTCATTAACTCAATGCCAACATCCTCAAGTGAAAGATCTTCACAGTTCCAATTAAAGCAAGTTGCTTCTGGGAAATCCAAGCCAGAAACAGGTCTGTAAAACCAGTTTCCACCTCCACCCCCATTCCCTTCCTTTGCAGACTTCATACTGAAAACAGTTCCTCTAAAAGTTTTCAAGATGCTGTCTTGGTATCAGACTTAAAAAGTGAGTGTATTCTTCACAATATGTAAATTGGCCACTGACAGGGTAGATTGATTTCCTCTTTCTGGTTGAAGACTGAAGGTAAAGCTTGAGGAAGCAAGGGCAAGAGAGACCACTGTGGCTGCTGGGCTTGTCTGAGCTGGGGGGTGTGTTGTCCAGCTGGTTCCCTTTCTTTTGGGGACATTGGCAGGGGGCCAGCAGTGACCCTTGGGTTTGATGAGCTGCCCTAGTGAAGTCTGCAGTTCACTTGCTCCTCTTCCCTTGTTGGAGATATGCCCAAGTCCTGTGAGGAGGGAGGGATGAGACCCACTCCAGAAAAATGGCACTTTCAGGGGATGTTCAGAGCTATCCAAGTGTGTTGCTGGCTGCAGCCTGTGATGTCCAGCTTGCTTTGCTTTTCCTGTGGTGCACTGAGCCTCAGACTGGCTCCTGTCCCATGGCATAGCTATGGTGGGGTGATGTTTCCAGGCAGGAGTAACCCCTCCAGTGGGTCCTGGTGAGTGGGAGGCTCCCACAGCACTGCAGTGCCTCTCCCTGAGAACCAAAGTGACCCCATCCATCTCTAGCTCTGAGAGAAATATGATTCTCTCCTTCTGTTTGGAGACCAAACACATTCAGATAATTTGGTTTTGATTTGCAAGTCCTCACTCTGAAGAAGGTGTCACATTAGGTACTGAGCCAGAAGACAACTATTTGGAGCTTGGCTTTGTAGAGCCAATGCTGAGGTTGACTGCAGTTGGCACTACAGTGTACAGAGCTAACACTCCATGGACAGCACTGAACAGTTTGTTCAAAACTCAAGTTCTGCCCACTTTACTGCTGATTTCTCAACACTGTGATACTCAGTTTCAGCAGAGTACTCCTGTAAAAACTGACACATTATTTGTTAAATTTGTACCTCTGTAACTGGGTAGCAATTTCCATGCATGGTTTTATTATGTACATGATAATGCTTTCAAACCCTTTATGTTCAAGGGGGTTTTAAAATTTATTTTCACAGAAACACCTGCACGGCCAAATATGACAGTCAAAGCTGTGATTATGGATCCAGAAATTGTATTTGTTGCTAATTTGACCAATGCTGATGCCCCTGCCTTAAAAGTTTCCTTCCAATGTGACTTTTCTCTGAGATCTGGAAAGGATGCACAAAGGATGACTGCTCAAGTGAATGGCTTCAAAGTGTTGGCCTGTGCCTTTCTCAAAGAAAAACAAGACAAGAATGTTACTACAGTAGGAAAACCACTTTTTTTTTTACTTTACTACTGGTCTGTGTGTTTGGGATTTTTCTGTTGGGTTTTTAAGCATTGTGTCAAAAGCTTTTATTGCAGTAACTTTGAACCTTCCAGTAGGGAATTGCAGTTGTGCACATTGGGGTGCTGGGATGTGTTGCAGTGTATGGAGGGAATGCTGTTACTCTGAAACATGCTGTTAGTTCATGGGATCAGCAGCATCCCCTTGGCCTGTGGAATGAAAACAATACAAGACCTTTTGAAAAGTTTAGATTCCAGGAGTCACCTCAATAATGAAATTGTTCCTTTCACTCAGGTGTTACGGCCCTGTTCCCTGGTCATGGAAAATATGGTCCATGCCTCAGGATTACACACTGTGGCAGTAACAATAGAAGAACTTACTGTTAAGGTAAGGTTATTAAAACTGTCTTTGGAAGAACAATTGTGTTTCTCAAGCTGTAGCTTGGTTTTTGGTGGTTTGGATTTTTTTTTTTAATTTAGATATTGCTATTTAAAATTTTCATTTTCCCCATTAGTTTAATTCCAGAAATAAGCATTTTTAGAGCTGCTCTGTGCTGGAAAAAGCCTTGTGTTGACAGTCCCTTCACCAAAAAGGACTAATTTAAATACTTCAGATTCTAGGATTCCTCCTACCACTTTCTTCCAAAGTTAGGAAATAACCCTTCCCCTGCTGCCACCACCACTATTTTTGTCTTCAGTGAGTCTTACAAGAAGGCACACACCCCCAAGTACATGTATAATGTAAGACTGTTAACATGATGTCCAGAATGGTACACAATGTGCAACACCTTGTTCCTAACAGATAAACTCATAATTGTGTCTCTAGTGAAGGTACTTCCGGATATAATTTGCTAATTCTCCTATAAGAAGTTCCCAAACAGGTATTTGTGATTTGAAAAGCCTTAAACTCTTAAGTCCATTGTTCCTAAGGCATAAAGATTTTGTACTGTCCTGCCAGCTGAAATGGTGGGTACACAACTCTGCAAAGAGGCTTTTTTGAACACCTCAGAGATCTTTAATCAATGTTTTTCAGTGTAGGAGGGAAAAGGTGGGTATTGGCTGCTGTTGTGGGAGTGTCATGTATCAGTAAAAGTGAAATTCCAATCTGAGAATGTTGTTCTTGATCCTCTGCTATTGTGAGAGAGGAATTGGGACATTTTGTAGAAGAGGAAAACAAAAGGAGGTCAATGAATGGATTCTGTTCTTTGGAATTTAGGTTGCATCTCTTGTAAGGGCCTTTAATATTTGCTATTTCCATTATCATAGAGTTTGTATTTTAATAAAAGATTTTTTCTTCTTTGTTCAAGATCTCACCAATAATTTTGAATACTGTCATTACCATTATGGCTGCCATAAAACCCAAGACCACAGAGGAGGATTCTAGAGGAGCAGCTGAAGTGGCTGAGAATTTGTGGCAAGTGAAGCCCATAGATGAGTGCAATGCTTGGTTTCTCGGTGTTGATGTAGCCACAGAAGCAACAGAAACTTTTAGGGACCATGAACAAATTCTGAAACAAGAGAAGTTTGACATTGTAGTGAAATCAGTGCAGATGACCTTGGAGTGTGGCCTGGGACACCGAACTGTCCCTTTACTGTTGGTAGAATCTGCATTTTCAGGTGTCCTCAAGAACTGGTCCTCGCTGATGGAGGTCACTGCAGATACGTCACTGGAGGTGTGTAGGAGCAAGTTGTTAGCAGTTTAAAACACTTCTCCATGTTTCCTGATGTTCAAGTAACTTTTTAATACCCTTTGTCTGTGCTAAAGTTTGAATGGTAATGCTCTTAGGAGTTCTTTAGTAGTCAGGCAAGTATGACTAAGTGTAATGTGGTTTTTACAGAAAGTTTGCAATCAATAGCAGATTTTAATGGCAGTTGCTACATGGAATAATCTGATCCCTCTGTTTCTCTATGATTTTTGCATATTGAAGTTTTGCTGTATGAACAATGAGCTTGGCTTACTTTGAATATTCATATCTAGCTGTTACTGCCCACCTGTTTTTGTTTCTCTAGCATTGTGTTTATTGGTAAGATAGAAGTTACACTCTGTTCTCAAAATGAGGTACCATTCCAAGATGGTACAAGTCTCTTGTTGGAGGCACATGTTAAAATTTCACACAGCCAGATGTGCAGCTGCTCAGTGCAACAGGTCAACTACCCCTGAGTTATATTTTGTCAGTCTAGCAGCTGTACCTCATACTTCTTTCTGTTCTTGGATAGACAAGTAGCCTCCTTTCTCTGCCAGCTGTGCATCCCATGGTGGAGTTTGGAGGATGCATGTCTGATATATCCCTCTGGGACAGTCACCATGGCTCCTAGGGGATGAGGAAGAGATGAAAAGAAGCATCCAGAACTACTGAGGCCACAACTTCTGTCCAGATTTGAAGTGATGGAAGGGCATTCAAAGCTTGGTGTTGGCTATAAATAGGAGGAATCATTCCAGGGGACCAGACTAGTTTCTCCAGACTAGTTGTTATTTCATAGTGCAATGAAGTACTTGTAGCATTGAGGTTTCTGGTCTCAAAGTCATTCTCTCAAACAGTATAGGAGAAAATGGGGACTTGATTGTGTTAATTGAAGGTGTTAAAAAGAAAGTGTTGCCAGGATGTCTGGTGGCTCTCAAAGCAGCCAGGAAACCAACTCTTCAAAAATGGTCTTACTTATGAAAAATATGTGATATATTACACTTCTACGTATTAGTTTTTGAAGCCATTAGAAGTTACTGCTACACCTCCAAAATGTTAAACAGAGATTGATTTTCTTATTATTATTTTTCATGATAATTTCTGTTGAAAGGAACTTGGTCCTTTATTTTGAGATACCTTACTTAATTCTGTTTATTCCTTTAGATTCATTATTACAATGAAACCTATGCAGTGTGGGAGCCACTTATTGAACGAGTTGAGGGAGGGAAGAAGCAATGGAATTTAAAGCTGGAGGTATGTAAACTACTTGAAATGATGTGAAATGGTTTGAATAGGCAGCTGGTTTTTAATTTCTCTAAAGTTTTATGTGGCAGAATGTTGGCTTTTCAAATGTTGTTGCTTTGAGGGAGGTGTGCAGTTTCACATGGAACAGAAATAAGTCTTTAGACATCTTAAGTTTTTTTCTGAACAATGTTTGTTGTCCAGTTCATGGACAAGGTGGAGTGTGTAACCACGCAGAGGAAAGAAAATAACTTGGCTTCAATGTTGGTATAGAATTTCCATGTTTGTTTAAGTTATCTGAGCTTCACAAGGTAAAGTAGGTTTTACTTTGCTTGGGGAAACTGTCAAGTGTAGGTCAATTTTTTTCCTGTTTTAACACAGCAGAAAGTAAACTGTATGTTCATAAATGCCTAATGAAGTTTCTCTTTTAGATGAAGACTAACCCTGTCCAGGAGAGAAGTCTGATGCCAGGGGATGATTTCATTGTTCTGCCTGAGCCCCAAACTGCCATCAACATCTCTTCAAAGGACACAATGAATATAACAATATCCAAGTGTTGCCTGGCTGTTTTCAGCAACCTGGCCAAGGTAGTCTGAACAGGCAGAATGTGCTGAATTGTGTGGTTCTGGAGCAAATTCTGACTTTTTAAAAGAACTTTATTGGCTGCCAGTCACAAGTCAGTGACTATTCTGCAGCTCTGACTGATGCTCCCTAGAAGGGCTGAGGAGTTGTACTCAGATCAGTCCTCTAGGATTAACAAAAAGGTGGTGCTGAGCTTTTCAAAGCATCAGCTTCTGTGTTAGAACAACCAATGTGCTTATGTGGGACTTGAGGAAGTGTCACACGTGCAGGCAAAGTGGAAATGAAATGCTCTAATAAACACAACCATTTCCGACAATACTCCTCAAATATTAAAAGAGAAATTTACTTCCCTTCCATTTTTCCCTCCTCAGCTGAAGACTAAGGAAAGTGTGTGTTTTAGGATTGGTCTTTAATCTGTAGGAGTAGCATTTTCAGTGTGTTAAAAATACTTTTCTCCCCTGTTTTTCCTGTGATAGTAGGTGTGCTTATGAATGTTCTAGGCTGCTTTTCCCTCATTTTTTTATGAGGTGAAGAAATTCTGGTTACCAAAGCAAGCTATTTTTACAGAATGGGACTTATGTCTGGGTTTTTTGTAATTTTAAATGAGCAGCAGCTCATTGCTTATACTGTCAGTCTCTACTGGCACTCAATTTCTGTGGCTTCTGTGTAACCAAACCAGTGTTTGTAAGCATAAGTAGTGGTTGAATATGAAGCATGTCCATGTTCCATGTCCTTGTGACTTCTCTGTCCCAAGCCTTATGTTTCTTTTACAATGCAGAAACTGGAAAAATTCTCTGTGAGGAGCATGAGTGCTCATTGTAGCATCTACACTTGCTGCAAATCACAGAATAAACTGAAATTCTCTGGGAGTAACCTTCACTTCCCTGAAATACAACTATACAAAGCATAGGTCTTGCTATATATATATGATTTCCCCCCCTCTTTAAAATGGAAGTTGCTGGGAACTGTCTTTTAAAGGCTTTCTAGATGTATTTATTTGTGTGACATGTTGTATTTGTTGTTAATCACAGGCATTTTCAGAAGCGACTGCATCCACGTTTGACTATTCCTTTAAAGAGACAGCACCTTTCATAGTGAAAAACGCCCTGGGTGTGTCTCTCAAAGTGCTTCCCAGCTCCCATTTTCGCATAGTTGGTTCCACTGGGAATGAAAACATGAATGACGTAGGGATTGGTCAGAGCATGGAACTGGAATACTCTGTGTTTGAAGCACCTCACCGAGGAAAGCTGTCGGCCTTGTACCGGCAGGAGAGCTCTGTCTTCTCTCTAAATTTAGGTACTGTGCTGGGGAGCACTGTCTGGGGGAGAGTGGGGAATCCCTTGGGTAAAGCAGTGGGATGGGGGAGAGTGGGGAATCCCTTGGTTAAAGCAGTGGGATGGGGGAGAGTGGGGAATCCCTTGGTTAAAGCAGTGGGATGGGGGAGAGTGGGGAATCCCTTGGTTAAAGCAGTGGGATGGGGAGAGTGGGGAATCCCTTGGTTAAAGCAGTGGGATGGGGAGAGTGGGGAATCCCTTGGTTAAAGCAGTGGGATGGGGGAGAGTGGGGAATCCCTTGGTTAAAGCAGTGGGATGGGGGAGAGTGGGGCAGTCCCTTGGTTAAAGCAGTGGAATGGAAGTTCATGTCAAGCACATTGTGTTGGAACCATTTTTGGATACTGATGCCAGTTAGAAACCCCCTCACTGAGGGTCCTGTTAAAAAGATGTAAAATTCCTTCTTTCCAGTTTCTCAAAGAGTGAAAAGAACAATAATATTTCTTCCTCTTTGGAAGAAATGGAAGACATTCTAGTGGAGTCATTGATAGACCATCTCAGAGACCCCTGTGACACAGGGCTGTGCATTCCAGCTCCTAAATAGGAGCTTCATTTCTCCTATCCCTACTACTATTTGGCTTTCTGTAGGTGACAACTACTTGAGGGCAGTTATGATGTTTGTGTTTTTAGCTTTGTCAGCAAATACTCCTAAGAGAATGGAATACAGCAGCTTCTAATCCATAATCACCTGAGCTTTTTCCTTTCCATCACATCCCATACGGAGGTACTTGGCTGTGATGTGATAAAAACACGTTCTGTGTTGCAATTCATTAACTCACTCAACAAGTGCCTTTGTTCATTGCTTGGGATACTTCCTGTGCTTTGTATAAATCATAAACTAAACTTATGGTCTTGAGGAACATTTGGACCTTCAAGCTTTCCCTCAGTGGTACTCGAATGCCATTTAAGGTGTTCTTCCCAGAGAGTACTTTGATCCCGGTTGTTGCTGAGTTTAGAGAAGTTTAAGCACTATTCAAACAGGAAATGCTAATGTGCTTTTTTTTGCCTAACGAAGACTTCTGTGTGTTTCTCTGGATCAGAACTCGAAGGCTACAGAGAAGCACTGAGCATCCCCATAGCCAAGCCGGGCCGGCGGCTGTACAACCTGCGGAGCGTGACCGGGCACAGCGACTCTGCCGTGGTGCAGATCGACGCGGCCGAGGGGAACAAGGTCATCACCGTGCGCTGCCCCCTGCAGGTAACACCGAGACCCACAGGCACTACTCGGCAGGGACTGACCGACCTTTTCTTCCTCAAGGCGTTTTCTCCAGATCATACTTTTCTGAGAAGTTGCTTAAAGGCCAATTATTGAGTGTTTTGCTCTATTTGTTACAGGAATTTCGAGCTGTATTCTGTGTGTCTCTTCCTGAAATGAAATGAAAAATCTGTTTTTTTCCTTTTGGCTTCCTAATATCCTCAATATTGGAATAATTTTTATGCAACTTGGCATTTTAAGCATGTTTTTTAATTCATGGGACTTAAGATGAAGTTTTATCATTTGCTTGTGTATTGTCTCCTTCAGGATTGTATTTCATTTTAAGACACATGAAGTCTGTTTTCTAGAGCAGTTTGGTTAAATCAATCATTGGGTTTTTTTCCTTGTTGTTATTCATCCTTTTTCCTTTAGAAATTTGTACTGCAGAAATGCAATGAAAATTACATATTTTGATTGTAGATCAAGAACCATTTCTCCATCCCATTTATGGTCTATAAGCTGGCCAAAGGCTCCAGGGTGCTGGAGCCAATCGGCATATCCAAGCCAGAAGAAGAATTCCATGTTCCCCTGCATTCATACAGGTATGCTGTCCCTGTCCCATAGGGCCCATCTCTGTGACACTGGGGCACAAATAGAGTTGGTGTGGAAGCTTCAATTTGCTTCCTGAATGGGGTAAAACCACAAAGTGCTGCCTTTATTAGGTAGTTATTGTGCTGCAGAACCAGTGTAGAATGTGAGCCGTGGCTCACGCTGGGTGGAGGTGGCTGTCAGTGCACAGCTGGTGTGTGTTGTGTGTCACTGCCTGTCCTCTCCCCACAGGTGCCACCTGTATCTCCGCCCCACGGGAATGTTCGAGGGGCAGTTCAGGGAATCCACCACTTACATTGCCTGGAGGGAGGAGCTGCACAGGAGCACTGAAGTGAGGTGCTTGTTGCAGTGCCCAGCCATCGAGACAAATTTCCTGCCCCTAATCATCAGCTCAACAGCTGTACCTGATGAACTCAGTTTTATTTCACCTCATGGGGAGGAGTGGGATCCTGCCTACATTATCCACCTTTACCCCACACTGACTGTGAGGAATCTTCTGCCATATTCCTTGAGATACTTACTTGAGGTAAGTTATTTTGTGGTTTCATCTGTAAATCCTTTACTCAATTTTAAGTAAGACTATATTTACTTAGAAGTGCAGGTGAATGTAACGTGTAAGATTCTCAATGTTGGGGTTTGTGTGTTGTATTGTAAATGAATGAGGCAGATAATGGATTGATGGGGATTAATTGTTTTTAATTTGAGTGTACCTGGCCAACTCTGCCTTGCTCCTTAAATAAGATTCCTGTGCTGGATTGGTTTTCTTCTTTTACATTCTTCTGAGATTCTGTTTGTGTTTTGCAAGATGTCTTTTGCTTCACAAGAGGAGGCATAAGAAAAAGCATCTGCAATCTGTAGAGCTTTTATTCTACACAGAAGATGCAGCTTCTCTCCATTCTGGCACTGATTCTTTACTATTGACTGTTGTGAGGTTGTCCTTGCACAAACTGGAAGGATTTTTGCTGGATGCTACACAGATCATTTTCCTCTCCATTCAGTATTTTCAGTATCTAATATTTCTTCATGAAAGCTGAGTGGTTTCAGCAAATACAGCAGGTGTGAGGATTTAGAACCATCACCCTTGTTAGTTCTGTTTTGTCCTGTTTGCAGAACTGGCTGTGGCATTCCTTTAGATCTTGCTTTCACTTCTGTGCAACATCCTAATGGCTCTATTCCCACTTTTCCTTACCTTCCTTGTACTTCAGTACTCAGAGTCACAGCATGTAGGACAGAGTGCCATTTCCAGGACTGAGAAGCCTGAAACCAGTAATTCAAATCTATTTCTGAAGTCACTGTACTTGTAGATGGGTATGTGCTTATTGTCTTCACATCCCTGGGCTGATCAAGCCTGGCCACTATTCCATACAGTAAAATACACTGTTTATCAGGAAAAAATAGTAAAGCTGTTGCTGTGGGATGCTACTGCTTAAGGAAAGTTGTGCTACAAACTGCATGGTAGAACTGCTGGCTTTCTGCCTTGGGTGATCTTCAGTGTGGAAAGCCCTGGCTGTTCCTCTGCAGCACAGTCCAGTTCAGTGTTACACCCAATAGTGTAAGAATTGGGAAAAGAGCTCATTGCCAAAATCCTCTGGAATTCATGGAGGAGGAAGGGTGAGAGGGAAGGAGAGAGAGGAGACAGGGGATACATTGGAACTACTTTGCCTTCCAAAATCCAGAATTAAGCAGTATTTGCAAGAAAAGTGCACTTCATCTCAAATTAGCCATAGGATCATTCCGAAACAAAAGTGTCTGGGGATTAGGACATGTGTTATTGAGACACCTGAAACATGCATCCTGCAAGAGAGTAAGATGCTGAGGTTTGAGTGCTTTAATTTTATATGTTAAAAATTTGTCATATAAAATTCCCTTCTAATTTTGCTGCAGGGAACAGCAGAAGCCCGTGAATTAACTGAAGGGAGCGCTGCAGACGTTTTCCATTCAAGAATCAATGGAGAAATAATGGAGCTTGTCTTGTTAAAATACCAAGGCAAAGACTGGAATGGGCATCTTAAAATCCATGATGGGATGCCCGAGTTCTTCGCTGTGTGCTTCACCTCTCACTCTGCAGCAGCCCTGACAGTGGATGTTCACATCCACACCAGGAGGGTGGGCACCCGGGTGGTGCTGTCCGTGTTCAGCCCCTACTGGATCATCAACAAGACCTCCCGTGTCCTCCAGTACCGAGCTGAGGACACCCATGTGAAGCATCCAGCAGACTACAGGGATATTGTTTTGTTTTCATTTAAAAAGAAAAACATTTTTAGTAAAAATAAGGTATGCTGGCTTTAAGATCCTGCTCTGAGAGGGAAACCGCACAGACATTTAATATAAAGAATATTTTAATGTAGTTTTTAAGTCTAAGGGCTTTCCTTTGAATGCTGCTTTCTTTGGTATTTTGACATTGAAAATGCACACTGTAAATATTCTGGTTTGTGTTAAACACATTTCTTTTGTTTAGATTCTGGGTTGGTGTGATGTTTGCATGGTCAAGTGAAGAGTACTGCAGGAGGAGATTTTTTTCTGAAGTGGCCCTTCATTCCTTTTAAATAACTTCTTTTACCCAACAGTAGTTGTAGAAATGGTTGAAAAAAACCTATTTATTTGTTTATTTCCTCCCACCTCTTCAAGTTTGTGAAGCACCACAAAATTGTAGGCCTTTTTCCATGTATGTTTGTGCTGCCATGAGCATAGGAGTCAATGAGTGCTCCTCTGTTGTGCTATTTTTGACTCCAACAAAACTCTGGCACAGACTAATCAGTATATGAAAAGTGACACTACTTTCTCAGGTTATCTGAACTTATACAAGGTTTCAGAAGCACTGAAGTGTTGTCTTTATACTGCTACATGTGATATAATTGCACCCCATAATGCACGAGCTATAGAATTGAAGTGAATTTAATGAATTATTTTGCCTATTGCTGTTTTTTGTGTGTAGATCCAGCTCTGTATTTCAACCAGCACTTGGTCCAGTAGCTTTTCCCTTGATACTGTAGGAAGCTATGGATGTGTCAGGTGTCCAGCTAATAACATGGATTATCTGGTAAGCTATGTTTCTGTGCTTTGTGAAACTCTCTTGGGGTTTTTTTGCCTTCTTTTGTCTTCTTTCCCTCCTTAAGGCCTTTGTTTCACTACTTACAGTGTTTTTAAAGCATGGAAATATTTAACATTTAGGGTAATAATGTTGATGTCCCAGCCATTCAGACCTGCACTGGCAACAAGTAGTTTCACCAGCAGAAGTTTCAATTTAATTCATAAATGGGGATTCTCTAACAAATGTGTAGTGCTGGGCTGTTTGAAAGCACAAAGGTGAGCATGCATAATGGAGAAGAGAGTCCACATGCAAAGTTCCTAATTGTTTGCAACTGTTTAGATCTTCACTCCTAATCTAAGTCTACAGTTCCACAATTAAGCAGAATAAAGCTGTGTGGGGAGCTGTGTTTCCATAAACTCTGTTTTCTGATGATAATGGTCACTTTACCTTGTCTTGATTTACTCCAGAGGATTCCTGTTGGATTTTCCCCACAAATACCACAGCTACAAAATGCCACAGCTAAACTCTCACTTGACTGTTGTGTTAGTTGTGTTGCATAGTTTACTAATTTTACTGGATGTTATTTGGTTCTTTTATTTCAGGTGTTCACAACAGGAGTGTTGTGTGCCAGGCTTTGTAATTATAGTGTTGGCTTTTCTTTTTTTCCCATCCTGACTTTCCTTGAAGCTTGTTGCTGATTGTTTGCTCAAATTGTCCTTGTTCAACAGGTTGGAGTCAGCATCAAAATGAGCAGTTTTAACCTGACCAGGATAGTTACCTTCACTCCATTCTACACAATAGCAAACAAATCTTCCCTGGAACTTGAAGTTGGAGAAATTGGTCCTAATGGCTCTCTTCCAACAAACAAATGGAATTATATCTCAGCTTCAGAGGTAATGTTTCATGTTTTTCCTTTGGATGTTGTTGTAGACAAACAGCTGGTCTCCAGGTGTCATTTAAGGAAAGAGCAGTTCTCTTGTGGGAGCTGTCACTTCTGAAGGCATGACATGGGTGCTTCACATCTCAGGGGAACTGGAGCAGCACAGGCTGCATGTGCTGGTACATCCATGGAGTCCTTCAGTTCTGGTGCCTTAGTAAGGCTGAGATGTTCTTCAGTCAGTGCTTGGGTAGGAACTGAGGCGTGTGAAACAGCCACACAAGGCTGTTTGTTTTCCTGCTGGTCACTATAGTCAACATAGAGGAACTGGTAAAGTCACACCTATTTCTTGGTTTACAGTGTCTTCCATTTTGGCCTGAAAACTCATCTGGTGAACTTTGTGTCAGAGTAGTTGGCTATGAGAGCTCATCCAAACCATTCCTGTTTCAAGCCCAGGATAATGGCACTCTGCTGAGTCTGGAAGAACTGGTGAGACTGACTTTGTGTGCTCTGTTCATAAGACTCCATTTTAGCCCTCTGGTAGCTTGACTTGCCCAGATCATCAAGATCAAAACTGTGTATACAGTGCCCTTCAGTTCTGATGCATAAAAAAGGTTGTGAATCAAGTCTGCAGTGTTGTTAATGTTTTCACAGCTGTGTGGTCTAGTTTATTTACTTGTGATAAGCTTATAGGATGCTGAACAGTTCTATTGACATTAAGTTAAAATGGTATCTGGGGTTTTGCAGAGGGTATGACTTGGGTGTATTCAGTTTGTTTCAATAGTTATCCTAAAATGGATTGTATTTTTTGTTTCCTTGATAATCAACTGCATGTTGGAGATACACAATTCTTGGACAAACTAATTCATGATTCAAATAGAAGAATCTTACTAATTTCAGAACTCACCCTAGCCTAGCATTTGGGAATGTGTATATAAATGTAGCATGTTCAGACAAGGCTTTGGAGTTAATGCTCATCAAAACTAACTGAAATACAAGTGATTGTGAGGATAATCCAGCTCTCCAAGTTTCAAAGGCAGGTGTGTCCCCTTCCACCCCTTCTCCAGACCTTACAGTGTAGCAGGAAAATCAATGTATCTTGCTAGAGGAGCATTTTGAGAAAGATGTCTGAAGAGACTACACAGAAAGGAAAGCATGAAGGTACCTCCTTTGTGCAAGCCAATGAGGAAAGTGGTGCTGTAACATCTCAGAAATATCTTGCAGATATACTGGAAAAAATGGGTTCTTGAAAGCCATTAGGAGAAAGACTCATGATGAATTGTTTAGAGGTTTAATGAGCAGAACTCTTCTGCTCAGTTTGTTAATATGCTTTTCCTGTATTTGTTGTACCTTTAAAAGCTTTAATGTGTTTGTCTTGATCTTCACATTTTTCAGGAGTATGCGGGAAACTGCAGTTTTAAATGTGACTAAGTTTTGTAAGAGAAAGTGAAAGGAATGCTCATCTATACTTTTTACTGAACTTGGCCAAATGAAGTAATTACTAAAAATCTGTAATTTGAATATATTTTTTTCCATTAAATCAGCAGTTTGTGAATGCTACTGATACCTGTCTGAAGTCAGTGACTGAACGTGCTGTCACTCGATAACAGGGTGCATTTCCTTAGTTCATTTTGAGACCAGTGAAAGAATGATCTAAACCCAGCAGTTTAGTCTGTTCTAACTTGATTCTGTGTACAGAACAAATACTGGACTTTGTCTGCCTTCCTCTCTAGAATGGGGGCCTGCTGGTGGACGTGAATGTGTCAGAGCACTCGACTCTCATAACCTTCTCGGACTACCACGAGGGAGCTGCCCCAGCCCTGATTGTGAACCACACTCCCTATGCCTCTCTCAGATACAAACAGAGGTATAGGAAAGAAACTGTTCACCACTGGCTGTTTAACCAGGGGTTACCCTTTGGGAAGACAAGAGTTCTCTTTTCCCATTATGGTATCTTGAAAAATAGATAAACCCCCTTTTCCGTATCATATTCTTTCAATGAAGTATTTTGTCTACTCTTAAACTGCCTTCATGGTTTGAGAAAGTGGAGACAATGAAGTGGGGGTATAAACCCTGGCTCACTGAGAGCTGGTGAACCTCCAGCTGTCCTTGTTTGGAGTGGGTAGCCCAGGCCCTTCACACCTCACCCCAGGAGGCTGGAGGGTCTAGTGCTGTGCTTTGTTTCCTCCACTTCCATCAATGCTCCTAACCAGGGAATGCTGTCATTTTACTCCTTTTCTTTTAACCTGCAGTGGATTACAAGAGGAAATGGAGTTGAAACCAAGGCAAGTGTGCCTGTTTGCCTGGACAGATCCAACTAAACCAAGAAAATTGACCTGGGGCTACTGCCAAAATTTCGGTGAACATGACCTACTTAAGGTAAATTGCAAGAGGGGAGAAGTAAATGTTGACCCTGTCTAGGGCTGTTACAAGGTTAAAACTACCTGGGACAAAGCTTTCTCAGTAACTTCACATCTCTCTTGTCCTGTAAGAGACCTTGGAGTCCCCTGTCAAGCAGCAAGGTTTTAGATGTTTAAAAGAATATACTCAGAGGCTCAGACACAAACAGCAATCTGCATTTTCTCTCTGTTTTTTGTGTATATGGAAGAAGGAGCATCGAGTGTGTGAGTTGTAGACTATCTAAATAGTAGAGAGGATGAATAATTCACCAGTTTTCCAGCAGTGCTGCATTTGGCTCAAATATCTCCCTAAAGATGAAGAAAACCCCTGACTGCTGTGACTCTCACTTCCTATGGGAATTGTTTGTATGGAGCAGAAAATCCTGAGTTGCTCACTGAGAGCTCTTGCCATGTTTGTAACTCAAGCAGAACTAAAACAAGAAAATGTGTGAAGTGGGGGCAAAATAATAATGACCAAGATGGAAAATGATTGAGAGAAACAGGGACAGTGTAACTAGAAGCAAAGGTAAGTCTGGACTAAGACAGAGCAAGTATTTTGTTGGAAAATAGGAAGCAAGCATTCATGGATGAAGATTTTCCTCCCTTAACTGGAATGTGGGCTAAATAAAGTCCTGTGTGTGTCTCTGAATGACTGTGTGCTCACACCTTACACTAAACTCTGAGTTCTTCAGAGGTGTTTCTTTCTGTTGACTCGGCACAGCTATAAAACTGAGATATTAGTAGCTAAAAGGAGGGTCAGGAAAGCAAGTTTGTGTGTCAGTTGTGCTGGGAATGGGTGTAACTTCACTGAGCTGAACTCAGTTAACCAGTTCCAGTGAGCTTTACTGTATAAGCACTTGCTTGGGTCAATTTTTTTACATTTAAAAGTGGTCTTAGTTTGAAACTGATTTCCTTACTATATAGCTATGGTTACATTCATGATTATTTGAGGAATTTTGAGGAAAGAGCTTTAATTATCTCAGTTTTGCCTCCCAAATTAAAAAATAAGGAATATCTGCATTTGAAGTGCAGAGATTTTAATCCTTGTCTGGTTTTACTCCTTCATGGTATATGATTTATTGCCTTCTTCCCTTATCACCTAAGCTTCTAAGCCTTTTGCATTGCTGTGAGGGCCTTTGTGTCCTGATTATTTCAATATTATTCTAAACCACAAATGTTTAGTTAATAAAAGGGGAAGAAAATTATCCCAACCTCTGACTTGTTTTCAGTCTTGGGTAACGAGATGCAGCCAAGTCATCACGGTACAGAACCTGAACAAAGAGGGCAAACCCTGAGTTCTGCCTTGGGTGTCTGTAGACTTGCTTATACACATCAACCTCCTGGGTTTGCTCCTGTAACACACCTTTTTCCCCAACACAGGATGACTGTGGCCAGTTCCCCTACAATGCCAACACCCAGATCCACTGGGTGTCCTTCCTGGACGGGCGCCAGCGGGTGCTGCTCTTCACCGACGACGTGGCCTTGGTTTCCAAGGCACGACAGGCAGAGGAGCTGGAGCAACCTGACCAAGAAATAAACCTCTCAATCCACAGCCTTGGGCTTTCTCTGGTTAACAATGAAAATAAAAAAGAGATCTCTTACATAGGAATCACCAGGTACTGCACATGAAGTCTGAATGTTCCTTTGAAAAGTCAAAATTTGTCAGCTTGTTATAATTTTAGTGACAGAGTTGAAGGGGACATATTTCCAATTAAATTAAATGGAACTTTTTAAATTAAAATTAAGTTTTGCTTTTACTCCTATTGTGGAATTAGAACCAATAGCATTCAACTGCCTCCTTTTTTATTCTGAGAAATTAGAATAATACATTTTACATGGTTTACATGCACAAGAAAGGTATAAGGACTCTGAAATTGTTAACCTTGTTATTTGCCTTGCAGTTCTGGTGTTGTTTGGGAGAGGAAACCAAAGCACAAGTGGAAACCATTTAATCAAAAGCAGATAAACCTGTTGGAACAAGCCTATCAAAAGTATCTCTCTAAAACAGCTTTCCAAGGTCCTGGTTGGCATAAACTGGACAGCAACACTGAGGTATGTTTTGAGTTTGTGTTTAAATGTTTGCAGAACACATGCAACAGTTAAAACACATTTCTGTTTTGCTCAGTCAGGACAGATGCTTTGTTAAGAGAAACAGAATAGTTACACATTTCACACAGTAGAATGTTTTTGTGTTGTGGTGGTACTGAGGCTTATCCAGACTTGTATTATGAAGTAAAAATCTCAAAGGATTTTGGTTTTGTGTGGTAGAAAAGATTGCTTGGTATGTACATGTAAGTTGTGAATATGTATTCACATTGTACTTGAAATTCTTTGTAGAAATCTTAGTTTATTCTTCTTAGTAAGCTGCAGTCCCCACTACTTGATTTGGTAAAGGAGCCTGAAGTGTTCAAGGGCTCTTGAAACTAATTCACTTACCTGAGCTTTTTCAGACATTAATTATACATACCTATACATAAACTTAATGTATTCAAATGGCTAATTCAGTACAGGCATTTTACAGTACCATAATCAGACTTTTTTCTATGTGATCCTTTCATTTGAGAAGCACACACGTCCCCTCAGCTGTGTGAATACTCAGGTTTTGTACTTGGCAGTAGTGCATTTATAGTCCATGGGAACAGAACCTTCCATTGGTAGGTCATTGCATTTGACTCCAAGCAAAGGAGAGCTTTTTGTTTTTGTTTCTCATAACTTAAATGTTTTGGGATCAGGGTAAAAGCATCAGCTAGGAAAGTAGCCAGTTGCATGTAAATATCTTGAATTATGCCAGTGTAATATATAACTCAGGGAGAAATAGTTACTAAGATGGCACAGGGGTTTCTGCCTGGGACAACTCAAGGTGCAGTGTAATGTCCTTCTCTGACTGAGCAGTGGGTTTTGTTACTGCCCTTGCAGAGAATTAGATTAAATAATTCAGTAGCCATGTGATTGGATCAGGAAATTAAGAAAAACACAGGGTTTATTTGCTGGTCTATTTATAACATTTAATTATTTCTCAGTCTGTATTAGCTCTGCTTTCCTACATTTGCAGGTGAACTTCAGTAAGTTCCCAATGGAAATGCGACTCCCAGTCAGGTGCAGCATCCGCCGGAACTTCCTGTCAGGAATTCAGGTGGAGTTCAAACAGTCCCCTCACCAGAGAAGCTTAAGGGCTCAGCTGTGCTGGCTGCAGGTACCTCCTTCCTCGTGGCCTGTTCCCTGAACAGGCACATTAAGGCTTTGCTTTCATTCATCTGTGTGGAGAAGGATCTCCACATCTGGTGCATGTGGTGCTCTGCTCACTGTCAGAGGAGTATTTGGCTTTTCCTCTTGCCTGTTCCAGTCAGGGTGTGTCATCAGTGCAGACCCCGGAGTCTTGGTGGGTGTGAAGCTGTGTGGGCTACCCCTGTGTGTGTGTGGGCTACCCCTGTGTGTGTGTGGGCTACCCCTGTGTGTGTGTGGGCTACCCCTGTGTGTGTGTGGGCTACCCCTGTGTGTGTGTGGGCTACCCCTGTGTGTGTGTGGGCTACCCCTGTGTGTGTGTGGGCTACCCCTGTGTGTGTGTGTGGGCTACCCCTGTGTGTGTGTGGGCTACCCCTGTGTGTGTGGGGGCACCCCTGTGTGTGGGGGGGCTACCCCTGTGTGTGGGGGGGCTACCCCTGTGTGTGGGGGGGCTACCCCTGTGTGTGTCAGGCAGCCCCGTGTGTGTGGGGGCAGCCCCGTGTGTGTGGGGGCAGCCCCGTGTGTGTGGGGGCAGCCCCGTGTGTGTGGGGGCAGCCCCGTGTGTGTGTGTGGGGGCAGCCCCGGGTGTGTGTGGGGGCAGCCCCGTGTGTGTGTGGGGGCAGCCCCGGGTGTGTGTGGGGGCAGCCCCGTGTGTGTGTGGGGGCAGCCCCGGGTGTGTGTGGGGGCAGCCCCGGGTGTGTGTGGGGGCAGCCCCGGGTGTGTGTGTGGGGCAGCCCCGGGTGTGTGTGTGGGGCAGCCCCGGGTGTGTGTGTGGGGCAGCCCCGGGTGTGTGTGTGGGGCAGCCCCGGGTGTGTGTGTGGGGCAGCCCCGGGTGTGTGTGTGGGGCAGCCCCGGGTGTGTGTGGGGGGCAGCCCCGGGTGTGTGTGTGGGGCAGCCCCGTGTGTGTGTGGGGGCAGCCCCGTGTGTGTGTGGGGGCAGCCCCGTGTGTGTGTGGGGGCAGCCCCGTGTGTGTGTGGGGGCAGCCCCGTGTGTGTGTGGGGGCAGCCCCGTGTGTGTGTGGGGGCAGCCCCGTGTGTGTGTGGGGCAGCCCCGTGTGTGTGTGGGGCACCCCTGTGTGTGCGTGGGCACCCCTGTGTGTGTGTGGACCACCCCTGTGTGTGGGGGGGGCACCCCTGTGTGTGGGGGGGGCACCCCTGGTGTGTGGGCACCCCCGTGTGTGAGCTACCCCTGTGAGGGCACTCCTTGTGCAGCCCTTCCAGCCCTCTGACCTTTTGTAACTGAATGGGTAACACTGCACAGGAATATCAGAGCAATCCTTTCGCTCTGTCCTCCTTCCCCCCAGGTAACTATGATATTCTTCTTGAACACTATCTACAAATAAATTTCACTGACCCTCTAAAATGGGAATTGTGCTTGATTATCACAACACTAAAATATTCCTGTAATTCTGCAATACATTTCTAGGTTGATAATCAGTTACCAGGATCGATGTTTCCTGTTGTCTTTCATCCTGTCACCCCTCCCAAGTCGATTGCTTTGGACTCAGGTAAGAGAAAGCCTTTGGCAATATCAGATTTATCCAGCCTTCAAACTAGGAACTTGGCAATTTATTTTTGGCACATATTTAGCTTTTTTATTTTTCCTGTTTAGAACCAAAACCCTTCATTGACATCAGTGTCATCACTAGATTCAACGAGTACAGCAAAGTGCTGCAATTCAAGTGAGTTTAACAGTGTGTTGTGATGCAGTTGTAGGAATTTAATATATTTTAGAAGGGAACTTTGTTCTGAAATTATGTTCTCCTATCCAAACATCTTTGGCTTTGGACTGAGTTTTTAAATGTCTCCAGTGAAAAAGCAGCATTCTAAAACGAACTTATTTTTAGAAAATAGGGGCTGACCACATGATGGGGCTGTTATGCAAATTCTCTAGTACTCAGAATTAAATCCTTCTTGTACTACAATATCAGAGTTGTGTGTCTGCCTGTTGTACAGTGCTGGGTGTTTGGTGCCCTAACAACAAATGACTTGTACAGTCTCTAATGTGGGCCAGGACAGTGTGAAATGTGTGTTCTGTAGTGAATAAGTCTGTGTCTGGGGTTTTTGTACTAAAAAGGAGACAAAAACATTATACTGGTGGTTTCTAATGCAAATATCTGTACCCAGCTAGTGTGGATGGTGAGTTTTAATAAAATAAATACTCAGTGAAGTGACTGGAGAAGAAGCAGTTGGATAAGAAGCAGCAATATATGGCTTAGGTTCTGTTATCCATGAAGCACGTGGAATCAAATGTGGGAATGTAGGAAGTATTTGGTGGTTGTTTTTAGGTAAATTTTGGAAGTGTTAGGGTTGAATAATCTCCAGTAATGTGGAGGTTTGTGTGGTTGATAAGCACGTCTGGCTGTACACTGGCAGTTGGTATTGTGGATTGGAAATCTTGATATGCAACATTGCACAGCAAACCTGAGTTGTGTGGGGTAAGCATGTGGTGTTTCAGCTGAACTTCTCTGAGTACTCACTGTTTGTTCCTCCCACTGTAGGTACTTCATGGTTCTTATCCAGGAAATGGCACTGAAAATTGACCAGGGATTTTTAGCAGCACTCAGTGAACTTTTCACTCCATCTACAGACCCAGAAGCTGAAAGACAAAGGGTAATGTATGAGAGGAACTGAGTTTTGTAGAAACAGGGACCTTCATGGTGTTAGTGTTGCAATTTCCTGAAAATTTCAGTTTAAATGAGTGAATATTGCATTGGCAACAGTGAATCAAGGGACAGGATCAGCTAATTTATACTTAGTATTGGTATTTCTGTTGAACATTGGCTGTGAGCATTACTAAATGTTCAAGTAACTGATACCTGGGTGTGTGTAACTGCTTTCTGCTCTTTCAATGGTTCATTAATGCATGACACAGTTGTTTCAGTTGTGGCTACAGTGTTAGGGGTGTATGAGAAATAAGGTCAGGTTTAACAGTGCCCTTTGATTTGTATGTTAGTTTACAGTGTCCTGTCTTTAGAGAGTAGAAGGAATAGAATTTTCATAGCTCTAAAGAAAATCTTATATAGGTAGACCCTCAGAAGGGTCACATGTTGTTCTATTGTGTGTAGAAAAGTCATTCTTTCAAGTTTCTTTTTCTTAAAAATTATATTTTCAGAGGTACTGTATAACAATTATAATTTTGTAAAGAAATAAAAAAAAAATGCAAAGAACCTTTGGAAGTGATACCTTAAGTGATTGAGGAATTGAAGTGAACATCAGTATATAATATAAAATGAAAAAATGATCCAGAAATTGTTGAATTGTTGTGTATGTAGGGAGGGTTTTTTGTTTTTGTGGCATTGTGGTATGTTTTTCTGTGTTGCTTTTTTGTTTTAAAACCTTGGATTCAATAAATAGTACAATTATATTTAAGTGGATATTAACTGTATTTGACTATGACTATTCTTTCTACTGTTTATATATATTTTAAAACATATACTTAGATTTATGATTAATGATTAATTATGTTGCATATATGCTGATGAGCTAAACTTCCTTTTTTTCTTTCCTTTTTACTTTTACATGATGAAACCAGTCCAAATTAATTCAGCAAGATGTGGATGCCCTTAACACAGAGTTGATGGAGTCATCCCTGACAGACCAGTCAATGCTCAGCTTCTTTGAACACTTCCACATTTCTCCAATTAAGGTATGCAAGAAAAAGGTTTCTGGTTAACAGAACACCTGATACCACCATCTCTTAATCCCTTGTAGTAAATACATCCCTAGTGGGGATTTTGTTCTCTAGAATTTAATACTTTGTTGGAAAACTTTTTGTTGCCCACTGGTACAAACTGACCCTTAACCATTACTAAGTGTGAGAGTCAATGGGTATAATAATGATGGAAGGTAGATAAAATGTTGGCCTGAAGGTATCCAAGTAATGTGCCATAAATTGTAATAAAATACTCTTTTATGGGCTTGTCTTCTTGTCCCCCTTGAAGCAGTGAGATTTTTTTGAGCAATAAAAGAAAGATCATCAGTAATGAGACATTATTCTGATTCAACAGAATTCTCCTCTAAGGCTGTCAGTTTGAATAAGAATTTAGAGGGAACACATTTACTTATTTTACTTTCCTTTTCACTAAACATATAAAAGACAGACATAAACCCCAATACTGATGATTACAATGTGGTACATTTTTCAGCTTTTTAGGTATTTCACTAGGTAGCTGGTAGGGAGCTCTTAGATCCTTGGATTTTTTTTCTGATATGATTGTGCTTATAAACTTAGAAGAGACTGGTGAAGCCAGGGAAGGCAGTGGAGCAACAAGACACAGTTGTGATATTTGAGCATTATCCTCTGCCCAGTCTGGCTAAAGCTGTTGAAGAAACAGTCAGAATTTTTAAGTGTCTTTTGCATCTTTCTTTGAAATGTCAGACAAACTGCTTGTTAAATACAGAAAGTGGCTTCTTATTCACTCCTGTATTTCTCACCTAAATTCAGTAGACTTAGCTTGATATTTGAAGCCACTGGATAGTGGGAAGGCTGTGAAAGTGGCTCTGTGGCCTTTTGAAAAAAATGGCAATTTGGAATCTTAAAGAAGTCAAATCATACAGGTTAACTGCTGTGCCCTCTTGTGAGTAGAAGGGACAATACTGGTTATGGTGATGAACAAGGGAAAAACAAAATAGTTACCCTTTCCACTTGTATAAAAAGTGTGTGGTTTGGGGTTTTTTTTTAATAATTCTCTTATCAACACTGACAAACCTTCCTATTTTACAGTGTTAAAGGCAGTTTTACAAAGTTCATGTTTCCTCCAAGGAGTTGTAAAAATACACACAAACTAGTTAAGTAAATCAATTTAAACTTACTGTTTACACAGGAGTTTACTGATGTAAATATAACAAAAGTTAAACCTCTAGGGAGGTTGGACCCTCCTCTTTATGGAGAGGTAAATACATATGTATTGTTTGTTGAAATTGTACATTTCTTCAGAGAGTCAAAATACACTTACCACTCATTTTTTTGCATATGCACCACAAAATCTGTCTTCTGTGATTTGGAGGTTTTTTTGGTCTTTATTTGTCTTATTTTTACTAATTTTTATCTTGACAGCTGCATTTGAGTTTGTCTCTGGCTGCTGGTGGAGAAGCAGCAGATAAGGGGGAAGACATGATAGCCATCCATTCCCTGAATTTGCTGTTGAAAAGTATTGGAGCTACTCTGACAGACGTGGATGATCTTATCTTCAAGTAAGCTGATAATACTGGTTGTTTTCCTTAATACTTTGACTCAAGCTACTGTACAGTATTTGGACCCATGGTAAACTTTGCTGCCTGACCCCAGTGTAAGTGTATAGGCATGAGGGATGATGGATTTGGGATCCTTGGTAAGAGAACAGGCCTTCAGGATTATCTGAAGGAATTGGAGAAATGGTATCTGTAACTAATGTGTGATTCCTTGTCTTTCAGACTTGCTTTCTTTGAAATTCAATACCAGTTCTACAAGAGAGATCAGCTGATGAGGAGAGTTGTTAGACATTACAGTGAACAAGTAAGCTCATTCTGTCAAGCCTTTGTGTGTAATTTTGAGTATGTGTCTCAGAGAATGTAGAAAATGGGAAAGGAAAGGTGAATACATCTGAAAGATACTGATTTTTTATTTCAGTGTACTGAAGTAGGAATCTGGTGACACATTATGGAAATGTAAGCACAGGAGTGTCCTGAAAATGTGTTTTACAAATTTTTAATTGATTCCTTCTAGTCTTTTTTATTTTTGTCTTTTTTCTGTAATAGTATCAATTAGTTATCTCTACAGATTGTATATAATTTGTCTAAGCCTATCTTCATTCTAGTAGGGATACTTAGTTGTGTATTCCAACACTGCCCTTGGGTAGTAAATTAGAAAATGTACCAGCCTCAGGTTCTGACTCATAACATTGCTTTTGGTTTTTGCTTTTTCCCTCCCTCTCTTATTTAGTTCCTGAAGCAGATGTATGTCCTTGTACTTGGATTAGATGTTCTTGGCAATCCGTTTGGCCTAATCAGAGGCTTGTCTGAGGGAGTTGAAGCTTTCTTTTATGAGCCATTCCAGGTATGACTGCCTGACTCTTTAAGTGTGTATTTATAGTAGGCTGATGGAATATACTGGTAGAGTTGTTGTTTTGTTGTCACTGGACTCCACACCCTGATCAGGTAGGAAAGCAGTAATTCTTTAACATTAATTTTAAAGAAATAACATACCCAGGTGGCCTTATTGCATCAATGCAAAGGAATTGCTAGTTGTGCTTGGAACAAATGCATCAATGTATGGTCTTGTGCTATTCATAATAAACCTCATTTTTAGGGTGCTGTTCAAGGACCTGAAGAATTTGCTGAAGGCTTTGTAATTGGTGTTAGAAGTCTTCTTGGCCACACAGTGGGTATGTGTTATATTGTTACTGTTTTGATAAATAACCAGGTGGTGTTCTACTGATGAGTGTTTGAGTTTGTCACACTGTTGTCAGTATTTGTGACACAGATCCTTCATACCTCATTTACCTGAGACCATCTAAATGTCTCCTGTGGAGACTGAGCAACCAAACTGAGAAATACTGAATCAATAAAATGCTGTGGATGAATAAGAAACATGATTTTAATGGTCCTAAAATGTCTGCAGAAGCCTGAGAAGTGTTCTTAAGACCAGCTACTGCTGCAATTCCCTTAGATTTGTATTGAGCTGAGTCTTACAGGAATTAGAGGAAATACTGTTCTATCCAATATGCTGTATAATATGCAGTGAAGTGGTGTAAAAGTTCCCTTTTGCTGAGTGTGTGGATATCAGAGCAGATTCTGGAGGCTTCTCCTGGACAACCTGTGGTGTTTGCTCTGTGTCCATTCCTCCTATCTGAGCTGGCTGTGAAGGGAATTTGGGAATTCTTGGCTTCTTGTGTGTTGTCTGTTGTTAAGCTGTGAAAGAACAGCAGCTTCTGCTTTCTGCCCCCTTCCCTCAGGTGGTGCAGCAGGGGTGGTGTCCAGGATCACTGGCACTGTTGGAAAAGGCCTGGCTGCTATAACTCTGGATGAAGAATTCCAGCAGAAAAGGAGAGAGGAGATGGGGCGGCAGCCAAAGGACTTTGGGGAGAGCCTGGCCAAAGGAGGAAAAGGCTTGTTACGGGTATGAATTCAGGGAGGAGTGTGTCATGTGCCAGCCTGGAATCCAGGCTGCAAAAATACATGCCAGGAGGTCTGATGCCTCCTTTTCTTTGTCATTTCATGGACTGAGCAGGAGAGGCAAACAGGCAGTGGTTTAGAGGAGACTCAGAGTGGTGCCTCAGCTGAACTCATGGCTCTGCTCAGCCTGAGGAATTGAAAAGGGAAAATGTAGGGATTAACACCAATTTCTCCTGTGAATTATATAAATAAACCAATAATGGCTCATGTTCAACCAGTGTGTTAGGTAAAGTGACTGGGCCCTTACTTGGCCTTGCAGTCAATTCTGTCATTCAAGTCAGTTGACTGTGAATTGTGAGCTTTGCTTCATAGTACAAATTACTTTCTTGATGCTCAGGTCTCACAAAAACTGCCTAAGTTGTCTTGACTTTAAGGAATGGAAACATAAAATATGTATAAAAGTAAGTTACATTAGGATGGAGATATTTATTTCTGGAATAGAAGCTGTGCAACCCCTGTATTTTTGATAATCTGAAACGGGGAACCCTTTTGGGTTGCTGAAAGATCACATCTTTCTCTCTGTGAGAAAAACAGTGACTGAGAGATCTCTATTACATGACTGCAAATTAAGTCTTCTAATAATTTCCATCACTCTCCATTCAAAATAAAAACAGTAAATGTATTTCTAAGTAATTATTAAGTAGTAAATATTGTGGAGTTGATTCTCATACTGTTTGCTGAAATACTGGAAGTTACCTCAGGGCATTTTCATTCTTCTGCCTTAGCGTCTTTAAACAACTTGACCTTTAAAGTCTTGTAGAGAGTTATTTGCTGTTAATTTACCTTTCCCTAATTGGTATCACTTACTCATGGCTGGGAGTTCTGGCAGCTCCCTGTTAGTAGTCAAAGGGAAATAATTACTTAATTGTTGCAAGACTGGTGATTACTGTACAGCAGATTTATTAGTCCTGCCAACATAAATGTTTCTTCAGCTGGTTCAGATTTTTCCCCTCTCTACTTACCCTCAGTTATAATTTTCTTAAGAATATAAAGGAAAGAAACAAAACCAAACCCCCTGCCAAACAGTTTTTCTGATACTAAATTTTAATGTAACTAAAGTTTTAAAATGAAGGATGTGAGGCAACTGGTTGCCCAGCTGAACTTAGAGCATTCCAGTTGCTAAGTGGGACCTTTGTTATCTTCTTTGTTTTAGGGTGTTGTTGGAGGTGTGACAGGCATAATCACTAAACCAGTAGAAGGTAAGCACTGGGGCTTTACTGCACTGCTTAGATGGTTTCTCAATGCTTCACAGTTCTTTTGTGATTTTAAGAAATAGCCATCTAAATGTAGTGATGCTAAGGCATAGAAAGATTTGTATTTCTGATGCAAATGTGAACTTATATTATTACTACCTCAAATATGTTTATTATTGGCTTACCACCTTTCAACCTTTGTATGAGTTAAGAAATGGTTTGTCCTTGTGATGTATTTTCTTAGGCCTGCTATAGTACCCAATTTATTGTTTAAAGCCAGAATAAAGAAACTAAAAGTAATGAATTAAAAATCATCAACTGAAAAAGTGGTTGGGGACTCCAAAGTTTGGAGGAGTACTAGAAAGCAAATAGGGTTTTGTGCCTGACATCAGTATTTGTTCTTATTGCTTCATCAGTGTGATAGGTGATGAAAAATACCCAGGACAAAAATGCCTCATTAATCTGCAAGTCACAGAGATTTCAATGTTGAGAGTCAGTTGTTACTGTGTTGTACTTTACAGCTTTTGGGTGATACTTTGGAGTGTAATCCTTGTCTCATTGGTGGATGAGCACACATGCTTTCTACTCACTCTTTTGGCTCCTCCACCATTCTGTAGCACCACACACATGTAATGTTCAAATAGAAATAGTTGACTTCCATTACTTTTGTCCATCTGAGTGTCTTCAGAGTATTTTGTTATTGCTGCCAGCCTGTAAAAACTGATCTATTGGCCTAAAGTCCAGACTGCAAATGTGAGCAGGGGAATCTTGTTAACATCTCAGCTCTGCTGCCTGTGGGGACTGATAAAGTGTCAAGTGAACAGTGATGTGTCTGAACAGACCAAGAAGCAAAGTGAGACTTTCCATGGGCAACCTTTTGCACAAGAGGATTGTATGGAATCAATAGCTGTGGGCTGTTTCCAATACAGAACACTTGTGGAGCAGTAATGGTTTCATTCTGTGGTCAATGTCTTTAAGCAGGTCATGCACACTGTTTCTGTTCCCTTTCTTCCCAAGGGGCTAAGAAAGAAGGTGCAGCTGGATTCTTCAAAGGCATTGGGAAGGGGCTGGTGGGCGTGGTGGCCCGGCCGACCGGCGGCATCGTGGACATGGCGAGCAGCACCTTCCAGGGCATCCAAAGGTACTGTGGCAAGGGCAGGGCTGAAGCACTGCCCTGTGCTGGGTGCCAGCTGGGAGAGAGGTCCAGCAGTGCCACACAGTGATTTGTGTTAGACACAACATGCAGGATGATATGTGGGCTTGGGAAATGTCTGCTGGCCTTAATGAACGTGTTCTATAATGATCTGGAAATTGCTGCTTCAGAGTAAATCTTGCAGTGTTGTAGTTCAGGTAGACAATAACTAATCAATTTTGTCCTTTCATGCCCTCACCTGATGAGAAAGTAGTTGAAAGATCTTGTGTACATGTTGGTTTTGAGGTAGGTTTGTGTACTCTGCTTAGTGCAAATACCTAAATGCCATTTAAACTTACTGTGAAAAATCAGACCACTGAAATTTTCAGAGTAAAACTCTCCAGTTAGAAATTTGGTTAACAGGAGCTCTTTGTGTTTAAAGGGGACCTTTGGATAGAGTGTTTAATAATTTACTGGGGGTTCTCAAGTTTATCTGCAGTTGTGAGTAAACTTCTCCAGCTTATTCTGTGGCTGTTTAATCAGCTAATGCTACTTTGGATTTATCATTAGCAGCGTGTCTTTGCATCTGGAGGGTACCCAGGATGTGTCAGTGGGATTTGTGGCAAGGGATATATTGGTGAAACTCAGAATTTTGCAGGAAGCTTACCAGGATGTTGTTACACTGTCCCTGGCAGGGCAGCAGAGTCCACTGAGGAAGTGTCCAACCTCCGTCCCCCGCGGCTCATCCGGGAAGACGGAATCATCCGGCCCTACAACAGGGTGGAGGCTGAGGGCTATGAGCTCTTTGAGGTATGTCTCCCCCTGGAAATACAGCTCAGGTTCTCTACCCTGCAGGGTTCCATAAGGGTTAAGCTGTAAACCAGATGCCAGGGAGCTGTAGCAGTCATTAACTGGAGGGAAAATGTACCCCAGCCTATTCCATAAGGCAAACCTGACAGCAGAGAAGGCCCAGGGCCTGGGGTAAGCTGAGTGCAGAAAGGAAACTGCAGCCTTGCTGTTTTATGGTCTGTAATCACTTGTCTCATGCTCTGAAAGGAGGTAGTAGGATGAAGAATTATTAGGATTAAGATTTGAATATCTGGAAACAAAAACATTCTGATACCCAGTGCTAATTTTTGACTTAATAGCAAAGTTGAGGTTGGTTTACAAACTAAGCAACTTTTAAAAAAGATTAATAGAGCTTGAATTGTTTGGTCGTATCAGCAGTTGAAAAAACTGCATGAATTCTCAAAATACCACGTTTTGGGTTTTCCTTATGTTCAGAATAGCAATCTGTCATAGCTACAGGCTGTGTGGACATTTAGCCTCCTTTCTCATATGGAAGTGGCTACCATATGGAGGAGGAATAACATTAGTTTTCAATCCTAGATAGTCAGAATCTCATTAATTTCTATGTCAGACTTCATGTTCTTAAAACTTACCTTAATATGCTTATTCTGTTACTAAAATGAGTAAAATAACTGTCTCCATTAACATATTAAGACTAAAACTTACGTATTTACTGCTTGATTCTAGATGGTCTTTTAATCTTTATTTCCCATTCTAATGTTTCTTTTCTTTCTCCTTCTCTCCTGGCACACGCAGCAAGAACTGGACTAGTGGAGTAAACATTTTCCATATTTCTTCTCTATTTCTGTCATGGTCTTTTATCTGCCTTAAGCATTTAGATTAAGGGCATGATTGCATCTAACATGTCCTCTCCCCTTCATTCATATCCTGTCTGTGTAGCAGTTGAATAAAACAGTGTTTCATGTTGTGCAGGCTAAGAAAACAAACTGAATAACCATCTTCAGTGAGAGGAGTGAGTAAGATGGGAGAGACAGGGAGGGTTTGTTTCCTGTGTATTTGTTTTTCTAAGGATGCTTGCTCCCTATGAATGGCAACAACAGAAGGCACTTGGAAAAGAAACTCATGGTGGGTTAGATCCTGAGTTCATGTTTATAGGGCTGTGCACTGAGGGGGAAAGCAGCATTTGGAGCAAAATGTAAAACAGTGAGACTGACTGGAATTCAATTCTGTGAAAGTGCTTATAATTCCACGATGTAGAAATGCTGTTTCCATAGAAATGCTGAGACAACTCCTCTCTGTGGTTTCTGTGCCATGCCATGGCCTGTCAGCTACACACCCTCTGAGCCACTATGCCTTGGAGTTCCTGTTCCTGCTTCTTTAGGAATCTTTCTCAATTAAAACCTGCAGCCAGCTTAGTGCACTCTGGGTTTCATTCACAGAATCTTCTGGGGCTTTGCTGTTCAACATAATTAGAAAAGTGTAAACTTTCAGCTGTTAACAGGAATTTACATGCACACACACACGTATATAAATATATATATGTGTCTCTGTTTCTAAATTAAGTGATGCCATAAATTTCATTACTAATACAGCATCCTAGAAATCAGCAAGCTAAGCTTAACAAGCTGTTGTCAGAGCAAATTTTTTGCCTATCCTATGGGAAAAAATGTTGAACAGAAACATCTCTGCAGCCAATGCCTTTTTGGAATGTAGTGGGCAATTTCAAATTGTTTAAAAAGACATTTAGTGAATTTTTTTAGCTGATTAAGTGAAAGTAAGTTGTGATATACTAAGCAGGTCACAGTTTTTCTTTTTGAGGTTTTATTTTTTTACATCTAGCAAAAAGGGAAAGGTGACACGAGTAACACTGGAGCCTGGATCTTATGCAGTTCCTGCACATCTAGTATTTATATTTTTCTTAGCTCTAAATGGTGCAGATTGGAATTGTATACTAACCAGGAGTGAAGCCTCTGTAGAGTTCACTAAATATAGTTTGTTTCTCTCAAGAAGTCACTTAATTGAATATAGATTTTTTTTTTAATTAACTGATTTTGATTATTATACCAGAGGTCAGTGTTGGAAAGGTTTTGTTTTCTAGTCCAAATTAGAAGCAAGAGGGAACCGTGTTGTTAGAGAAAATAGGATATTTAATGGGGAAGATGAGTCAGGAACTCAGTTTTATATGCATTTACAAATTTAATCACAATAGGTCCAAGTGCTGTTTGCTTTTTGGATCCTGTGTTACAAGTAGTTTAACCAGAATCCCCACCCTCTCATCTATTTTAACTACATTTAATGGCTATGTCCCCTTAGACATATTACATTAAACATGCTTACAAGGTTGAAACCTTGGAAGGTTACCTTAAGGAATAGATGCCTCAATCCAGTGATAGTATGAAAAATGTTTCCCTTAATTACATGTGTATGAAATACAGACATTGAGCTTGTCTTGGGAGGAGCATCTTAAAAGACAAGTGACTTTTTTCCACTTGAGAGTTTTTCGGTGCAAAATGAGGACAGGAGCCAGATGGAGTAGGTGGGTTCACTTGTGTAAAGTTGCTTCCACAGTTCCTGTTCCCAGGAGAGCTGGATCTGGTGTGTATGGGCTGTGTGGGGATGTGCCCTGGGCACTCAGGACCTGGCAGGTCAGACCTGGCCCCTTGCAGGCCGTGCCTGTGGCTGTGCAGTGTGAGCAGGACACTGTGCAGGGCAAACAGAAATGCCCAGCTGGGCAACTCAGAGGGCAAGCTCTGGGACAATTGTTTTCCAAGGAATAAGTTCTCCTGGATCCTAGTCCCTGTCTGAGGAGTGCTTGCAGCTGAGATGTGCTGGCATGGGAGATGAAGGCCCTTTGGCTTGGCAGGTGCCTGCCTGGCTGTGGGAGGAGGCTGTGCCCCCCCAGCTCTGCAGGGCTGACACGAGGCATCATCCATTATTCAGTGCCCATGGCAGGACTTTGTTTCCTTTCCCAGCTAAAGCATGGAGCTTTATAAAGAATGCAGAACACCTCATGAATAATTGAGGCAGGGTGGTGAGGCTGTTGTGTGGCAGAGAGCACAGGCTATGCTGGGAACTGCACATTCTATTTCTGGCGCTGGGTAAATCTGCACTGCTCCTTTCACTTCCAGGGAAAATAAGAATGACTTAACTTCTTCAAAGTGCTCTAGTCTGCCTTAAAAAGAACAGCTTTTGATAAAGATGTCTGAATTTTAAGAGTGTGCAGATCATGGAGTGATTTACATCAAGTGCAACCCCCTTTTTTTTCCATCATGGCACCACCATTGTGCTGGCATCTCATCTCTCAGGTGCATTGGGAATATCTCTGGGAAATGCTGCATCCTGCAGGCACAGCCCTCAGAGGGAACTCTTCCTTGGGTAACATATTGCATGGAAAACCTAAAAATACTACCAGGATTGTCTCTGAAGGGATGATGAGAAACAGGCTTTGAGTTTGACTAGAGAAACATGCTTATGAATAAATCTGTTTAAATATGTGGCATGTCTAATTTCTTCTTGTTCAACAAAAGGCTTTAGAATATGGATTGCAACCTTTGAGTTGCAGTCTTGACAGTGTGGTGGGAGTTCTGTTGCTTAAATTTGTTACTTGTTTTTGAAACACTTATGGTTCAGGTATAAAATGTGAGTCCTTATTTTCGTTTTAGTCGTACCCTGCCATCTTTCTTCTAATGTATTGAAGACTCTTTGAGATGAGCAGTCTTGCTGGCATTTGTCCTTTCCTGTATGCTGTACAGTTGCAGAAATTTTTAAGATGGTCAGAAAGGGATATTTTTTTATAGAAGATGTCAATCCTGTGGTTTTGGTTGCTGAAAAATGCTGAATTAAACTGTATGTGAAAACATCACATCACTGGAGAGCAAGTCCAGGAAAACACTATGCTGTTGATTTCAGCTCTTGAATATTCATCCACTTTTGGACTTAAAGGGTTTTTGGGGTCGTTTGTGATGTATGATGATGCTTTGAGACATTTGTTGAACTTGTATGAAAATAAAATGCACATGTGAATAAATGCTGAACTCTCTTTTAATTGATTTTTATGTAAGCTGATCTTTCAATTTTGATTACTTAAGCTAGAGTCTTCTTAGCTTGAATGGTTGATTATAAATGGATAAATATGGAATGGAGGTTTTTTTGTCATCTTAACCAGTTTTATGTGTCCACCTGTGGAAATAGAGAAGGAAATTTATATTTGCAAGAAATAACTAAAAACACACTGAATTTTTAGTCCTTCCTCTTCAGTTCATTCTTTGTAGTTTGTCAGAAACAACTTGAGGAATTTACTGTTACCCAGAGGCTGAATTGCACAGTCAGAGCTGTAAAACATACAGGGAGTCATCTTCCTAGCCCCAGTTCAGGGCATCCAGTTGCTAAATGTTCATCTGGAGTGCCTGCCCTCTGCATCCAGCCTTCTTCCCTCTGTGTCCTCCTCTTCCTGCACAGGAGCTGCACATTTTCCAGGAGAACAGACTGCATGATAAAAAAAGGTTTTTGTGTTGACTTACAGGGTACAAAGCTAACATGCACTGACATTATGCCTATATAACTATCTTGCTAATTTTTACTAATTAAACATTATTTACAAGTGGAATGTGTATTTTGTAAAGACATTTTGCATATGAGGAGAACCAGCAGTTGGCACAAATTTCTTCTCCTACTCACTTTGATGTTGGGTTTTATTATTACTAATTTCATAATTTTCTCTTTTTCTACATGATGTTTTCATGTGTATTCCTTTCCCACAAATACGTTCATGTGTCACCCTGTGATCTTGTTGCCTTTAATAGCGTTATTGTGAGTTTGATGTTGGGATGGCTGAGACTTCTGTGCTGGTCTGTGTTGTTGATGGACTGTTGTAGACCTGGTGATGTGCTCAGAAACGTTTCACTTCAGTTCAACAGCATGCTGAAAAAATCCTGGGAGCACTTCAGTACTTCATTTCAAACCTCTGTGTGGAGTCAGTTTGTCACTTGAGTGGTAGTTGCCTTACCAAAACATGAGGAGTAATTTAACTTTCATCTGCCTTCGTAGCTGGGATGTTGAATAGGCACATCTGGCCAGTGCTTCAGAACCTGGTCTTGAGGTGCATTGAGAATTTGTATCATGATAATTTCTTTCTAAGGGTCTGGCTCATGTGCTGCCTCCTTTTAAAGGTGCTGTTGCAGGACTTTCCCTTTTGAATCAAGTCTGCAGTTTGGGGTGTAGCAGAATGAATGTTACTAAACAATTATTAGCACAAAAGGGAATTAAAGCTGAAGAAACAGTCTGATACTGCAGTGTCAGTGTTCCACCTTGGAGTGGAAGGGATCAGACCTTTCAGTGACTCAGACTCACAGCCTGCCTTTAAAGAACTGGTTCACTGAACCTTTTTGAAAGGCTTTGGAACTGAAGACACCACTTTGAATTTTCTTTGTACAACCCCCAAATTATTTCTCTTTCTGTTTCAGAAATTACACATCAGGAAGCTGGAAAAAGAGATGTATCGATGCCACTGTGCACTTCCAAGAGGCAGGAGAGCAAACCTTATTGTTACCAATAGGTATGAAGATTTGAAGGCTTTCTAAGGGCTTGGCATGGTTTCTGCTTGGGGATCAGACATCTGGCTGAGTTGAAACAGATTGCTATTCTCTGCATATGTACTTCCCTTAGCTATTTTTTCTTGGGTTTAAAAATATTTTATTTTGTTTCCTTTGTGGAAAATGTAATCTGGTTATGATGTCAGTGCTGAATACTAATTTGGGAAGACAGTTCCCTCTGATATCAGTGATCTTTTCATATACTGGAGGCAAAAATATCCTTTTCTTTCTGTTTTTAATTTTGCAAATTATCTTGTGATGTTAACAGTCAAGTCAGTGGTTTGATAATGTCCATGTTTACAATTTTGCTGGTTACAGGATATTCTAAATGAAATCTTAAATTTTGTAGCAGCATGAAAATGAGTATTTAACTCATTAGGCAATTTTTAGAGTTCAGGATGTCACCAGTCTTGGCTACTCAGCTTGAGGACTCAAAACTTTCTAAGTACATTTGGATGATGGAAAAGGATTATGATCTCCCCATCCCATATGCCACCAATTCCCACTTTCCCCGAGTGTGTGAGATGGGCTCATCCACAGTAAGACCATGGAGGCACCCCCATGTTTGTGTTATAAGGACACCTCAAAGTTCCTGCTGCAGCTGGACAAGCTTTGAGCAGTCTCAGTGAATGATAACTGGGGGATTTAGTTATTTGCACCTCCAGATAAATCACAGAATATACAGAGTTGGAAAAGATTCACAAGGACCATCCAGTCCAACCCTCAGCCCTGCCCGGGCCCATCCCCAGGAGTCATTCCCTGTGCCCCAGAGCATCATCCAAACACCCCTGGAGCTCTGGCAGCCTCAGGGCTGTGCCCACTGCCCTGGGGAGCCTGGTCAGTGCCCACCACCCTCTGGGGGAAGAGCCTTTTCCTGAGATCCAACCTGACCCTGCCCTGGCACAGCTCCAGCCATTCCCTGGGTGCTGTCCCTGGTCCCACAGAGCAGAGATCAGTGCCTGCCCCTCCTGAGGAACTGCACTTCTCTCCTTCTCCTCATTCCTCTCCACGTGCACAGAGGTTGTAGCTGAACTGCAGTCAGAGCTGTCTCCTGGCCTGGCCCTGCTGTGCTCACAGTGGAGCTCTGAAGTGCTGAAGGGCCAGTGAGCAGCTCAAGCACCCAGTGAGAGCTGCCAGCCCTGGAGCAGCCGTGTCCCTGTGCAGCTGGTGGGAGCTGTTTGGCTGCCTCCCTCTGATACAGCCTGGCTGGGAGGGGCTGATGGAACCAACAACCTGGTGTCCAATTCTAGTAAAATATTTGGGGGTCTGGGTGTGTTCTGGTTAAGTTGGGCTGCTCATGCTCTGTGATATTGTAGATCATCTGTGAGTTTTAAAGACTGAGTGATTGTCTCAGAATATGTTAAGGAAATACAGGTCCACTGTTAGTGGATACTTTTAACCATTGTAGCAAATGCCTTCTTAAACAAATGTTTTCATTTTGGTTTGCTTTTCCAGCAGAGTTCTAGGCCCAGGCAGAAACTGAGTGTTAACTTCTTTTTTCTTCTGAACAGGAGAGTGATATATGTGAAAGAAGTGGAAATCTTAGGCCATTTAACAACAGAGTGGGATCACTTATTTGAAGAGTTCACACACTGCCCCTCCTATGAAGCAAATATTTTAAAATTAACTGTTTGGGTAAGAAAAGCACATCAGCTTCCTTCTTTTTCACACTGAGGATCCAAACATTCTCTTATTTATGGGTCTAATTTCTAACTAAGATATGACAGAATCTCTATAAAATTTCTTGAAAGTATGAGTGGGGTTGGGCAGAGACCATGCTGAAATCTAACCCTAAGTTGACATTCAAGCCCTCTAAGTATCAGAGTGTGCGTTCTTGTTTTGTGAGTCATCTGAAGCACCTTTTTGTTCCCCTCTGCAGCAGGATCAAAAGATGTTCCAAAGAAAGGACAGTACAGGTCATGAATGTGTAAAGACAGTTCAGCTTTGGGACGAAACTACAGCAAGGGTATATTCTTTTTTTTTCTTTTCCCATTCTTCTTCTTTCCTTATGATATTGTTAACAGTTGTTGAAACTCAGCATGTGAAAAAGATGGCAATGTTCAGAGACCTGTTATAGAATGGGTTGCTGTGCCTGAGGACCCTTTCTCATGGTTTCATGTGGGAAAATGAGTTAAACCAGGAAAACGATGAGGCAGGATAGTCCAAAGCATTCAAGGGAGTTTATGCAATAATAATTTAAGGTTGGAGTTGCATAGTCTTGGATTTTGTATATTAAAACTCATGAAAGGAAAATGTTTGCAATGTCTAAAGTACTAGGCTGTATTAGATTCCCTGTAGTCTCTAGGATTCAAAATACCTTCTGCTGCATCCTCATTATTCCAAGATCAGTGGGCTAAGTCAGTAAATGGACCTTGTATGAAAAAGCCTACTTAGATTCCTCCCTCCCCACTCCTGTTTTTTCTACCATTTATCCTGAATATTTGTTCCTGTTGGTGCTGGGGAGGCTGGTGTGGTACATGAGCTCTTGTTCTGAGGGTGTTGGATCTCGTAGGTAACTCATACAGGCTGCTCTGTACATTTATATAAACCCCAGGATTTAGCCAGGAAACCCTGTGTCCTACTGCAGTGTTGTATCAGGTGATGGGAGAGGGGGAGTTCTCCCTGATCCCAGAAGTTCAATCAATTAGATCCACAGTGTCTTCACAGCACAATTGAAATTGTAGCTCCACTACATGGCAGGTCAGCAGCTGGAATCAGAATCAGGGTCAAATTGCTGCTATCAAATTGATCAAGCCTTCTAAAAGAATGGATTAGACTGGGGAAGAAAAAGATTGCCATAATTTTGAGGCCCTTTATCTGCTGGAAGACTCTGTTATTTCTTTACTGTGTCTTGTCTGAAAAAGTTCCTTCAGCTTCTTACAATGTGTCATCCAAATCCCACTTGGAGTTAACTAATTTAGGCCCTTTAGTGTGTCTGTGTCTCAGTGACCTGGCCAAAGCTGGGCATTGTACAGAACACACTGTACAGAGCCACACTAGAGTGGCACTTCCTTGAGTTTAATTACCTTTTTTGGTGTTATTTCCTGACTGCACTTTCCTTTACCACTGTTTGTGTTGGTATCTCTACATTGATTTTTCTGTTCTCAACTGCAACACTACCCATTTACCCTCTGTGGATTTTTGTTTCTTCACTTGATCAGTATTACCCTTGGTCTTGCATCTGCATTTTTAACTCGATGCCATTTGTAACACTGTGACAATTTGATAGGAAGAATGTGATCAGAAATAACTGTCCCTTCTCTGGGGAGTGCCCTTTGTATGCACGTGAAACAAATGTCTTCAACATCAGGTTAAAGCTCTCTGTAGCTTCTTGTTCTGTCTCCCTTCCCCAGAACAGACCAAGGTTTTGTGTTTGTCCTTCTTCAGTCCTCTGAATCTTTTCCCAGCCTCCATGAGTTATCAGAGATCCATAAAAGTGTGAAATCCTCTGACCAGCCCTGATGCAAGTTATTTGTCCCTGCAGCTCAACTTATTCTTGCATATTCATTGCTGTAGAAATGAGTTTTACTTTTGTTGAAGTCATGGATTAACAAAAGCCCTCACAAGCTTTTCCAACAGTTCAGCTTTCATGGAATGGTGGAATTACTCAGGTGACATCAGTGACCATCTGAGCTACCCCAGGGCATGGTTTGGTTTGGGTTCCCCCCAGGCCTTTACACATGTTACACTGACATTGATTTTCTCACCCTAGAGATATGTTAATATTATGTATATATACATTTTATGCATAATGCACAATATGTTGAATGTTAGGCAGTTGGGACATGGTTTTTTAACTATTAGATTGTGTTCAGGAATTAAATAAAAATTACTGGGTTTGTTGCACCACTTTGTTCAGTTAAGTGGTTTCCAATTTTAGAATTACTGTTAGGCTTTTTTTAAAATTCATCCCTGTCTGGAGTTCAGCTAACTACCCAATTTGAGAGTGTTTTTCTTTGTAAATATTATCAAAAGTGCCTGCTGTCATTTATAGCTTCTTTTAATTGCTGTGAATGATTCTCTTACATTTACAGATAATGATAATGTAAACCAATTTGGCTCTTCTGGAGCTCTTTAGCTCAGACTGAGAGTAATAGTTGTAGGCTCTGAAGTAAAAAATAATTGGTTAAATTGATCTAATACTATATTTTCCTCAAAAGACCTTATTCTTGTGGCATTCAAACTTCTGCTAAAAATAATGTGTAACAGGAGCAGAGCATGTCAGGAGCTGAAGTGCCAGTTACTGGATCCAGTGCAGTGCAGTCCTGAGCAGTGTGTTTGTTTAGGCCATTTGATCCCATATATTGAATATTCAGCAAAGACAGAGGGAATGCACCCTCAGGTGTGTGTTAGTGGATCTGCCTTAGCTGAAGGGACTGTTGCAATGTGGCTGCTGGTTCCCAGTGTGGGTGTTACTGGGACAGGCTGCAGCTCCCAGTGGGCTCACTGGACTGGCCTGATGCTTTAATGCCCTGACTTGGGAAGCCTCCAGAGCACAAGGATATAGGAAATATCATTTGTGTATCTGTGTGAAAGGACATCACTTGTCTTGTGGTGCTGTTTGAGTAATGTTTACCTCATGGAATAGTACTAATGTCACTAGAAAATTCAGAGTGTGGATTGACAATATCACTGGAGCTTTCTCTGGGTTGGATACTATGCATGTGACTCAGAAACTTAAACCAGCCTCTGTGTATGAAGGTTTGAATTAGTGTGTGTTGAAATGAGCCATGTTTTAGCAGCATCTTATGGAACAAAATTGCAGGTGGTGTGTTTAATTTTTTTTGTCTTTCCCTGTGCTGTTTTGCAGTGGGTTTGCTGTGCCATTCAGGAGGCCCTGGCCACAAGGACACAGCAGAGGCTGGTGAAACGAGCATCACTGCAGCTGAAGAGGCCACAAACGTCCTGAGAAGGACAGGAATTGTTGGGTCTGACCTTGGGTATGCAACTTTCTCCCTAAATTGATTAGAAGCGACATGGAAACGTTGGGCCAAAAGCAAAGATAAAATGCCTGAGGTCTCCTTTCAAACTTGACAGCCATTAACACTTCAGTTTCAGAAGTGATGCCTCTGTGGGAAACAAAGGATTTCATTATTCTAAAATACACATTTAAGTTGCCATTAACAGTTCAGTTTCAGAAGTTATACCTCTGTGGGAAACAAGGGATTTCACTATTCTAAAATGCACATTTAAGCTGTAAAATTACAATTTTTGATAAAATGTGTTCCCACTCTGAAATTTTATTTTCTGCCCTTTTTTATGTCAGTGGAAAGGATTCTGTAATAAAGTGGTTATCTTATTTGCACTGTAAGTTTATGGTTTACAGACAGGTTGTAGTACTTGTGGTTGTAGTGTTTTGCAAAATGAAGTACTTCTGTTAGTGACTGAAGCTAATTAAAAAATCCTTCTGTTTTAGGCAGCATTCTTAAATCAAGAAAGAAGTATACATAATTTAGCTACTGTACTTTCATCCCTGTCTGTTTAGTATTAGCAAATTCTGCACTGGAGCAACATAAGAATAAGTATATATGAAAGAAATAGACTCTTGTCTGGAAATGCTTCCTTGGGAATGTCACACTGTAAGTGAAAATAAGCACTTTAAAAATGGAAATTATTCTTCACCTGTCATGTGCATGTAGATGGTTTTGGTTGTATCAGTGTAGCTTAAAGACTCCTCCAGGAGGAACAGCACACTGGGTTTAGCAGTGGATGTCACAAGCTTGAATCAAAGTAATTACCTTTTCCATATTTCAGTGGATAGTCACCCACTGGAAGAATGCCATCTCATTAAGTTCAAACTCACTTCTGACACAACATGTTTGTGGCAGTGTCTCTTCTTGAGCACTGGTAGCATTCACTGCACAGCATTTTTAGACACAAAGTATGTGCCTGGTTCCCAGTGGTGTGAATAATCCCACAAGGTTCATTGACACCAGTTCCATTCTTAACACGAGGCACAAACATAACTGAGTCAAGAGATTTTCAATTTAGTGATCAGTGAACTAAGAATTTTTGCTGTCAGTCTCTGGCTCTTGAATAAGATAATCAGTGTCCTTTTGAATACTTACTCATGAAAATTTATTCTTTTTTACTTCATTTGGGAAGAATAATTTCTGGTTTTTAAATTTAATTTTGTACTAGATAATAGCTATATATATGAACTTGATGAATAAAAATTGCAATATTTTTGCATAGGTCTATTCTGTAAGTGGAGCAAACAGGAGAACCAGGCCTGGATTTTCAAACTCTCTTTATACTTAAGGGCTGGTAGATCTATAAATGCACTTTTAACATGTACCTCTGAGCTCACCAAAATAAGAAAGCTGAAGACATTTGTAAACTGCCAAACACAGAACTTGCAGAGAGCATTGCAGGCATGATTTTATTGCTGTTGGATACACATGGCTATTAATTCAATTTACCACATGGGGGAAATGTGGTACAGCCTTTAATGCTGTGCTATCACCTGTTTCCCACAAAGCTCTGCTCAAACATTAAATAAATAACCTGTCTGGGTTGGATGTATTTCAAGGCCATGTTTAAAAGAAAGACAATAAATTTTTATATGCAAGTATTTGTGTTATGACATGAAGTGTTGTTGTTTCTAAAGTGTGTTAAATGTTGTTGGTTTCCCACATGTCACTGGCACTGCAAAATAGTTGGAGTGCCAGTGCAGTGCAGAAGAGCTGTGTACAGCCCAGCATTCCTTGCAGCTTGTCTTCTGACCTCTCATACTTGGAAATACATCTCACTGCAATCTGTGCATGTCTGGATGGTACCAGGTGCTTATTTTTTGGTGAAGCATCAAAGCCTCAAGCAGTTCTGAAGACACATTTCTGACTCCAGCCTTCTGCCTGATTGAGTTACAGAATTCCTCTTTTGCTTTGGTAAACTTGCTGCCTTGAATTGTGAAGTCAATCCCTGTGAAGAAGCATCAGTGCTCCTTTGGGAGTGCAGTGTTCCTTTTGGGAGTGCAGTGTTCCTTTTGGGAGTGCAGTGTTCCTTTTGGGAGTGCAGTGTTCCTTTTGGGAGTGCAGTGTTCCTTTTGGGAGTGCAGTGTTCTTTTGGGAGTGCAGTGTTCTTTTGTAAGTGCAGTGCTCCTTTGGGAGTGCAGTGCTCCTTTGGGAGTGCAGTGTTCTTTTGGAAGTGCAGTGCTCCTTTTGGAGTGCAGTGTTCTTTTGGAAGTGCAGTGCTCCTTTGGAAGTGCAGTGCTCCTTTTGGAGTGCAGTGCTCCTTTGGAAGTGCAGTGTTCCTTTGGAAGTGCAGTGCTCCTTTTGGAGTGCAGTGCTCCTTTTGGAGTGCAGTGCTCCTTTTGGAGTGCAGTGCTCCTTTTGGGAGTGCAGTGTTCCTTTTTGGGAGTGCAGTGCTCTTTTTGGGAGTGCAGTGCTCTTTTTGGGAGTGCAGTGCTCTTTTTGGGAGTGCAGTGCTCCTTTGGGAGTGCAGTGTTCCTTTTGGAAGTGCAGTGCTCCTTTGGAGTGCAGTGTTCCTTTTGGGAGTGCAGTGTTCCTTTTGGGAGTGCAGTGTTCCTTTTGGGAGTGCAGTGTTCCTTTTGGGAGTGCAGTGTTCCTTTTGGGAGTGCAGTGTTCCTTTTGGGAGTGCAGTGTTCCTTTTGGAGTGCAGTGTTCCTTTTGGGAGTGCAGTGCTCCTTTTGGAGTGCAGTGTTCTTTTGGAAGTGCAGTGCTCCTTTGGAAGTGCAGTGCTCCTTTAGGAGTGCAGTGCTCCTTTTGGAGTGCAGTGCTCCTTTTGGAGTGCAGTGCTCCTTTTGGGAGTGCAGTGCTCCTTTTGGGAGTGCAGTGCTCCTTTTGGGAGTGCAGTGCTCTTTTTGGGAGTGCAGTGCTCTTTTTGGGAGTGCAGTGCTCCTTTTGGGAGTGCAGTGCTCCTTTTGGAAGTGCAGTGCTCCTTTTGGGAGTGCAGTGCTCCTTTTGGAAGTGCAGTGCTCCTTTTGGAGTGCTTATCTGTGCAGTGTGGGCTGCTCCCTGAACCTGAGCTGGTAATGACCTCTGGCTGAAGGGATGAAATTAACCTTTTACGACTTGGATCACGTCCTCAAGAGAGAGGAATCCCATCTCTTGCTCAAGTGAAGACAGATGTTTGGGACCAGCAGGTTTCCAGGCCTTGCCCTGTGCTTTCCCCAAGTGTTCCATTCCATTTTACCACATCTTTCTGTCTTTGCTTCTGGTTTCAAAGCAGCCTTTGGCACAGCTGCCTCCTCTCCAGTTGCAAACACTGTTTACTCTACCAAGGTGTGGCTCTCTGACATTGGCAAATGTTTTCCTGTTCCTTATCCATTTTTTCCTTGAGCTGGTGCATTTTCTTGAAGTGCTGGCTGAGGGAGTTAAGGACACAGAGACTCTCTGATCTACTCCTTAACAGTCTTTCCAGCCTAAGAACAACTGCAGAATTCAATCCTGTTTAGGTGATATGTTACATTTTCAGTCAATCTTGAGTGGTGAATTTTAACCAGGTGCTGCAATGCTAAATGAAGAGCTTTTTCAAAGATTTGGCCTTCATTGCTTTCTTTCTTTTTTTTCTTTCTCCCTCTTTTTTTTTTAATTGTCTGGCAACAAAGTATTTTTCCATACCTGGAGTTTTTCAGTGTCACTGAGCACACCAAACTGACCAAACTGTTGAGATCTTTCTGCCTTACAGTGAGGTCCCAGAAATTTTTGCTGTTTCAAAAGCCAGGTTTTAGTGAATATCAAGACAGGGAAATGAGTGTTAATTAGAACTCCAAGTATTTAGGTCAGGCCTGGGTCCTTGCTTTGCTTCAGTTGCTCCATTGCTTATCACAGGTTTCTCCAGCTCTTCAGAACCACTTTTTTTACAAGTCCTTGCAACTGTTTTCTCACTCTTGGTTGAGCTGAAAGTTTTATCCCCCTTTCTGAAACCTCCCCAGTCCTTGCTCCTTAGGTGAAGAGCATTATGCCCTTCCTCAATGTAGATCTATCACCAACTAACCATTTAAAAGGACACTAGCAGAAAAATCATAATAAATACAAATTGTTTCACTGAAAAACATGTTCATATGGTTTTGCTTATGTTTGTAGAACCATTTAATGCTTTAAAAAAAAAAGATAATGACATGAGAACTCTTGGAATAGCTCATGGGTATATGTGATTCTTCACAGGATGGTGCTCTCAATTCCACTGTACTGTGGGTTTTCTTTAGGGACCCTTTTACTCTGATAGTTTTCATTGGATTTCTGCTCAGTCTTGAGACAAATGAATCCTCACATGGCTCAAATGTTGGAGTTTGAAAATGCAATCAGCTTCTTTACTAATTTCTTACATGATCTTGGTCCATTTCACTATTAACTGTTCAAAAGGATGTTTAGGATCTCCTTCAATGGGAATTTCCATTGGGTTTTATTTAGACTTTTTCCTCTTAAAATGACCCTTTATTTGTTGACTGTTACTAGTCATTCTATATTACAGTCATTCTCAATTACACTGAGCCACCTACTTAAAACCACTGAAGTGAACTTTTAAAGAAACAAATTCCATCCCCACTCAGAACACACTTAAACCCTCTCAGATTGTGGAATATCCATCCTTGGGGATTTTGGCAGCCACATGGTCCTGTAGAAGAAAACAACCCAAGATCTGAGGTTCTGGGTTTCCTGTGGTAAAAATCTATGCACCAAAACAACTTCCCACCTTTCTAGTAAAGGGACTGGAGTTGGACCAAGGGTTGGACTCGATGATCTCAGAGGTCTTTTCCAACCCAATCGATTCTATGACTCTGTGACATTGAACCATTTTCTTCAAATTTGCAGAGTGTGGAAGATTGTTTGGTTTAGTGTAGGCACAGAGCAGGGAGTGTTTTAGTAGTGAGAGAATGAAGAGTTTTAGAGGGGATTAATTGTGCTGTTGAAGGAGGGGATAAATTAAGCACTTCAGCTTAACAATCAAGGTAGCAATGTTCTTATTTCAGTGCTGGCAGTAAATAAGCTTTGTTGTAGCAGAGCCACACAGTGATTACAGTAGGTATATCCTAATCTTGGGCTTTGGCTGACAACAAGGATTATTCCTGTAAGGGTATCTTGGGTCACTTGGAGTCTTTAAAATAAAATAAAAAGGCTTGAATTTTAAAAGTGCAAACTGGCTTGTAAAACCTTTGTAAGTAACTAGCAGCTGTTTGACAAAGTGATTCTTTCAACAGCTTATAAAGTCACATTTAGTCAAACTTGAGTGGGAAGACCTAATTTGGAATAGATGCCAATGGAGTGACCACCTCAAGAGAAGTTTTAATGCGAGAAACAAGTGGAGGAATTTGAGAATCAGCATATACAACTTCATGTTTCCTGGGAAAAAATCAAAGCTTTAATCTCTGTGAAAATTTCCTGGACAAAGGTAGGCTCTGGAGGGAGAGGGCAGTTCCCAGCTGAACATGTGGTGCCACACAGACTGAAGGGGGGAAAGTTAATTAGACATCTAGTTGTAAAATAAAATTTGTTCCAGTTATATGAATATTCTTTAGTAAACTAATGATCCTAATGCAACTCCCTCCCTTGGATTATGGATCTCATTTGCATAATCACTAAGTAACAGTGATGCAAATACACAGATCTCCAGACTTCAGCATTTATTATCCCTGTGCTGCAATTTGCTCCTGTTTTGGATTTTTCAAGATATTTGTCAGCAACTGAGGTGGAAGCTTAGTGTAGTCACCTCAGTTGTCTGAAGGAGAAGAGCTGAAGTATGAAAGGAGAATTATCTGTAGAAAGGAAAAAGTTGCCCTATTGAAAGTAAAATGGGAATTTAGAACTTGATCCTCACCCTTTCTGTAGATCAAAAAGTAAGCCTCTGGTTTGAAAATATTTTATATTCTTTGTTATTTATTATGGAGTGAGTTGTTCATTGTCTGTCCTGATTGCACTGGGGGCAAGGGAGATGGGAGGAACCCCATAACAATGACATAGTAGGTGGGGAGTGAAGGAAGGTGAAAGCAAGGTGTGACAAATCTATAAAATAGCCAACTCATTAGAGGGAAACAATTGAGTAAAAAGATAATTTGGTATCCTGCTACAAATGCCCTTTACATCAGTAACTGGGAAAATGTCTCATCTGGTTCTGAAGACAAATTGCAGCATTGGAAGACAGTAACTGTGTTGGGTTTTAACAAGGAAGAGGAACTTTTGTTTGGATCTCAGTCAGAGAGGCAGAGCCTTTCCCAGACTCTTCACTGGAGTCAGCAGATGGAGCACTGAAAATGCTCTTTGTTGGTCAAATGCAGCACTCCAGCCCCAGTGCTGCTGCTGTGTGTGTGCAGACACTGTGCCTGGACTGTGCTGTGTGTGTGCCCACAGTGCTCCTGGACACTGCTGTGTGTGTGCCCACAGAACTCCTGGACTCTGCTGAGTGTGTGCCCACAGTGCTGTGTGTGTGCCCACAGAGCTCCTGGACTCTGCTGAGTGTGTGCCCACAGTGCTGTGTGTGTGCCCACAGTGCTGCTGAACTCTGCTGTGTGTGTGCCCACAGTGCTCCTGGACTCTGCTCTGTGTGTGTGCCCACAGTGCTGTGTGTGTGCCCACACTGCTGCTGGACTCTGCTCTGTGTGTGTGCCCACACTGCTGCTGGACTCTGCTCTGTGTGTGTGCAGACACTGCTCCTGGACTGTGCTGTGTGTGTGCCCACAGTGCTCCTGGACACTGCTCTGTGTGTGCCCACAGAGCTCCTGGACTCTGCTGTGTGTGTGCCCACAGTGCTGTGTGTGTGCCCACACTGCTCCTGGACTCTGCTGTGTGTGTGCCCACAGTGCTGTGTGTGTGCCCACACTGCTCCTGGACTCTGCTGTGTGTGTGCCCACAGTGCTGTGTGTGTGCCCACACTGCTCCTGGACTCTGCTGTGTGTGTGCCCACAGTGCTGTGTGTGTGCCCACACTGCTCCTGGACTCTGCTGTGTGTGTGCCCACAGTGCTGTGTGTGTGCCCACACTGCTCCTGTACTGTTCTGTGTGTGTGCCCACAGTGCTCCTGTACTGTTCTGTGTGTGTGCCCACAGTGCTGTGTGTGTGCCCACAGTGCTCCTGTACTGTTCTGTGTGTGTGCCCACAGTGCTCCTGTACTGTTCTGTGTGTGTGCCCACAGTGCTGTGTGTGTGCCCACAGTGCTCCTGTACTGTTCTGTGTGTGTGCCCACAGTGCTCCTGTACTGTTCTGTGTGTGTGCCCACAGTGCTGTGTGTGTGCCCACAGTGCTCCTGTACTGTTCTGTGTGTGTGCCCACAGTGCTCCTGTACTGTTCTGTGTGTGTGCCCACAGTGCTGTGTGTGTGCCCACAGTGCTCCTGTACTGTTCTGTGTGTGTGCCCACAGTGCTGTGTGTGTGCCCACAGTGCTCCTGTACTGTTCTGTGTGTGTGCCCACAGTGCTGTGTGTGTGCCCACAGTGCTCCTGGACTCTGCTGTGTGTGTGCCCACAGTGCTGTGTGTGTGCCCACACTGCTCCTGGACTCTGCTGTGTGTGTGTGCCCACAGTGCTGTGTGTGTGCCCACACTGCTCCTGGACTCTGCTGTGTGTGTGTGCCCACAGTGCTGTGTGTGTGCCCACACTGCTGTGTGTGTGCCTGCAGTGCTCCTTGACTGTTCTCTGTGTGTGCCCACACTGCTGTGTGTGTGCCCACGGTGCTGCTGGACTCTGCTGTGTGTGTGCCCACAGTGCTGTGTGTGTGCCCACAGTGCTCCTGGACTCTGCTGAGTGTGTGCCCACAGTGCTGTGTGTGTGCCCACAGAGCTCCTGGACTCTGCTGAGTGTGTGCCCACAGTGCTGCTGGACTCTGCTGTGTGCCCACAGTGCTGAGTGTGTGCCCACAGTGCTCCTGGACTCTGCTGTGTGCCCACAGTGCTGAGTGTGTGCCCACACTGCTCCTGGACTCTGCTGTGGCCCTGAGGTGAGTGCAGTGCAGATGTGTCAGTCTGACAAACATGTCCAAAGCAAACACCTGAAAAACAGGGAAGCTGCTTGTGCACCATGTAGTGCAGGGAGCTCCTGAGGAGCTCAAACGTGGCCCCAGCAGGTAAGACAGACCTTCCCCTCACACGGTCAGAGCTTTGTGGTAAATCACTGAGCTGTGCAGGTCCTGCTAAATGTGGCTCTGAGTCTGCCCTGGGCTGGGTTGATGTATGAGGACTGTGTTGTGCTTATAAAGCCTCCTCTGGTGTTTGTCATCCTCACCTCTGGCTGTGCTTTCCCTTTCCCTCTGGAAAGAAATTAATTGTTGACTCTTCAAGACATTACACTAAGATGCTTGTAAGGAACCCAAAATCACTTCTGCACTTGATCCCTTTGAATAATTGCAGGTTAATCATCATTAAAAGCAGCACAGAGGTATATAATAAAAAAAAAACCAAGAGAAAATACGATGAGAAAATTTTAACAGTTTAACAGCTGACTTTTTTTTATTACACTGTTAGGACCTTCTTCACACTTCCACAGAGCACCAGCTTGGAGTAACTGATTCCTGATAAACACCAAAGGAGCAGATATTCTCTAAATTGTTGTGAATTTAAAAAAAATAACACAAAGCACATTACTCAAGTCAACTCTGAGCTAATTGCAAAGATTCTTTTGAAGTTGGACTCCTTGTAGTGCAGCAGAAATCTGTGTGACATTTGATGAATGAATGTGTGTAGGTTGGAAATGAAGAGGTGCTCCTGGAAATTGTTGTTTCAGTTGTTACCCACAAGGTGGGGGAGTGGACCGTTGTATTTCACTGCAGTTGTCTCGGCTCCCCTGCCCATCCTTCTCCTGCCTTTGAAAATCATCTACTTGATGTGGTCCATGCAGAGCAGAAAGCTGGAAATCAGAGGCTGTCAGAAGCTCTTCAAACTGTAAATCCAAGCCTGGAATTTTACAAGTGTTGAAAGAATATACTGTGATTATCATTCACATGTTATTTCCTACTTGTACAGAGTGTAGTGGGACTTGGTGCAGATTTCCAAGTGTACAGGTTTCTTTAGGGGGTGGTGTTTTAGGGTAAAAATCTTTCTGTGTGGCTCCCACTCAAGTGTTCATTTTGCTAATTATTCTACTTTCTAAAGATTCTCTTCCTAATTTATGAAAAGAAATACCTAAATCAGGAAGTAAGGCTACCTAAGTGTTTAATAATTTGACCATGTATTTTTACTGGCAAAAAATATTTAATGAGACAAAAATCTCCCTGGGAGGAGATATGGAAGAAAAGACAATTTTCACTGTAGGGGAATTAAATGGTTTAAAACATTTGAGGCTTCCAGTGGCACAAAGGGCAAACTGAGCTGGCCGTGGTAGCACTGACACTTTGGATAACCTGAGCAACAAATTCTGAATGGCCTCTCCTTTCTAGTCATTTCTATGGCACCTGCCTGACTAATCTGGAGCCATTTGGGATATTTAGGAACTTAGAACAATGAAAAAGTGGAGAAAGAAAAGTGGAATAGAGAAACCTGGATAGGTCATGAGACTTGAGAGAATCATGTTCTGACTCCAGAACTTGCTCTCTGTGATCTGTACTTATAAAGTTTAAAAGCCTGATTGAACTTACTTATATCTGACTTGTCAGATGTTCTTTAAAACTTTCTTCTAAACTGAAAAAACATGTTTTTTTCGCAGACAAAAGTACAAGGATGAATTCTTCAAGTTTGCTTTGTACATGTCTTACATGTTCTGCCTCTAATCCTGTCTTTTCTATTTGCACCTTTACCATTTTAAGTGTAAATTGCATCTGTAAATGGGACAGATATGATGTTGCAGGTTATCTGTTGCAAGTCCTCAGAGCTCTATGCACATGTCTTGGAAAACAGATATAAGAATATGTGGAATTATTGACAGGGCTGCTGACAGGTGCCTAAATCCACCTGTCCATCGAACCAAACTCTGAATCACATCAGGAAGTTTGTGGCTGAACACAAGTGAAACGTGTCAGTGGGGGAGCTGAGCAGCTGGAATTAGGAGTGAGGCTGCCACCAAAGGATTTGTGGCATCACATCACAGATTTAGCCTCAGTAGCTCTTGTTTTGTGCTAACTCTTCTGACACGTTTTGCTTATGTACAGGAGAAGCAGAAATTGGAGTTACAGGTTATTTCTGTTCTTAAGCCCAAGGTGTACACAATTTACCTCTCCTGCTACATCTTCTGGGGAAGCTCCTCAGTTACCCACATACTTCAGGATTTGGGTACTGCAACACTGTAAAGCCACCACCATATCCACAACCTCCCTCCCTGTTTCCAACCTGCCCAGCAATCAAAGCATCACTGCACTGACCGATTGTCTCTCTCTGTCCTGGTTCAGCAGACAGAGGGCAGCCCTTGTGCCTCTCCCCTTGGCAGCAGCTGCACCAAATTCCCATGGCACTGCCTGGCAAATGTGTGGTGCCCTGCCCTGCTGTGGCTCTGTAGCCACCAGTGTGCTTGACACAGGCTGTGTTTGAGCAAGCAGACAATTCTAGGAGGCTTCTGTTCAAACACAGACTGCTGGTACATTCAAAGGAGTGGCATCATTCAGTGTTGGGAGGAAGCTGAAGCAGTTCCAGTTGTCTTAATGCCTTTGAGCTCACACAAGCAATGGAATGGGTGGGAAACAGGCACTTTAGATATTCCTCCCTGCCTTTATATATTGTCCTGCAATACCAACACCTAAAACAATCAACACAATTATCCAGAGTGGATCAGTTTAGTAAAGGCTTAATTCACATTTCCTAGGCTGGATTAATTTTCTGCCAGATTAACAGCTGAGTACCTAGAGAGGGGGAAGGAGAGGGAAAGAAGGGGAGTAAATATTCCCTTTGGGTGATGGCAAGCTCTTAGGTTGGCTCAGTTTCATGCCAGAACTTAGAAATGCTGAAGAATTACCAGATATTTTTTAACTCAAGTTGCATGCTAAACATGGGGAGTTTCATTTGAACTAAAATTTCATTGAAAAATGTCAGTTCTCCACAATGTTTCCATTTTGGTTGTCACTGAAGAAGTGAATACTAGAAAAGGAATTTCAAAAAATATTTCATCTGGAAGCTGAAATAATCTGGTTTTGAAGCGTTGAATGTTGTCTGACAGGAAGTTTTACTGCTCAAATGGTTTCATTACCTCTTCTTTTCTGTGTGCTGAGCTCTGGCTCCTGCTGCTGGGGCAGAGCAGAGTCAAATGCCCCAAATTCAGAGGCAGGGGGTGAAGAAGGGAGTGTGAAATTCTGGTGCAGAGGCTGTTGGCAGGTCACTGAGTAATCCACCAGCACATAGACAAGTGGGGGACGTTTTCCAAGGCCTGTGCCAGATGAGCCACAAGCAGGCAGCTAAAGCTCAAATCCTTGCAGTGGCATTAGTCAGACAGATGCCAGTCTGCAGTAAATAGGGCATGATGTAGGGTCCAGCCACCAGGGCACCTAGTGAAGATAAATTGATACAAAAGCTTGGCAGGATGAAGTCCATCAAAGGTGTGAGTGCACCTCACATTTGGGATCAGGGCAGCTCTCCCTGCCACTTGCCAGGAGATTACAGGCCTTTCTGAGGGCTTTGGGAAGAAAGACCTCTTAAGGTTTCAAGTTTATAAATATACAAAGGAAATGGTGTGAGAGCACAGCATGTCTCTGAACTGGGGCCACCTGCATTTCCACCACTTCAGTCAAGAGACTTATTGTGCATTTTCAGTGGAACCTGAAATAGATTCAGTCCAGGAGCTCCAAAGCAATACAGGACAGGAGAATAGCACTGCCCTTGCACCACAGCTGAATGTGTCTAACAGCAGCTTCTCCCTAAGCATTCAGGTGGAGATCACAGCACTAGTGATTGCCTGCATATTATATATTATTCAAGTGTTCCACCAGGCCTGTTCTGTTACAGCTGATAAGGGCTTGGGACAAACCTTTGAGAATTAAGACAATTACAACCCCAATTTTTAACACTTACTCTGGACTAAAAATGGAATCGGGGAGGAAGCAGAATATAGTCCTGCATTTCTTTCCTAAAGTTACAGTAAATGTTATAAGGGTGGATCACAGGGGAAATCACTTGGGTGTTGAAACTGGTAAATGCTAAAAGCTCCATGTGAGAGCTGAGGGCACTGTGTGCTGGTGAGCACTGCTTTGTGTGGCCTGTGTTAGAATGCAGGGATGGTGTCAGAACATGCAATTAAGAGGTTTATGTCTTTTGCAACCCTATCAAAGGACATAGCAGATGAGGTAGCTGAGAGCTCCAAGAAGTGCTGACAAGAGCAGTGTATTATGGAGCATAAAACCCTTGTTGGGCTTGGAAATGGGAATGCTGTGAGAGTGCAGACTTGTGCAACAGTGTATGGCAGTGATGGTCATGTAGAGCCATCTCAGCCACCTGATGAGCCATGTCTTAGAATCACAGAATCAGTTGGGTTGGAAGAGACCTCTGAGATCATCAAGCTCAACCCTTGATCCAGCCCCACTTTGATTACCAGATCATGGCACTCAGTGGGAAAGTTTTGTGTAAAATACAGTAATAATTGCTGAACATTTGAATCAAAACATAAGGATTCACTGAAATCTTGGGAGTAGCTGATTATGTCAAATTTTTCTAAGAAACATGTTTAAAGACAGACTGATCCTCTGCTATCCACTTAGTGCCATGTCCAGTCTCACCTTAAAAATCTCCAGGGTCGGAGAACCCACCCCCTCTCTGGGCAGCCCATTCCAATGCCTGATTACTCTCTCTGTAACAAATTTCTTCCTGATATCCAACTTATCCTCCCCTGGGAGAGCTTAAGCTGTGCCCTCTTTTCCTACTGTTGGTTGCCTCAGAGAAGAGACCAACCCCCACCTGGCTACAACCTCCTTTCAGGAGTTGTGGAGAGTGATGAGGTCTCCTCTGAACCTCCTCTTCTCCAGATTAAAAAAATATTTTTAAATGTATCAACACTCCTGTATTAAAGTGCAATTCAAAAACTTGCAAACATTTATGGTGATTTTTTTAAATAGGCAGTTATCAGAGTATCTCTAACTCAGACCTAAAAAGTGCTTATAGATAAGGAAATTTAATTCTCCCCTGTGTGCAAACCTTGCCACTGGCCAAAGCAATGTGAGGTTTCCTTTCCCAGCTGGTTCACTGGAGCATTTCCTTTGCCCAGAGAAAGGAATTGCTGGGCATTACAATGTGGTTTGGGGTTGTTGTGCAGCTGCTGACTCTGCCCAGCTTTGGGTTGTGTCCTGCAGCACTTTTTATGTGCCTTTTAAAGCCCCACCCTTAAAGTCCCTGGTTTCCCACCTGGCAAACAGGACTGCAGTGCTTTTGTACCTGCCTGGCATTTGATGCTGAAAATTGTCAAGCAATCAAATGTAATTAATGTAAATACTGTTAACTCACATCTCTGTTCATGATTCTGTGCATTGACAGTGCAAGTGTGGCAGTGACAAAGGATGGCAGATGGTTGTTGGTCTTTGATGTTTTAGAAACATCAGAAAATATTAATCCCTTTGCACACATCCATTTTGCCTGATCCTTGTAAACTAAACACGTATCTGCCTCTTTGTGCACCTTGCCCCTCATTTCTGTGACAGTTATTGGGAAAGGTTTGTGTAAAATATAATAATAATTGCTGAACATTTGAATCAAAACTTGGGGATTCACTGAAATCTTGAGAGTAGCTGATTATGTCAAATTTTTCTAAGAAACATGTTTAAAGACAAACTGATCCTCTGCTATCCAGACCTCCTCTTTGCTTGGTGAGATCTCATTCCCTATTACACAAAAACTGGAATTATAGGGTTTTGAAATGTGCTTTTTCCATCCTAATGATAAAAAAAGTTTAAAACTTAAGAATTTCTTGCAAAGTTGAATGGATCAGTTCATTGAGCCAAAACTCTCTGAAGCAGCTGAAAAATTCAACACACTGGTTGTCAGCCTTCCAAACATTGTTGTGTAAAATTTTAGGAGAGAGTGGTGGTGGTCACTTTTCATCAATGGAATATTTTGCAAATGGAAGGGAAAGCAGATTCATGAAAGGCATAAATATATTGATATATATTGATTTGAAGAAGAATTGCTCAGATTCAGTTAAAAGTGAAATCAAAGCAAGAGACTTTTCTCCCTCATCTTCCCTCACCAAGGAACAGTAACCTGGTGATCAGAGCACAAGCCTCCCACAGTCCAGGTAACCATCTGCTCCTGAAACTCTTCTTTATTTAATTGTAGCCTTCAAAACTTAGTGGGTTTGCCCTAATGGGTGCTGAAGGAAAAAGTGAAAAAGGTATTACAGGAGCAGGAAATTAGATTTTTCTCATCACTGTGAGTCTAAGCTGGATTTTAGCTCCAACCTGCTCCTCTTACAATTTCCTATTAAGCTTTAGGAAAAAAATTGTCTGCTGAGTGTATTAGTCTCCTTATGATCCTGTGGAATGGAGAACATGAGACAATGCTGAATTCTCCTCAAGTATTCTGGAGAGGCTGGAGCTTTATTTCTCCTGTGTGGTGTTTGAGCCTTTGAACTGGTCATCTGTAGGGCCAGCAAACTGCTTAAACTTTGTTCTCTTCTTTGTGAGATATTTCTGTAGCAGTCTGGGAATTAAACCAGGGTTCTAATCTACAGAGGAAGTGGAGATGGCTGGCTGTTCCTTTTTGCAAAAGATGTAATGCTTATCTGGAGAATTTCCCTAAGAACTTTCGAGGCATTGTAAAGAAAAGCAGCGAATATTTTTAGGTTACATTTAAAATCCAAACTCTATTTTGTGCATCTTGAAGCCTGCATTGAATTAAAGTCACAGCTCCATGATGATAAGTAAATTCCTCCAAAGATTTTCCACAAAGCTTAAAAAACCCTCAAACTTCAAACCCCCAGAATTATCTGTGTGTTTTGTTTCCATCTTTGCTATTGTCAGTGCAGAACCAGCAAGCACCATTTATAATATCTGGAATCTGATTCAACCTGTTGAAATGCACTTTACAAGGCATTGATTTCATATATGCTATAGGAAAATTGGCTTTTGCTCTGATTATGCACAGATTTCCCAGGGCTTATTCCTATCCCACAGTGACACTTGGAGCATTTCTGTTGTGTATTTCCCACATCCATGCTCATTACTGAGCCCAAGTGGTGTTTGAGAGCTCCATGGCTTCCCTTGCCACTGCTTGACTTCAGCCCACAAGTTTCCATGAAAACCCCTCAATTACAGAGCCTTCTGCCTTCCACAGCTCCTTATCTGTCTCCATTATCTTTCTTTCCAAGGAAACAATGATTTAAGGTTTCCTCTGAAGAGAATGTGAATGATGGATGGGGCCTGACCCTCCCCATTGGTTGTCCAGACAGAGCATTGTGTGCACCAAAGTCTGACCCATCACCCCTGGCCTCCCTTCTCTTTGGGGATGAAGATCCTTTGGTAAACAGTGTTTATTTTCCCTGTGGACCACCTGGAAAAGTGTTTTCCAGTGTGTTCCTTCTCAGCAGGAAGTGTCGGCACTGGCAGGGCCAAGAAAGGAGTTGTGGTACCAAATTGTAACCACCTTGCAAGCAATTCAAACTTTGTTGGCCCAAACAGGCTTATGGAGGGGTGATACTGGTAATGAAACCTGGTAATAAAATTACATTAAAAAGAAGTTTTCTTTGGTTTGGTGTTAAATTCCTACACACAAGAACCTTTTATTCTATTTGTATTCTATGCTAGACCACAATGTCTTGTCAGTGGTTCATTTAAGGAAATCCAGAAACACTGAGAAAACACCAACTTGTCCTTCATCCTGGTCATATTTACCTAAAATTTAAGGACCATAGAGAGGCAACTGCTCAGTAGTTATTTTTGTCATAGTGATTCTGATGAGAAAATATGTATCTAGAATGTAAATTCTGTGTGTTTGAGAAAGCAGCTCAACAGATGAACAAACACATAGTTAGTTTTCATTGATGTTTGAGATCAGCTGCTCTCTTAAGATTTCTAAAAAACTGCTTTCTAAGTCTGTAGAACTAAATAAGAGCCTGTGCCAGTACTTGGAAACTTCCTTTTCTTATCTGCAAAAAATGTTCACTGCTTGTTTCTTAAACCCTTAATTTGTATGTCTTTTCAAATTATACCTTGTTTGGGCCTTGTAATTTTCAATTTCACCTCCCCTTTTTTTCCTTTTCTTGCCTAAAAATGCCATCAAGATCATCTCTACCAATATAATAAGGCAGTTTTCTTTTTTTGGGGGGGGTGTTTATTTGTCTGTTTTGTTTTGGGGGTTTGGTTGGTTGGTTTTGGGGGATTTTTTGGAAAGAAAAAACCAAATTACCCCCAAGCACCCCCTCAGCTGCCTCCCCTGATGGAGGAAGAGAGGGAGAACAATCCTGTTTAACATCCAGCCCTTTCTTTTCATGGAAAAGATTGTTCACACCCTGTAATGCAAAATGGAGACTGTCCTCTTAGGTGGTTTGAGTGCCCCAGTTTAGCTGCTGTTCTTGCTCTGCTCCTGTTTTTCTGCCATTCCATGAACTTTTCTGGTGGATGTTCTGGAAAGAGTTTCTGTGGCACTGGCACTGTCCTGGCAGTGCCCCCAGGCTTTGGGCAAGGACCTGTATTGCTGTTTAACCTGCCCTTTCCTGCAGGGCATTAGAAACATCTGGCTGAAACCCTGAAGGTTTCTGTGGCTCTGAGGGATGTTAACACAGTTGTGTGGTTGTGGAGTTTTCTCCTGGCAATCCAAATTTGTATTTTCATAAGTTAAGACCCTCCTTCGCCTCCTCAGCTGATTTATATCAATTGTTTCTGATGCCTGAAAAGTCTGTAAAAAAGACTCCAAGCCAAATTTTGGTAGGAGATAAGATAAGAGGAGATAAGATAATAAGATAATGAGCACCCAGGCTCACCCAGGAATACATTGATGCACGTGTGGGTAAGCTCTGATTTCTATGGCTTTTATAATATGATCTGTCCAATCATTACTTTACACATCTCCAGTTCAACCATTTCCCACCCTGGTCCCCCCCCTGTTCCACCCCCTCAGGATTCGAGTCTGGGTTCGGTGAGGCCTCCTCTTCATCCATCCTCCTCTTCCTCAGGCTTCTGGAGTTCTTCTAAAGTTCTGACTTCTGGGTCACTCTGCCCTGTGTTGCCCTCTCTTTATGTTTCCTTTTCTTATTCTTCAACCTTCTACCTTGAAAAAAAGAGTAAACATCTCCTTGTTCTGTGACAGGGGTAGTGACAGAAAGACATTAAACTCAAGCTGCTGGAAATATTAACCCACTAGATCTACTTTGCTACAGCCACTGTGTTCCTAAAATCTATAAAATGTGAAAATCAAAAATCAAAAACCCCTTCCTGCATCATTTCCACAATGGCTTAAGTCACACCCTGACTAAACTCAGTGACCACAGATTTAGCTGGAAAAGACCTCCAAGATCCCAGAGCCCCACTTTGGGCTGGTTTTAGTGCAGAGAAGTCAAGAGTCCCAGGAGGGCAGAGATGGCACAGTGCAGTTTTAAAGGGCATGACATGCATTTGTGTAACACAGGAACAGAATGCCTGTTAAAGTGGCTGAGTCTGCAGAGTTCCAAGGGCTAACAGGGTAAATGCCATGGCTCAGATATTAAAGGTGGAGTTTAGCAACTGCCCTGGGCCCCAGGGGCCAGAAAGTGTACAAAAAAAAATAAACAGTGCCAATTGTGTGGAGAGCAATCCTTGTGTTCCACTGTTGGGGCCTGAGCGTGGCTGTCACATCAGTGGGAGGTGCAGGAAACATTCAGCATTTACAGTGCCCTGGGTAAGGCTGCCAGTGTCACCTGGCTCTGCACTGGCACAGGTGGGTGTGTCAGGGAATGGCCCTGGAACACCTGGAAAAGGCCCAGCAGAGGGGTTTGTGTGCGTGGCTGGGATAGAATCACAGAATCATAGAATGGATTGGGTTGGAAAAGACCTCCGAGATCATCAAGTCCAACCTTTGGTCCAACTCCAGTCCCTTTACCAGATCATGGCACTCAGTGCCACGGCCAAGCTCAGATGAAAAACCTCCAGGGATGGGGAATCCACCCCCTCTCTGGGCAGCCCATTCCAATGCCTGAGCACTCTCTCTGCAAAGAAGTTTTTTCTCATCTCCAATTTCCCCTGGCAGAGCTTGAGCCCATCGTGCCCCCTTGTCCTATTGCTGAGTGCCTGGGAGAAGAGACCAACCCCCACCTGGCCAGAACTTCCCTTCAGGCAGTTCCAGACAGTGATGAGGATGTTGCTGTATCTGAGTGTATCTATTAAAAAAAAATCAATTTAATCATTGAATCCCTCTAGGTTTGACCTTTCCTGAAGAACAACTATTTTGTAACAACTATCTACTTTAACAAAGCTTTTCCTTGTCAGAAGTTCTGGTAGTGAGAACTCAAGTAAGGGCATTTAAAGAATAGATATGTGAGAACTCAAGTAAGGGCATTTAAAGAATAGATATATAATTCTATTGCCCATATTCTGGTTAAATAAATGTTGGACTGAAGGAGAGTTTTCCTGCTTCCTTGGTAGTACTAATTTCCTCAATCCTCCCTGCCAGTGACACTGTCACCTGCCATGGTTTTAAATGAAGACACAGCAAAGAGTTCCATCTTAATTCTGGTGAATTAGTTCCTGGAAACTCTTTAGGAATGGTCTATTATTGGTGTTCTCTCTTTATACTTAGGTTGGCCCTTCTGCATTTCTTTTCTTGGCCAATACAAAGTACAAAATATTGAAATGTCCCTCTTTTTGATTCTGAGGCCTATTTCATAAGCCCTGTAAGTAATTCCTGCAGTGTTTTGTCCTGTACTAATGGTGGAGAGAGGGTTTCCCAGTACCTTTTCCATCTGAGGAACACAACTTAACCTGCTTATAAAGTTCTCTCAGTTGAAGAGATTGGGGTTTGTTGAGTGCTACCTTTTTTCTCCTCATTTCCTTTTTTTACTCCTGAATTTGTAGCAAAATTCTCTAGGAAAAAAGCCACATTAATTTGCCTGTTCTGGACTTTATCTGGAGAAGATGTCAGAGAGAGCCAACATGCTGAATTCATCCATTCCAGGGATTAAGGAATTATGTTCTGATTGCTTTGGTTTGGTTTGTTTTCATGTTCCTATTTATTTCATGAAACCCAATTAGCAGACTGTAGCAATTTGATCTTGGTTAATTTTCTATTAAATTCATGAAAACAGGACCACACACTGACTGGGCTCACAGGAATATGAGCTTGTGAAAACCAGTAAGGGATTTTGTCATTCCAAGGGATGTTACAATGAATTTTGTATAAAAGGGACACTGTGCTGGTTTTGAGTTTTCATTACTCAGAATGGAGGGGAACTTTAAAAGCTCTTTGTGAATAATTGCTCTGTTTCTGGTGATCAAGATAAACTGAAAATTAAAAAAAAAAAAAAAAAAAAAAAAAAAAAAACAAAAAAATCCCCACCTTTATCTTCCTGTGGAGACAATGAGTCCTGCAAGCTCACCAAGCACCTCAGAGCAGGGACACTGTCACAGTAAAGAAAATGCATTTCTTAAAGGTTTCAGTATTAGCTGATGTTTAACCTGTTTCAGAAAGGATTTTGAATTTTCTGCTCTATCACAGCTGAAAAAAATCATAGTCAGCATTTTCACTGATTTTTCACCTCCAAACCATTTGTATGGGAGACATTCCAGGATCCATGTTTGGGACATGTTGGGCTTCCACCCGACGTGTTTATGGCTTGATGTGAGAAATGGTGTTGGGCTTGGGTAGGAGTGCAAAGCAGTGCTGTAACTTCAGTGCCTTTTCAGAATGGGCTCATTAATTATGAAGGGATGTGTGGCCATATGCTCAGTGGCTGACTAAGCTTGAACATCTCCCAGGACTGCTGAAGCCCTTGAAGGTTGTTGAACTCACTGTAAACTTTTTTTCACCATCCTGTCCCTCCAGCACTTGAGCTGATCCAAGGCTGAGATCTGAAGCTGCACTCACAGGGTTGTTTTCACAGCAGAGAGGAAGAACATAAGCCAGGCCTAATGTTTGGGCTGGAATCTGTTTGCTCTGTTATAGCTGAGCCCTTCCTGAGCCTGAATCTCAGAATTCCAGCAGTACTGTGCGATATGAGTTGGATCAGCAGCTATTTTGTACCTTATTTAATGATAAAGAATCATCTTTCCTTGGTCCTTACACGCTGCTTTTGCTGCTCAGTTCTTCTGCTTCCTATTCCTGGTTTTTGCCTTTTCTCCCCTTCCCTTTGGACTTTGTTCCCAGCATTCCCAACATGCTCTTGCTGTTTTGCTGGTGCTCAGGGGCAGTGACCCACTAAAACACCACCAATAACACTGCACTGAAGTTGGAATTGGTATCAGACACCTGCAGTTCCCAAACGAGCCAGTCCCTGCCATGGGAAGGGTCGGGGCAGTAAATCCTGGGGTTGTGTCTGGCCAACAGTGTGCCCACAGGGTTTGCCCTTTCGTGGCAGCACCCCTGTCTGTGAGCAAAGCAAAGAAGTGTTGGAGAGTCCCTGCTGACCTGGTTCAGGTTGCTCTCCCTGCTCCCAGCCCGGCCCCACAGACGGCGGCGTTGGCACCGGCACATGGGCAACCTGGGGCAGGGGCACACGGCCAGCTGGCACCCCTGGGGGCAGAGGGGTGGCAAAGGGGCTGTCTGAGGCATGTCCTGGGCAAGGCAAGGTAAAATGGCCTGGTTTGTGAACAAAGGTCCTCTCTGGTGTGTGGGGAGGGGTTTTCCTGATCAGCCTTGCTCAGGAGTACAGGAGCTGAGTGTGTTCTTTCTGACACGCCTCACAGACACACCAGAGCACCTCCAGTTTTCTCCTGGTGGGAACAGGCTGCAAGAACCCCCAAATTAATTAAAGCAAGCTGGAGAACAGAGCTAAAAAAGTCTGGAAACTCGAGGATCTGGCCCCCTGAACTGAAAGTCTTGTAGTAGATGCAGACACACCAGGGGAGCCAAACCATGATGATGCCACACACACAGAGAATTGCTGCATTTTGCAGTGTGAAAACTTGCAATATGCTCTACCTTTCCTGGTGAAGAAATCCAAATTTTGCCCCTGTGAATTGATGCATTCCTGTACAAGTTGAGATGAATATGCATTAATGTAAATAATAAGATAGGCAGAACTTGCCATGAATTGATTTTTTTCCCATAAGTTTGAAATCTGCCATAAATATCATATTCAATAGCTTTGACAACTCCAATAAGTTCAGACCCACTGTAAGCCACAGCTGAAGAGCACCAAAACTGTCTCCTAATGGTCTGCATGGTAAGCCAAGAGATAATGTCACTGCTGCAGGGGTGGAGCAACATGAGATGGGAGTAGGGTGAGGACTAACCTGCTGTGGTCATGGCACACCCAGCTGCCTGTCCAACACACCATTTGCTGCAGCAAACTGGCCATGGATGATTTATAGGAGTGGTTTGCATGCCCTGATGTGAAAACTGGAGAGAGACAAGTCTGGTTTCTGATGAAAACAAGACACATGAATGAAATATAAATTACACTGATAAGACAACGGAGGTAACTTGGGAACTGTATAATTTGTACCTGTGGTGATCTATTCCTTAGCTCATGGTGCTTGAGCAGCTCTTTATGCTCTGCAGAACCCATCCAGGCAGGGAAGGTGGTGAGCAGTGCTGTGATCCCAACCACTCCAGCCTTGCTGACGTGCAGGGTGATCACATCTGTGCCGTGATTCACACTTGCCTTTGTACTGAAAGAGCAAGTGAAGGATCTGTTCATGTTCAGCAGCAAACCCAACTCAGATGGCTGCAGCACTTCCTGCCCTCAGTTGTCCTCTGCTCCTTTTCTGCCTGTCAACACTCACAGCAGAAGAGGCTGCTGAGGAGATGGTGTAAACAGCCTGCTCCTGTCTTTGTTTAAAAGCTGTTTTATTAATAGGGCTCTATTGTACTATGTCAGATGCTGAGCGTGTGTCAGGCTGGCAGGGGCTGTTTGCAGCTGTCCTGGTGGTGCCTGTGGCTTGGATGAGAGTGGCAAAGCCAAGCAAAGTGACACAATCCCTTTTCAAGGGAGATGTTGGGAAGTGCTGCTTTGCTGAAGGAGAAGTGATTTGTTCCTGTTGCTGATATAGGAACTGGAGGCAGAGCTGCTGGTTCAGTCCCCCCACCTGATCCCACCCACAGGAGAAGTCCTTATCCCACCGGGAAATGGAATTGTCCTGGTGACCAGAGACAGCTTCAAACAAGAACAAGGAATAACCATCAAGAACGAGGAATAGCCATCAAGAATGAGGAATAACCATCAAGAACGAGGAATAACCATCAAGAATAAGGAATAACCATCAGGAACGAGGAATAACCATCAAGAATAAGGAATAACCATCAGGAACGAGGAATAACCATCAAGAATAAGGAATAACCATCAAGAACGAGGAATAACCATCAAGAATAAAGAATAACCAACAAGAACAGGGAATAACCATCAAGAATAAGGAATAACCATCAAGAACGAGGAATAACCATCAAGAATAAAGAATAACCATCAAGAACGAGGAATAACCATCAAGAATGAGGAATAACCATCAGGAACGAGGAATAACCATCAAGAACAAGGAATAACCATCAAGAATGAGGAATAACCATCAAGAACGAGGAATAACCATCAAGAATGAGGAATAACCATCAAGAACGAGGAATAACCATCAAGAATAAGGAATAACCATCAGGAACGAGGAGTAACCATCAAGAACAAGGAATAACCATCAAGAATAAGGAATAACTATCAGGAACGAGGAATAACCATCAAGAATAAGGAATAACCATCAAGAACGAGGAATAACCAACCAGAGTGAGGAATAACCAACAAGAACAGGGAATAACCAACAAGAATAAGGAATAACCATCAAGAATAAGGAATAACCATCAAGAACAAGGAATAACCATCAAGAACAAGGAATAACCATCAAGAATAAGGAATAACCATCAAGAACAAGGAATAACCATCCCCTCCCAAGGGGTACTGAAGGGATCGACTCATTTCACGGGCAATAAATACCCTGTCAGTGAGGTGGTGAAAAGCTTCATGCAAAGCTCACTGGAGAGGACACTTGTGAGAATCACCTTATAGACATGGGTGTTAAAAACATGAGGCCAAATGTGTTGCTGTGGCACAGAGCTGGTGATCTGCCTATGGCCTTACTGTGCATAAATGACACCAGGCAACACCCAGGTGCAACCTGTGCCAGCCACACAGGGGTGGCATCGTGTCTGTTGATGGGCATGTGCTCTCAATCACTGCTGACAGCAAGTAAGTGACAAGTCAAGAGAGACTGAGAAATAACCCATTTTCCTGGTGTCTTAGTGCTCCTTCCACAAGCCAATCTTTGGAATCTGGTTTGGAGCCTAAGCTGAGTTGTGTTTCTCTGCATATGAATAGAGCAGAGTTGGTAATGAGTGGTCAGGGGAAGGAGCAGACCTGTCCTTGCACTTGCACTCCATGGAGATTCACAAAATGTTCCCTTTCCCAAAGAACCAGGACGTGGAACACGAGGGGGAGGTTGCTCTGCACAGACTGAGGTGTGTCGAGAGGCTTCACCTTCCTTCTGCCCCCAATGGGAGAGAAAAATACAAAATGCAGAGCCCCCCTTTGTGCTTCTGAGGAGCAAGACAAAGGTACGACGTTGTCAGGCATTGTTTGATGTGGTCCTGTTTAGAAATAATGGATGTGATAAACTTGGTACTTCCCTGAGCAGAGGAATCCCATTCAGTAAGGGCTGTGCATGATCTATTAACAGGTTAAAATAATTATGAAGGATAATTAAGCAAGACAGTAATTTTTTATAAGTCCTAAAGTATCACTCTTTTCAGGGAAGGTCCCTAGTACAGCATTTCTTTTTCAATTACAGGGATATATAAAATATATTTAAAAATAGAGTAATTCAGGGCTGAGGTGAATCATCCCTTAATATTGCTATTTATTTTTTAATGATAATTTAAATAAAACTTCTTCCTTGATCAATTTAAATAAAAATCCTCTAGGGTAGCAGTGGCACAAGGAATTCCTGCTGTAAAAGCCCAGCAGCAACTTCAGGTGCCTCTTTGTGTTTCAGGTCCTGTGTTTCTGTGGGTGAGATCCCAACCTACCTGTGGTGTGTTTTATTGGGGAAAGATCTCTGAGATATAAACCCCCCTGTAATACATTAATATTGTTCCCATCTAGCAATGTATCACTTGGACTTCTGGGGTGATTGTTAAACCAACAATTCTCTATATAAATCTATATTTATATTTTAAAAGTGAATATGATCAGACATCAAGACTGAGGAAGCTTCAGTCCTCCCTTGACCAATTATTTTTATCAGCCCAGCAGTTACAGTTCTTAAAGGCATTGATTTGGCCTGATTTTAAACTGGATTAATATCTTAAATATCATTCTTTTATGTGAGGGCCCAGTGATGCAGAAATGGATTAAAATGGGAAAAATATTTAATTTCTATGACTGCGGATTTTTAACTTGCAAGTATCCAACTTTCTAAGCAAGAGTTCTCACTGGTTTCCCTCCAGAAATATTGTTAACAAGTGGAAATATGCAGGATAGGTGAGGAGTTGGAAAACTTTTAATTTCTTATCTCACCAGTTGTCTCTTCATGTAGATTGTCCAGAGGCCTTTTCTCTGCTCTGTGATGGCAGTGTATTAAATTACATGGAAAAGAGAAAGAGCTTACCCAAGCTTTATGCTTCATGATTGAAAATCTTGGGCAAAAATACTCCTGGTGGCTTCAGTCACAAGTTTATAATCATTACTTTACAGTTTTTCCTGCTTATATTCCAGATTTTCAGATGCAATAAATTAAACATCTGCTATGCTCTGTTTTTAAGAAAAGCTGGAAATCTGTATTAAATGATGCCCACAGCAAATGTATTTGCCTTTGGCTTAGCCTCCAGCTTGAAGACTGTCCAAAATGTGATGTTACTCAAGGAATGTGGTTTCCAAGGGCTTTGCCACGTTAATGCTGAAACATTTATACACACTGTGGGTTGGGTTTATTATAAACTGGAGCTGTGTGTGACTCTCCCAGACAGTGAATTTTCCTGGTAAAGCTGAAATGGATTTCCCAACCAGTGACACTGCAGAGGTGCTGTAAGGCCTGACTGGTGTGTCATAGGCACAGTCATTTCTGATTGAGGGTATTTTGTCTCTCTCTGTGCCAGTCGAGTGGCCAGAGCCACCCTGGGGAAGGGACAGTGCCCAGTGGTGTCAACCAGAAGAAGCCAACCCAAAATCCAGCCCCTCCTCCCCAAAATCCCTGAGCCAGCAGTGATTCCTGGCCTGGGCTGTTGTGTTGGATTGTGCTGCCTTTCAGTCCCAGGGCTGGGCTGTGTCTCACAGCAGGTTGCTGAGCGAGACACTGAGGTGACATTTTGTCTCAACTTTGGCATGTTATGATTTCATCATGAATCTCTCTGTCCCAACTACTTTCATTTATCTAAACTTTGGCTTCTTTTCACAAGTGGGCATAATGACAGTCATTAGTACTGGCAAGGCTCAGCAGCTGCAGGTTTCTTTCCTTAGAGCAAAGTCCCTGGCTCTTTCTCCAGTAGAGTGTGATCTTCACTAATGCAAGGTCATTCCCAATTCCTTCTTTCATTTCTTCCCATCCCAACAGGTCAACTTAAACAAATAAACTAAATTCAGTAAATTATCTTTCCTTTTCAGCTGCACTTGATGTGCCACGATGCCACATGATTTTACAGGTGCCATTCCTGAGTGATGGCTGCAAACAGCAGGGAATCCAAATGTCAGGTCATCTCTGCCTACATTCCTTTTAAACCCCCTGTGCTGGAGTCAATTCCCTTACAGTGCACCAGCCAAAGGCTCCTTTCCAGGGAAGCTGGAGAATGGCTGTGCCTGTTGCAATGTGTTCCTCAGGCTCACAAATACAGTTTCCATTGAGCCAATGCAAAGGTTGCTGCCTGGACTGCCCTGCTGATTTGTGTAGCTCTTTGGGAGTGTGCTGGTTTAAAGTGGCAGGAGAAATGAACCCAACACAAGAGAGATTAGAAGTCGGAGTCACAGGTTAATAACAATCTTACAATCAATGCAGTGGCACAAAGAGAAATTGGGTTTAACCCACAAACCCAGCAGTCTAACCCACCCCCTGGGGCACAAACACAGTGGGGTTTGGTGGCCCCTGTGCTGAGCCCCACATGGTGCCCCTGAGTCCAAAGGAAAAGGGAGGGACAAACCTGTTGGTGCAGATGATGGCACAGTCTGGTGGAGAGTGGTGGGCTCCTCCTGACGAGGGTCTGCTCCTCCTCTTGATCCAATGAGTGGTCCCACAAGTCCCCAAACCCCAAGATTCTCTCCCCTCAGGTGCAGGTGGGAGTCCCCAGTGCCTCCCCCAGGGCAGGGAGTTCCACACTGGGGGATCTGACTCTGTGAGTCAGGGGGGATTTTGGAATCGTTGCTGGCCCATGAGCAGAGCTGAGCCCTCAGGTGGGTGTGGAGGTGCCAAGGACTGCCCAGAGAGGAGTTCTCCCAGCTCCTCTGCCAGGCTTCTTTCCCAGCCAGCTCCCAGCCTGAGGGCTCAGGTGTGCTCTGGGCACCTGCTGCAAATGGGCCATTGCTCCCAGTTCCTGGGCAATGAATGGAGGGTGTAGAATCCACAGCTTTGGTCACACCCACACAGTGACAAACTGGTCCCACCTGCTGAACTGGGGCAGGGAGGAATAAGGAGCCAGCCTCATTTTACCGGTTATGGTAACAGCATCAAAATGTCTGCTCCTTTAGAGGGAGTTTAGGCAAAGAAGCCAATTTGGCTTCAACAGCTGCTCTCCAGGATATCCAGATGCTAATATATGGGGATATCCAAGAGGGCTATTTCCTCACCAATGCATTCAATTGTTCTTTATCCAGGTTAATTCCAAGGTAGTTCTTGGCCTTTCTCTTCCATTTGCCATTTCAGTCTGATGCAGGATAGTTTGGGGTTTGGTATCTCTGTTCAGGTCTTTATCTATGATCTGAGTTGAGTGCAGGCTCAGCCAGCTCACAATGACACCGGGCTGGGCAGAGTGTTGGCCTGCTGGAGGGCAGGAGGTTCTGCAGAGGGATCTGGCCAGGCTGGACCCAGGGGATGAGTCAGTGGGATAAGGTTCAACATGGCCAAGTGCCAGGTCCTGTGCTTGGGTCAAAACAACCCCCTGCAGCTCCAGGCTGGGGCAGAAGGGCTGGAGAGCTGGAGAAGGTCCTGGGGGTGCTGGTGACAGTGGCTGAACATGAGCCCACATGTGCCCAGGTGTGCCCAGGTGGGCAGGAGGCCGATGGCCCTGGGGCTGTGCCAGCTCTGGTGTGGCAGCAGGACCAGGGCAGTGCCCGTCCCCTGTGCTGGCACAGCTGGGGCTGTACCTCAATCCTGGGGTAGTTCTGGGCCCCTCAATTCAGGAAGGACGTTGAGGGGCTGGAGTAAGTCCAGAGAAGAGCAACGAGGCTGAGGAAGGGTCTGGACAGCAAGTCCTGTGAGGAGCAGCTGAGGGAGCTGGGGGGGCTCAGCCTGGAGGAAAGGACACTCAAGGGGGACCTGCTCTCTCTGCAACTCCCAGCCAGGAGGTTGCAGTGAGGAGTGGGGTCAGACTCTTCTCCCAAGTAACAAGTGACAGAACAAGAAGAAATGGCCTCAAGTTGCACCAGAGGAGTGTTAGACTGGATATTAGGAAAAGTTTCTTCAGGGAAAGGGCTGTCAAACATTGGAAAAGGTACCCAGGGAAGTGGTGGAGTCCCCACCCCTGAAGTTATTTAAAAGATGTGTAGATGTGGCACTTGGGGACGTGGTTTAGTGGTGGGCTTGGAGTGCTGGGCTAAAGGTTGAATTCCATGATTCCAGCCTAAACAATGCTGTGACTCTCTGTGCTCTTCACCTCTTCAGTTCATTAAAGTATGAGAAAGGTAAAAGCAGGAGCTGCAGGCCCTGGGGCTGTCAGCTGTGATTCAGCCTCCTGAGGCTTTGCTCTACCACTGAAGCAGGAGAGGGGACTCAGACTCCTGTCTCCTCCAGCCTGGGACAGGCTTTGCTGCAGAAGACCAGTTGGCCACGTTGTAATCCACCCAAGGTCTCACTGCAGCTCTGGAGTCTGTGCTGTGCTCTTACAGGCTTACAGTGAAGTGGTCATGAATAATGACCTCAAAATCAGCTTACAGAGCCACACAGATTTCTGGAGATGGAAGGAGACATTCTCATGCTTCTCAAGACAGCAGGAGATATGTATGATTTGGATGGAAGCAATAATTAATTCAAAGTGTTTTATCTTGTAGCATAAATTCTGTGCTGCATTCTAAAGTCTGAAATAAAGTGGTAGGGGTCAAGCAAATACCTGCCCTGTGGATTCCAGATATTTCAAGCTCTGTCAAAGTCATTCAGAAAAATTCCTGGTAAAAATGGAAAGTTATCACCAATATGAGAACAGCTCTTTCTCAGCAAGTGATGAAATAAATGGCTGTTCATCCTTTAGAAGGGGAGGTGGCCCTTCACATGCTGTATTTCTTCTGCATTCACAGAGCATTTGGTTAAAATAGATAATCTGGTTAAAAGGAGAGTTTACTCTTGCCTTACTATTGCAAGCTAAACTAGTTTGGAAACTTCTGCCTGAAACTCAGGTAACTTCAATGCCCTGCTCAGGCATTGTTTACTTGACAGGCTTGTAACAGCTACCCTGCTTGAGCTCCTAGAAGACAAAATTTGTTTCATACCTTGAGGGTGCAAAGTCCCAGGGCAGCAGATGGCCCTGTGATTATTGTTTCCAACCTGTCTTACCTGACCATTCCTTCCCTGTATGAACAGCTGTTTCATTCACTTCAGTGCAGCCCAGCCCGAGCGGCTATTTTTCTTCTGCCCTTTTCTTTGCACACAACATAAATCTCTTCTTTCCTTTGACCTGGCCTGCAGTTTCATCCACCTGTGCATGCCTTAAGCAATGTCAAACTCTTGCCAGGTCCACTTCCCTTTTTCTAGAGAAATTCTTTGCAAACTAAACTTTTTTTTTGCGGCGGTGCTGAACAGACTGAAGGAGCCCATTCACTCCTTAGACACTCTGTGGGTTCTCATGGGTGTGATTTTAGTCTGCTTGCCCTGTTTTGGTGGCCTCAGCCCACCCCCTGAGTGGCCACAGGGTGTGAACCAGCCACTGGGGCCACATCCTGCAGGTTTGCAGCTCCACAGAAACCAGTGGAGTTCATTTCATCTCTAATATTGCGAAGGCAAATGTTCAAATTAGAACATGTCAAAATTAAGATGTTCCCATTCAGCCTCAGTTTGGCCTCCTAAAGGGAAAGGTGATTTTTGATTCTGTAATTACACACCTTTGTTCCACACCTCATTTCATTCCCTGTGCAGGACACCCAGAACCCAACAAATGAGCAGTTTCCCAGCGTTTCACTTTATCCTCATTGCACAGGCTCATGTCCTGTTTGCTCTGCAGTACTCACAGTGTGCTGAATGTGGAAATAACACCTTCCATGAGCAAATTCATCACTCACATTTAGGAATTCGTTTTTGGACTGCCCCTTTTAGACAAGGTAGAGGCATTCCTTTCACTTTTGGGATGGACAGAAAGGCTGGTACAGGTTTTACTGGATGGTGACACTTCCAGAACCTCAGTTACCCATCCTGCATTTTTTCTCACTGGAGGGACAACTCTTGGGGTGATTAACAGTGCTCAGATTCCACAGATCAAACCCCCATAAAATGAAAAATAAACAGACCCCACAGAGTTTCTGCCTTGGGTGATTTGCACACAATCCTGGATTGCTGGGGCAGAGCCAGGAGCAAAACCCACAGCACAAAACATGACATGAAGGTTGTTCTTCTGTGTGTGATATTTTTCTCCTCAAGCTTTCCAGGCTCTCTCAGAAGGACGACAGGGAGAGGGGACACTACAGGCACCAGCTTTCCTCCTCCTGCTCTCCTTCCAGTGAGACAGAGCTCCTGGGACAAAAGTTTGGGACTGAGATGATGCAGGAGAGCAAAGAGAACCTGCTGAAGTTGCACAGTGGATCTGAACCTCTTTCTACCTGATTTCTTTGGGTTTCAGTCCCAAGAGACACCCCTGGTAGCACCTCCTGCAGCAGGAGAGAAGAGTCATGCCAGGGCACAACAGGGTGACTCGTGGCACAGCAGATTCTGTTGCTGTTGTGACTCTGTGTCTTGCTTTGATTACTTGGATTTTCCCCCCCCTCAATCAAATGTTTGATTCCCAACCAAGTGTCTGCCTTCATCCACTTTGAAACACTGAGAGCAGTTTCTTTTAGGTAACTTGAAATGCAAATAAGGATATATTTGAGACAAACTAATCCCTGAAAAGACTTGCTGAAGTACTGTAAGCTTATTTTTCTGAAAGCTGAGTCAAGTCCCACTTCAACATCAAACTGCCTTCCCACACACATTCTATACCAAATAATGAGTAAATGATGCTTTGAAAGAGAACCACCAGCCACACTTCTGATTAGGTTCTGTGGCTTTTATTTCTGAAGCAGAAACAGTGTTTTACTAGATCTAATTCTCTGCCACAAGTGAAAATATGTAATCCCAAAATAGGAATGTTGCATGGCAATTTCAGGGTCTGTAAGGGGGCAGCTTTAGGAGAGAAGCTGCTCCTGAGGAAGTGTCTGGATCAGCCACCATGAGCTCAAATCTGACTGGCTGTAGGTCTACCCTACCTGAGGATGATCTCTCTCTGAAAGCAAAAATATTTACCAGGAGTGTGAAAGAGTTGTGAAACTGTGAGGGGTTTTATGAAAAATCGTGATATAAATGCGCTTTGTTTATTGATTTCTCTGGAAGAAAAATCTCCAACTTTTTGCAGAGTAAACTGGGGAATAAAATATGATTTTTTTTCCGGTAGATTTTGTGCAGATCTGGAATTCCCACAGTGTCTATCCTTCAGAATTTCTGGAAGACATACAGTGAGTAAGGTGATTAATTGCACAGATGCAGGTGAAAGTGAGCAGGAACAAATTTGCTCATTTTTGATAAACGTGGGGAATTGCCAAGTCCAGGATGATGCCCAGAGGTGCATTCCAGGTCTGCAATCCCTGGGTTGGACACACCACCAGTGCAGCCACATGGACTGGATTTCCTCAGATCTCCCCTGACAAACACTGAGCCCACTTTGCAGCTAAAACCCAGAAAATTGAGGACTGAGTTAATAGGAAAGTTCCAAGTTGATGTTTGAATCAAAATGGGTTTGTTTTGGTGGTTTAACTTTGCAGTGTGGATTAAACCTCTCTTGTATTGCATCTACAGGGTATCAATACACTGGCAAAAGGCTGAGGGAAGAATTAAGAAGTAAAACTTTAACATCAGAAGTAATGTAAGCTGTGAGATGCTTATGAATATAAGTGGGAATTAGAAGAAAACTAATAAAGCCAGGACACCAAACTTCTATAATTAGTGTTGTGAACTACTAAAAATAATGTAGATGATGGAATAATGTTTATGCTGAGCTTTTTGAGGGAAAGATTTTCCTGCTCACTGAAGGTCAGAGGGCTTGACCTCTTAAATGCCAGCTCTGACACTGGTGTGCCATTTCAAACTTTCATTAAGTAGTGAAAATTTATGTTGAGAAAACTTCCATGACTTAGAACCTTTAACAGGACTGCAAGTTAAAAGTTAAGAGGGAAAAGTACTGGCAAATACACTTCTTAAACTCAGACCTGGAGTCTGTGTTGCCTTCAATAAATATGTTTCTAGGGGAAATTAATTATTCTCTCTGCACATGTTACAGTCATGGGGGGGAGGTTCTAGAAAAGGATGGGATGAAATACAGAATCTGTTTGAAAACTGTGATGCTGGGGAAATATTTGGTTCTTGTGTGCCATCCATCTCAGATACAAACCTGCCTCCCACAGAAACCTCAGGGTGAGAGACCAAAGGCCTTCAGGTTTTTACAGAAAATGCCTCAAATAACAAGGCACAGCTTAATCCTCCCCTACACTCTCTTCTTAATCTCCTTCTTAATTTAAAACACTCTACAGAAATAGTTGCATAATGACTTTCATGAAATAACTTTGGCCATAAAAATAGCTGTTTGTAATTTCTTTTGGGATATTTGGGTTTCTGCTTCTTCTTGGATCATTCTAATTACTTAAGGTATTTTTTGGGGAGCTTTTTTTCCCCCCTTTGGGTGAGATGATAAAGAGTTTGATACTCAACTGTGCAGATAAAATACAATTGATTGCACAGTACTTTGTTGTTCAGCTGGATGCATATCAGTCTTGTGGCTGCAGGACAAGTCAGCTCTGAGTCTCCCAGGGAATTACTGAATGAGATTAGTATTTTTTTCTATTAAAAAAAAAAAAATTACAGTTCTGAAGAAATCCGTGGAGCTTTGATACCCCACGGGCTGGGAGAGTTCAAATGTCACCCTGTTCTATCCATGTGACACGAGGGTGTTGTGAAACACACCCAGCTGGTGGGGAACTGGTGGGGAACTGGGACCAGGCAGGTTTAACTGTGCCCTCCCTGTGGGAAGGGGCTCTCACAGCCTTATCTCCTACAGCAAACCCAGTGCCATCAAACAGAAAGTATCAAATCCCATCCTGGTTCCCTGTTATCAGTTGCTGACACGCTGATATGGATTAGAACACGTGTAACCCAAACTGGTCAGGGGTTCTCCTGTCTTGGTGCCTGTTCACAGCAAGGCAGTTGCAGCAGTAAATTCCTTTTGCTGTGTTTCTTCCAGCTCAAAATGTACCTTTTCCCTTTATTAAGCCTTGGTTTGCCATCCTGGCTTGGCCTTTTGTGCTTCTCTCTTGAACGTTGCACCCACATGCAGGAGGAAACTTCAGGAACTCTCTCAGTGTTTCCACTAAAGCATTTGGCCCATTTTTTATTTTTTAAATACCTTCCCTCTCATTAAAGCTGAGTCTATTTGATTCATATGCAGTTTTGACTGGAGTCTGGACTTTCCTTTTTAAAGCTCAGTTCTTAGTTTAAATGCATAGGAATCTTTTTATCTGTTGGTAGCCATAGAGCATCTTATATTCTGGAGAATTTAACAGTTTCCCTGGGATGTGCACTAAAGTATCTGCCAGCCTCTGGAAGTCTTCCCCAGTGCACAATGCTGGTCTTTCACAGATTTTCTGTTCTCTCTTTTTACTGCTCCCTTTTACAGTCTTGTTTCTGCATATCAGCTCGATGCTACAGAAGCTTTCATGTTGCCAGACTTCATGAAAATTCCTGCCCTGCCAAAATCACAGAATTGTTGGGGTTGGAAGGGGCCTCTGGAGATCCTCTAGTCCAACCCCAATATAAAATACTTCATTCCAGACATAAAGTATGAATGCCTTTCCTTCACTGCTCTCCTTAAAGTACTGCATTGAATCTACAGCAAAAAGTGCTTTTTGGTTAATGAATTATTAAGCTTTCTAATTTTTTATGAGCATCTTTTGGGATCTTGCTGGTGGAGTAAGCAAATAAAGTGTGTTCACCTGTGGTTTGCACTGACAGCTGTTTGGGGAGCAATAGAACAATGCATTTTGTGCTGAAAATAGGAAATAGGAACAGCAAAGACTGGCTGACACTACCAGGCTTCTTGGAAGTTTAAATAAAATTAGTAGGTGTGTTTGCCAGGGTGATTTCCCTTTCTCGACAGGAAGAAACCACCAAGCAGATCTGCAAAAGCCCTGCCTTTTTCTAACAAAATGTACCCACTTCTGAAATATTGCAGTAAATGCCAGTGCAGTTGCCACCTGCTTTTATTCTGTTTGCCATTGCCACTGGACCCAAAGCTGCCTCTCTGTATGAACATGACCCACCTGCCACCCCACCAGCCCTCCAGGCCACCTCTCCTGCTGCACCACTCGGTGACATCACCTGTCATTAGCTTGATGAAGAGGGGGCTGTGCCCCCCAATTAGTGCTGCAGCCAGAGGGATGTGCTGAGCAGGCACTGAGTGGGAATCAGACAAAAATGGGGCCCTTTGGAAGGGCTGCAGAGGGTGCTTTGGGGAGGTGGGTTCCATATCCCAGGCTGTCCCCATGCCTGCCTTGGCCCTTTGGGCAACCCTGACAGGCACCTGCTGTGGGGAGCAAATATGGACAGAGGAGCTTCTCCTTGTGCCATTACATTTCTAAGGCTGGCTGGGGGTTGGATTTCTGAGAAAGGATTAAATATGGAGTCTGATTTTAGCCCTGCAAGTTTTCTGTTGGCTTTTCCTCTTACTTAAAGGGAGCAGCCTCAGCAACTCAGTTTTTATATACTAAGTATTAAATTGATTTACCTGATTCTTTGCCAGTAACTGGAAATAGAGGTTCATTTTGCAATGCAGGTTGCACCAGGGTTGTGAGCTCCTCAGCCACAGAGAGGGGTCACAAATCAGTGCAAACCTGTGGCTTGGCAGCAAACCAGGAATATCTGTGACCTGGGAACCTGCCTGGCTGCTCATTCCTTCCTCCTCCCAGCCTTCATGCCTTACCTCCTCATGGCCTTGCCACATGGAAATGATGGAAGATGATTTCTCTGATACATGGGACTGCTTTTCTGAGGAGAAGGTTGAGTACAGTAGGAGTGTGCTGTACTCAGACCTGTTCTTACCTCTGGTGATTCCAGCAGCTGATCCCATAACACTGTTTGGGTCTGTGGGCTTGGAAAGTCTGTCTTTGTCCATGTCCCATCAGCACAACCATTTCAGGGTGGTACTTTGGGCACCCCTATTGAACCCATCTCAGGGACCTCCAAAACAGCTGCTTGTGCCCCTGAAGCACCTGCTTCTCCTTTTGCCAGCTCCCCAGGGCTGCATCTCTGAGGCTTTGTTGGTCTCAGACAACTGTGCTCCCAATGAAAACTATTGCAGGAGCCCTGCAAATGGTCTCTGTCTTACTGGGTGAGTTCCTGCTGGGGTAAATCCCACTCTGACTAAGGACATTCCACCTCTATCTTCTCCTTCTGATGCCAATTGAGGTGCAGTTCTCGAAGGCCTGACCGGCTTAACCTGAGGAGGGTGAGGGAGTGGAATCCTCTGGGTCCAAATGAATCCCACCAGGTTGCTTTGATATATAAAATGCCATATAAATAATTTCTGTGCTGATATACCCCTCTCCTCCACCACTAACCTTCCACTGATTCTCTCAGTTTCCTGCTCTTTTTCCTCAAGATAAGGGTCCCAATCTCTTCCTCCAGTTCAATCTGCTCAGTTTTGTCCCGTGATTGAATAAGAGACAGGGTAGCCAAAAGACTGGGCTAGTGCATCCAGAATCATTAATTCAGTCAGTCAAACAAATGGGAGGCAAGAGAAGAAGAAACAGTGACCAATTGGTCCCATGGCAGGGGATCTGCCCTGGAGCATGGCACACACTGAGTTCAGCCCCTAAGCTGCACGGGCACAAATGCCATAATGATTTCTTAGCATGGCCCTGGCTGTGGCAGCTCGTGCCAGCCTGCTGAGCAAGCTTGGCCAGGCTTCTGGAGCTTCACAGAGAAGATTTATTCCTGAAGCCTGACCTACATGAGTGTGTATCTAAATGTGTGAAAGCTGTGATTTGATGGCAAGCAATGAAAGGTCATAGAAAAAGCAGGCAATGCATTTAAATCAAAATGATGAAGCTGGGTAATTTCATTAGCAACAGTTGTATTTACTGGAAGTCACAGATGGTGCAGTTTAGCTTATGGCCAATTTGTTAAGACAAAATAAGTATAAAGAAAGAAATATTCCAAGTGAGAGGTGGTTAAAAATTAAATAGGCACCAGATGGCTCAAGATTGTCCTTCATAGAAATTTGGTGAAAGAAGACATAAACAATCCAAAAGCATTTCTGAATGGGACACTGAGAGGCTGGTTGGGCCCTTGTCAGAGCTGGGTTTAAAAGCACAGCAATTCAAATTCCCTCCTGTGTCAGCATTTGACACCACAGCAAAATGTCCTGTATGAACCTCCAAAGTATTTTCTGTCTGATATGGTGTTTAAACTGAGAAGAAAGATAAGTGGAATAATCCAGAAGTGTTTCAGCCTTCAGCTACTGTTAAAATCACCTCAGCTTTTGCTTAAAGTGAGGAGCAATGTTACTGTGCAGTGTGAATATCACAGACAGAGAACCCCAGACTATTCTGAGCTGGAAGGGACCCACGAGGATCATCGAGTCCAACTCTTAAGTCAATGGCCCACACAGGGGATTGAACCCATGACCTTGGCATTATTACAACCAAGTTTTAACCAACTGTTCAGCTGGGTGAATTCCTGCCAACACACAGGTCTTTATGCTCAGGGAAATGGCAATATTGGGGTCTTGCTGCTTTTGAGAAATGGCAGCAGTTGGTACAGAACCCTGATGAAAGGTTACAGGTTATACACTTACTCTATTCCAAGGCATACAAGTTCCTTTTTCTGGCTGCATCCCCATTATTTTCCTGGTTCTGAAAAAACTCCCTTTGCACATTTATACACCTCATCTATACATTAGCACCTATGAGGTTATTTTGGGGGTCAAACTCTTACTATTTTTAACATAATGTGTAGAGCTCCTAAAGCTGATCAGCCCTGAAACCTTTGAACTCCCTTATAACACAAATAACACATTCCTAGGTGGATAACATGACTTTATTATATCTGTTTTCTGCTCACATGTAGCTGTGAGGGCATTGATGATGTTTTGTCCATATGAAAGGACATCCCTGTGCAATACTAATAAATTTAACAGTGGGTAAAAGAAACAAAAAGACATTATAAATGATTCCAAAGAACAGGACTCAGCCTGTGCTCTCTGGTTTTATGTGGAGCACTGGATATAGGTGATACCAGAGACACAGCAGAAATCTCTTTAAAGCAACTGCATGTATGGAACTGGTTTTCCCAGGGGTGGGAATGGGGAGGAAAAACAGGGAAAGCAAAGGAAAACAGCCTTGAATGAGAAAGGCAGCTGGAGACTGTGTTGACTAATTAATGAGCAACATACACTTAAGAGCTTTCACTCCTCCTGCACTGGCTTTGCACATTTTCCTCTGCATGTTCCAGTCTGTGGGTATGAAAGCTCTGCAGGTCTGACTGCAGGGAAAAGCTACACTTGGAAAAGGGGCTCTTCTCACTGAGGGGGAATAAAAACATTTACCAGTGCCCTGGGAAAGCCTGGAACAGCCCAGGTGGGGAACAGGATTTGAAGAATTTTACAATTAAATGAAATAAAAAAATTAGAATGGTCCAGGAATAACTGCCCCATCTGCCAAGGTACCAGGGGTGCCCAGGCACCAACACAGCCTTGCCAGGGGAGCACATCCTTCCAGCAGGAAGGTTCCTTTTGTCCCAGCTGCCAGAGAAGCACCTACAAACAGGGAGGTGATTCACAGTCCCGGTGTTGAGAAAGACCATCCAAGTAAGGGGGATTATGATTTCTCAAAATTACTCTTTAAGGACAAAAGTGCTAAAAAGGACATTGCTGACCTTGGCTAGAAATAGCACAGAGTCTTTATTGTCTGTATCTGCAGGGCTTTCTGTGGGAGGAGAAAGGGGCAGGGAGCAAAGGCAGGCTGGGAACACATCAGGCAATAACTAAGAGGCTGAATGCAAAGTTTTCAATGACAAGATGAGCATAGTTGAACAAATGCTGTTGCTCTGAAACCTCTGTCAGCTCCGTGTTAAACGTGGCAGAAACTCTACAGCAGGGAAAGTATAAAGCTTACAAATTACATAGCAAGGAATTTGTAAATGGAATGAAGCTTCAGCTCTACAGCTGATTTTCTACCAGAGCAGTTTCACGATTAAGCAAAGCAGATGCTTGAAAGTTTTAAAAAACATATATATTGTTGGAGGTAAATTTAAAGTCCTTGAAAGCACCTGTGAATGATCCTTTATGAATATCAGCAGAGAACAACTGAGGCTTGGCCTTACCCTGCTGGGAACTGTAGTTATCCAGTATGTGTGTAAGTGGTGGAGCTGTTACTGTCCTGGATTTCTTCTGTGTCCCTCTCTGGTTTTGAAATCTTGGATGGACTAAGCTCTGTCTGGGGTGTTAACTCTTGGTTTCCAAATTAGCACAGGGCTGCTCTCAATTCTCTTATTTTTAATTACATATTTGAGGATTCCACACACTTGTTTTATTGCACTGCCTTGAAGAAGTCTCTTAGAGCAATATGGATTTTTCTGGCATACGTAGGCCTTTGTATGCTTTTATTATGGAGTTTTGTTTCCAAGTGTCTGTTGTTTCCCCCAGTACGGTGATATAGAGTCACAGAATCATGGAATGGATTGGGTTGGAAAAGACCTCTGAGATCATCACGTCCAACCCTTGGGCCAACTCCAGTCCCTTTACCAGATCATGGCACTCAGTGCCACGGCCAATCTCAGTTGAAAAACCTCCAGGGATGGGGAATCCACCCCCTCTCTGGGCAGCCCATTCCAATGCCTGAGCACTCTCTCTGCAAAGAATTTCTTTCAGATCTCCACCTTAAATTTCCCCTGGCAGAGCTTGAGCCCATCGTGCCCCCTTGTCCTATTGCTGAGTGCCTGGGAGAAGAGACCAACCCCCACCTGGCCAGAACTTCCCTTCAGGCACTTCCAGACAGTGCTGAGGTCACCTCTGAGCCTCCTCTTCTCCAGGCTGAACACCCCCAGCTCCCTCAGCCTCTCCCCACAGCACTTGTGCTCCAGTCCCTTCCCCAGCCTCGTTGCTCTTCTCTGGCCCCGCTCCAGCCCCTCAAGCTCTTGCCTCAACTGAGGGGCCCAGAACTGAACACAACACTCAAGGTGTGGCCTCCCCAAGGCAGAGTCCAGGGGAAGGGTCACTGCCCTGGGCCTGCTGGCCACACTAGTTTGAATCCAGGCCAGGATCCCATTGGCCTTCTTGGCCACCTGGGCACACTGGTGGCTCCTGTTGAGCTTCCTGTCCCTCAGTCCCCCCAGGTCCCTCTGCCTGGCTGCTCTCCAGCCACTCTGTGCCCAGCCTGGAGCGCTGCAGGGGGTTGGGGTGGCCAAAGGGCAGGACCTGCACTTGACCTTGTTGAACTTCATCTCATTGGAATCAGCCCATCTCTCAGGTCTCTCCAGATCCCTCTGCAGAGCCCTCCTGCCTTCCAGCAGGTTGACATTCCCTCCCAACTTGGTGTCATCAGCAAATTTGCTGCTGATGGACTCAATCCCCTCATCTAAATCATCACTAAAGATGTTAAACAGGACTGGACCCAACACTGACCCCTGGGGACATCACTGGTGACCGGCCGCCAGCTGGATGAATTTTTCTTATGAAGACCAAAGTAAAGATAAACTGAGAACTTTGAGCACTGCATTGACAAACCTCTTCACATTTAGTGAACTTACTGCTAATGGTGGTGTTTGCCTTGTGCAGTCAAACCCTGAGAAAAGAAAAATGCATCATTGCTGCAGTGGGTTCAGACTGTCTTGTGGGCAGCACCATAACAAGTGCCAGGAGAATAAAACTCTATTTAAATCTGTTAAGCTGAAACTACCTGAAAAGAATTATTGGTTCAATTCCTCCTTCCCAGAGGTGCTTACAAGCAGCTCCTGTGGCAGGAGCTCTCCCCTGGGGCATGGGAAGGTTCTGGAGCACGACTGAGGAGCTCCATTTAGGTGAGTTATGTGAGAGGTTTCTGATTGCTTTGCTGGCATGTGGGAGGTGTGCAGGTAGCTGGGAACAGCAGGGGTTTCACACACATCTCATTTAGCTGGTGCTGTGTGGAGTCCTGTGCAAGGAAAGCCTTTCCTGGCTCATATTTAGTCCTGCAATAATGTCCCTTCTGCTCAAATCCTCACTTTGAAGACTTGCTCATTTTTGGGTTACTGACTCTGCCAGTACCAAACAGAGACAAGATACTAAAGATTTTCTTCTCAGGGCACAAATTTACCATGAGTTTTTTTCTCTTTTTCTTAACAGATTAGTTCTGATTCTACACTTTGTGATCTGCTCTTCAAGTATCAACTTTGGTGGATGTTTCTATAGGGTTTGTGTCTCTGGAGTCTGCTCAGCTTTACTGACCTGAAACTTATGGCTTTGTTCTGTCCCTGAGGCTCTGCTGGTGTGCACAGCAATGGGGTGATCTGTAAAACTGAACAGTCATCCTAAATGTCTCTTGTGTTGCCTAATTTGCATGAACTTTGTGTTCAGCCTGTGTTGGTGTGTGTAAGACAGGACCTGAAAAAGTCAGCATGGAAAGCTGCCAGTTCAACCTTTGCTCTCTGTCCTAGTTCAGTGGCCAGGACCAGTTTATGACCTTGTGGGTGTGACCAAAGCTGTGCATTCTACACCCACCGTTCATTTCCCAGGAGCTGTTCCCAATGTCCCACTTGCAGCAGCTGCCCAGGGCACACCTGAGCCCTCAGGCTGGGAGCTGGCTGGGAAAGAAGCCTGGCAGAGGAGCTGGGAGAACTCCCCTCTGGGGAGTCCTTGGCACCTCCACACCCACCTGAGGGCTCAGCTCTGCTCATGGGCCAGCAACGATTCCAAAATCCCCCCTGACTCCCAGAGTCAGATCCCCCAGTGTGGAACTCCCTGCCCTGGGGGAGGCACTGGGGGCTCCCACCTGCACCTGAGGGGAGAGAATCTTGGGCTTTGGGGACTTGAGGAACCACTCGTGGGATCCAGAGGAGGAGCAGACCCTCAACAGGAGGAGCCCACCACTCTGCCCAGACTGTGCCATCATCTGCACCAACAGGTTTGTCCCTTCCTTTTCCTTTGGACTGAGGGGAACCACGTGGGGCTCAGCACAGGGGCCACCAAACCCCACTGTGTTTGTGCCCCAGGGGGCTGGGTTACACTGCTGGGTTTGGTGGGTTAAACCCAATTTCTCTTTGTGGCATTGCATTTCTTGTAATATTGTTATTAAATTGTGACTCTTATTTCTAATCCCTTTTGTGTTGGGTTTGTTTCTCCTGTTGGTTTGCCTTTAAACCAGCACACTCTCCTAGGGCTGACTCAAGGCTCAGTTATAGCCCCCCATTTGTGGAAATAACATTTTAGTAACCAATTCAGAATTGGCAACAATGTATATGCTTGGGATGGAAAAGTCTCATAAAAGAAGTTCACAATATTTTTCATAAATAAAAGTATATTAATAACATAAGAAATTTTCCACAGCCCAGAGAATACAGTGCTTGAGAAACCACAGCAGCTCTTGGGTGAAATTAGATTGATCCAGGAGAATAAAATTTGTAGCAGTTGAAACCAGGTGGGAAGTTCTAGGTAAGCAGAATAGGAAGATTGGAGGTTGTGCCATGATCTGGTAAAGGGACTGGAGTTGGACCAAGGGTTGGACTCGATGATCTTGGAGGTCTTTTCCAACCCAATCGATTCTATGATTCTGTGATTCTATGATCTTTGCTCCTGAGAATCCTGCCTGGATCTCAGCGAGGTTCATGGGTTAAAGGAGAAGAGTTCTTGAAAAAGCACCTGGATCCAAGTTCTGGAGGGACCTTGTTTGCTCCAGGGTCACCTGGGAGTTTGGGAAACCACACAGTGAGCTCCCAGGTTTGCTTTACCCCTCCTGCACAACACAAGGGGATGGTTCTTCTTCTTCTCAGGAGGTGGATGCATTTCAACAGTGCACCATCATTTGGTTTGACTGTTTTTGTTGTTTTCTGCAGTGAATCCTTGTGCAAGATGAGCAGATCAGGTCCATAATGACAAACCCTGCAGAAGGAGTTGTGTGGAGTGAGAGTGGTGGATACAACACCAACCAAGAGCTGTCAGGCAGCCACAGAACTGACATGTGGTGGTACTGGGTGCTTTAAGAGCAATTTACATCTTCTAAGGACCATACTATATAAACACTAATTAATCTCTAATTAACTTATCTATATGTATTAGCCAATTAATCTCTAATTAGTTTATTTGCAGACTCTTTCACATTGGGAACTAATTTAGGTGAGGCGTAAACCTCGTGGGACCAGTTGTGCTGTCTGGGAGAGGTGGAAGTCAGGAGGATGTGCAAATCCATGGTGGTGCAGGCACAGGGCTGCAGCAGGGAGGAACTGCTCCCAGGAATGGATAAATAAGGCTCTTTGTGAGTTCAGAGAGAGATGCTGTGCCGTGCTGAGGAGCAACATCAAAATGCTCAGAATTAATTAGCCGACATTGATGGGGTTTGATTATAGAGTTTGGTTATTTTTAAGATTTGTTTCTTCCCAGAGTGACATATTACTGAGTGTCCAAAAGTGACTACCAAGCCTGAGCTGGCAAACTTCTGCTAATGCCCCTGTTGTGGGCAGAGCTCAGGGTGAGGGGAGGAGAGCAAGGAAGGAAACTTTGCTCCACCTCCACTCAGGCCACTCATCACGGCTGAAAATACCCTTCAGAGAGATCCTCCCATGCATATTTGGACTAATGACCCCAGATCTGAAGCTCCATCACCTTTTAGAATGGAGGCAAAACGTGTCTGGTCTTCAGGGGCGGCAAAGGCACCACTCTGTGTTTTACAGAGTTCTCTTATCCCACCTCCAGGAAATTAATGTGAGGGAAGGAGCTCATTTCTCCAGCATTCCAGGGGCTGTCACTGCTCTGAGTGCCTCCATGGTGTCCATTCCCAGCCTCCTCCTTTGCCATCAGGGGATAACTGGCACCATTCAGAGGCAAACCCTCCCCAGTGGTGGCACTGCCAGGGCAGCCCAGCTCTGCCCCGTGGCAGTGGGACATGTGGGCACTTTGGGGCAGGAAGGGCTGGGTGTGGAGGCAGGAGCAGAGAGTTCAGCTCCAGCTCCTGAGGATTCCCAGAAACATTGCCTTGCCCATGCAGATCACTAAACACAAAACATAAACAGAAAGACTCTGAGCTTGGGCAGGACTGTTACATTCCCAAATTGCTGTGTCATTTTATTTGCTGTGCCATTAGGAAGGAAAAACCTGTTAGTTCTTAGCGAGTTCTAAAGCTCCTCACATCCCATTTCCAGGAGCAGCTGGAGCAGCTGGACCAGCCCTTCCTGAGGCTGCAGGAACAGAGAGCCAAGTGCTGACACTGGCCATGGAGCTGCTCTTTTATTCAGGTGTCCTTGCAGCACAGAAATACCTGACATCGTGTTTACAGCCCGTGTGCAAGAGAACCAGGAGAAATCCTACACATTTTTGAAGGCAGTGTTCAGATTCAGTTGTCATAATTCACAGTGTTGCTCCAGGGCTTCCATATTGCTTTGGGCATAAAGCTGTATTATAAATTACAGCACACAAAGCTGAGTTTGACCTACCAGTTGATGCATAATAAACTGACTTAATTCTGAATATTAACTACATATTGTGGCCTAGAGGTTTTTTCCTCTCTAAGTGTAGTCCTGAATTATACAAGAATCCTTTTCTCGTGAGTGAAACCTAAATATAAACACATTCCCAGTCTTAATACCACACAGAAAGGTGCCAATGGGAGAATATTTTCATCCTAAATACGTTTCTTGGGGTAGCAGAAAATAATTCCTGAGTATTGCCAAGTATAGGAAGTAATTACAGAGACTTTTCCAAAAACAATCATCAGGAGAAGATGAATATCTGAGGGATTTTGGTGGCTGTGCACAGAGAAATCCTCTGGCTGCAGTGGCAGATTGTTCCTTGGCCTACCAATGTGGATTTTAAAGCATCCTGGCTCAGGTCTAGAACTTTGCCTTAGGCTGAAGTGTATGAGAAACAATTTAAGCCCTGCTGAAGATGTCTCAAATAAAAAAGGTGTGGTCGAACCACCTTAGGGTTTAAATGCCACTCACAGAATTTTTGCAGTGGATCAGCAACACATGATGCCATAATCTGCAACACCCTTGGCCACCAGAACAACCAGAGATGTGTCTGAAGAGACTGAACCAAAATGGGCTCATTTGCTGTGAAAATGTTGCTGCAGGAAGCTACAGGTTAGTGCTTTAAACTGCTTTGTAAGTATTGAACGGAACACAAAGGATGGTGAAAAATCCTGGGCTCATGTTTTTTGTTACACTACAGGTGGTTGTGTGTAGATTATACATGACATTTCCTGTAAAATCCTTAGGCATTTGTAGGATTTTTCCCAAAGGAATACAACAAAAACATGAGGTTCAGGGATTTTGCACCCTTTGTTAATTGTATCTCGTACATAGGCCAGTTTTTGATTTTTTTTTTCCTTTCAACTATCCATCAATCTAATCAGACTTCTAAGAATTGAGGACACTGAGTGTCATTCAGATTTGGGGGTTTATTCATTGGTTTCCTACCACTGGGTGGTGTTTGGAACCAGCCTGGCACTGCAGTGGGCACCAGAGTTTATGCCACTCTACAGGACAGTCCCCAGGGGAGCTGTGCCCTCTGGCCATGCCCAAACCTGCCAGGTGGGGATGGACCTTCCCTGTTGCCAACCACTCTAAAACCCCCCACACTGTGGCAATATGGAATTCTCCAAAATTCTGGGTGGGAGATTAAAGAATTGGAGAGGATGTTTTTCCCTATGGAAGCTCAGAATGAGAGATGAGGAGATGACTTTTCCCTCTGCTCCTGTACTGCCTGGGGGGAAAGGAAATGGAGAGGAAGAGAATGGGAGGTTGGTCTGCTTGGGATCTTCCCCTCCCCTCTCCTTGCTGAGGAAAGAAGGCTGAAAATCCCAGATCCACAAGCTCTGCTCTCAGCAAGGTCCATACATGTGGTGTCTGGGTAGGCAATAACCAACTTTACCAGTTTAACCAGAGCCAGCCTGGCCATCATTTCTCTGCAGGTACCGCAGGGGTTACTCACAACACCCAGTTGTTGTTTCTCCTTGCCTGAAACAGCTCAGGTGGAACTCAGGGGATGCAAATTCCCACTGAGTGCCAAAAAGCTTTGGGAAATTTGTGATTCGAGAGTACATTAAATACCAAGTCATCAGAAAAGTGTTTTTAAGGAAAATCAAAAAAGAGCTGATTTGAAAATATTCTGAAAATACTCTTGAATCAGCTTTTAACTACTTGGATTTCACACACACACACAGAGTATTTCTGTCTGCACAATTTCTTACAATATTTTATTCTGGAATTAAACCCAGTTGTGATAATACCTCGTTTTCTCAGCAGAGCCCTGGTGAGAAGCACATGACAAACAGCAGTACCCCAATCATTCCCAGGGCCACACTTCATCCATCATAAATATTTAAAATTCAGTCATTAATCAAGGCAGCTGCTCACTTCCTTCAAGTGATCAGTCACTAATAGCTTAAGAACTCTGATTAAAAAAATATAAAAAAACCCCAAACAACAAACCAATACCAACTCAACAAGTGGTTTTTATAGAATTTCCCCTGCCCAGCCCTTCTTTGTGTTTTGCAGAAGGGAAAATCTCAGGATAGCTCCATCTTCTATAACAATCCTCCAATGGAGCAGCCAAGTTAACTTGACATCTGGAATGTCTTTCTAGGGATTTCTTCCTACCTCTTGGAGGCAGGATCTGGGTTTTCAAGTAGATACTTGACTGTAAGAAATTATGCTGTGAATGATTCTATGTTTTTTCTTGTCAAGGAACACCAGGAGAATATTTTATTGTGTACATGTAACAATGAGAGCAGAAAAGCTGAAAACCAGAGGCAGCCAAAGCTGAAACAAAAACAAACACCAAACTTTATCTTTTATTTCTAGACTGAAGACTGAAAATCTGTTTAAAAGAACCCCCAAACTCTGCCTTATGTAATTCAAACTCAGTGCAGTCACTTAGCAGGGATGAGAAGTTCTTGGCTTTGCTGTAAGTTCTGGTTTGCAGTCACTGTTACTTTAAACCTGAAGCTTTTGCCTGGCAAATTTGGAGTGCAGCTCCTCAGTGGCAGCAGGAATGAGCTCTTGTCTTGGCTCTTCCTTGCCTGGCAGGGGAGAGTGTCGGTTTGTTCTTTTATTTATTACGTGTTGGCAATTGCATTTATAAGAAAATAACAGCTGATATTTATGTGCTATCTGAATTTATGTAGCTTGTTACAGTCAGATTTCATCTGTTTGTGCATTTGTTTGAAGCTCTATGTGTGAGGCGTCTGATGGTGTGACTCTCTCTACTCTGAGTGCATTCCAAGAGGCTTGGAATCATCTCATATCCTGGATGGTTGTCTTAGTTTGAAGGAAAAACCTAAAATGTTTACCAAAAAGCAGAGGAGAGGATTCCTCCACAGTAATCACATCAGTCCTTAACAAATTTAAGAAAAAGGAACTTTAATTAGAAAATGGATATAAGAAGGATAACTAATCTTAACTACTATATAGATAAAACTGTAAACAGAGCAGAACAAACTACTCCCCCAGCACCAAAGGTAAAACCAAAAGAGAACAACCCCCAAACGGTGGGTTCCTCCTGGAGCAGTTACATTTATGGGCAGTGTCAGTGTCACACCTGGGCTGGCTGTGAGGGGAATTCTCAGTCTGTTCCCAGTAAGGCAGAGACAAGGGATGGACACTCATCTGGACTCTCTCTCTCCTTGTCCTTTGTTCCAAAAGAAGAAGGAAAAGCTGGGAGTGGAAGAATGGTGATAATTCCCAGGAATCTCCTTGCAGTCTAAGTTGGTCCCCAGGAAAGAAAAAAAGGTCTGCAGTGTGTCCTAAAGCAGCTGTGACTCTCCTCTCTTCTCTCTTTCTCTCTCTCTCTCTTTCTGAAGCTCAGGGTGCCCAGAGATGGAGGGGGAAAAGCAAAGAGCAGAGCCAGAAAAGGAGCTCTCACCAACAAGCTGTGGCTCCTTTTGTGCAGCTGCCCAAAAGAAACCCCCCAAAAAAGTCAAACCAGCACACAGGGAACAAAGAAAGAAACAACCTCTCCCCACTCCCAAGTGCTGGGGTTCTGTTTCTCACCTCCACCCCACCATTCAGCTGGAATCTGAAAGTCATCAGCCATCCTTTGGCCTCAGTCCTGGCACTCCAGGCCTGAACCTTTGTGTTGGTATGGTGAGAAAAATTCTCTGAGGGGGCTCCTCCCAACACCACCTTCTGTGTTTGAACCTTTAGCAATGGTGGAGGTAGAGACTGTCCTAGTGTGGGGGATGCCTTATCTTTTGGCCAGGACTCCTTATTTTTGCATTCAGCCCCAGAGTTCTGTAGTTTCCAGCCAGGTGATGGAGCTGGGGAGGTATAAAGTGAGCTTATGGCTGAAGTGACCCCTTGTCTTCTGCCTCTTCTCTTGCCAGGGAGGGACTCAGGGAGTTCCTGCCACTGTACAAACAGAGATAACTCGATGTTTGCAGAGCAGGGAGGCTCTTTCCTCCCTGCACTTGTCTTTGCCCCGTGCCATGGGCATTGGGCACCCCCAGTTCCCTCACCACAGGTCCATGGCTGCCCTTACCTGTTCTCCAGGTGCTCTCCACACACACAGAGTGTCACAGCAGTCACTGGGCTGTGAAGTCCCGTGCAGGACAAGTGCAATGTGGGCACTCTTTGGGGAGATGGTGCTGTTTGGTGCCCCCAGTGAGTGCTGCAATTGATGCTGTTTAAAGATCATGCCCTAACAAACTGATAGTAGTGACTGCCATTCCCACCCCCCTTTTTTTGGCTATTTTCCTTGGAAGTATTTTGGCATAGGTGACTAGAACACTTTTTTGGAAACTTTGGACCTGACAGGACATAGCACAGAAAATACAACCCAGTCCAGCTAAATAAAGTTATACATTTGATAGGAAAGAAGTTTCCTCCTGGCACCCCACACAGAGTAATGAAGTGCCAGGACACCTTCATTTGTAAACTGCCCATCTTTAGAGACTGTTGCATCCTGCAGAAAGCAATCCCTGACACCAGGTGGGAGTTTCTTGTTCTGCATGGAGACCCTCAGGGTGACTGGTTGTGTTTTCTCTTGCAGTAGTCTCAAGTTTTTGTTTTGGGCTCCCCTGGCATGCTGTGCTGTTTGGATTGTGTTTGAGTGAGTCTGTGTGCACTGACAGAGTCTGGGACAGCCCTGGGTGGCACAGAGGGACAGCCTTGTTGGCCTCACTTGGCCTGCTTGCCTGTGTTTGTCCATTTGAGGAGTAAATGCTCTGGGAGGCAGCTGGGCTGAGGAGCAAGGGGAGCCACTTTGGTTTGGGTTTCTGATGCTGTGCCCTCCTTCAGCTTTGTGCACTTTCCCCTCCTGCTTGATGTTCTCCCTCTCTTTTCCTCCTAATCTATGAGGGAATCCTTGGTAATTCATTGATGCCTGTTTGGCTTTGGGTCTGTGTCCCATGGTTGGATGTTGCTCCCAGAGTGAACTACAAGCTCTGTATCTCTGGTTTGCCACCTGGTTTGGCCAAATGCAATAGCAGATTCTCCAGCTGTTCCAGGCTGGTCTGGATATTAAATAGGGAGCAAGAGCCACCCTCTGCAATTTTGGGGTACCCCTTGAACAGCCCCCTGAAGCTTTCATTGCTTTGTGGCACCCTTGGCAAGTGTGTTGTGGGGTTTTCTCCCTCTTTGCCTTCAGATGCCCTGTCTGTCCCTTTGCTGCTGCTCCTTTACGCCAAGGCCTCCCTCGTGTCCAAATCTCTCACACAGACAAGAACTGTCCCAGATTCCACCCTAATTCCCAAAGGCTGAGTCCTCCAGCAGTGCCACAACACCAGCAGAGAGCACCACCCCTCCTGCCTCCTCAGGGGTCCCTCTTCTCTCTTGGCCAGATTTTCCTTTGAGGCAGATGAGTTCCTTGACTCAGGAGGTGAATTGGCTGTGCTGGCACAAGGAAAGGAAGAAGAAGATTAAGGGGAGAGTGGAGGGAATGTGAGCAAACACTGTCACTTGGGAGAGCTGTCACCAAGCCCTGCCTGTTGTGAACCAGGGCCTGCATGCCAGTTGTAGCAGCTTGAGCCCTGCTCAAGGATCATCTCCTAATTCCCAGATTTGGAGTCAACAAGCAGCAAATGTTTCTTCATTTTCCTTGTGTCCTCTAGGAAAAACCATTCCAGACCTGGGAAACATGTTTGGCAAATGCCTGTGAAATCCTCACAGTGCTTCTCAAGGAGAAATCCTGCATTTTCCAAGACTTTGCAAAGTTGTAAACTTGCAGTTTGAGATACAGATACAGATATAGAGATGGATAGATAGATAGATAGATAGATAGATAGATAGATAGATAGATAGATAGATAGATAGAATGTGAAATACAGAATTAGAAGTTAATCCTAGCAAAATTACACACTTCCCTAAAAAGCAGGGATAGGTATTAGCTCTTTATTCTTTCCTGAGGTTCTGTGTTTTGGGTAAATTCTCATTTGTAAATCTATCAAGAACTAGACCTTCATTTATTGAATTAAGCTGATCTCTGTTTTCTGTTCCAAAGCATCCAGAGGCAGTGGCTGTGAGACATTCTATGCACAGGTGGCCTTGGAGGTATCCCTGTTTTATCTGAGTCCTGTACCTGAAGGAATAACAGAAGCCACAGAGAGGGATCACACAGCACCAACCCTCTCAGCACAAAGGTAGGACTCTGTCCTTCAAAGCCCTGGTGGGTTCTCTGCCTACCAAATGGCACAGGTCTGTCCTAAGAATGTGATGGTTGGCTCTTTATGTAAAGACTTCTCTGTCTGTATTGGTGCAACTGTGAAGTGAAATGTTGATTTTATCCAACTGGCATGTTGTGAGCCCCAGGAGAGCTGCTCTGATGCTTTGGGACTGGGGTGGAGCCTCCCAGCACTGGTGTAAAACAGCCTTAACTCCTCCATCCCCTGTGAACAGCAACTGCCCGGCTGGAGAAACCACTTCCACTGGTGTTCTCACGTGGAGCTGGGGATGGAGAAAGTGTGAAAAAATCATACATAGAACAAAGCAGAGCCTGGCACTGGCAGAAACTCAGCTGAAGTCTCAGCTGTTTCTGGCATTAAAACATAACTGGGGAGGTAGCTGAGGTCAGAGAAAGGTGGTGTGAGAGAGGGAATGGTTTTTCCAGTTCCTTCCAGATGAACAAACCCCCGCACAAGGATCTCTTGACTCCTGCCAACACCTGACCTAACAGGATTTGCACAGAGCCAGGCAGTGCCCTCCCCTTGGGCAGAAGGGGCTGCTGGAACACAACCTGGGGTAACTCCTACAGCAGGGCAGCAAAACCAGCTGCAGACCTTAAAAAAAACCCACAGGGTTCTGCCTCCTGAGTTGTAGCAAAATCCTGGAGCAGTCAAGCTGGTGATACATTTGCTGCCTCGTGTTGCCCATACAGTAAAATATTTATAACATATATAATGTATTAGATGAAAATCGTGTGGGAAGTGGCACTGCAGTTTGCACAACTGCTGACTCCAGTGCTTGTCCAGCGGGCTTGATTTGCACTCTGGGGGGCTGGTGCAGAAGACAAGCTAATTCCTTGTGCAGTGCAGGATTTCATTTTGGGCTCCTGGGCTGGATTTTCATGCTTTGTTTTCATCATCATGTAGGTCTGTGGGTTATGGGAGCCACTGGATGGGGGAGGAGGGCTCAGGTACATGTCCAAATGTCACCATGAACAATTTTAGGTAGCACCACATGCAGACTTTTCTGAAGAAACAGTAATGAATGGTACAAGAGCTTGAGAATGTGGATAGCCAAGATTTATATAAATAAAATTTAATGTTCCTTCATTTAAAATTACTTCAGGAGAGTTTCATAGGTAGCTGGTAGGCTCACAGATCACAGAATATGCTGAGTTGGAAGGGACCCACAAGGACCATCCAGTCCAACCCTCAGCCCTGCACAGACCCATCCCCAGGAGTCACTCCATGTGCCCCAGAGCATCATCCAAACCCTCCTGGAGCTCTGGCAGCCTCGGGGCTGTGCCCACTGCCCTGGGGAGCCTGGTCAGTGCCCATCACCCTCTGAGGGAAGAACCTTTTCCTGAGATCCAACCCAAACCTGCCCTGGCACAGCTCCAGCCATTCCCCGTGCCTTGTCCCTGCCCTGACACAGCTCCAGCCATTCCCTGGGTTCTGTCCCTGCCCTGGCACAGCTCCAGCCATTCCCTGTGCCCTGTCCCTGCCCTGGCACAGCTCCAGCCCTTCCCTGTGCCCTGTCCCTGCCCTGGCACAGCTCCAGCCCTTCCCTGTGCCCTGTCCCTGCCCTGGCACAGCTCCAGCCATTCTCTGGGTGCTGTCCCTGCCCTGGCACAGCTCCAGCCATTCCCTGGGTGCTGTCCCTGCCCTGGCACAGCTCCAGCCATTCCCTGGGTGCTGTCCCTGCCCTGGCACAGCTCCAGCCATTCCCTGGGTGCTGTCCCTGCCCTGGCACAGCTCCAGCCATTCCCTGGGTGCTGTCCCTGGTCCCACAGATCAGAGATCAGTGCCTGCCCCTCCTCTGCCCTTCCTGAGGAAGCTGTGGCTGCACTGAGGTCTCGCCTTAGTCTCCTCTTCTGCAGCTGAACACACCAAGTGCCCTCAGTGCCCTCACATGCTGCTGCTCCAGGCCCTGAACCATCTCTTTGCCCTCCTTTGGACTCTCTCCAATGGCTCAATCTCTCCCTTCCATTGTGTCCCCCCAAACTGCCTCCCCATTGCAGGTGGGGCTGCCCCAGTGCCGAGCAGAGCGGGACAATCCCCTCCCTCAGCCATTCTGGGCCTGGTGCCCCCCAGGGCAGGACAGGGATGTCCCTCCTGGCTCCAGGGCACTGCTGACTCGTGGCCAACTGGCCACTGACCAGCACCCCCAGGGCCCTTTCCTGGCACTGCTTTCCAGCCTCTCATTCCCAGTCTGTCTGTCCATCTGAGATTGCCCATCCCAGGGGCAGAATCTGACACCTTTCCTTATTGAACTCCCCATGGCTGGTGATTCCCAGCCCTCTGCTCTGTCCAGGTCTCCCTGCAGGGCCTTCCTGCCTCGAGGGACTCAGCAGCTGCTCCCAACACCAAACCCCATCGGGATGGCACATCTGGGGCAGTGGTGGTGCCCGGATGGTGAGAGCACCCACAGTGCCCAGCCCTGCCCAGCCTGGCTGGCAGCTGGGCATGAGGCAGAGCCTGCACTCCCAGAGCTCTGCCTGTTCCTCAGCAGGGCCCCCCCAGGCATTTTTATGCTGCCCCTCCCCTGGTTTGCATACAGAGCTGTCACAGGGCTTTGGGAAAGGCCATGGGCACTAACAAGGAAGGATGTGCCAATGGAAGTGGCCTGGATGGTTGGAACCATCAGGATCTGGAGTCAGAGGTTTGTGGTCACAAGTCCTCAGGCATGTCCTGGGTGGCACTGTGTGCTCTGGCAGGAATGTCTTTGCTGGCACTGAGGCACTTGGGTTCACATCCCTGGGTAAGCCTTGGGACAGTCTCAGAGCTCCACAAGTGCACAGGAAGGGGAATTTGCTTTCTAAGAACCAGCTATGAGCAGCTCTGAATGAGTTTACTCTGTGAGTGAACAGGGTTTGGAGGGAAAAAGGTGCTGAAAACAGCAAATATACAGTTGAATCCAATCTACTACTGGTAAAAGACAACTGTCATTCCTCAAGACACTGAATGTGGGTTCAAAATCTTTCACTCTAAAGACTGAAATCAAAACTTGCCAAACTTACTTGCAGTATGATCTGCTTATTCATTACAAGATTCTCTCTTGGAATGTTTGTGATGTGAATGTAAATGTTACCTTGAAAAGACACTTCATGATTTGGGAAACTGGTCTGTCTGCACAGAGGAAAAATTATCTCATGAATGATCTCCACAGCTATTTAAACATAAACTGGTATTTCAGTACAGATTAAGTAAGGAATTCAAGGCTATGAAATATATTGGATGCATTACATGTCTAATTAAAAAATAATAGTGACAAAATCTGAAAGGAAAATTGGATCATAACAATGGGATGTTCCTCATAGGAGGGAAAGAAATTACCTTTTCCTTTTTAGTTGCACAGCGTGGCTTCAGACCTGCAAGCCAGACTGCTGAAATACAAATTTAGATACACACACATTGACAGAGATGACAGAGTTTCACATCTGGAAAACTGGATAACAACAGTTTAGTTCAGGCAGAAGGATGAAAATGATGCTTTCTCTTCTGATGCATGGCATGAACTGCAGATGAGCAGATACACATTTCAGCTTGTAGGAGTCAAGTAGGAAGAAAAAAAAAGGAAAGGGAAATGCTAGCTTGGAGAAACTGCCTTTTGGTGAGTTATCACAGAATCATAGAATGGATTGGGTTGGAAAAGACCTCCGAGATCAGCAAGTCCAACCCTTGATCCAACCCCACTGTGAACACCAGCCCAGGGCACTCCGTGCCCTGGGCTGGTGATCACAGTGGGGTTGGATCAAGATGTGGTGGATTCTCACTCAGTGCCACATCCATAGAATGGATTGGGTTGGAAAAGACCTCCGAGATCATCAAGTCCAACCCTTGGGCCAACTCCAGTCCCTTTACCAGATCATGGCACTCAGTGCCACGGCCAAGCTCAGGTTAAAAACCTCCAGGGATGGGGAATCCACCCCCTCTCTGGGCAGCCCATTCCAATGCCTGAGCACTCTCTCTGCAAAGAAGTTTTTTCTGCTCTCCAACTTCAATTTCCCCTGGCAGAGCTTGACCCTGTGCCCCCCTTGTCCTAAAAGAAGTTCTAAAAAGAATGGCTGTGACATGTTTAGATTTTCTCCTGTGCTGTGGGGCAGTAAGTGATAAAGCACCACCTGACTGACTGTTAATGTTTGGGAGCATCAAGCAGTGGATTATCCAAGTTGTTGTACACTGTGCACATGTGCACCTGCTAGTTTGAAATGCTGATGCACCAGGGAGAATCTGGGCTGCCCAAGGAGGCAGCTCTGACCCATTTCTTTGATCTATGGCTTGGTCTGGCTTTGATTTCAGCCAGGAAGTTTCCTTCCCACTCGGAGTCTGAGCGACAGTAGCTCAAGACCTGAACACTCTCTGTGCCTTCCACTCAGTGTGAGAGTCTGTGCACCCCCCAAACCCAAAACACAGGGAATACACAAACTTCAAAGGGAAAGGAAGCAAGGAGATGGAAGAAGCAGCTCCCCTGCACTCCTCCCAGGGTAGAACAAAAAGCAATCTGCTAAAGATGAGCTCACAAAAAAAATGTCAGGCTGCGTATATTTAAAATAGAAAAATGTGACATTTTTTCCCAGATTAAAACATGTTAATGGGGAAAAATTGCAGCCATAATAAATATTGTATGAAAAGCTGCCAAGTAACAAAGCCTTGACAAACTCAGGAGAACAAGGAACTTCAGCTGATGCTGCCACTTCATTTTTGCATTCTGTTCTCTCTGCTCTTTCTGGGCATGCACAACCCCTCAATGTCAGTAGGAGTGTGGCATAAAGGACAGATTAATTTAGACATCACATTGATACACATCTCCTAGAGCAGTGTGTGGCCCCACGGTGCTCTCACCACGAGATCTCCCAGTCTTTGTGGTCTCCTGTGAGAACCTGTATCCTGTGGGATCCCTACACACAGCTGAATGATTTTCTTTTTTTTTTTTTATGACTGACAGACCAAAAAGACTGGGGAAAAAAACCTGGAATTTGCTGTCAGTAGTGATTAAGCCTTTAAGAAGTAGCTTAAAACTGTTTATCAATTTTGAAACAAGGTGTTAATATATAGGAAATGATACATTATTATTGGGAGTCACTAAAAGAGGTCAGACTTTGCAGAGAGATTTCAAAACCAAACCCTTTGAATTGTGTCAGTTAAACTTCAACTGTGTCTTGTAGAAGCAGCAAATCAGGACTAATGCTTTGGACTTTTGTCTCCTTCCTTCTCTGAGTTCTGACTCCATCCTTCTCTGAGTTCTGTCTCCATCCTTCTCTGAATTCTCACTCCTTCCTTCTCTGAGTTCTGACTCCATCCTTCTCTGAGTTCTGTCTCCATCCTTCTCTGAGTTCTGACTCCCATCCTTCTCTGAGTTCTGACTCCTTCCTTCTCTGAGTTCTGACTCCCATCCTTCCCTGAGTTCTGACTCCATCCTTCTCTGAGTTCTGACTCCCATCCTTCTCTGAGTTCTGTCTCCATCCTTCTCTGAGTTCTGACTCCCATCCTTCTCTGAGTTCTGTCTCCATCCTTCTCTGAGTTCTGACTCCATCCTTCTCTGAGTTCTGTCTCCTTCCTTCTCTGAGTTCTGCCTCCATCCTTCTCTGAGTTCTGCCTCCATCCTTCTCTGAGTTCTGTCTCCATCCTTCTCTTAGTTCTGACTCCTTCCTTCTCTGAGCTCTGACTCTCATCCCTCTCTGAGTTCTGACTCCTTCTTTCTCTGAGTTCTGCCTCCATCCCTCTCTGAGTTCTGTCTCCATCCCTCTCTGAGTTCTGACTCCTTCCTTCCCCAGGCACCTCAGCAGAGCCCCAGAGCTGAACTGCCATCCTGTCTGTGGACACATCTACAACATGCACAGCCAAATTGCTGTCTGGGTGTGACAAACCATTTGCATCTTCTTAATAGTGAGTAATTCCTGTAAGTGGGGATCCAGTTTTGATACAGAAACAGTGTGCAAGCCTCACAGGCCTGTACTTAGTGAGCTTTATTTTTTTCCTGTTGATGACTGATGTAAAGTGGTCAACAACAGACCATATCAGGGAGCATTTGCAAAAGAGTTGGAACTGTAAATACAAATAACTGTCTGTCCTGTCTCATAGTTCAGGTTGTTACCCAGCACAGAGGCACTAAAAAGCCATGTATTATAACTACAAAGATAAAATGGGGAGGGGGAGAGTGAAGAGAGACAAAAACTAGGGAGCACAGGCAAGGGAGCAAAGCCTTTTGATACTGCACTTTCAGTCACAAAACTCAGATTAATGAGGACAGAGCTCCTTCGATTGCTTTGGAGAACTGCACGTGAACTTCACTGAGAGAGAAAGGACACTGCCAATGTAACCTTCACTCTGCAGCTCTGAACAAGCTGCTTGCTGTAATGTAGAACATTTCAAACGTCTCTAAGTATTAGAGCAGCACCCAAGCAAAGGCAGAATGACTCGCTAAGGTGTGAGCACAATGTGAGTGACCTTCTTGATGTGACACTTGTTTGGCACACGCAACACCTCCAGCAGATGTGCAGTAGTTAAAGCTATTTGAGAGGACTTTTCTGGGGAAGTGTGCAGATCATCTCAACAACATCCAACAGGCTCTCTGCCCACACAGGTAGCAGTGCATTTTTATGATAAGAGAGTATCAGAAAAGGAGGTGCTTCTTTCTGTCAGAAGTGCAGATGAAGAGCCCTTCTCTCCTGGCTCCCTGTGTGCTCTGGGGGACTCGTTCCTCCTTTCTCCTACCTTTAGATTCCTGGGGTTCTGTGGGTTGTTTTGTTGTTTTCATTTAGCATCATGTTGATTTTACAATTGGTCTTTTGTCTCTGAAAAGTTTTGAGCATCCCACTGAGAGACAGGGCCAGTCTCCTGTCTGAGGACAAACCAGCCTGGCCTTGTCTGAAGGTGCTCCTGCCCAAGGTGTTGGGCTGTGCTTCGTGTCAGGAATGTGGCACAGCAGAACCTTTGTGCTGGCAGGAAGAAACCTGCCAAGGGACCTGGTTTAGGGCTGTGTAGGAAATGGATTTAGCCATGATGGTTTCATGGTAAGCATCCCCTGGTGTCCCTGCAGAGGGCAATAAACCTGCCCCTGCTCTCAAAGCAGGAGGACAGAGCCCACCTTCTGTCCCTGACGGGTTCCTCTCATTCCACTGGCATTGGTGGTGGGTGCCAGGCTGCCAGAGACCAGGGAGATGTAGGAATGGTTGTCACTATGACCAGGGAGATGTAGGAATGGTTGTCACTATGACCTGAAAATCCTCTGTGGGCCCAAGAAACCCTTTCTGATCAGCACATCTTTGAACTGGAGACATTCCTGTGAAAGCTCTTCGGGTTTTGACCAATCCATTGCACTTGTATTTCCAGCTGAGGAAACCAGAACTGATGAGGAACTTTCAGGAAGTTCAGATGCCCTGTGTTTTATGGGAAGGAAGAGAGTGGATACAACTGGAATCCCTTTGGATTGCTGTCTTGATGAGAGCACACCTCTGATGAGCAGCTCTGGAGTGTGGTGCCTCACAGGCTTTGCCAGCACCCTCCAGGCTGTGCTGCTGCCTGGCACATTTGCATAGGAAAGAATTTCAGCATTCTAGTAACACAGGAGACTTTCCCTCTCTGGCAATGAAAGAGCAAAACACAGTTCACAAAATTCCATGCATTCTATGGCACTTCCTTGGGTTGGGCTCCAAGTTCAGGGGCTCTGCTAGCAGGGGAAGTACCAGTGTGGGCTCCTTTCTACTGCAGGTGGCTTGGGCTTTCCCAGAGCTGTCACGATTTAGCTCTTTGGAGTGTGTTTATTGGGAGAAGTGCTTTGCCATGTCTGATTTTCCCAGATTTATTTTATATTGTAGGCTCTAAAGAGAGGGCACAAGCACTGCTCCTTCAATGAATAAATAATTACAAGACAAGATTTCCAGTGACATGCCCCATTCTTTTCTTAAAATGGTGAGTGGGGGAGTGAGTTCACAACAGGAAGGGGAACAAGAGTCTTTTGCTCCAGGTGAAAAACTGAACTCAAAACAAGCTGCAGCACCTGAATAACTGTGCTAAGGAGCATCAATTAATTTCAGCTAGAGACCTTTAAGTAGTGTGGGCAGTATATTATATATAAATCAAGGTTTACTTGGCAGAGGGGGACCTGTATTTAAGTAAGGCCACCTGGCAGTGAAGAGCTAATGTCAAGATCCCCAGTTGTGGACAGAGAGCTGTTGTCCTGTAGAGCAGAAGGCTGAGCTGTGTCTGCCTTGCCCATCCTCCCCTCCCTGGTAGCCCCTCACCACATGATTTCTAAAGGTGCTTTTTGCCCCTTTGGTCCACAAACCTCTTTGCCTGGACCTGAACAGTCACCTCTGGAAATAACTGGTGTCTTGTTTGTGAGTGTCAAAAGGTCTGGCTCAGGAGAACCACCAGAAATGTAAAGGGCTCTGTCCAAATTGGAATTATTGGAGGTGAGGTGGTTTTTGTTTGGTAGCTGGAGGAGAATTCCCAGAGCCTGACAAGCTGAGCCCATTGCCACACCAGCTCAGGGCTGGAGGTGCCCAGGGGAGGAAGGGGCAGGTGAATTGGCACAGCTGTTGTATTGAAACAGGAAAGCACAGACTCTGTACCTGAGAAAGATTTTAAACAATATCACTTCACTATTCAAGTCTCATGCCAAACACCTTGGCTGATCTGTTCTTGGCACAGAGTGCTGCACCTGAATGGAGCCTCAGAGCCTGAGCTGCCTCCCAACACTTGCAGTCACCTTGGTCTCATCAAGAGTCTTGGTTTCCTGCATGGGGCACTTGCTCTTTTCTGCTGTAATTGCACACCTCCCCAAGGCATTGTGTGTGGCAGAGTGGCAATCATTATTCTTACAACTTCCCTCTTTAGACTATTAAGATTATTTTTGTTTTATTAACAGAAAAGCTTGAACTGCAGGAGCAGGAGAGTGATGACAGAAACTTCTGGCCGAGACAGAAATGGAGAGTGGAGTTGGTGAGATCCCTGATGCTGAGTGAGTGTAATGCTTGTCTCTGGCAGTCTCTGCCTGTGACCCTGTCCCTCAGTGAGCTGCTGTCCCCTCACCCAGGCTCAAGGCTGTCTTAGGGCACTTCTCAATATACTTCACTTCAGATTTGTTTTCTCCCCACCACTGTAACTCAGCTCCTTTGAATTTTGTGAAGCTCTTGGCCATCACCCTCCAAAAAACCTGCAAACCCTCCTCGTAAACCAAACAGAAAATGATTCTCCTCTAACCACTTTGAGTAGAAATATTTCTAACCAAAGTCTTCTCAGCAGTTTCCTGTTCACCCTTGTCAAAATAGTCACGTCTCGGTGCATTTGGGTTGGCTGAGGATTAAACCCCCCACTCCTTCAGCTCCATGTGTGGAGAGGATTTTTGCAGTGCTTCTGATCATTCTCAGTGTTTGCCACTCACAAAACACTCCATCATGTTTTCCTGCTTCTTTGCAAAGTCAGAAACCCCAATCCAATAAGGGAGATTAGATTTCTGAATTACATACACAGAATCAAAATTACTTTCCTCATTTATTTTCTGTGTGATGTGTTTTGCATCTCAGGGGGTTTGCTATCCTTTGTTTGGGATTGTTTCTTCATTCAGGTGTCTGCAGAGATGTCCATGTCTGTCCTGGTGTAAGGCAGGGCCTGCAAGGAGCTGCTGTGCCTCAGGTTATTCCTTGCAGTGGGGAGTATTTGGCATTTAATTGCATTTGGAGCTCTCGTTTGACAACGTTGTTTGCTCACCAGGCTCCCTCTTAAGAGCTTCATACTCTTTCTGTCATGATTAACCTGAATAATTTCATGTAATCTGCATGTTTTGTAACTCCCTTCAACTCTGACGTAGCAGAATCTGGGCAGGAGCAGAACCTTTGAGCTTGTTGGAAACCACCTTAAGAACTGAGTGACCAAGTCAGTGCTTCTCAGATCTATGTGGAGGAGCAGAGTCCTTCCTGTAATCTGAATTTGAAGTTAAAGCTGGGCATAAGATTTCACTCTCCAAATGGCATGGCTGAGATGCAGCTCAAAGAAGAGTTGGGGCTGCAGAGGCAGCTTTTCTGTTCTTTATACATTATGATTTTTTATAGAACAGATTTTTAAAGAAGTGATTCACAGTATCACAAACACTGATACCCTTTTGTAAGAATTCCAAGCATTTGTTTTTCTCAGCTCAGTGAGAGGGAGTCTGTATTTTAGTTTTATTTCTCAATTATGATGCTGCATTGCTCATTTCCCTTTTTCCTGCTCTTTGAGGACTCTCTTGTTCAGTTTGGGAACAGCCTGTGGTGTGTTTAAACTGGTGCAAGAAAAGGAATTGGATTTGGGAGAGTGATTTAAAACTTTTTAGCATTCCAGTTCAGTACAAGAAGTGTTTAAGGTCATACTCAGATTATCAAAATGTCAAAGAATCAAAGCTAATTAAAAGCCCTGATCTGACTCCCAAGGAGATCCAGAGGAGTCGCCTCATTGGCCGAAAGTCAGTGGTTGTTTGTAAGCTGGAGAAATAATAAAAAAAAAACTGCAAAGAAAATAAATTAAATAATTTGGGGACATCTTGATTCAAAATCTTTCTACCTAAAAGCTTGACCAGGTTTTGTTTGAGGCCTTTCATTGCTCCCTGTTTTTTAGTTTGGTATTTGAAGCAAACACTAGTTGAGCATCTACTCATTTAATAATCATGTTGCACTAGAGGTACAATTAATTCTACAGAAACAAAGAGCACTGGTTTATTTTAATGTTCTGTTTATTATAAGCTCCAAGGACAATCTTTGTGGTTCCAGCTAGAGGAAAAAAAGAGAAAAAGTAGAGCTGTGTTCAGGTTTTACTGAACCTGCCAGTGCAGCTTCATGCTGTGGGTCCCTCCCTGTTCTTTGTGTTCCATCTCCTACTATGTGTCTAATATCTGAATTATCTCTCATAGCTGAAATATCTAATTAGGAAGCATGGGAGTGTTTTTATGGCAACATGAACCCTGTGTAACAGTCAGACATGTCAAACCTGGGTTATGGCCTGGCTTTACCTTTGTCCCTGAAATAGGTGGCCTTAATATTGCTCCTACAGTGGCTGCAAGGATTCCTGAGCATCCCTCATGGCCACATGGCACAATATTTGCTTTTAAAGTTTGAATGTACAACCAAAACATGTTCCTGTTGATAAAGGAAGAGTGTGCACCTTACCAGATATGAGGGAAATAGGAGAGGATTAAATTCCCAAGGTTAAATCCTATTTAATCCCATAGGTGTGTCTGCACCTGTTGTCATATTCCTCACACTCAGACTTTAGGATTGTTGCATACTGTTAAAATGCAAGGTTTGCAGGAGGCCAGTGAAGAGCTGGGAGAGCAAAAGGGCTTTTGTGCCAAAACCTTGCAGGTTTCAAGCTCTTGTAGCTGGTCCAGCAGAGGATCCTTCCTCTGCCTGTGTTATTACTGTGCTTTACTAAGCAAAGCATTCCCAGCATTCCCACATGTTGCTGGAGTTCAGGGCTCCAGAGGAGCTGGGTTTGCTTTATGTCACTGATCACAGAGATTTCCCAGGGCAAAGGCAGGTAATGCTGCCTTGATTCAGTAAATACAACGAATCAACTCAGCTCTTCACTGAAATACTTAAAATTGAAGTACTTGGAGAAGGATCCCATATGGACAACTGTGACATGTGTGGTGGGTTTATCACCAGGGCCCCTCTGCTTTGGACAAGCTGTTAAGAATCTATTATAAAGTCCTGGGGGAAGTCAACACATAAAGGGTGGAAGTGCTGGTTTCAACAGCTATGGGAGCCAGAGCAGAGCAGTGTGGACCTTTGAGATGGCCCAGGTAAGGTCCCTGTTGGTGCAGCACTGAAGGACAGCCCTTCCCCAGCCATGACAGACCTGTAGCACCCAGTTCCTGGAGCACCCAGTTTAGTTTCTCCCACCTGCCTGACAGGTTGCACAGGCTCTGCCTGGAAATAGTGGCTTGGGTTTGCCTTTGCTGCTCTGGGGGGACAGAGTGTCTGTCAAGGCCCTTCTTGCCTGTGAGACCTGGAGCTAAAATCCTTCACTTGTCTGTCTGTCTGTCTTGTCTGTGTCTCAGTGTGGCTCAGACTCTTCTGCTGCTCCTCCTCTCCTCCTCCTCCCCTCCTCCTTCTACCTGACCACCTCCCCTTGGCCTCTCCTCCTCTCCTCTTCCCCCTCCTCCCAGATGCTTTTCTCAGGACCTTGTGCAAAATACCATGGTCTAAAAAGCTTGAGTGAGTTGTGAAAAGCTTTTTATTACCTGCCAGAAGTCACTTGTCTTTGCAACTCTTGCAAGCTCCTCTGGTTATTTTTACTTGCTGAGTGTTTTCTCCCCCATTCTTCAGCTGCTGGGCAAGATGGTGTTCAGTTGGCTTCAGTTCTGACAAAAGATAAATGAGCTTTGGGCCCTCAGTGATTCACTCTGGCTGCCAGAGGGTTCCAAAATAGCAAACTATTTTTCATAACTGCAATGTGATATGAAGTGAGTTGCAGCAGGTGCTCCAGCACACACCACAGCCGTGTGTGGAGCGGGGAATTCATTACAGCTCCCTCCTTTGTCCAGAAAGAGTCACCTTTTGGAGTGGCCAGTGCTCTGTCTCTGCCAGCTGGAGGGGTGCTGGGAAGGGACAGGGCTTGGGCTTGTGCAGCAAGTCCATGTTGAAATGGAAGTGTGAGGTTAATTCGTTCATCTCGTGAAGAATCCTTCTCGTTCGGCAGATTCATCATCTCCTTTCCCAGCCCCTGTAATTTGGTTTGCTGCCTCTCTCAGGGATGCAGACAGCGTGGATCCGTGGGGTTTAGGCTTTTATCTTATTTGTGATTGCATTCCAATGTCTTTCACATTATAGATTTGCTGCAGGTACAACTTTTAATTGCAGTTTGTGGGGAAAAAAAGTCCAATTTTTAGTAATTGACAGTGTGCTCTTGATAGAAAACTTCCCTCCTTGGACCCCCAGTGAAGAAATCAAGTATGTCAGATAAGCTGATGGCTTGATGTCTCCTTCAGCTTTTGTTTAAGATCACAGAAAATGAGCAAATAAGTGCTCAGAGGTGTCAGAGCCCTGCAAAGTTCTGGGCAAGCCCATAGAGGGATTTGCAGGAATGGCCAAGCCCAGCCCCTGCACCTGCATTCCCACTGACACAAACAGAATGGAACCACCTCGGGTCCTGCAGAATCAGCTCTTGAAGAATTTATGCCTGTATAATTGCTCAGACATGGAAAATGTAATAAATATTAATGTTGTTCTCAAGGAACAGTTTCCAAAGGAGAAATGCGCAGATAAATTTAAACTTATGCATATTTTAATCCATAAAATATAGATTTTTCTTAAAGTGCTGGAGTATTTCAAGCCTACAGATAGCCAGTATTCTATACAAATGTTTTCACACTGAGCAAGATTTATGTGGCCATGTATTGTGTGTAGAGGCCCAGCACATATTTAAAAGCACATTTAACCCAAACACATCTTTTTTCCCTGGTTTATGCAGCACCCAAGTCAGTAAAAGCTGGCAGTGACATAGAGGCCCCTCTCCTGCTTCAAACACCAGCATTGCAGCTCCTCTGGTGGTTTGTGGCTGTGCCTCTGCTGCCCAGCAGGAAATCAGAGATCCCAAGGCCTTTGCCAGAAGTCACCTCTCAGCACCTCAATAAAAAGCATCCCCTGGGATGCAGCAGCACCTGGAGTGGGTGGGTGCCCCTCTGCCCCTGGGTGGCTGCCCAGGGCAGGCTTTGTGCCTCCTGCAGCATTTGCAGCAGGATTTTTCCCCGTAGAATTCCATCTGGGTGGGGTTTGCTGCTGAGGAGCAAAGCAGAAAAGAAGAGGCTCCAGATTGAGGGCAGGGAAACTCAGTGTTGGGCAAAGTGTTTGTAAGATTTGCTGCCATCCTCCACCTCCCATGGAGACAGGAAAGCAAGCTCTGGTACACAGACATCACTGCTGCCCTTCCAGGGACAAGCAGCACAGCCAACCCTCCCAAAGCCCCAAAAACCTAAAAGCAAAGCCAGGAGAAAAGACTTGATTTCCTTGTTATGATTAATATAAACCACATTTTCAAAGCCTGCTGGAAAGGGGTGGCCACGACTAATGCCTTCAGGCTTCCCTCAAAATAAAATAAAGCTAAAGGAAGAAGGGGTTAGAAAAGCAGGAGAGCCAAACAGTGATATTCCTGGGGTGATCTGGGGCACTGTGTTCATTCCACGGGCTGGAGTTTCTCTCAGCAGCACAGATAGTTACTCACTGCTTGTGTTAGTGCTGGATTTGTCCCCTCCTTTCCCTCACTGGTCACTCTGTGCTCCCCCTGAGACTCCCAGGGTAGGATTTGGCCTTTGGGAGATAAGAGAGAGAAGGGGAGAACAATAAAATCAGTCTTTGGCTTCCCATTTGCCAGTTTGTCCCTGTATCTGGATATGTGGAGAACAATCATCAGCTTCCAACCAGTGCAAGAGTTTGGGTTCTCGAGTCATGAACAGACCTTGGCTTGTGTGGAAATGCTGTTCTTAACTAATTCCACAGAGACCAGAATGGTGAGCTCATCTTTTGACTCGGAATTCTCGAGCTAACTGCTCTCCAGGTCTCCCCCAGCACACTCTTTGCATCTCATCTCCAGTGGAGAGCCGCAGATTTCACACGATGCCCAGAAGTGTTTTGACAGATGAGATCTGGCAAACTCTTTCTGCGCCCATTTGCAATGTTAATTAGAACAGGAAAAAAATAATTTAAAAAAAATAAACCCCAAACTTCAGCTTCTGTGCTGAAGCAACAAGTTGGAATTCCAGCAGAGCAGTTGGTGGGTACAGAGAGGCTGGAAGGAGGGGCATTTCCCCAGGTCCAGCAGGTCTCACTCACCTGGCACTGGGGCACGTGTGGCACTGACAGGAAGGTTTTAAAGGAATTTCTGCCTGGCAGCTCCTTGTTCTGTACAAGTGGATAGATAAGAAATGCCTTGTAGCATTTTGTACCGTAGCACAGGTGAAAAGCAGGAATAAAAGGATATTAGAATATTCAACTCTTAAACCATTTATTCATGTGGGTATTCATGAATACAGAATTAGAGATGCTCAGGTGCTTGTTCTTCAACCCAGATATATCTATTATGTGGTGTTTCCTTCCATAGTAATTTTTAAAAATATTACAGGCATAGATGCATTTGATGCAAGCTAAAAAAAAAAACAACAAACCAAAATGTGTGGATGTTTTCTTGTCCTTTTTTTTTTTTTTGACATTGACAGTTAAACCCAAGGCTGAAATGTCATTACATAGATCACATTCCAATTTGCAGGACCAGATGTAGGATGTTGTGTCTGTAACTTGCTTTAGATGACTTAAAACGGTTTAAATTGCCAATATTAGACAAGAGCTCCTTGCAAGCAACCTGTAGAACAAAAATTATTATAAACCCCATTGATTTCAGAGTTTTAGTCTCTTTTCATGAAGTTTTAAGAAAACCAACATGACCTTTCAAGTGATAATTATTGCAGCTTTGTGCTGTTACACTTCTCTTACATTGCAGTGTTGTTTGATATTTTAAGACTGGCAGAGGGTTTGTTAACCTGCTCCTGAGCAGACCTTGCTGTGTTAGAGTGATTTGCTGTGGCTGAATTCCCACCAGACAGTTCCAGCAGCTCAGATCTCTCCTCTCACTGTGCCATGTCTTACTGAAGTCCAACAGCTGCTGAGCCCCAAGTTTTGTGTTTTCAGGAAAAGAAAAAAGGACAGGAGTCATGACCATTGCCATAGCCATGATTGGCTGGAAAACCTCCTGGCAAAGATGTGTGGTGGGGTTTGTTTCTGTGTTTCTTTGTGCTCAGACTGAGGGGCAATATTGGTCAATTATAACACTGATAAGGTCATAAAGCAGCACCACTAAACTGGCACTGCAAGGGGGTGGGGAGGCAGCTGAGGCACAAGAACTGGATCTGTGGGAATTAGTTTTTGGGGGAATAAGGGGTTTCTGACCCAATAAATCCATCCCAGGTGTCCCAAGTCAGTAGTTTTCCAACTGTTGTCAGTCCTGTGTGTTCACCCAGAACATGAGACAGTTCTGCAGTGCCTGAAAGGGGCCTGGCACATGTTATGGGTAGGTAGATGGTAGGTAGGTGGATGAGGCCACACAGGCACTGGGATCATTCCCTGCTTACTTTCCTCCTGCTTCTGGGGAGAGAGGGAGCCCTGCTCTGACCCCCTCCAAGCAAGGAAATATCTCTGTGTATAAATCACTTGTCTTTTCTCTTTTTTTTTTTTTTTTTACATTAGGTTGGTGCTTTCCATTCAAGGATTTAATGCCTCACATGTGTGTAAAAGAAAAACCTTCAGAAACTTTGTGTGTGCACTTTGCTGGCTCAGGATCCCTGATCCTTGGGGTGCTCATTTCCAAGGAGAAATGGGAAAGGGACTCCAGAGAGCACCTTCTTCTCCTGCTCTGGGAGGGGGTGCAGACATGTGGGTCTCTGGGAAATGAGTCTTTCTTAAGGATCAATCCTTTGGCCAGCACATTTTGTACTACTGAGCAAACTCCCAAGGCAGATGTGATGCAAGGCCATGTCATCTGTCTCTGAATGTCGTGGTACAGAGTCTGGATTTGGGGTTGGAAAAGCAGTTGTTTGCCACTGAATCCTTGTTAGCAGCACTGGCCTCAGCTTCCCACCTGTTTGTCTGCACTCTGGCAGAGGAACATATATCATAGTCTTATTCATTATTTGAAAGTAAGAGCTGCATCATTTTCTGCACCCAGTTGTGTTCTTAGATTGGAAACAATGCCACCTGCAGCTCTAAATACCCTCCTTTCTCATTATAACAACATCCTCAAACCCCAGTCATTTTAGGTGTTATCAAAAGATGTTATTCTGGAGGTGCCTGCTGCAGGTAAGGTTGTGTCAGCACTTTTATTTTAAAGACCTGTTCCTCAGGCCCATAAACAGGCTGTAAAAACTTAGGTGAGAGAGCAACTTTTATATAGGGAAAATTTGAATTGTTGGTGAAATCTGATGTTAAAGCAACTCTGTCAAGTATTTCCAAACTATCTATCAACAGGAAGGTCTCTTATCAGTTGTTGGAAATATAATTTAATGTTGAAATTCAGAGGATCTTAATGTTAAACAACCTCCTGCACTCCTGGAAATAAAACAACAGAGTGGTGTTCAGATTGTCTGAGCTGACTTTTGCCTCCCACAAGGGGAGGTGCTGTAAGGAGACACAGAGGAAGAGAAACCAATCTGGGAGAGGGATAAAGCAGGTCTGAGAGATGTTTTCCAGGTTTTATTTCTGTGGATCACACTGGAAAGGGATCCAATTTCAACTTGAGTGGATTCCACTCTGCTTTGAACCGAACACTAAACAAAGGGATTGGCATTTAAACAAGAAAGGTGTTTGCCAACCAAGAGGCCACCACAAAGCATTGAACTCTTTTCCAGGAGCTTTGCAGGCAATTGTCCTTTAGCCCCAGCAGAGGCAGACAAGGCTGAGCTCTGCAGGTGTGTGTTTGCTGCAAGCACAGACCCCAAGGAGCTGCAGTTGAGCTTCACTCCACCTGGTTTTCAAAACTAAGCCTCAACCCTCCCTGTTCAGGGTGCTCTGGCACCCTGGCTGTTACTAATAGGTGTTACCTGACAGGCTTGGGGTGAACCTCCTTCAGGTCTTCTGAAGGGTTGCCCTGAGGAGCTCTCACTGCTCACTGAGTGAGGGGATTCCTGCTGCCAAACATGGACTACTCAATCCTTGTTATTTCCATGAATTCCACAGCCATGCTCACATTTCTGTGCTTGACAGGGTAGTCTGTGGCACAGGCTGCTTTTCTGCAGCACCACTGGGGATATTCAGTGTCTGTCCATGGGGGCCTCCTCAGTCACTGACATCTGTCTCTGCCCACAGTGCAGTGAAGTCCCTTGAAGGGGATGTCCTGCAGCTGGAGCCAAAATGCTGAGGAGCAGCAGGTCCAGACTGAGCTGTTGCTCTGCCAGCCCTTCCCTGTTGGCTGTCCTGCCATTTTGAAGATTGCCCCTTCAGCCAGAAGCTGCTGTCACGCTGCTTGAACTGAAGATGCTTTTGTTCAAAGCCTCCAGAGCTATTTCTGGAGGGCAGCAAGGGGCTGTGCATTCTCAGAGAGGCCTTTGCCCATGAAAGACTCCCCCCAGCAGCTCTGATGTCCTGTCTCAGGAAGAAGGCTGTCTTTTCTGGCTTTTCTGCCTCATCAATCTGCATTGTCTAACCTGCTGCACTCAGACCTGAGCTCCCAACGTCTTCCAAAAACTGAATGGAAGGATGAGGCCACTGTTTGTCCTGTCAACTCTACTTTGTAAAGGGCAATTAGACGACAAACCAATTAGTTTTGGAAATATATTGAATACATTTGTGATGTAGTTCTATTGACAGGCACCTCTCCAGTGTCAGAGAGCAAGTGTTGCCCCCATTATATGTTTTGAATACGATTTGGGTGTTACAAAAAGCTTTTATGCAGCTCATTTTGTGTGTTCACAGGAGTTTCAACAGATTAAAACACCATCTTTGGCTTATGGAATGATCCCATTCAAATGACAGTGTTGTTCCTCAAGAATAGGTGGCGTGGCAAAGGTAATATTACTTTTTGGCTTTGTATTAAAGTCATCTCCAGAGCACGAGCACGTCCTAATATGAACATGCATCCTGAGCTTCCTTTCTCTGTACATTTTAGTGAGAAATCCGAGATACAGGCACTGCAGAGAGAGATATACTGCAGAGTAATATAATGCCAGCCCTCAGCCCTCAGCTACAGCAGCTATACTTAACCTCCAATACAAAGGAAATTGCAGAGGCCAGTGAATTAGAGATCACTACGGGTCAAAGAGAAATTGCTTTAATATCATGATGGTTCTCTTTGTTCTCAACAGATGACATATTAAAATAAGAAACAGAAAGACTGCTGTGAACTGGTTTCCAGCCACGAAATGCTCTTCTGTGGAATCCCATCATTATGCCTGTTAGAAATAGTGGGTTTTTCTCAGCTGCAGTGGCTGATGGTTCATGGTTTTACCCTTGGAGTACAAGAGATATCTTCAAAATGTCTGAGTGCCCAGCGGGAGGGCTGGGCTTATCCCATGGCTGCTGGGGGAGTTGTTTTGAGTGCTTGTCTGACATAAGGCAGAACAGAGGGAAAGGCCTTGCAGAAGATTCCCAAGGATCTGGGCCCTGTCCCATTGTTCCACTAATGACCTAATATGTGAAAATCTGGACCCCAGAGACATCTGTGCTCTCTGGGTCTGTCTCTCTCCTCATTCTGTCTGGGCTGTGCCCCTGTCAAAAACAACCATGGTGTTTGTGCACTGTACTGGAAAAATCATACATGCTCCTCTAAAATTACTTTTCCATATTGAAAAGCTTTGTTTGCACCCAGACATCACAAGCTGTGAATATTCAGTTGAATATTCTGTTGCCAGCTGCCAGCACAATGTGGTCCCCACATTATGGGACATGAACTCAGGTGTGCAACCTTGCTGGGAGCTCTCTGGGCTTCTTCAGGGCTTTCTCTGAGTGGGGCCTCTGTGAGTTGTGCTGTCAGTTCTGTGGCTGGCATGGATTATCAAGCACAGACAGACACACCACAGGCTGGGATTGCTGATCCTGGGAACTGTAGTAGTAACGAGCACGTCAATAATCCTCTCAATCAAGGACATAACGAACCACTGTCGGGGTTTGCAACTGTGGGCACTGACTTGTGTCTTGTACTGGAAACATTTTGAGGGGGCCTCATCTTCCAAAACTGCTGAACCTGAAGGGACTGCTCTCTATGTACAGATATGCTCTAGCTGCATGTACACCTGCCTGGTCTCTGGTGGCTTCTGAAAGTTGGGATGAAAAGGGCTTGCAAATTATTTAAAAGGATGGCTTTGTGTCCCTGCACACTTCTTGGTAAACAACAAAACAGGAAACTGAGATTGGTGAGATCTGTTCTCAGTCCAATGCTCTTTTTCTGCTGCTTTCCCTTCCAAAGTCCAACAGTATCTTGTGAAACGTTGGTCCTGAAATACTCTCCCTTAAGCTCAAAGCTACCCTACCAACAAACCTCCAGATGATTTAAAGTGGCACACAACGTGTCAAACACATGAACAGGGTAGTTTATTTTTGTGTGCCTTCCTCTTTTTATATACCCTATCTTCTGTTAAGGCTTTCTATTCCTGAGAAAATATTTTTTACCATCCATCCCTCTCTACTGTAGGAAGTACCAAGACGTTTTCCTGATTAGCTGTAGGTTGTTGTGATTAGTTCAGCTCAGTGGGAAGTGTGTTAGAAAACACAGACTGGACACACATGTATGTGCTTATGCTGCTCTGTCTTCAGCTGGACTCTCACACCCTCTGCCCTTGTCTTTCTGCCTTCCTCCTCTCCTCAGTGAGTGTTGGATTGTGTGAGCAGATTCTCTGAATTCAAGGGGAAGTGTTATTACAGAGTATGCTGAGCAAGAAGCCAAAGCTCTGCTCTGATGCAGACCAGGCTCTGCTGATGTTCTGATCTCTTACTTCTTGTGTGTTTCTAAAGAAAAAAAGTGAAATATCTTTTTGGTTAAAACCAAATATGCTTGGTAATTCAGGAGTCACTCTCCTGAGTTTATTTCCTGAGCCTGGTTTCAGATCAGCTTATGGTAAGTTGGACTGCAATATATGAGGTTTTGTCACATAAGCTGGAAGGGTCTGAGGGAAGGTCTTCTCCAAGGGTAAAATCTGGTACTTTGTTTGCTGCCTCTGCTCAGACCATGCCCTGCAAGCTGCTTTCAGAAACAGAGAGTGGAACTGGATGATTTGTCTGGTGCAGCAGAGCAAACCCTGCCCCTCCATACAGGAATGTCACCTCTTGGATCCGTTTGTTTTTCCCTTTCTCTCTTGGAACACACACTGTGGTGATGTTGACTTGCTTTGAACAGTCCCACTGCAAAGCAGCTTTGCAAATGAAGCATCACTGAGGCCTGCCTGCTTGCCTATAGCATTTTTTGCATGCATTTTGCCACTGTGGGCCTTAAACTTGCTTCAAAAAGCCTTTCGTAGGAGCCAAGTTTTTGCAGAATTGACCTTGTGCACTGAGCTGCTGCTTGGATCACACATGGAATGTTTGTGCAGTGCAAAGGCTGCTCTCCTTTCCACCTGTGCCACCCCCTGACTTTGCCAGAGTTGCACAGGTGGGAGTGGGGGCAGAGCCTGAAGCCCTTGGGGATGCACAGCTGGGCCAAGACTGAGTGTGGCAGTGCCATTTGTGCCTCTGAGAGAGCAGGGACTCGAGTCCCTGAGCAGCTCCTGGGGTGCTCTGGGACAGGGCTGCTCTGGGGTGCTCTGGGACAGGATTATTCCTGGGGTGCTCCATACAGGCCAGTTCCTGGGGTGCTCTGGAACAGGGCTGTTCCTGGGGTTCTCCATACAGGGCTGTTCTGGGGTGCTCCATACAGGGCTGTTCCTGGGGTGCTCTGGGACAGGATTATTCCTGGGGTGCTCCATACAGGGCTATTCTGGGGTGCTCTGGGCAAGGACAGTTCCTGGGGTGCAATGGGACAGGGCTGTTCCTGGGGTTCTCCATACAGGACTGTTCCTGGGGTGCTCCATACAGGGCTGTTCCCTGAGGTGCTCTATCCAGGGCTGTTCTGGGGTGCTCTGGGACAGGGTTATTCCTGGGGTGCTGTGGGACAGGACAGTTTCTGGGGTGCTCCATACAGGGCTGTTCTGGGGTGCTCCATGCAGGGCTGTTCCTGGGGTGCTCTGGGACAGGACAGTTACTGGGGTGCTCTGGGATAGGGCTGTTCTGGGATGCACCATACAGGGCTGTTCCTGGGGTGCTCTATCCAGGGCTTTCCTGGGGTGCTCCATACAGGGCTGTTCTGGGGTGCTTCATACAGGGCTGTTCTGGCGTGCTCTGGGACAGGACAGTTCCTGGGGTGCTCTGGGACAGGACAGTTCCTGGGGTGCTCCTTGCAGGGCTGTTCCTGGGGTGCTCCATACAGGGCTGTTCTGGGGTGCTTCATACAGGGCTGTTCTGGCGTGCTCTGGGACAGGCCTGTGTGCAGTGGGATGTGACCCCAGGGATCAGGTAACTCCCTGAGCCTCAGCCTGGGTGCACAGCACAGGGAGGATGAAAGGCAGGTGAAATCCTCCCCTGAGCAGAGATGAGACTGAAAATCCATACAGAGATGATCTGTGGGGTAAGAAGGTACCATCTTCACAGTGTCACATCTCAAGGGGAGAACTGCACGTTAAGGATCTTAAAAGCTGCGGGAAAACACCACCTGGATATGTAACAAACTGACAGGTTTATTCTGGGTTGACAGCATTTTGGATATAGAATCTTCCTCAGTCTGTCTTTTTGATGTTTTCTTTTATCATTCTCCCATAGCTTTCCTGGTAATCTGGGCAAATCTGTAGGAAGGTCCTTGTTTGGTTGCATTGGATTTTTTTTTCCTCTCAAATGCAGGAAGTTCTAATACTTTTTGTAGTTGGATTTAAAGATATTTTTGATTCAATTCTTCAGCAGTAAAAATACATTTTTACAGCCATGGGCAAAGTAAAAATTTCTGATGTATTTCTGGTCATTTTTTCTTCTTTGATACATTAATTGAGGTGGCCTCATCCTGCCCTGGTGTGGGACTCATGAGCTGGTGGCTTGTCTGGTGTGAGATGGCAGAGGAAAGGCAATGCAGGAGATGGTCCTAATGATGGGCTGCCAAGTAAGGCTACTTGACAGTGATTGACACAGAATCAAGTGTGGATAATTCATTATCCCAAAGTAGAAATAAAATAAAAAGGGTTGAACGCTTTCTTGGGGAAAAAAATGTTCTAACTCAGAGACTTGTCTCTCTGTCCCCTTTTTCTCGTATCTCCTCAGTTGTAGTCTCAGAGCAGCAAGCAGCAACAAATGAGGAGTTTCTGGATGTTTCCCTGCTTTGTGGAGTTTTTCTCTTTACATTTGCTTCATTTTCCCCACAATTTGTGCCTTACCCAAACCCTTGCTTCTGGAGTTTCTGTGGTTAGTGACACTGATTTGCTGTGAATGGAAGCAGGCTGCGATCCAGCTTGTGTGGGGGTAAGGAGAGAGAGAGAGAGAGGAACCCTAGAGCTGCCTGTTCCCCTCAGAGATAAGCCAAGGAGAAGCAGTTTGTGTTCTTCCTGCAGCTCCAGGGCTGGGCTGTGCACCTGAACAGCTGGCAGAGGTGGCAGGAGCAGGAGGGGGGACCATCCCCTGCTCAGCAGTGGCTGAGATGCAGATGTTGATGCTGTGGCTCCGAGTGTTTCCACCACTGCTCTGTTTTGATGCCGTGAGAGCCCCCCCAAAGCAGAACTCTGAGCCAAGTGAGTGTAGGGTAAGATAAAAAGTAAAGGTCCTTTAATATCAGGCCTAGGGCCCACAGAAATACATCCTGGAAAAGCTGGTAGCCCATGGCTTGGACAGGTGTACCCTCTCCTGGATTAGGAGCTGGCTGAAGGGTCGGTCACAGAGAGTGCTGGTGAATGGAGCTGCATCCAGCTGGTCACCAGTGGTGTTCCCCAGGGGTCTGTGTTGGGCCCAGTCCTGTTTAACATCTTTAGTGATGATTTAGATGAGGGGATTGAGTCCATCAGCAGCAAATTTGCTGATGACACCAAGTTGGGAGGGAGTGTCGACCTGCTGGAAGGCAGGAGGGCTCTGCAGAGGGATCTGGACAGACTGGAGAGATGGGCTGATTCCAATGGGATGGAGTTCAACAAGGCCAAGTGCAGGTCCTGCCCTTTGGCCACCCCAACCCCTGCAGCGCTCCAGGCTGGGCACAGAGTGGCTGGAGAGCAGCCAGGCAGAGGGACCTGGGGGGACTGAGGGACAGGAAGCTCAACAGGAGCCACCAGTGTGCCCAGGTGGCCAAGAAGGCCAAGGGGATCCTGGCCTGGATCCAAACTAGCGTGGCCAGCAGGCCCAGGGCAGTGACCCTTCCCCTGGACTCTGCCTTGGGGAGGCCACACCTTGAGTGTTGTGTTCAGTTCTGGGCCCCTCAGTTGAGGCAAGAGATTGAGGGGCTGGAGCGGGGCCAGAGAAGAGCAACGAGGCTGGAGAAGGGACTGGAGCACAAGTGCTGTGGGGAGAGGCTGAGGGAGCTGGGGGTGTTTAGCCTGGAGAAGAGGAGGCTCAGAGGTGACCTCAGCACTGTCTGGAACTGCCTGAAGGGAAGTTCTGGCCAGGTGGGGGTTGGTCTCTTCTCCCAGGCACTCAGCAATAGGACAAGGGGGCACGATGGGCTCAAGCTCTGCCAGGGGAAATTGAAGTTGGAGAGCAGAAAAAGATTGTTTGCAGAGAGAGTGCTCAGGCATTGGAATGGGCTGCCCAGAGAGGGGGTGGATTCCCCATCCCTGGAGGTTTTTAAGGTGAGCTTGGCCGTGGCACTGAGTGCCATGATCTGGTAAAGGGACTGGAGTTGGACCAAGGGTTGGACTTGATGATCTCGGAGGTCTTTTCCAACCCAATCAATTCTGTGATTCTGTGATTCTATGACATGCACGTGCCTCAGTTCTAGTTTCCATGGCTTTTATAATATGATCCCTCCAATCATTACTTTACACATCTCTCAGTCCAGCCCCAGTCCCACCCCTGGACCAACCCCCCTGGAATTGAGGCTGGGGTCGTCAAGACCCTCTGTCTTCATCCACCTCCTCTTCTTCAGCACATAAAGGTCTTTTGGACACTTTCCAGTGTTCTGAGTCACTCTGCTTCGTGTTTATGTTTCCCTCTGATATCCTCCAATCTTGTACATTAAGAAAGAGACTAAACAGTTGGAAGATCTGAGCTGCCTGTTCTGGAGCAGGGGTAAAGATAGAAGGACCTCATACTTAAGCTGCTAAATATTAACCCACTAAAAATCTACAGTGCTACATCCACTGTGTTCCTAAAATCTACAAAATATGAAAATTGAAAAATCAAAGATCCCTTTGGCATCAGTTTCTACAGAGATTTCAAAAATCAATGCCAGGTATTGCCCACCAACTTTCAGGAGTTTTTGCAGGTTTTCAGAAGCAGGAACCTCAAACTTGGAAGTGCTGAGTCAGGGCCTTTGGGTGTGTTCAGCAGCTCACACGGCGAGTCAGCTGAACTGGGGGAACGACCCTCAGCACTTTGGTAAATGAGGGCCATTACTTAAGGTAGGCCAGCAGTGTATTCACAAGTGAGCCTGAGGGAAATCTCTTTCCCTTCCTTTTAATGAGCCCTGCTTAAGCACAGAGAAATGCAACCCTGTTTCTATAGAGAAGAAGAGGCATAAATGGAAAACTTTCCCCAAAAAAACCTTTCCCAATAAAACTTTCCCTAAGTAGTTTTATTTTTATTCCTACTTTTTCAATGAAGACTTTAAAAGAGGCTCTTCCTGCATTCAAAGACGAGGGAGGACAGTGTGTCTGGAATTATTAACTAGTAGTGTTAAAGTAACTGGATTTCTTCATCTTCTGCACCACCTCTGCTTTGTGGGAAGGGCTTGTTTCTTTCTGCAGGTTCCACCAGAAACTTGTACTGCAGATCAGAGTACACAGGGTCTCCTTCAGGGTGTGCAGGGTCTCTTTCAGGGCATGCAGGGTCTTCAAAGTGTGCAGGGTTTTCTTTAGACTGTGTAGGGTCTTCAGGGTGTGCAGGATGTTCTTCAGAGTGTGCAGGATCTTCTTTAGAGAGTGCAGTCTCCTTCAGGGTGTGCAGGGTGTTCTTCAGAGTCCACAGGGTCTTCTTCAGAGTCCACGGGGTCTTCAGAGTGTGCAGGGTCTTCAAAGTGTGCAGGATTTTCTTTAGACTGTGCAGAGCCTCCTTCAGAGTGTGCAAGACCTTCTTTAGAGCATGCAGGGTCTCCTTCAGAGTGTGCAGCATCTTCTTCAGAGTGTGCAGGGTGTTCTTCAGAGTGTGCAGAGTGTCCTTCAGAGTGTGCAGGGTGTTCTTCAGAGTGCTCAGAGTCTTCTCCAAGAGGTGCAAACTTTCTGTCATGCATCTCTGAATGTTCACATTCATATTCTCAGCTGAGCACCTCAGATAAATCAATGAGAGCCTGGGGCTGTGTAGAGCATCAAGGGCAGGTCCTTCCTGACTGGTGGCTCTCCCGTTGGGAACTGGGCTGTTTCCAGACCCCTGGCAAACAGGCTCACTGGCCCTGCTGTGAGGAGGCAGAAGGAAGTGCTGGGAACTGGTGTCACCCAGGCTGTTTCATGCAAAGCTGTTGCCAGTTTTGTGTGGTTTGAGATGAAGCACATGCTGTAACTTCCATGTCCTCCTGGTTGTGAGCCAAGCATCCAACTGGATCCCTGGATATGATGGTGTTGTGGGCCTCAAAAGGAGCTGGAAGGACATGGGAATTGGGTTGGATATATATGCACTGCTGCTCAGGGGAGCCCCTGGGGCACAGGAGGAACCTTTGCCTTTGCTTGGGAGGACATGACTGTGAGAGTGGTCCCACCTCTATTAGCCCAGCAATACCCACCAGCTGAATTTAAAGCATTCACTTCAGTACTTTGTTGGGTTAGGCCTACCCAGCCCTGAAGTTACAAGGTTTTTGAACATAGAGTCACAGAATCATAGAATGGATTGGGTTGGAAAAAACCTCCAAGGTCATGAAGTCCAACCCTTGGTCCAACTCCAGTCCCTTTACCAGATCATGGCACTCAGTGCCACGGCCAAGCTCATGTTAAAAACCTCCAGGGATGGGGAATCCACCCCCTCTCTGGGCAGCCCATTCCAATGCCTGAGCACTCTCTCTGCAAACAATCTTTTTCTGCTCTCCAACTTCAATTTCCCCTGGCAGAGCTTGAGCCCATCGTGCCCCCTTGTCCTATTGCTGAGTGCCTGGGAGAAGAGACCAACCCCCACCTGGCCAGAACTTCCCTTCAGGCACTTCCAGACAGTGCTGAGGTCACCTCTGAGCCTCCTCTTCTCCAGGCTAAACACCCCCAGCTCCCTCAGCCTCTCCCCACAGCACTTGTGCTCCAGTCCCTTCTCCAGCCTCGTTGCTCTTCTCTGGCCCCGCTCCAGCCCCTCAATCTCTTGCCTCAACTGAGGGGCCCAGAACTGAACACAACACTCAAGGTGTGGCCTCCCCAAGGCAGAGTCCAGGGGAAGGGTCACTGCCCTGGGCCTGCTGGCCACACTAGTTTGGATCCAGGCCAGCTAATGCTGTTCTTTGAAGTCTTTGGATAACTATTTTGTTAATAGGTATTTTAAGCATTTTTTAAAATGTCAGAGGAGAGCAGCTCTCTGCAAATTTGGTGCTGGGGAGGAAATAAGATCAGATCGATACAGCCTGGGTTTGTTTCCTCCCAGCCCTGCTTTATCTGAGATTATCAAAGCCAGCAGCAATGATACCTCTTCAGTTTCTGTCACCAGGAAAGACTAGCAGATCTGTTCCAGCTGTTTGGCCTCAGATTTCACCATCTCTGCTGGAATCCAGCAGTGATCTAAAACCCTGAGACAAGACAGAAGGGCTTCTCAGCTGTCTGAGACAAGCTGGCACAAACCAAACCACCGTGGACCTCCTCGCTGGGAAAAGAGTAGCCAAAAGTACAGGGTGGCTGCTCAAGATGGAGTGGGGAGGTAATGAAATGCAGCCTGAGGTGGCTGCAGCACAGCATACAAATTGGCTTCAAACAGGGGGGAAGGATTGAAGGGCTTTCCCAGAGTGAATGATTTCGGAGATTATTGATTCGGGCAGCAGTTTATTTAAACATTAAAAGTCTGAATGAAGAGAGTTACCCTGAAGAAAAATGTGTCAGGTATAGGACTTGTTACAGCTAACTGGTTAGCCTCTGAGGACTTTGTAAACTGTCCAGATATATTTATTATAGAAAATATTTTCTTCAGGAAAAAATAGACTGTTTGCCCCTCCAGAGTATACTGTGGGATTTTCTGATGTGAATGCTTGAATTTTGTGGTCTCTTATCATGACAGTTACTGCATGACTGTGCTCACGAATTTTTAACAACCTCTCTTTGATTCCAAGGGAAAGAGAATGAAAAATAACAACTTAAAGAGAAGAAAAATTACTGCAACAGTAAATAACAACAGTTGCATCGTTACCCATCCAGGTATATTCTGACACTTGGTGCTGTCTCTGTGGAGTGCCCCCAGCAATACAGAAGCACTTAGAGGGACCTGTCACCCAGCAATGGAAGGGGCTTTCAGGACAAGGAATGACAGGGCATATTCCTAGAAATCTGTAGGTAATAAATCCCTCAGACTTAGGGGTGTGCTGGCAAACCAGGCTGGTAAAATAAAACTGAGGCAGTTGGTAGTGGGAGAGGTTATGGGGAATATTTATTCTGTACTTACTAAGGACCAAACCTTCAGTCCTTTAGAAAGCCAAAGGAAGGGATGTGGGAGGAACAGGAGCAACAAGAGAAACAGGCTCCATCCACCCTGCTGATGTTCAAGGGTAATGCTGCCTTGTCCATAGGCTACACGTGTTTCAGAGCCTCTCTGGGTGCTCTGCGCTTGTCAGGAGTGTTGATTTTACCTCCTGCGGGTCCATATCCTGCCCTGTCCTGACACCAACAGCCCCAACTGATTCTCCCTAAATGTGATACAACTTGAAGTGTGTGTGTGTGTGTCTGTGTGTGTCTGTGTGTGTGTGTCTGTGTGTCTGTGTCTGTGTCTGCCTGTGTGTCTGTGTGTGTGTGTCTGTGTGTGTGTCTGTGTGTGTGTGTCTGTGTGTGTGTGTCTGTGCCTGCCTGTGTGTCTGTGTGTGTGTCTGTCTGTGTCTCTGTGTGTGTGTGTCTGTGTGTGTGTGTGTGTGTGACTGTGTGTGTGTGTCTGTCTCTGTGTCTCTGTGTGTGTCTCTGTGTCTGTGTGTGTGTGTGTGTGTGTGTGCGTGTGTGCAGGTAGGAGAGGGGAACCTCAACTAGGCAATTTTAAGTATCAAAATAAATTCTGTGGCCTCTGAAATATTTCTGTTATTTTCTTGGCTAGATGAGCTTTGTGGAGGATAATGAGCTCATCAAGTCAGTTAGACCTGGCATTAAATGGTCTCCCAGGTGTGGCAGTTCAGGCTCAAATAATTCCTCATGTCCGTTCCTACGATTGCCCTTCAATTCTCTCCTTCCTCTCCCTGCTTTGTGTTCACCTTCAGCTCCCAAGTTTTCATCTTAACAATGATTTTCCCACTTGTCAAACACAGGCATTTCCCTTCCATCTGCTGTGCCCAGTGGCATTCCTGCCCCTCAGAAGCATCTCCAGGCATTCCCACAGCATCTGCCTGCCTGTCCCAGGACATTCCTTGGGTACAGCTCAGCTCTGTACAGCTCCACCCCAAGGAGCATTCTTCTTACCTGAAGTGTGATGGCTCTTTCCATGCAAAACTTGGCTCTCAAGCTCTAGAAAGTGTTTTAAGCCATGCCTTTCAAGATTATCCCTCTGCCTTCTCTCTCCAAGCTTGAGCTGAGTGCCATCCAGATGCTTTGTAGGATATTCAGGCAGAGCACTGGCATTGAAAGTCGTGCTGTGTGAAGCCAGACAGTCAAGTTTTGTGTCCTGAGCAGGTAGGACACATTCATTTGTGTGTAATGCCTCATTCATTGCAGAAGTCAGCCCTTCAGAGAGCTGCTGCTGCTCATGTGTCCTGGGCAGTGCCTGCAAAGAGCTCTGCCCTGCACATCTGGATCCCCACACCAGCTCAGTCAGTCAGGAAACACTTCGTGGTGCAGCCTCTCACCCTAACACAGCTACAGAATGAGTAATGGTCAGCAATTTGCTGCACAGAGGGAATAGGAGCAGCAAATGGGTTATTAGCACTGCAGCACCTGCAGTTTGTGTGCACTGAGTGGACAAAAACTGTGTGGTTAGCATATAGTTTAGAAGTGCTTGATACCAAAGCTGGTAATTCTGGAGCTGTAGTTGGTCTGGGTTAGATCACTGCCAGCAAAGGCTCTTTAGGGAGTGGCTGCTGTCCTGCTTCTGTGGTTCCTTTCTCCCATTTAGCAGACACAACCTCCATCCCCCCTCCCAGAAACAAAGAAAAAAAAAAGAAAATTCACTGTGTTGGATTTCAGAGGGTTGCATTTCTTTGCTGTGTAAGTGGGTACCAGGCCCAGGAGGGCACGGCTGTGGGCATTGCTGCTGCATGAGCACCAGGCTCTGTACCTTAAACCAGACTTTAATATGCCCTTCATTACTAAATAAACACAATACAGTGAGCACTACCTCAATAAATTCTCAGTGTCCCTAAAGCAACTATAGTAAAACCAACAAACCTGGCATTCAGGTTAATTTAAAAAAGAGCAACTTAGACAGGAGAGCACATTCCCACCCTGCCTGGGACCTGCACTGAGGGCTGGGGGGGACACAGTAAAGGTGCTGCAGCTTTGTGGGCCCTGCTCAGGTTGAACAGGCTTTGCTTAGTTGGGTCTGTAAGGTTGGCTTTGTTGGGGTGGTAGAAAGCATAAAGTTCAGTATTAACTGTGATTATCATGATATTATCTTTAAATTTAACTTTATTGGGATTTATCTTAGTAAATACTGCTGTTCTAGGAAGACAGGGAACAGGGGACACTCAAGAAGAGCAATGAAAATATCTCATGTGTTCCACCTTAAATTTCTGGTAGGTACTCCACTGCAATTCTGCATCCCCAGAGGTCTTGTTCTTTAAATATTTAAACAATAAAAATTACTAACTCTCTGAGAATGATGTCTCATGATATTCAGTGACCTGAAGATAAGCTGTATCAGCCCTCAAGAAGGTAAAGAAAAGACTTGCATGTAGAAGGTGAAATACAGTCTCACTAAAGCTCTTTATTTGAAATCACCCTTAAATTTTCTTATGCTAGGAAATGTTATCTGACAGGCCAGTTCTGGAAAATGCCTGTTGTCTTAACTAATTAAGAAACATCTTTGACAGGATGGATATCATATCATCTAAGCAAATTGTACACAAGCTAATGATTTGATTTTCCCCAGCAAAACTAACTGTGCTGTGCAAAAAAAAAAAAAAAAAAAAAAAAAAAGAGACCTGTCACAGGAAAATATCAACACAGCAGAGGAGCTGGAGATTGGTTGGGATGCATTTTGAGGCTCACAAGGAGCTTCTGTGTCTGGCTGACTCCATGTACAAAGCTCAGCCCAGGAGAATATAGTCTGTTTGCACATTTTTGCACATGGCAGAAGTAATTGATGCTGTCCTCTTCATGTAAGAAGAATGTAGAACATGGCAATGTTTTAACCTAAAAGCACTTGCCATTGTGTTCTCTTGCAGCCAGACCTCGCTGCGTGTTCAGTTTTGACAAAGGAAAGGGAAATTGTGTTAGAAAACATTCTGTGTGTTTGAAATAGCTGGTGTGTTTTAAAATCACACATTTCAGGACATGTTTTAGGACCTTGAGACAGCAATCATGCTCCAAAACCGTGGTGGGAATGGGAGCAAACAGCAGGGAGAGGTGGCAGAGGCTGGGAAACCTCTAATTTGTACATGATGCAAATTTGATGCCTGTTCATACAGAGAAACAACTGAGAAGCACCACAGGGCACCCTGCCATGTCTGGGGAGGAGCACCAGTGAGACAGGTGGCTGAAAAGTTGGTTGTCTCTGCTTTCCACACTTGAGCTGGTGCATGGCACAGGATCACTCTCTACAACTCCTGAAAGGAGGTTGTAGCCAGGTGGAGATTGGTCTCTTCTCTCAGGCAACAACAGCAGGACAAGGGGGCAGGGGCTTAAGCTCTGCCAGGAGAGGTTTAGGTTGATATCAGGAAGAAATCCTTTCCAGAGAGAGTGGTCAGGCATTGGAATGGGCTGCCCAGAGAGGGGGTGGATTCACCATCCCTGGAGGTTTTTAAGGTGAGACTGGACGTGGCACTGAGTGCCATGATCTGGTAATCAAAGTGGGGTTGGATCAAGGGTTGGACTTGATGACCTCAGAGGTCTCTTCCACCCCAACTGATTCTCTGGTTCTGTGACAGCCATGGTGTTAGAGTCCCTCCCTGGGTGGCACTGGGGCATGGGAGGGGGGTGTGCTTATTCTTTAAGCAACAACAAAGCCTTGAGAAACAGAGCAAAATACCTTTGGTTTAAAAGTGTCCCAGCAATTAGGCCCTGAAGCAATTAGGCCCAGCAGCACTTGCTCTGAGACACACCTTGCCTGGAGAAGAGCCCACCCTGGTAGCACTCTGGCACTCCATGCATTCAACCCTGCAGATCAGCTGCCAGAGATTTTCTGCTTCTGCTGTTTCTTTGGAAATTGCTATTTCAACTGTCCTGTTTTGAAGATTAAGGAAATGGATTTGCTCAATCAAAATAGTTTTCCTGCTGGAAAATAATGGCAGCTTGAGTCATGTAATATCATAATGGGAGTTTGTCATATCATGATTTCAAAATTACATGTTTTCAATCAACAGCTTGCTGGAAATTGGAAAAGTAATTACTCACCTGTTAGGCAGGAAAGTAAGGGCTGACAGTCCTTGGTGGGGGGGAGGAGAAAGCAGCTGCCTAGCTGAGAGGTTCTAGCATTCCTCTGCTTTAATACTGTGAATTAGGATTCTTATGGTACCCTGGTCTTGGCAGTGTTGGCACTGAGAGTCTTCCTGCGCAGTTTCCCTGCTCCTGGTATGAGTTGCCCCAGCCCTGGGTGCTTGGTGGGATCCAAACTCAGGCCCATGTGTGAGGAGAGTCCCACATGGCTTTGTGCACTTTGGTTTGTGCTTTTTTTTATTCCCTGTGTCTCTTCAGTGAAGCTGAAATTTTCTTTCCAGCTACACCTGGTTTTTAACCCTTCCTTCATCACAAAGGTGAGCAGATGGTGATTTGCATTTCCCAAAGGACCAGAAGCAGCAAAGGCTAACACTGGAGCTGCTCAGTTCTCCCTCAGCATCTCCCCTGGCCATGCAGTGCACATTTCTGGGAACCCAAACCAACTGCAGACAGACATTTCTTTAAGGTTTGTGGTTTACTAACTCAGGTTTCAACCACTACACTCTCTGAAGTGCAACAACTGGTGTTGTCCCCGCTCACAGCCTGATCCCACATGAGCCTGTGCTGCTTTGCACAATAAAACCCACCACATGTTTAATTCTACAAAAAGGGTGGTGTGAATCTCCTTAAAATATAAATTAAATTTTTATCCCCCTCCTTCCTGTATTACGGATTTGTCACGTTAAGCCTCCTTTGTGTGGTCGGTGCCACAGCCCAGCACAACACACTGTGTGAATGGGCTTTGTCAGGTCACATCAGTCACAACAAACGCTGCTGCCTTCTGGCTCTGCCCTGCCCTGCCCACCCTGGGCCCTCCTGCTCCCTCTGCCCAGAGGAAACCCCTTTTTCACTCTCATTCTCTCTGCTACGAATGGTTGGGAGGCAGCAGAAACAGGTTGGTTTCCATCTGACTGAGGAGAGCAGAGCAGAGCAGAGCAGAGCAGAGCAGAGGCTCTCCAGCCTTTCACTGGGACACACAGGGATTTGCAGGAAGCTGAGAAAGCTGGATGGATCTTAGAAAGCAAACCTAAACAGGTCTGATTGGTGAGGAACAGCAGGAGTTGAAGGCAGAGAAGGTATCAGGGAACAGAATCATTCTGCCCTTGGGACAAGGGCCTGGAGCTCCGTGACTGTGACATGAGGGTGCTGAACCTGCACCTCTTCTCAGGAATCTTCCTGCCCTGCCCTCTCCCTGGGTTCTCACCTGCCTCACCAGATGACCTGAACCTTCTCTTAGCTCCACGATGTGCACCAAGAAGCCATGTCAGAGTGCAGTGTTTTGGTGCTTTCTCTCAAGTTGTCATCAAAGGGCACTTGGGAGCCTTGGGAGGAATAATCCACCCAATGTACACTTTTTTTGGACAAGATGTTTGCAGCTGCTGCCTGTTATTCACCCAGGAACTGCAATTTCTCTGCCTGCTCGTGGTGGTGGGAAATGTGGGAGTGGGGCTGTTGCAGGACATGGTTGTGGCTGGCTGAGCCCCTGGAGACCTGCAGAGAATGGTGTCCAAAGCTTCTGCACCCTTGTGTCTGTTACAACTGCTTTCAGTGAAAAAGCTGGAGAGGTGAAAGGACATTTCCAGTGGTCAGCAGCCTCTCTGTTTGGAACTGCTGCACTTCTGTTGACTTGGCATTCCCCTGGTCCTGCCCCTTTGTGAGTGCAACAAAGCCAGCAGACCTCAGAAGACCAGCACCTGTGTGGCAATGGCCAGTCTCACAGTCTGGGCAGGACAGGAATGGTTTCACACCTCCAGTTTTGGCCTAACAATTTACTGGAGAGTTGTATCTGCAGGGAAATGGGGCTGTTTCTGCTGGGTTGGGCCATGCTGGGCTGCTCTGCAGCAATGACAGTGTGATCTGGAGGGGAGCAGTACAGGAATTATCTGAGTGCCCCTTTCAGCTGCTTTATTTATTCAGTGTAAGCTTCTCAGAACACTTTGCAATGAAACAAATGAGAAATTTTTATCAGTATTTTTTCCCCATTTTTGTTTTTCAGTCTGTTTAATTTTTGCATAGACTCCTTTATTTTCCCTCCTTCCATTTGAAATCCTCCAATGTCATGGATGGCTACCTAAGTAAAACACTCATCCCCTATGGGATCACATGTCCTCTTCATTCAACAATTCATCCTTTTGAAAAACCTTTAAAAACGTGGTTGTTAAAAGAGGGATAGTCAAGGGAAGCAATGAAACAGTCCCCTAAGAGAAAACACTCTGCAATTCATAAAATATTCCCTGCAGATGTCTTAGAAAATGTTCCCTCTCCCTCTGCAATTCCCACCAGCAGGATGACATGCTTTGCATTGTAGATATTTTTCCTAAGTGTCAGGCAGAAGGACTCCTTGGAAACACCATCCTCTTTCATTTGCATGCTGTGAAGTTTAACCTGGGGGTTTCTTCTGGGGGCATTCAGAGGCAGAGGTGGATCCAGAACACAGAGCTGTGCTCTGTGCTGTGTCAAACACCCACGTGGAGTCCTTTTGTCTGAGCAGCTGCTTGAGAGACATGGGGTAAATCTCTGCAAGGAGGTGGAAAGGCACTCACTGGGGGCTTTTTAACATGGACAACAAGGGTGTGCTCAGGGTGTCCCTGCAGGACCTTGGCTTTGGTTTGGATGCACCAGTGTCCAACACTCTGGGTATATTTGCTGCAAATGGTTTGAGAGCAGCACACAGGACACAGTGGCCTGAAACCCAAGGCTTCCCCACATCAGTCAGCAAGCTGAGCTTGAGACATTTCTCAGCCTGAGATATTTAACAGAACAAAAGCAAAATGTGCTCTGGCCACTCCTGAACCAGGAGCTTTGAACTTGGGTGGTTCTGGGAAGGTTCCTGTTTCATTGAGGAGATGCTCCTGATCCAGTCTGTGAATGTTGCTCGAGGCCCAGTTTTGATACTGGAGGACCAGATTTGGTCCTGTCTTGCCTTTGTCACATAAAAGACCTGCTCTGTCCAACACAGCACCACAAGCTGTTCCAAAGCTACCCAAGTCTCAAATGCTCAAAGAAGGAATGTTAAGACTGACTTTGGCCCTAAAAAGCTGCCAAGGTGTTTTATTTTGCTCTGGACCTTCTCATATCAAAATGGCACAACGTAGTGCACTGAGAAGACAATGATGGTTGGATGAAGTTAATTCTCTACTTCGATATTTAATTTACTTTAACTATTAGCTTGAAATTTTCCCTACCAGCTGTGGCATAATTACCTATCAGGGTGTAAATCAGCTGTTTATTAACCAGTGATGCTGCTCTTCCTGTCTCCTCCAGCATGACCCGATCCTGGGAGATGTTGAGGCTTTGGTTGCTTTGTTTTGGTTTGTTGCTTTTTTTTTTTCTCCCAAATGCCTGGAGGGCCAATAGTCATGAGTGCTGTCATGTAAAACACCATCTGTGCTCCTGGCTGGGCTGGGCTTGTGTTCCACATTGCACAGGCACAAGCAAGAGTTCACATTGTGCTCGTGTGTTGCTCCTCCACGGGGCTCTATGTGCAAGACATTTCCTTCACCCCTCCTCTAAAAGCAGTGCCTTGAATAAACAGAGCCAAAGGTATCAGTTTAACAAGATCTGAGCTAAATACTTGGGCCATGGACTTAATTACACATCCTGAGCTGGTGAGAATCCCCTAATGCCTGGTTTGTTTGGAAGTGAGCACCAAGTATGTGATTTCAACCCAGTAGTTGTAAGATGGAGTGAATGAACTTCAAAAGCCACACTGACCAATATAATGAGAAACATTTACAGGCCTATCTAAAGTTGTTCAAAGCAATTCCTTAAAATCCAAGGGCTGGATTCCTGCAGATGTTGAGTTCCTGCAGTTTCCACAGCCTCACACCTGCCATAACTCTCAGTTAATGCTTTGGAGGCTCCTGTTGGCTACAGCACAAACTAACAATTAGTTCACCTCCTATGAAATAAAATAGTGAGATTAAAGATAAACTTCAGTGTCACTCAAGCCTGATGAGAACAAGAAGCATCTTGCAGAATCAGGTCCTCCAGGAATAAATGAAAAATGCTTAAACCAAAAGTTATCTAAAACATCTTCTGAAATTCTGGATTCCTGATGTTTTAGAGCAGGGGCCACTCTTGGTATTAGAGACAGGTAGAAAATAACCAGCACCAAAGATTTGCCTCCCAGGATCAGTGTCCAGGAATGTAACTGAAAGAATTGAGTTTTTTCTTAATGTCTGAAGACTCATGTGAAGAAATGAAGGAGGAATTAGAGGTTCAATTCAAAGGAAACATAAGCTTGATCTTCCCCTACCCATCACTCCCACTTAAAATGTTGTCTCTTAGTGCTGATTGTCCAATTCTGCCCCTCTGAGCTCTGTATTTCTGCCTGTCTATTCTCTCATTTATCATTAGTTATTGAAACCTTTTGTGTGGAGCTGCACATGGTGTGCCCAGGTGTAATCCCTGTGTGCTGATCCCTGTTCCAGAGCTGTGTCCCACAGGAGCTGGGATTGGTCTGTGTGTGGATTTTTGCCTGTCTGGGGCTGCAGAGGGAATTTGGGCTGCACTGATAAGCAGTGGGAATGACATGAGCAACCTGAGCAAGGGCTGTTCACCGGGTGTGTGGAGCACTGGGGCTGTGTGGGACCTGCTGGGGATGGACTGGGAGGGCAGATAAAGCCAACCAGAGTCACCTCATGCCTTTCCTCTGCCCGTTGTGCCATCACCTGATGTGGCATCTGTGGTGGAGGAGGATTGGGCAGCCTCTACCCCCACACTCTGCCCTGCCCTGCATGCCAGCCTGGCCTGGCATTGTGTCTGTCTGGCTCAGCCACTGCTCAGCAGAGCCTTGTGTCTCACCCACCAGGGCTGGGCCCAGCTATTGCCACTCATTCTGGCTGAAAGTCTCTTCTGACAAATGATTTAAGGAGAATTAATGTATTTCACATCTGGGTTTGGTGAGAACCTTCCCTACTCTGGTGTCCTCCCTCCATCCTTTCTTATTTCCCCTTAAAAAGGGACAGTGTGAAGATGAAGCTCCTTGTGGGTGACCCTACCCTGAGCTCTAAGGGGTTAGAAATTTGGTGTCCTAGATCTCTCTCTATATATATATGAATATATATATATATATATATATATATATATATATATATATACAAACAATCTATACATATTTGTAGAAAACAGAGAGAGAGAGACTTAGCATATCCAAGTCCAACTCCCTGAACAAGCCACTAATTTTTATTCCTAGCCTTGGATGTATGTAGGTGCATCTATAATTCCAGCTCACCAAAACTGAAATAGAGGGGTGTATTTATAGCCATGTGTACAGCATGTTCATCTCCACGGAATCTCTGCACTGTTCCTCACCAAGACTGACAGCTGACAGCTCTGACCAACCTGACAAGGTGCTTTTGGATACATTTCCCAATATTTAAGACTCTTCACTTTTAAAGAAAGATGAAAATGGCAGATAATCAAGGTGAAAGTATTTACAAAAAAGAAAACCAGCACTCCTTTAACCTGGATTTTCCTCTTCAGGCTAATATGCTCTGGATTACAAACTTCAGAGCTTGAAAATTGCCCTGCCTGTTTTAAAAATTAATTGGCTCTGAATACAAAAAGCAGACAACCTTTACTGAGTGGAGGATTATTTGAAACACTGCTTGTTTTCAGTAGTTCACTGTCTAGCTTGGTTTGGGGATTTACAAAGCAGAGCTGCTTCTGGTGGTCCTTTCTGTGAGTGTCACCTGGGGAGGAGAGAAACAGTCCCAAAGGAAGGGCTTTAGTGTCATTTTTGTCTACCTGGTTTTATTTGTACTGCTGTGGAAAGTGCTGGGCAGGCTGAAAATGCTTTCTCCATCTTTGTTCCCTCCACTCTGCTCTCACCATCTCCTGGGGGAGCCTTCAGTGTTTTACCTGGCTACAAACAGAGATGACCATGAGATGGCTCATATTCCTGAGGAAAACCAGTGCCTGAGGGCTGGCAGCTCTGGAGAACAGGAGCAACACTCTGAGCCTGGAGTGGCAACCCACCCTCTGAGGGCAGGCAGGAGACTGAAGTGTTGGATGGCAACAAGAGTCTTGTGGGTCTCTGTTTACACTGACCAGTGCCTGAGGACTAGTAACATTCTGACTAGTGACATTCTTGGGTTGCTGAGGTCCTCTGTGCTGTCCAACCTCACAGGAGAAGATAATGCCCCTGCTCTGCAGAGCTTGCAAACAAACACAGAAAAACTTCTTTGCAGAGAGAGTGCTCAGGCCTTGGAATGGGCTGCCCAGAGAGGGGGTGGATTCCCCATCCCTGGAGGTTTTTCAACTGAGCTTGGCCGTGGCACTGAGTGCCATGATCTGGTAAAGGGACTGGAGTTGGACCAAGGGTTGGACTTGATGATCTGGGAGGTCTTTTCCAACCCAATCCAGTCTATGATTCGATGACAAGGCACAGCTCTACAGCTGGGAGTAGTCAGGGAAACAAATAATTGGTTCAACTTCTTCAGCTTCCTGAACTAGCAGATTTGTAAACAACTGGAGAGCCCAATTTTATTTCAAGCTACACACATAGAAAGATCAAAGCTGTATTTCTGAAGTTTGATTTATAAATTAACAATATTCTGAAGGGAACAATGAGCCTTGTTTTCAGGCTTGGCTACACCAAGAATCTGTGCCATTTCCTGCCCATGCCTGTCCTTACACCGAAGTTTGGGGTTGGTTGCTTGAAGGCTGTTCCAAGTTCCTTCAGATCCATGTGGGGTAGCAAGTCAGCTCTGCCACAGAGGCAGCAAAGCCACCTCCCATCCTGCCTGCAGGAGCAGCAGCAGCTCCAGGAGAGGCTGTTCCAGGCAGGTGCCATCAGTCTGTGGGAGTTGCACTGGGCTGAGGCAGTTCCTGCAAGCAGCAGGACTGAAAATCTGGTTGTGTGTGATGCCTGGGATCTGTCCCTCCAGAGGCCATTGCAATGCCAGCCCAAACCTGCACTCCCTGCCAAGCACAGCTGGCTGAGGGGATGGGCACTGGGCTGCACAGCAAAGCAAAGGGGGAGCACATGGACAGGGGTCTGTGGCTGGGGCAGCATGAAAAATGCACTTGAAGCATCTGAGCTCCTCAGATATGGTATCATGGTCAGGGAGCTGCTCCCTCCTCCAGGGCTGCTGCTGCAGACAAGGATTCTCCTCCTGGTTCCAGCTCCACACCAGGAGACAGACACCAGCACAGCCTGGGCAGAGGATCCCTGCCAGTCAGGGCTGGCAAACTCACTCCAGAGCTGCTCTCTGGGCATTGTTAAGGTCAGCAAACCAGACTGTAAATAAGAGGCCTAATTTCCAGCAGATCTTTCCTGTGCCATTTTCTTGGGAGTCAGGGCAGTGGCAGGTGAGGGCTGGCAGATGTGACTGCAGCACTGGAGGGCACCACTGCCAACCACCACTGCTGTCCCTGCTCCTCTCGTGCCAGGTGGCACAGGGAAGTGTCTGCCTGTGCCCCAGACATCCCTGCTCACTCCTGACTGCTTAGCAACGTCTCACCCTTTGATTTAAATGAAAATTAAAAGCTCCCTTGCCCTTAACCCAGACAAGTTTCTGTTTTTCAGCTTTCACACAGAGCTGTACTGGTGAAAATGAGGGCAGAGATCTGCAGTGTGGGAACAAGCAGGCAGAGCTGAGGGACAGACAAGGCAGAGGTGACTTCTGGCACCCACCAATGCCATTAAAGGAAATGTTTGTAACTGGAAAATTTAGACTGACTGGAACAAGGTTATGGGCCTTTGGCTGCTGTTGCACTAGGACAGTGATCCAGGGTGGGGAAAGGGGCAGTGACACAGCAGGGGACATGATTGACAGCTAAACCACCACACCTTCTGTCCTGGAGCCCTTCCTGAAAGCCACGTGTGTGCAGCACCATTCAGGTTCTCAGCCTCCTTTCTCCGCCAGTCAACTCCAGTCCCTTGGTTGGAAAGTTTTATCCCACAGAAATTTAGCAGAAAAATGACCAGGTGTTTGAAAAAAAGGGGCCAGACCTGGGAGCAGCACCTGAGAAAGGGTTTGTTCAGTGCACTTGTGGAGTCTCCTTGTGTTCTGGTGGGGAAAAAAAGGGAGGGTGGGAATAAAAAGGAAAAAGAAAAGAGCAGCTGGTGATTGTGCAGTGGGTGGGCACTTTGAGACTTGTTTCTTCCATTATTTCACCTGTTTCAGGGAACCTTCTCAGTGGAAGGGTGTGCCACAGCTGGTTGTTCTGCTGGGCTGTTGCCACCTTGGTTTGTGTGCCCGGTCTTGCTGCCCACAGAAAAACACAACAATAGGAAAAACTCTTGGCAGACAACTCCAGCCAGCCTTGCTGGAATTCTAAAGCACAACTATTAATTACGTGCCCTCGTGCTAAACATTGATGAATCTCTTTGTGGTAGGAGCCATGTGCACATTTCTTCCAGGCATTAAAGCCCTTTCTCTTTGGTGGTGGTAATTAAGAAACAAGGACAATATGACTGGCAGAACACAGTGGTGTTTTTTTTCTTTTCCTAAGAAGGCATAATTTATAAATTAAAAGCACCATGTCTCAGCCAAGAACAAGCTGAAGGGTGGTCTTCTGAACTATGGCATGAATGTCATCAGTGACAATGAAAGATAAAAGATGAAAAGCATCTTCTTTTGCAGCCAGAATGAGCCTTTTGCTGCTCTGTTCCAACTGCACACAGACAGGTTGGTAACCCTTCCTCGCTCACAGGGACAGCTGGGCAAGGAAATACCAACCCCCTGCAACCAGCCTTGCCAGGAGTGCCCCCAGGGATGAACAGAGGGAACACCCCGGTGCCAGCAGGGCCAGCAGTGCCCGTGTCCACCTGGGCAGGCCTTGTCCCTGTTAGAAACCAAAGCAAACCCAAAGCAGGGGGTGTGAAGGGCATGGTAAGAAGCACCAGTGAGTAAATCAGTTCTTAGAAATATACTTTCACTTTACAATTTAGTGACCATCCAAAAGAGCCTCCAAGGGGTGCTCCCCACCTTGGCTGTGCACGTGGCTGCCATGGGCATTGATTTAAGGATCTCTGCATTTTTTTTGCCACTAAAAGGAGGAGTTCAGCCCTCCTGTCTTCCTCTTCACCTCCCTTCCTTGCCCTAAACTTGGCTGAGCTGAGTGAAATCTAAACCATAACGAAGAAAGAAAGATTTCAGCCAGTTCAGATCCCACTGAACAGCCTTTTCAAGGGAGCAGCTGAGGAAACACAGGTGAGCAGAAAGAGAGCAGATCCACCTCTCTCAGAGGTAATCTGAACTTTGATCAATGTAAATAAATCATGAATTAATCCATTCTTAAACAGAGCTCCCTGTCTGAGAGTTGGATTCAGTGAACTACTTTCCATGTTATCAAGGTGCATGCTCCAAACTGATCGAGTTTAATGGTCCCAGAGGGGTTGGGCTGTTTCAGAGTATTTTAATAAATATGTATATATATATATTTTTGTTAGTTTATGGATTGACTTGCCTGTGTTGCACTCCCAGTTGCTCCAAAACTAAAGTTCCTGTTGGTGGTTTGAAACCCTGACTGGGAGTGCACAGCTTTGCATTTTGCAGTCCCTACACAAGGAAGTTGCAGCTTTCTGTGCAGGTCTCTTCAGGGGATGGTTTGGGTGTTCCAGCTCTGCTGTGGTCACGGAGGATGGAGCTGTACAGTTAATTCTCTCCCATCATGTTCCTGTTCTTTTTGATGGCACTGTGTTATTCTGCCTTCAGCATGTCAGTAATTTCACTTCATCTGCAAGTTAGTGAAGAGTTGGGCTGGGTGAGGTTTTTTTCATTTAAAAGCAAAGCAGGCATAACATTCTGTTTCCAAAACTATGCCCCTAAACTTTAAAAATCTCAGTGAAAAACTCTGCATTTTCTAAGACCATCCCCCCTCTCCCATTTTTGTTCTCTTTCCCTATTCTCTGTCCCTTGTTTCAAGATTTAATTTTTTTTTTGCCAGAGACAAAACTAAGGGGGGAAAATACAGAGAGTTGGGAAATAAAGCATCTTTTTCAAGTCTCCCCACACAAGTACCTGTCTTTCAGTGAGTGCAGGTCAGAACTGGCTGCCAGTGCATTTCTGTGGCCCCAGCAGCCTGCACTGTGCCAGCACCTCTGCCCTCTGCTTGATATTTTTAGCCCTGCCTGCCTTTGGTGTGTCTCTGCTCTTCCTCTGCGTTGGAGGACACGGCCCCTCCTCTGTGCTTTGCCCCTTTTCGCTGCCCTTTGCTGACCCCTGGCATTTTTTCCTGAAGGCAGGAGGATGGATTCGAGTAGTGTTCAAACTCCAGGCATGCCAGTGCCCCAAGCCTGATGGCACTGGGTATCACAGAGCTTTGGAGAGGCCTCCTCATGCAGTGAGGGTCTTGTTTTGTGTCCCTGTGCTGTGTCCGAGGGGGGAGCTGAGCTGGAGGGGAGTTAATTCAGGTCTTGGACCAGGCAGAGCCTGGGTGGCAGCGTGTCCTGCCCAGGGCATCCTCCCACCTGGCATCTGCAGCCTCCCTGATCCCTTCTGGGGTGGGGCATCCTCCCACCTGGCATCTGCAGCCTCCCTGATCCCTTCTGGGGTAGGGCATCCTCCCACCTGGCATCTGCAGCCTCCCTGATCCCTTCTGGGGTAGGGCATCCTCCCACCTGGCATCTGCAGCCTCCCCGATCCCTTCTGGGGTAGGGCATCCTCCCACCTGGCATCTGCAGCCTCCCTGATCCCTTCTGGGGTAGGGCATCCTCCCACCTGGCATCTGCAGCCTCCCTGATCCCTTCTGGGCTGGCTGCAGGTACCCCAGCAGAGAGGGGAGGCAGCAGAGCCTGCCTTTGTGTGTCATGTTCTGCTGGCAGTGTTTGTGTGGCACCTCCCTTGGGCTGGGAATGGGAGCTCAGGGGTGGGTGGCACAAAACCTGCTGCAAGCCATTGTGTCCTGTTCCCTTCCCTGGGCACCAGCACTGGCAGCTCTGCCTGACTCCTCATTTTCATCCCCTGGAGGAGGAAAAACACAGGGTGGGCAACCAATCCTCATTGTCTTCCTTCCTTCCTTCCTTCCTTCCTTCCTTCCTTCCTTCCTTCCTTCCTTCCTTCCTTCCTTCCTTCCTTCCTTCCTTCCTTCCTTCCTTCCTTCCTTCCTTCCTTCCTTCCTTCCTTCCTTCCTTCCTTCCTTCCTTCCTTCCTTCCTTCCTTCCTTCCTTCCTTCCTTCCTATTAAACTGTTAAAGTATTGTTGATTTCTACAATCCCCAGAGGTGTCTGGATTCCATAGAATCATAGAATGGATTGGGTTGGAAAAGACCTCCGAGATCATCAAGTCCAACCCTTGCTCCAACTCCAGTCCCTTTACCAGATCATGGCACTCAGTGCCACGGCCAAGCTCAGTTGAAAAACCTCCAGGGATGGGGAATCCACCCCCTCTCTGGGCAGCCCATTCCAATGCCTGAGCACTCTCTCTGCAAAGAAGTTTTTTCTGCTCTCCAACTTCAATTTCCCCTGGCAGAGCTTGAGCCCATCGTGCCCCCTTGTCCTGTTGCTGAGTGCCTGGGAGAAGAGACCAACCCCCACCTGGCCAGAACTTCCCTTCAGGGAGTTCCAGACAGTGCTGAGGTCACCTCTGAGCCTCCTCTTCTCCAGGCTGAACACCCCCAGCTCCCTCAGCCTCTCCCCACAGCACTTGTGCTCCAGTCCCTTCTCCAGCCTCGTTGCTCTTCTCTGGCCCCGCTCCAGCCCCTCAATCTCTTGCCTCAACTGTGGGGCCCAGAACTGAACACAACACTCAAGGTGTGGCCTCCCCAAGGCAGAGTCCAGGGGAAGGGTCACTGCCCTGGGCCTGCTGGCCACGCTAGTTTGGATCCAGGCCAGGATCCCATTGGCCTTCTTGGCCACCTGGGCACACTGTTGGCTCCTGTTGAGCTTCCTGTCCCTCAGTCCCCCCAGGTCCCTCTGCCTGGCTGCTCTCCAGCCACTCTGTGCCCAGCCTGGAGCGCTGCAGGGGTTGGGGTGGCCAAAGGGCAGGACCTGCACTTGGCCTTGTTGAACTTCATCCCATTGGAATCAGCCCATCCCTCAAGTCTCAAAGGGTGTCCCAGGTCCTCAAGTGCCAGCAGGGAAGTGGGAACAGGGTGTGGATAAGAGCAAAGCTGTGGGTTCCACCAGTGAAACTCTCCCCAAACAGAGGATTTTGGGTAGTTCCTTCAGTGCTTGGACTGTGCAGAGTTTCAGAGTGCAGGGAACACAAAGCCACCAGACCTGCCAGGAATTTCCCACAGAGCTGCAGCTCTGCCTTTTTCCAGGACAAGATGCTTCTGGATGCACTGTCCTGTTTGGATATTTCATTTGTTTGTTTTGAAATCTGACAGTGAATTCAAAATATGTACTTAGAGCAGGAAGTGTTCTCCCCAGGACTAAGAACACAGTTGCAGAGAAAATAAATAGGAAACATAATATGTAAGTTTTCATTCACAGTTCCTACAGAGAGGTCCTACCATCTTTTGGGTGGCTTATTTTTCAGAAAAGATTTTCCTGTGAGGAAAAAGGAGGCAGCTCTTCCACAGCAGTTCTTTTATTTAGGCTGCTTTTAATTTCTGCTGTTGCATGAGCTGACTGTTTTTCTCGGGGTGCTTTAATGCAAAGTTTGAACTAGAAAAAGTGCCCTTGTGATGAGAACACCCAGCAGACATTCAATATGCCAGCAGGACCAGCCTAGTAAAGTTAATGGCTTGAAAATTCGATTTGAAATGGTACTTTGATTTAAAAGAATTTATCTTTGCAGTAAATTGACATTTGAATAACGTGGTTAATTCTACCAGCAGAAGTATTAGAAAGAGGTGGTGTTTATGTACCATTCCCATGTGGCTCCTGGGGTAGCTGTCTGGGACAATGCAAAAAAAAAGAAAATAAGATAAAAGGAGGCAATTGGACATTGGAAATTCAGCTACAGGATTTCTTATTTCTCTTTGTTATTCCTCTTTTCTAACTCCCACTGCAGATCTTCTGTATTTGTGTCTGATAAGCCATCAATTGGCCTCAGTTTGCTCCTGACCAACACCAACCTGTGGTTGGAATTTTTCAGGGCTATGTGAGGAAATGTATAAGGAGAAACAAGCAGGGATTGGGTTGGATTAGTCCCATTTGAAGAACACTCAGACAACAGAAAACTGGGGAATTGCAACCTCGTACCTGAATATGATCCTGCTGCTCAAGCAATGCTGTAACACCAGTTTGCCATCTACAGAGGAGGCCCTTTTCCCTCTGTTTTTCCCCACTTAATGACTTATTTAAAAAAAATAAAAAAGAAGAAACCTCTGTAGTTGAAAGGCCCAGCAGGCTCCACCTGCCCCACTGGCACAACCTGCTGGCACAGCAGCACCTGAAACCAGGCACTGCTTTTACAGCCAGTGTTGAGCCAAGTGCCCTTCAGAGCCTGGCTGGGCATGGGGTAGAGACAAGGGGTTCTGTGAACTTGCCTGTGTTGGAGCACAAACATGTCACAGCCAATTTTAATCCTTAAGCCTGCTTTTGTTTTGAAGGTTCTTGTTTGCTGCAGGTATCTAAATTTAGCCATATTTTTGTCAGCTAGAACTTATGTTAGAGAAAAGAATGCGAGCAAATCTCGGCGATGTCACACTTCATTAGTCATGCAAGCACTTAAAAGCAAGGTTGGAAACACAGAATTCGGGAGATTTGTGGTGGCAGTTGTTTAAAAATGCCACACTGAGCTTTTTAGGATTTACCTTCGGAAAATGAACCAAGTTAGGGCATTAAATTTCCCGAACAATGAGGCTTTCTTAAGTTGGGAGAAAGGAATATTTAAATCCTGAAGAAAAGCTTCACTGGACATGTATGCTCCTCTTTCTTTGCAACATTCCCAAGTCCAGCCAGGTTCAAAGGCAGAAAATAGCATTTGCTGACAGCCTGCTTTGCTCTCTGGTGGTGACTGTGGGTTTGGGTGCCGAGATAAGCCCCAGGGACTCACAGCATCCCCTCCTGAGCATCCTTCTTTCTGCCTCTGTGCTGTGCAGCTGGGCTGGGGGCAGGGGGAGGCAGAGCCAGCCCAGGCTGCCCCACACCCACCCCTCTGCAGCGAGGCAGCCCTTGGTTCTGTTGGTCAGGCAGCTGCACATAAAATCTGACCTTGCATCTGTTGCTGTGCACTTGCTGCAGAGTTCTCTGAGAAAGGGAACAGCTCCTCTCGCCATTATACTTGGCTTGCTTTCTTTTTGAACATATCTGTCTGGAGGTATTAAACCCCAAAGCCTTTGCTTCTGGACTTCTTCCCATTCATTATCTTTTTTTCTCCTTGTGATCATTGGCAGCTTGAAAATTTGGTAAGAAAATACCTTTTGAAAATTATTTGTTAGTGAACAAGTGCATGGGAAGTTCAAGTTGCACACCAAAAAAGCTGGAAACTGCATCCTGGTCCTTGTGATTGTGCCTCTATGTACCAACACTCCTGAGCATCCTGTTGTTTGGTCCAGTTTCCAGACAACTCTGATGTGTTGTTTAGCTGGGGACAAGAGCCATGCCAAGCCCCAAAGCTCCAGCCTGTTGGAGCTCTGAGCATTTCTGTCTGGAATTCACTGGAGGTATTGAACTCCAAAGCCTTTGCTTCTGGACTTCTTCCAATTCATTATCTTTTTTTTTCTCCTTGTGACCATTGGCTACTTGAAATTTGGTAAGAAAATACTTTGAAAATTTTTTTGTTAGTGAACAAGTGCATGGGAAGTTCAAGTTGCACACCAAAGAAGCTGAGATATTTCACCATCATATGGGAACTGCATCCTGGTCCTTGTGATTGTGCCTCTCTGTACCAACACTCCTGAGCATCCTCCTGCTTGGTCCAGTTTCCAGGCAACTCTGATGTCCTGTGATGTTTAGCTGGGGACAAGAGCCATGCCAAGCCCCAAAGCTCCAGCCTGTTGGAGCTCTGAGCATTTCTGTCTGGAATTCACTGGAGGTATTAAACCCCAAAGTCTTTAGTCCCCAGACTTCTTCCAGTTTATTACCTTTTTTCTCCTTGTGACTGTTGGTGGCTTGGAAATTTGGTAAGAAAATACCTTTTGAAAATTATTTGTTAGTGAAAGAATGCACAGAAAGTTCCAATTGCACACCATAAAAACTGAGATATTTCATTATAAGGAAACTCCATCCTACTCCCTGTGATTGTGCCTCTCTGTACCAACACTCCTGGGCATCCTCCTGCTTGGTCCAGTTTCCAGGCAACTCTGATGTCCTGTGATGTTTAGCTGGGGACAAGAGCCATGCCAAGTCCCAGAGCTCCAGAGCTGGCATTAGGCTTCTGAGTTGGGTTCCTCAGAACATCCCAACCCACCTCCTGTCCCAGACACAGCGACTTGCCAGCTGTTTGACCAAGGGCCACCACTCTGCAGGGGGAATTCAGTTGAGTTGCCCAAAGTCAGGAGGGTTCTGGGTCTGCAGGTGTGAGCAGGAGGCTGAAAGCAGCCCCTGACACTGTGCAGGGGGGAAGGTCAGACAGGAGCAGCCCTGGCTGGCTGAGGGGAGAGCCTGCCTGGCACCCAGATGCAGAGCAGGGAGCCCTAACAGGGCTGTTCCAACAGGGAACAAGAGATGTGGCCAAGGGAAAAACCAGGTGTGGAAAGGCTATGCTGGGAACTAAACTGTTGTCCTCTTAAAGTTACATTTCACCAGGCTCTGAGTGGAAAACAGGGAAAATCCCCATTTATCCTCACTCAGTTGTTACTGCAATGTTCCAGAAGGAATCAGGTACATACCCAAGAGCCTTGTCTTGTTCCTCAGGTGTGACTTACACCCAGGTGGGCTGTTCTCACAGCCACCTGCAGCAGAGGTTTTCTACAGATCTCAGACTGTTCTGAGTTGGAAGGGACCCACAATCACAGAATCATAGAATGGATTGGGTTGGAAAAGACCTCCCAGATCATCAAGTCCAACCCTTGGTCCAACTCCAGTCCCTTTACCAGATCATGGCACTCAGTGCCACGGCCAAGCTCAGCTGAAAAACCTCCAGGGATGGGGAATACACCCCCTCTCTGGGCAGCCCATTCCAATGCCTGAGCACTCTCTCTGCAAAGAAGTTTTTTCTGCTCTCCAACTTCAATTTCCCCTGGCAGAGCTTGAGCCCATCGTGCCCCCTTGTCCTATTGCTGAGTGCCTGGGAGAAGAGACCAACCCCCACCTGGCCAGAACTTCCCTTCAGGCACTTCCAGACAGTGCTGAGATCACCTCTGAGCCTCCTCTTCTCCAGACTAAATAAGTATCATCAAGTCCACTCTTGAGTCAATGGCCCACACAGGAGATTGAACCCCTGACCTTGGCATTCTTACCACCAAGTTTTAACCAACTGAGCCAATCTCAGGGTTTTACATCTGCTGGGAACATCAACAGCTCTCAAAGGAAAAATTCGAGGTGTCATCACCAATGTTGTCTTCATTGTAGTGGCAGTTGCAAAACTGTATGAAAACAGACCCACAGATCATTCTAAAATAGGAGATATTAGAAATATTTCAGGCTTGAAGACTTGCAATCTCCTGTCAGTAACAATATTTGGTTTGGCATCTCATTGCAGGGGTTTGGGGATTGTGTTTTCTTTAAAACTCCCTTGGCTTTAATAGCATCTCTATTTCTGTAGACTCAGAAATGTGGATTCTTTCATAAAAGAGCTTTTTTCATAACACCTACACAAGTTTATACAAGTTGTCCTGTCTCCAAATCACATTATACATTACTAATATTACTGGGAACTTTTCTGCTTTTCTCTGGGCAGGGAAAACATTTTGTAGCTCAGCTTTGTACCAATAGCTCTGTGTGTCAGAGCAGTGCTTTGGCCACAGAACCACATCTCTAATTGGAATAATCCATTTGGGATTATTGTTGAATAATGGGTGGGGAAATTATTCACCTTTGGTTTTTTTCAGCAGAACTGTACATTCTCAGTGGTGATTTTTTTGTCTCTTTGTTTCATTTCACAAAATATCTAATTCTGAGCTCAAATGTCTGACAAAATAAAATTTGAAAATATAAGAATTTGAAAAGATAAGTTTCAGAAACAGGAGGGCTGTGCAGGTCTGGTTACAGACTGTACACAAAGCATAAAATAAACCCTCTACAGGGTGTAAATACAGAACAGTCACCTGGAAATAAAGGGCATTTTGAAGGTAGTTTTGTTAAACTGGACTTGTGCCAAAGTCAGGAGTATCAAGAAATAAAATAAAAATTCCACTATTTTAAGGTGGGTTTTTCCCCCCTCTTCTCCAGCTGTTAATTTTACAAGCCATTCTGCAAATGCAAACCATAAACATCAATGAGATGCACTTAACATGGTTTTCAGAACAGAATTCTGAAGGCACCACAATGAGAAGTTGTGGGTAATTGAAGCCTCGAGGCATTCTTGTCCCTTGATCTTTACCTGGTTACAGAACCTCCTCTTCTGATGCCAAATCCCATTAGGATACCCCCAAATGACAGATGGCTCTGCCCAACTGCCAGTCAGCACAGATGTGATCCTTGGGCTGGGATAAACAATAGGGCTCTTTTTTTTTTGCATGGAGTAACCTAAATTCTCCTTCCCTGTGACAATAATGCAGGTTGTGCTGCCTAGAGAAGAGCCATGGCCAAGCATGTCTGTGAGATTTCTGTGAGGCAGAATTACAGGTCTGGGCCCTGGGAAAGCTGCACCAAACATAAGGCAAGGTGAGAATTTGAAACCACTCACTTTTCATAGAATAGAATCATAGAATTGATTGGTTTGGAAAAGACCTCCCAGATCATCAAGTCCAACCCTTGGTCCAACTCCAGTCCCTTTACCAGATCATGGCACTCAGTGCCACGGCCAAGCTCAGTTGAAAAACCTCCAGGGATGGGGAATCCACCCCCTCTCTGGGCAGCCCATTCCAATGCCTGAGCACTCTCTCTGTAAAGAATTTTTTCCTGATCTCCAACTTCAATTTCCCCTGGCAGAGCTTGAGCCCATCGTGCCCCCTTGTCCTATTGCTGAGTGCCTGGGAGAAGAGACCAACCCCCACCTGGCCAGAACTTCCCTTCAGGCAGTTCCAGACAGTGCTGAGGTCACCTCTGAGCCTCCTCTTCTCCAGGCTGAACACCCCCAGCTCCCTCAGCCTCTCCCCACAGCACTTGTGCTCCAGTCCCTTCTCCAGCCTCGTTGCTCTTCTCTTCTCAGTTGGGTTAGAAGAGACCTCTGAGATCATCAAGTCCAACCCTTGATCCAACCCCACTGTGATCACCAGCCCAGGGCACAGAGTGCCCTGGGCTGGTGATCACAGTGGGGTTGGATCAAGATGTGGTGGATTCTCTGTCCCTGGAGGTGTTTAAGAGGACACTCAGAGCCACATCCAGTCCCTTCTCCAGCCTCGTTGCTCTTCTCTGGCCCCTCTCCAGCCACTCAATCTCTTGCCTGAACTGAGGGGCCCAGAACTGAACACAACACTCAACACATTTTGTGATGTAACTCCTCCTGTGGAGCATCCTGTGCTTTAGCTGAGCTGAAGGGAATGTGTCTGTGTGAGAGAGATTGGCATGACAGCAGTGCCTTAAACACAGAATGCTTCCCTCTATAGGCTAACCCATGGGCTAATTTAAAAAATAAATATATATTATTCAGACAGCTATTGGCAAATGTTTTATTAAACATTCTCAGTGTAAATGCATCCTCACAAAACGACTCAAGTAGACCATTTAGCCTTCCTATTATACAGTTGGTAAACAATAAATATTAATACAAAGCAATAATTTCCACAGGATATGGTACCTTGCTGTTAAATGTATTCCTCCTGAGTTTTATTATTGCTATTAGTGACTTCTCTGGCAGAGAAGAAGCAGAACTGTGCAGTCTGGAGCAGGCACAGCACCAAGAAAAGGGCATCCTGAGCAAGCAAAAGGAGCTCCTACAGGTGTGGGTACAGGAGTGGTACTTTACTCCTTTAGGATTTGGTGATCAGTCTGGATCAGTTTTTATGTCCAGTGTTTGCTCACTGGATCACAGCTCTCCATACCTGTGTCCCCTCCTGCTGTGCATTCCCAAATTCATGCTGGAATTCTCAGTTCTGGAGCTGTCCAACCTTCAGCAGTGAGAGCCCACCTTAACCTCTCACTCCAGCTTCTCTCTTTGCCTCCACCTGAACAGAGGGAAGTCAAAGAACTCACACTTTGTTGCTTGCCCTGAAAACTTAGACTCTGTGGTGCAGATTTCTCAGTCATTGCACCTCTCATGTTTCTGGGAATCTGCTTGAATCTTATTTTCACAATAACCATGTCCCCTTGGAGCCTGCCCTCCATGTGCTGCCAACTGCAGAATGGCAAACTCACCCACTGCCAAGGGACATGAGCATGTGCTGCTTGGGGACAGTTCTCTGAGCACCAGAGCTCGTTCTGGATGCACAGTGGGAAAGGCCATACACCTAGTCTGGAAGCTGATGAAAAATTCCAGTCTGGGAGACTTCTGGGAGGTGTTTGGTGACTCCTGGAGCCATTACTCAAGGTGTTAGAGAGCCTCATTTTAAGGTTTTACCAATGCAGTGGACAGTGATTCATTCACTAAAGGTTTGTAATCCCACCTCAGAATAGTTTGCAACCCCACCTCAGAACAGTTTGCAATCCCACCTCAGAATAGTTTGCAACCCCACCTCAGAACAGTTTGCAATCCCACCTCAGAATAGTTTGCAACCCCACCTCAGAACAGTTTGCAACCCCACCTCAGAACAGTTTGCAACCCCACCTCAGAATAGTTTGCAATCCCACCTCAGAATAGTTTCCAACACTTGTGCTGGCCCTTTGGTGAGACAGATGAGCTTTTCATTTACTAAGAAAATTGAATGAGTACTTCCCTCAAATCTGAAAGGGAGGAAGTAGAACAGCATTAGTAGCTGATGGACAGCCAAAATTGTATTGATCATCTCTGCTGATGAATTGTTTGGACTGAATCCTGCTCCCATGTGAGGCAGAGAGAAAATCTGAATGTAGCAAATCTTGAATTTGGTCTCTGAAAAAAAAATTTTCATATTATTAAAAAAAAATCTAGCAAGTCTGTTTTAAAAAATGTTAAAAATTTAGTGCATTGCTGACAGTGTTTTAATCACTGATTTAGTGAAATCTGGATATCTCCTTTCTGTCTGTCCCAGTCATCATGAATATGCTTCTTTCATGCATGAGGTGAATGAAATATCCTCTGGAGAGGACAAGTGGAGTACATGGAATATTGGGCTCGAGGTTATAGGCTGCCTGGGCCAGGAGATACTCACAGACAGACACACAGACAGACAGACACACAGACAGACAGACACACAGACACAGACACAGACACACAGACATACAGACATACATGCCAACCTCAAAGCAAGATGCTTCTTGCATTACAGTCTTGGCATCCTCCTTGTGTGGCTCTGCCCATAAATTCTGTTGTGTTTTCCTCTTCAAACACATCCTGGGTCATCTTGACAAGTTGTTCTGTTTGTTAGAGCAGCTAAAAATATTGGTAGCTGGGGATGGAAGCTGTGCCTGCTCCCAGCCTGCCCCTGTCCCTCCTGCAGGGCCCTTGGGTGTCAGGCTGGGTGGGCAGGGCAGTACCCCTGGGGCCAGAGGGGTGAAGGGGTGCCCACAGCAGCACTGGCACAGTTGGGCCACCCAAGGCTGTTTCAGGGATGTACAGAAGGATTAGGATCAGGCTGAGGAAAATAGACCATAATTGCCCTCTCCCTCCTCACTGGGTCTTGAGACAAGGAATTCCTCAGTGCTTTTGTGGCTGCTTTTAGTGGGCTCAGCTGCCTTGGCCATAGGGTTGGCCTCAATTAAGAGAACAAAGTGCTCCCAGTTTGCCCCCGCTGCTCTTGTCTGGCTCTGGCTGCTGTTTAGGGCTAGGAAAGATGGGGCAGCCTTTGGAAAACCCCAGCCCTGCAGGGCAAGAGTGCCCAGCAAGCCCTGGAGCACCTGCTGTGGTGGTCAGAGATGCCCTGTGGGAAGGGGATGAGAACTCCAGCACAAAACACACATATCTACTCTTACCCCAATAGAAACAACCCATCAGAGTCCCCTTCCTCCTTTTCACTTTATATCTTTACCATGAGAAATGCCCACCTATTGCAATGGTCGTTAGTTACATCTTTCCTAATTTTTTAGCAACTTCTTGCTTTGACATATTCAGCTAAATGAACAAACTTGCATTTGTTTACTTGTTCCTTTAGAGATAAAACACCTCTGTGCCTCAGCCTTTGAAATACTGTGAGTGATGGGGGTTTGAAAGTGAATTTAGAAAATATTCTGAATTAAATATTTATGTTTAAGCTTTTACAAGGCAATCTGAATAAAGCCTTTGGGTTTTTTTCCACAGCAGACTTAATTGTGCTTAGCCATATATGAGAGTTAGACAAAAAAAAAGCCTCGTTGTTTTTTGTGGCAACTTTAGACCCTCCATAATCTCAGTGCTAAGGGATAAAATTAAGAGAGTGTTGCCCACTAATTACACTGAATTGTTCGGTGTGGATGAGGCCAGAGAGTGCAAACCTACTGATTGCAATCCCTGGTGGTTCAGAATAGGTTAAATGCACAACATTCCCAGCAGTGCCCCAGTGCAGGGAGTGGGGTTGACTATTCCAGACTTCTCCAGGCTGAGAGGACGTGGCAGCAGCGCAGGACACACCGTGCTCTGCAGAGGGAGGGCAGGGCAGGAGCTGCAGAGAGATGTGGGCAGGGCCGGACCCTCTGTCCTCAGGGAGCAGAGACATGTGATGGTTTGCAGGAGTGAGAAATCGGGGCTCAGAGGCTCAAAGTGCTCATTCTGCTGGGAGCAGACAAGGCTCCACTAGATGTCCTTCATGCTCACATAAATGACACCAGCAGATCTCACTGAAAGGGCTGAAAGGTGCTGGCAGGAGGAGGTGAGGGAACACACCTGAGTGCCTGCATCTCTGAGCACCTCGGGGGGCCCTTCTGCATGGAATGAATCCCTGGTGGTGGCAAATGGATGCTCAACAATGGGACCTGTGTCCCTGGAGAATTGTTTCTCTTGTTAAAACTACTCTTTACCTTGCTGCAAACAAAAACTACCACTTCTGAGGGGCTGGTTATGGATTACATGTTTGTGTGGTTGTGGCTGATGGGTGTTTTTAATCCACTTTAAGCTTATAATTTATTATTGCTTATGTTGAGCATGGCCACTGGGAAGTCAGTGTGGGTGCAGGCCCAGACACAGTCTGAGGTTGTGGGAAAGAAGGAAGGAGTTCAGGGCCACAGTTTGGATGAGGAATTTGCCATCTATGTCATTGAAGCAGATGATCTTTACAATTACTGATATTCATTAGTAGTTAATAATCTCTTCTTTGGGACACACTGAGATGGGCATATTGTTTGGACAGCTTGAGATCTCTGCTGTGTTCACAGACTGGGGAAGGGTTTGTTGCTGCGTGCAAAGCTGTGGGCAAAGAGGAGTCACATGGAATTGGTGCCATATTTGCACTGCAAAACAAATTATGAGACCTTTCTTATTGGTTCTCTAGTCAAGTTATGGAGTAGTTGGTGCTGAGTGTGCTGGTGGCACCCATGGGTGCCCTGGACAGAGCTGGTGAGGGCACCTTTTGGGGTGTTCAGTTCATGGGTGCTGTGCCAATGCTCAGAGCATCAGTGACAGGAGGGGCAGCTGGACCCAGCAGTGCCCAGGGCAGAGCAGCAACCCCTGGGAGGAGAAAACTCTGCCCTGAGCTGCTGCTCTGGGCTGTGCTGGGCTTGCACTGGCTGCTCTTCACTGCAGGTCCAACTGAGCTTGGACAGACAGGAGGAGAGAAGGGCAGGGATGGGAAGGAAGGAGAAGTTAGAGGGGAGAAAGTGGAGATTGCTGAGGAATTTGTTGGGCAATGCCTGCTCAGTGTACTGTTATTTCTGTCTGATATTTAGTTCCTTGAAGCTTTTCCAGGTGCTTTAGTGCCATTTCTAAGCAGTGTGTGATCTCAGCAGAAAGACTGGGTTTCTGTTCAACTGACATAGAATCATAGAATGGGTTGGAAAAGACCTCTGAGATCAAGTCCAACCCTTGGTCCAACTCCAGTCCCTTTACCAGATCAGGGCAATGTGTCTGTACAGAGTGTTATGTTACAAGATGGCAACAGCAGGTCCAGCTCTCAAAAAGTTCTTTTATGGTCAGAATTGACAAAATCAATGTCAAGTAGCACATCTATGTCCTGCAGCAAGCAGGGAGATCCCCAACTGTCTGGAGAAAATGCAGTGTCAGCACTGAAGGAACAGACTGGGAGTGCCACTGTCATGCTTTGGAATTACTGCCTACCATGTCCTGCTCAGCTAAACTGCTTTCCTTTCTATTGGTATGGAAAGTATTAAATGAACAACACAAAGTCTGATGATTCCTGGTGCTTAATTGCAGAAGAAATATGGGCAGATGCTTTTACAGTTTCTCACTTGGCTGTTTTTTGTCTTTTTTGATGGGGAAGGATGAAGAATTTTAGCAGCCCACACATGTTAACAGTGTGCACAGACCAAGGCATGTGTGATCCACCACTGAAGAGCAAGGGCAAAATTAGCATCACTGATAGCATGGCAAAGGTGTGTGATGAATTACACCTTCCAAGGAAGCACTTTACACACACTGGCTTTTCAGTTCTTTATACTTTATGCCTGTTGGTATTTAAAAATGATTGATTAATGTGGCATTATCTGAGAAAACTGTGTCTGCACTGTTCCTCTCTTACGTTACAGGAACAATATCTCAACTTAATGGAATGTGTGGCAAGTGGCAAAGCTGCTGTGGCCACACTGAACTGAAGGAAGCTGAAAAATAGCCATGAACTCCTGGCTGGTGTAAGACAGACCTGGGGAAGAGAAGAGCAGGCTGAAGAAGATTGAAGGATGGGTATGGTAAAACAGGAATTCAAACAGATGTGGCAATTTGTTTTACAACATAACCATAAAATGCCACTTGAAATGCTTCATTTGTATTCTGTGTCAATGTAATAGATGTAAATCTTTCAGAGAGTTACTAAATATACATTTCTGTTGGCAAGTACAAAAAGCAGATGATCAATGGGAGAAACCAGCGGGGATTTCGTGTTGTCAGGACAGCAGGACTGAACTTTCTGGGAGCTCTCACATGAGCCCTCCACTTTAGGCCATTCATTCAGTTCCCTTTTTGACATTTTAGCACTTCTCACAGCATTTAAACATTTATTTTCAGCTTGTAAATCATAGTGAGTTGTTAGTGACAGGTCTGCTGGTGACACTCCTTTGTTGGCTGCTGAGAGGTCCCATCCACCTCCCAGGGAGAGGCTGAAGCTCCAAACAAGACCTTGTGCTGACTGATCTGCATCAGGAAGTGTCTCCCTTGCTGTGAATGTGGATGTTCTGCAATGGATCCACTCCTGGCACGAATAAGGGAAGCAAAGGGTAAGAGAAACTTCAGTTCACAAAGGACTCATCTGAAAAGACAGGACAGATATCAACAGAGTCCTCGAGGTTGCAGCTTTTCTGAGCAATAACCCTGCAAAAACAGGGTGTGACAATAGCAGTGAGTCTCACAGGGGCTTGCCAAGTCCACCCGTGATTCTGCTTGAAATTCTGCTTCCAAATAAATTCCAGAAATTTCAAGCAAAAAATGCTTGAAAAAGTTGGTGAGGCTTGCAGTGTTTCCAAAGAATTATTTTCCACCTCTAGCTCTGTAAGGGAGTTTTCTCGGTCTATTTGCAAGATGTTTTTCATGTAGGGATTAATCAGTTCTCTTCCCTGGGAGGATTATATTCCCCTCACCTTTGGGCTTTTTTCCCATAAGTGGGGTAGTCCCACAGTGAAGTGTTTTACCTGCATTACCCACACATCAGGGCCTGCCCTCTGTAGCCAAGGCAGGAAACTGGTCCAGCATTCAATTCCAAATAAAAATCTTAACTAACTTCTGAGTTGTAAGATTCCCAAATCCTGCTTTTTTTCTAGGAAGTGGGAAGTCATCATTCCAGGAATAGTTCAGAGTTACTAAAAAGAAGTTGGCATCTAGAGAAGTATTGGCACAAATTTCATTTTTCCTGGTTCTCCTTGGGGTTTAATCATTCCAGTATTCAGCAATCCTGCCCTAGCCAGAAACAAGGACAGCCTTCCTCATTTTTGGACACGTTTCTGTCCATCCTGCTACTCTGCAACGTTCTCATTTCATTGAACAGTCTTTACTAATCTGCAACATTCTCATTTCATTGAACAGACTTTACAGCAGACTTCATACTTTGTTTGCTGTGGCACAGAAAGGTTCCCTCTGTCCTTTGGAGCTGCCTGGATGGTCCATGCCAGGGTATGGGGCACTAATTGACCTTTATGCCTTTGGTTAGAACTTCACTAAACGTTGAGAAGGTCCCTAAGCAGCTCTTTCCTGCTGGTTCTCTCTCACATTCTCCCCCTATTTCCCCTTTTCCCACCCTGAATCCTGAATCCCTGAATCCCAGCATCCCTATCCCAGAGCATGGCACCTCCAAGCCATGCCCTGTGTGTGTGTTTGCCCTCTGGTTCTGGGCACTGTGGGTGTCTCTTGGCTCTGGTTCCCCTGTCTGGAGGAGTGGCCTGTGTGAGCTGCCTTGCTCTGCAGTGGTTGCCCACAAGGACCTCTCAGGCACGTGTTCTCCAGCTGCTCTGGTGCCTGGTGGGCAGTGAAATAAGGAGCTGCTCATTTGCCTGGAAATCCAGGGGGCAGGTTGTCTTCTCCAGCAGAGTTTAAACCCACGTGTGCTGCATCTGTCTGTGATCCCCTCATATCTGCCCCTTCTTTCCTTTCCCCAGTCATCCTTCCACTGAGTCAATGTTCTTAAACAGATCACTCTCCTGCTTTCACATCTCCTCCTTCCTACACCAACTCTGTCTGCCAAGAGTCTGTTGTTTCCAGCACTGCTCACAGACCTCTGGTCCCTGTGGCCGTCTGGGGAAGGTCTCCCAGTGAACTCCTCCATCACCTACTGCTCATCTTTCATCTTGTTTAACTACACCATCAATACATTTTTTTGGTGCCAACTAATTCTCTAAATACTTCAGCTAATTAATCTGCCAAGAATGCTGTTAGCAGAAAAGGGATACTGTAAAATGTGGGAAATGAGTCAAAATAGAGTTATCTTCTGAAAAACAACAATAAATAAAACCTCATAGAGCTCCTTGTTTATTCCCTCTCATGACTTACAAGTTTATTGATGTTAAAGGTCAAATAGCCTTTCTCTAGTTATTTGTTGTGATTGGTTTCTATCTTTTTGCCACTAAAGAACACAATAAAGGAGTTAGACCCTGAGATCAGCTCAGCTGGTTAAAACTTGGTTGTAATAATGCCAAGGTCATGGGTTCAATCCCCTGTGTGGGCCGTTGACTTGAGAGTTGGACTCCATGATCCTTGGGGGTCCCTTCCAACTCAGAATAGTCTGATTCTGAAGACAAATTTGAAAGTGCCCACGGGTGGGTTTGGTGGGACTGAGGAACTCTGCCCTGACACAGAGCTGTGTCCAAGTGCCCATGGGTGGGTTTGGTGGGACTGAGGAACTCTGCCCTGACACAGAACTCCGTCCAAGTGCCCACAGGTGGGTTTGGTGGGAATGAGGAACTCTGCCCTGACACAGAGCTGTGTCCAAGTGCCCATGGGTGGGTTTGGTGGGACTGAGGAACTCTGCCCTGACACAGAGCTGTGTCCAAGTGCCCATGGGTGGGTTTGGTGGGACTGAGGAACTCTGCCCTGACACAGAGCTCTGTCCAAGTGACCCTGAGATCAGCTCAGTTGGTGAAAACTTGGTTGTAATAACTCCAAGGTCATGGGTTCAATCCCCTGTGTGGGCCATTGACTTAAGAGTTGGACTCGATGATCCTTGGGGGTCCCTTCCAGCTCAGAATAGTCTGGGGTTCTGTGAAAGTCAGGAATATTAATTCCTCAGGGATAATGGGAAGTGGAGTTGCTGTGGGTGCTGGCTTAGGATTTGTTCTTCAGGGGGTTTCCTATAGGTGGCTGTGTGTGGTACCTGTAAACGGCTCTGAAGAACTACCAAGTTGTATCCTTTTCAGAACAACTTTCTTAGGTTTTCCATCTGAGTATAATCCCATTTTACTTGCACACCTTTCCCAGACACCTTGCTAAAAACCTCCAGAGTGAGTTCCACCCTCTGAAGTGGGCGGAAGTTTGTTTTGCCATTTCAATAACAAAGAGGAAGAGCGAAAGAACACAGAAACAACAGATGAGTGTTTGTGGCAGCACAGGCAGCCTCTGGAGCTGCCAACCCCCTTCCTGGGGTTGCTTGGCTGGTGCTGGGGATGCTGATGTTCTCTGTGGGAACCTGCTGGTGCAGTTCAGACAGTCTCTGGCAGACAGCCACTCTCTTTGCTGCACATATATGCAACTTCAAGCACCGTGGGCTGCTTGAGATGCAAAAATTATGCATAGACCTTGAATTCTACATGTTAAGTAGGAACTAGGGGTTTATCCAGCCTTGCAGACACTGATCAAACTGTACAAGTTTTATGAACTGTCCTTAGAACCACAACCAATCAGTGATTCCTCTGGTTTCCAATTCTGCCTCCCAGTCCAAAGAACTCCCTATCAAGATCCAGGTCACTGTAAGCAAAGGACTTGACTACAAAAATTTCAGGGAATGCATCTGTGGAACTTCCAAACCTACATCCCTCCACACCCCCCAGCCTCTCTTTGTGTCCCAGTCTCTGCTCCAGCATGCAATGGACCATGTAGATGGCTTTATCCCAGATGAGCCTTCCAGGGACACTCTCCATTTCCCCACAATCCCTTTCCTAGCACTGCTTTGTGAGGATTTGGCCACTTTGAGATGTCCTCAGAAGGCACATGAAGCACCACTGATAGCACTGGGCCCTTCATTCCTTGCCTGAGCTGTTGCCTGGCTTTGCTTGGCCCGGGTGTGACAGAACAACCTCTGTGGGCAGGGGTGTTCCATCATCAGAATGCAGTGGGCCAGATTGGAGCTCAGCACCATCAGCCAGGCCCTGGCACTGCCAGCACCTCTGTGCCCTGAGGTGTGTGAGTCTCGGGGAGCTCAGCACCACCAACCAGGCCCTGGCACTGCCAGCACCTCTGTGCGCTGAGGTGTGTGAGCCTCGAGGAGCTCAGCACCACCAGCCAGATCCTGGCACTGCCAGCACCTCTGTGCCCTGAGGTGTGTGAGCCTTGGGGAGCTCAGCACCATCAGCCAGGCCCTGGCACTGCCAGCACCTCTGTGCTCTGCCAGGAGGTGTGTGAGCCTGGGGGAGTTCAGCACCACCAGCCAGATCCTGGCACTGCCAGCACCTCTGTGCCCTGAGGTGTGTGAATCTCGGGGAGCTCAGCACCATCAGCCAGGCCCTGGCACTGCCAGCACCTCTGTGCTCTTTCTGCCCCAAGGTGTGTGAGCCTTGGGGAGCTCAGCACCACCAGCCAGGCCCTGGCACTGCCAGCACCTCTGTGCCCTCAGGTGTGTGAGCCTCGGGGAGCTCAGCACCACCAGCCAGGCCCTGGCACTGCCAGCACCTCTGTGCCCTGAGGTGTGTGAGTCTCGGGGAGCTCAGCACCATCAGCCAGGCCCTGGCACTGCCAGCACCTCTGTGCCCTGAGGTGTGTGAGTCTCGGGGAGCTCAGCACCACCAGCCAGGCCCTGGCACTGCCAGCACCTCTGTGCCCTGAGGTGTGTGAGCCTCAGGGAGCTCAGCAGAAACCAGGAATGTTGGATTTGTGCAGGGGGTGCCCTCAGGATGGTCAAAGGGCTGTGCTGGCAGCTTTGCCAGCCCTGAGCAGCACAGGAGCTCTCCAGATGTTCCCCAAAGCTGCCCCTGCCCCTTCTGGGGTCAGTCCCTCTCAGGGACCCACCATTGGAGGTGCTGTTTATCTGTAATATATTTGAATTGGTGTTCATGGGTTATTTTCATAGAATCATAGAATTGATTGGGTTGGAAAAGACCTCCAAGATCACCCCTTTACCAGATCATGGCACTCAGTGCCACGGCCAAGCTCAGCTGAAAAACCTCCAGGGATGGGGAATCCACCCCCTCTCTGGGCAGCCCATTCCAATGCCTGAGCACTCTCTATGGAAAGAATTTTTTTCTGATTTTGGGTAGGTATTGATGTGTCAGTGGGGGAAGAGAGCACAGAGCTCAGTAAAAAAGGAAAATCCAGCAGATTGGGTGAAATAAATGCAGAGTATGTTTGCCTTTTGTGTTCCATGTGAATCTCTGGGAAGCAGAGGCAGCAGAGAGTCTGTCCTTGTGTGTGCCAGTGATGAGAATTAGCCCAAAGCAAACCCAGCAGAGGAATCACATGTTGTTAATATTGTCATCTTTTCAGTGTTCCCGGGAAGACTGAGGGCTCAGCAGCACGAAGGGGCCAGTGATGGGTTCTGCTTTCCCCCTGGCTACACATTCCTCAGCAAACTTCAAAATATTGACCAGGCAATTACAGAGCCCAGGCTGCTCCAAAGAGATGCCTTATTTATAACATTCCAACAAATATTCTAATTCTGATTCAAGTGACATTTAAAGATGCTTAATCCTGAATTTTTATGCATTATTTTGCATACCACAAGAAGATGCAAGCAAATGTACTGGAAAGTGCAGATTTTATGTCTTTAACTTTTGGGCCATGCAGTAATTTGTTTTGCTTTCCCCACAAAGCTTCGTTGCTTTGCTTTCTATCACTTTTTCACTAGTTGGTTTGAAAGCATATCCTTAATCTCAAGCTGCACTTGCTATAAAAACAAAACTGCTCCTGAGAAACAGCATTAAACTCTGTTTCTTGGTGTTATGTGCTTTCCATCTTCAAGAAACACACTGTTAATCCCAGGGAAATGTTAATCTTTGGGTGTACACAAACTGCAAAGCTTTTTTTTTTCTAATTTCATACTTAAAGATAATAGGCTGATTCACAGTGCAAGCAGTGAAGCCTGAAAGTGAAATAGGTTTAAATTTACAGTTAAGCAGACTATTTTATGTTTTGTCTTGCTTTAGAAAAAGGTTCATGGCTATTTCCATGCAATTGTGCACACAAAATAAGTCATTTCCGTAGTTATGGATCTTTGCCCCTCATTAGAGCTTTTGTTTCTTTTTGGAATCTTAAACAAAAAACAAGGTTTTAAAAAAATTAGAATTGGAAGGCTAAATGCAGGAACTGTATCAAAATGAAGTGAACTGTCAGGAATCTATGAATATAAGTAGTTTTTAGCAAAAACATGTTATCAAGGGGTTCTCTCAACTATATTTGGCATTTTTGGAGCAGGAGTGTTGGTGCTTTATTAAAGAAGAGCTCCGTGCAAAGGGAGACTCTGTGGCCCCTGAGCCTGGAGTGTCCTTGAAGTGAATACAGGAAATCTGAAAGGTGTGCTCATGCTACTGTGGCAATATCCAGGGAAAAAAAATCATTTTTTTCATGTTTTTGGAGCACACATCAACCAAAAAGCTGTAAATAATCTACAGGAATGCTGAACTGTCACAAAATTATTTATGATGAAAGTAAAGGTTATAAAATATTCATCTTTTTTTTTTTTTTATTCCTGTAAGATGGTAAAATTAAACAAGGTGAGCAGCACACCTATTTTCTGTATCTCCTGCTGCCCAATAATGGTGGGGAAGGGCTGGACTGGGAGCCTCCCAGTTACAGTTTGGAACAGAATTTTACATCATTTTGTATCTCAGACTCTCTCAAGTTTGTTCCTTCCCTGATAACTTGGCCTGCAAAGCCTGTGCAGCCACTCAGGCTGTCACAGACAGAGCCACAGGCTCCTCTCTGGGAGGAAGGGGCTGCACTGGGAGCCCCTGATTGTCTTGGGATGCTCTGACTTTCCAGAACTCCAGTTCCAGTCCATAGAGGGGCATAAAAACCTGGACAGTGGGCTCAGACTCCAGGGTGAGACTTCTCTTCAGCTGTTGAAATAGAGTGGAACTGTGGCTACAGACTGAACTCCTAGAAGTTAATTCAACAGTTAAGCAGCAGCTGCTCTGGCTGTTTCAGGTGTGATGGCCTTGCAATGTCACCATGGCTCTGCTCCAGCAATAACCTGCCCTGAGTCTGTGTGTGAGCTGAGCACCACCACGACACGTTCAGGGGCAGCAGTTCCCTCAGGAAGGCATCTAAACTGGCACTGGCACTTCTGACCCTCAAAGAAAGAGCATCTCCATCTGCTGTAAATCACTTTAATATTGGTCAAATTGTGGCAGAAAACAAGGTTGAAAAGACATCCAAAGGTGGAGGTTTGGATAAAACCCTCGGCTGGATGCTGAACAGCTTCTCTCCTCAAATACCTCCAGTGTGGGGGGAAAAAGAAACCAAGACTTGGATGGGTCTGGCCCGCCAGAAAAGAGCATCTCCATGTGCTGTAAATCACTTTAATATTGGTCAAATTGTGGCAGAAAACAAGGTTGAAAAGACACCCAAAGGTGGAGGTTTGGATAAAACCTACAACTGGATGCTGAACAGCTTCTCTCCTCAAATACCTCCAGTGTGGGGGGAAAAAGAAACCAAGACTTGGATGGGTCTGGCCCCCCAGAAAAGAGCATCTCCATGTGCTGTAAATCAGTTTCAGGGGGTCCAAACTGTGGCATCAGGGCAGAAAACAAGGTTGAAAAGACACCCAAAGGTGGAGATTTGGATAAAACCCTCGGCTGGATGCTGTACAGCTTCTCTCCTCAAATACCTCCATAGTGGGGGAAAAAAGAAACCAAGACCTGGATGGGTCTGGCCCTCAAAGAAAGAGCATCTCCATGTGCTGTAAATCACTTTCAGGGGGTCCAAACCGTGGCACCAGAGCAGAAAACAAGGTTGAAAAGACACCCAAAGGTGGAGATTTGGATAAAACCCTCGGCTGGATGCTGAACAGCTTCTCTCCTCAAATACTTCGAATGTGGAGGGAAAAAGAAAGCCAAACAAAAAGAAGGCACAGTTAGGTGGGTTCCTGTTTGTATCTTATTCCTTTTCTGTGCCATTTTACCCAGAGTACAGGAGGCCAAATGGGGAGAGGGGGAAGAGGCTGGAGAAGGGATAGGAAGGGGAGCAGCACCATCCAGCCCCTGGGAGGTGATTTATTTGCCAAAAAAAAGGGATGCCACCCACTCTCGGGATGAGGCTCGGGCTGCTGCGAGCCTTTATCCGCCTGCCAGGGCTGTATTCAGCTCTCTGGATGCCATCCCTGCCACGGTGCCCCAGCCCCCCGCTGCAAACTCGGCTCCCAAAGGCAAAGGCAGAGCTCCCAAAGGCAGAGCTCCCAAAGGCAGAGCTCCCAAAGCACTCAGGAATGCAAATGGTTCGGTGTCCCTTTGTGTGCGCAGAGCGCTGGGGCGTGCCCGGGGTGTGCATCCCATTCAGCCCGCCCTGACTGACACACTGCCTTCCACACCACAGGCAGCGAAAGTGGAAGTCAAAGCCTCTGATTTTCATTTCAGCAGGAGCCAGGCAGCACATCTGTGTGCAGAGTTTGGCACCCAGCAGATGGAACCTGTGCCAAGCCAGCCAGAGCGATGGGCCCAGCGAGGCTCTGGTGCGAGGCAGACACGCAGGGACTGAGCATTGCACGCCCCCACAGTGCAAGTGATTTAAGTTATTTTTAGGGTTAATTTGGGTGATGCAGTTACATTGCAGTGATTCACGTGGGGCTTTACCATGCAAATGGTTCTTGTGAGGAGCACAAGGCAGCTGTTGGGTTGGGTACTGTGCTGGTTTAAAGGTAAACCAGCAGGAGAAATGAACCCAGCACCAAAGAGATTAGAAGTCAGAGTTACAATTTAATAACAATATTACAAGAAATGCAGTGGCATAAAGAGAAATTGGGTTTAACCCCCAAACCCCAGCAGTGTAACCCAGCCCCCTGGGGCACAAACACAGGGGGGTTTGGTGGCCCCTGTGCTGAGCCCCAGGTGGTTCCTTCGAGTCCAAAGGAAAAGGAAAGGGACAAACCTGTTGGTGCAGATGATGGCACAGTCTGGTGGAGAGTGGTGGGCTCCTCCTGTCCAGGGGCTGCTTCTCCTCTGGATCCAGTGAGTGGTTCCCCAGTCCCCAAACCCCAAGATTCTCTCCCCTCAGGTGCAGGTGGGAGCCCCCAGTGCCTCCCCCAGGGCAGGGAGTTCCACACTGGGGGATCTGACTCTGGGAGTCAGGGGGGATTTTGGAATCGTTCCTGGCCCATGAGCAGAGCTGAGCCCTCAGGTGGGTGTGGAGGTGCCAAGGACTCCCCAGAGGGGAGTTCTCCCAGCTCCTCTGCCAGGCTTCTTTCCCAGCCAGCTCCCAGCCTGAGGGCTCAGGTGTGCCCTGGGCAGATGCTGCCAATGGGCCATTGGGAACAGTTCCTGGGAAATGAACGGTGGGTGTAGAATCCACAGCTTTGGTCACCCCCACACAGTGATAAACTGGTACCCCTGCTGTAACTGGGACAGGTACCTCCATGGCAGGGCACCACAAGCACTAGGATGCCCTGTCCCTGTCCCAGAACCCTTGGAGCACATGCCCAGGCACAGAGCCCTTTGGGGGCAGTGCAAAGAGAGGAGCTGCACAGATCCACAGATGCTGAGCAGATACTGTGGGTTTATTCCCCCAAAGTGTTCTGTCCATATTGCAGGTTGTTCTGCCACCAAGGGATGCACTTAACAGACATTAATAGCTGCAAACATACTGATTGGAGCTGCTTATGTGGCATAGGAAGGAAATTGCTCTTTCTAAATGGCTTCTTGGAGCTAACATAGGTGTTAAAGTCCTAGCTGGGCATTCCTAGGGTTAGAATACACCATTAAAAATTACTATTTCTGGAGCAGCATTAACTGAGCTGTTATTATTCTTTGAAACATTACAGTTTTTATCCATTGCAAACTATTTTCATTTGCTTCCTGATATTTCTATGTGCAGCATGTCCTGGGATTGTCCTTCCATTCTTTTCTCTGCTGGCAGAATGGTTAGAATTTACACAGGAAAGAAAACCAAGTTTCCTCTGAATCAAAGATTTCAAATATTGTGAGTCTTGTGATGCAATCAGAATTGGATACCTTGTTTTTGATTGAAATGCTGCAGCATTTGGGGCACTCAAGAGGATTTGAAGCTGACAGGGGAAGGCCTAGTATTACCAACTCTTCCTTTCCTTTAAGACAAAACTTGGGGAAAAGGGATGGGGAAACAGAATTCAACCCTCTCACAAATATTGAAAAATTATTGTTGTACTGTAGATCATCAGCACATCAGGTTTGGGACTCCTGAAAGTACTGATGAAAAGGAAAAAGTGGTTTGGTTTCCCCCAGAGCCAGGAAGGGAGAAGGCAAACCCTGTGTTTTCCCTTCCCAGGATGAATGGGGACATTCAATACCCACATCACCTCCATGAGAAATGGCAGAGGGCTCTGAAACAGAGATTCAAGGAATGCATTTTGCCAGAATTCATGTGAAAATTGACAGCTGTACAATTGAAGCTGGTCCTGCTTTAAAGCATCGTCCTCTGGCAAAGAGAGAGGATACCTTTGATGAGAATTAAATTGGTTCCTAAAGACTGTTTCAACAGACTTACCAAAAATCTCTCACAGCTGAGTTCAGACCAAGAAGTACTGCCAGCCACAGGCTCTGCTCTTCCATGGGTTTGCTTCCTCCTTGGCCCTGGTCTGGCTTGGAACCTCTTTCCAAACCTGAACCAGGGGCAAAATTGTTATAAAGAAAGACAAAAATGGGAGAAAAGAGGAAAGAAAAATGTTGTATGATGAAAGACATCTACTTTTGTGAGCTTTGCAGCTCAGGGTTTTAATTTCAGATTGTCTCGTTCCAACAGGCACGTGCCCCATTGGGTGCCCCCTTGGGTGCCCTCTTGGTGCCTGTGTGAGCTCAGCCTGGGCACACTGAGCTCTGGGTGGCAGCGAGGGAGGTGTGGCACAGCACCCTGATACCTTCACAGGTGCCTTTGCAGAAGCACAACGAGCAGTCCCCTAAAGCCACTCAGAAATAATTTCTGAACACCAATTAAAGCCCATCTCCTCAGATGAAAAGAAGAATGCCCAGCTATTTTGTCCAGCCTTGCACTGAGGGGACAGGTGCTTTTAAATAAAGATGTGAGCCCTGAGCACAGAACTGTGTCTTGGCCTGGTCACCCCCTGAAAGAGCAGATATTTCCTGCTCAACAGTGTCAGATGTGGGCCTTGTCTTGTTCTTTTTATAATAGTGCATGACCCATGTTATCTCTCCACATCAATATCCCCCAGACAATGGCCATCTGTGCTTTAAAGGCTTTCTAGGTAAACTACAGCTATTTAATATTTTCTTTTATAGTCAATCAGGCTTTTCCTTTTCATGAAGGAGACCATAGTGATCTGGTGATACAGCCTAGCACTGCTTTGTCTGTTCTATGATTGTAATGTTTCCATTTATATCACAGTCTCCTCTGTACTATTCAGATCCAGAAAGAGCAGAGAAAACCCTACTGCAGAGTTAGATTTTCTGTTTGTAGAAATGCATTTGATAGCAGGGGGAGGGTGTGTTTTCATTAAGTTCAATTTTTTAATAAAACCCAATTTCCTTTTCACATCACAGCCACACAATGACAAAGGACTTGCAGCAGGTGTCTCTCATGGAGGGAACATAATTGTGAGGCTTGCTGGCTTCCTGCTTGCTCAGGCTCTCCAGCACTGGCAGCCTGGTGAGGACAGGCTGCTCTTAGAGGAAAGGCTGTGGCTGGATGTGTCCACAGCACAGGCAGCAGCTACAAACTGAGCAGGACTCTGCTCTGGGGGAGGTCTCTGTCCTTTCTGCTTGTCCATCACCATGTGGTGTCCCCTGTCCTACTGAGCTGGTGCCACTGATGAGTTCACACTGCCCCAGGGGGCAACAACTCCCTCCTGACATGGGTTTGGTCTGGTTGTCACTGCCATTGCCCAGGGAGGTGGTGGAGTGCCCATCCCTGGAGGGATTTAAAGGATGTGTACATGTGACACTTGGGGACATGGTTAGTGGTGGGCTTGGCAGTGGTGGCTTAATGGCTGGATTTGATGATCTTAAGGGTCTTTTCCAACCTACAAGATCCCATGATTCTGTCACCTACAAGAACCTATGAATCTAACACCATGTGAAAGGCAGCAGGGCCACTCTTGTCAGGCTCCAGTGTCACTGTGTCACAGAGCAAAACTCCCCCCAGGGCAGAGGGCACTGTGCCTGCTCTGCCTGCAACAGGACAGGGGGCACTGTGCCTGCTCTGTGCTCCCCCAGGAAAGGGGGCACTGTGCCTGCTCTGTGCTCCCCCAGGGCAGAGGGCACTGTGCCTGCTGTGTCTGCACCAGGACAGGGGGCACTGTGCCTGCTGTGTCTGCACCAGGGCAGGGGGCACTGTGCCTGCTCTGTGCTCCCCGAGGGCAGGGGGCACTGTGCCTGCTCTGTGCTCTCCCAGGACAGGGGGCACTGTGCCTGCTCTGTGCTCTCCCAGGGCAGGGGGCACTGTGCCTGCTCTGGGCTCCCCCAGGGCAGGGGGCACTGTGCCTGCTCTGTGCTCCCCCAGGAGAGGGCACTGTGCCTGCTCTGGGCTCCCCCAGGACAGGGGGCACTGTGCCTGCTCTGTGCTCCCCCAGGGCAGGGGGCACTGGGCCTGCTCTGTGCTCTCCCAGGACAGGGGGCACTGTGCCTGCTGTGTCTGCACCAGGGCAGGGGGCACTGTGCCTGGTCTGTGCTCCCCCAGGACAGGGGGCACTGTGCCTGGTCTGTGCTCCCCCAGGACAGGGGGCACTGTGCCTGCTCTGTGTTCCCCCAGGGCAGGGGGCACTGTGCCTGCTCTGTGTTCCCCCAGGGCAGGGGGCACTGTGCCTGCTCTGTGTTCCCCCAGGGCAGGGGGCACTGGGCCTGCTCTGGGCTCCCCCAGGGCAGAGGAGAAAGGGCCCTGAAGCACTACAGGGCTCACCACAGACAATCCTCTGCATCCTCTGAGTGGGAGGCTGCTCAGACAGCCCCTGCTTTGCAACAGGACCTGCATTTCCTCCTGCCACCCACAGTCCTCAGTGTAAGAGGGACAAAACAGTGAAACCAGCAGTTGTTTCTCTCTCTTCCCCCAGCTTTTGCTTCCCAAAGCACTCCTTACCCCATTCCACCTAGGAGGGCCCAGCCTGGCTCCACAGCTGCTGTGAGGCTGCAGACCTGCAGCGTGGGAAGCTCTGCTTGGCTTTCATCTTCATGGCCAAGGTGCAGTTACAAGGAGAGGACACCCTGCCATGGATGTTGTAGCTGTGTCACTAACACTTAAAGCCTGTGTTGAAGCAGAGAAAGCACAAAAGCTGAAGTATTAAAACTCTCAGGGCCTGCTGGATATCTGCTTGATTTTACCTGTGTTCTGGATCTAATTAGCAGCAATTTTAGCATTTCCCATTCCAAAATGCACTTCTTGCTCTAGGAAAGAGATCTCAGGCCCTCATTCCGGGCACTGATGTCACAGTGGCCTCAGCAGGGTGGCCCTGGCCAGGCAGGGAAGGTTCTCCAGCCACCTTAGTACAAGTCTCACATCTGAACAACTTAATTTCATGGGTTCATTTCTGGTTCATAATGTGTAACATTGAGGCTGCTGTGCCCAGTGCTACATCTGTAGCTGCCCCTTCCAGATCTCCTTGGTAAAGTCCATTAGCCCAGAAGGCAAGAACTCCCACCAGTGTTTTGAAACCCCCCAAGCCAAGGCGTCCTGCTGAGCGCTGTGTAACAGCAGAGAGCAGCTGCTCTGTGCCTCCTTGGGGCTGCTCCCCCTGTTTGGTAACCTTTGATTGGTGCTGTCAGTTGTACCAGGCTTATAAAACCCATTTCCAGCTTCAACCACGTGTGCAGATCTCTTGTTGTTGTCTGTCTGCTTAAGTAATGGCTCATGTTGACAGAGAATCTGCCTCGTTCTTCCAGGGCAGAGACCCACTGGTCATTACATGAATTTGAACAGTTTAAGGATGATCAGCAGCACAAACAGAAAACACTCTTTGCTTGCTTTAAATAAACAGCTCACCTTCCTGCAGCTGCAACCCCCTCTGCTTCTCTCTCCCATGTTATACCATCAATCTGTGCTGTCTGTGAGCTCTGACCTCCTGGATGTTTCATAATTTGTGGGATTGCATCCTTGGTGACAATTTGGACTTGCAGCCTCTCATTAGTTACGTTGTCCAAGTATCAGATCACATGCAGAGTGCTGAGCAGTTGATGGAGCTGACAGAGATGTAACAACACTACTACAGTAGATGCCTTTTAGTACATCAGTAGGAAAAACTCTCCTTCATAAAAAATGGATCATTCTCCAAGTCTTAAATAATATGGATGTTGATAGGCTTCAGCAAGGACTTGATTTATGCAGGTTGTTTTGAACCCAGCTTTGCACTACAAGTGTTGCTGAATCAGATGGGAAGTTTTCTTCTGGTCTGTTCTTCTCATTGGGTGTTTTCTTTTCTTTTTTTTTTTAATCAATCTTTGTATAAATGACACTTCACAAAAACAATTTGGTCTAAGCCCTTGCTCAGGTTAACACATTCACTTTTCCATGTCAAGCTGTCCCACTTTCAAAGAGCTATGAACTCCTAAAAGCAATTTAGCACCATCGGACCAGTGACAGATTTAACTCTGGACAAATCCATGCTGAATTTGTTAATCTGTCAGATGGACTTTTCAATATCCAGCCTGCTCATTCCTAGCAGTTTCAAATAAACACAGCTGGTGCAGCAGCATTTGCTCCTGCTTTATACAGCAGGCTTTACCTTCTCATTTGAGCAGCCACACTCTTAATCTTCTGAGAATATTTTCTGAATGAATTGGTGGTCCGTGCTTAATTTGGGGCTATTTTTCACGTGCAAGCAGCACTTTCCTTCATTGCTCCAGCTTCGAGAGGACTCCTGGCTCTGGATCAGGGATGCAGAGCCAAGAGGGGCTATAAACCCAGCAGAGCTGAGCACAGGGGCAGCTCAGAACAAAGGGAAGGTGGCAGCAAAGCCTCTTGCCTGGGAGCAGCCACAGCCTGGCAGAGCTGTGAGCTGAGGGATCTGTCCAGCTCTGCAGGGGCTGAGCAGAGGCAAATCCATCTGCTGGCTGTGCCCAGACAGCAGCACAACCCCCAGCAGCCTGGCCTGGAGAAGTCCTTGGCCAAAGCCCAGCTGGTGCTTCCTGCCCATTCAGCTGATGGCATCTCTGGTGGCACTGCCAGAGCAGAGGGGGATTGCTGGGAGAGGCTTTCACTCCCAACATCTGCCCAGTGGGAACTGCACTGCTCCCTCCCTGCAGCTCAGGAGCTGCTGAACAGCTCTGGCACGGAAAAACCTCTTTGTGGTGCAGTGGGAATTTTGAACTAGACAACTGAAGGCACAAGGCTGAGCTTGGATAACATTCCAGGCAGATACTCAGGAAGTCCTGCCCCCTTTTTGGTTTTAAATTACATCTTTTGATTTGGGATATTTAAATTGAGTTCAAATAAGGTCCCCTATTCCCCCCTACCTACACAGACACACAATCTCTCCACTCACCCTGTTGCATTAGGCTTTTCCCTCTGCTCTCAGCTACAAAGTGCATGGGCAGTGTTCCATTTAAAGATACAGTTCAGAGATACAGGATGCAGGAGCCCTTCCCACCATTCATTGGCTGTGGCCATCAGTGTGTTCCTCACATCCCTGAGGTTGGTGTAGGGAAGGAAGAATTCACAGAATAAATGCATTTTTGGCAGCCCAGGACTGGAACTTGCAGGGACTTTTGAGATCTGATTAACCATCTTCTTTCCCATCACCCACATTCAGAAAAGAAGGAGGGTTTTAATTAATGAGTGAGAGGCATCTTGGGTGTTGCAGCAGCAGGTTAGTTTGGGTTCCAGCCTTGATTTAAATGCATGGTACCTGCCAACAGCTTCCAGGGGAGCAAGTGGTTGTTTTCAGTGTAAGTCACAAACTCTGCCAAATAAATCCAATATTAGTAGTTTGTCTCCTCCCACCAATTACTTCAAAGCGATTGGATGTTTTGAGACAAGTATTGAATTGTTATCAAAATGTCTCAATCTCTCAGTTCAGACTTTGACATGTTCTATAGGGAGTTGATTTCTTTAGCCAGAAATATGGCATTGAGGATTCCACTCAGTAACTTCCCACTCAAGTTATAGATTTTCTGTCAGAAAAAATAAAATCATGCTTGTATACAGCTACAATTAAAACATATGGCTCTGCTTTGGCATCTGTTCTTTTTTCTATTTAAAGACTTGGAAGTGTATAATAAAAGGGGTAGTTCTGTGGCTGTGGTTTCTGTAAGGGATTTTACACTCTTATCACTATAGCCCTTCTTTAAGAGCTACAAAAATAGTTCTTTGCTCTTTGGTCTCTGGATCAGAGCTCTACCACCTGAATTAAGATGTGTTTGATTAAGCTGATAAAAGACTAGACCTGGAAAAGGTATTAAAGTTTGTAATTAAGCTGAAGATTTTCATAGCCACAGACACAACTGGAGACTCCTTTTGCCCTCCTGAGCTTTCCAATTTGGAGATAAGTTACAGCTGTAGTAGAGTACAAAACACTCAGTTCCTATCCAGACTAAATCTGGGGAGGAGAAAGGTGTCTGAAATCTGCATGTGACTTTTCCTTCTGAGCTTTCTGTGAGGTGTATCTGTTCTGAAATCCCCTTGTTTTCCATTTTGATGCCGGTTTTGCTTTCCCTGTCGCAGCTCCCGAGTTCTCAGATTTTGTGTCACGGTGTTATGGACACAAACACAGGGAGGATCCCGGTGCTTTGGCAGCACCTTCACACTCCCTGATCGAGCCCCAAGTGGCATCTGATTCCTTTGACAGACCACAGCAAAGGACAGAGTTTCCAGCTGGATTATCAGGATCCACAGAGCAAACTGTGTGTTAACATATTCATCCCATTCAAACATGGATATATTGGAGGGAATCACCATCTTCACATTGATAATCTCTGAACCAAAGTAGGCTGAACTGAGTAAGCTACTCATGAATTATTTGCTCAGCTCTGAAAACAATGATGAATCTTTTAAAAGCAGCTGTGAATTTTTTTGATTAATAGCGAGCCTTGAGAGCATCTGTTTTGAATGTATCTGTATATTCAGGTTTATTGGAGCCTTTTTGCACTGCAGGCTAATGAGAGAAATAAAACTTCTACTGCCAAGAAACAAATCCTCCCATTGAAGTTGTTGGGAGTTTGGCCACTGATAAATAAAAACTACAATCCCCTACAAATCCCTGCATGATCTTAGTGGTCTGGGTAGAGTGCTGGTTCCACTGGAAGCCAAGGAAGCAAATCCCACCAAATGAGGCTGTGGTGCACATAAATTCTTCTGACACACCACAACAACACCACAGCAATGACAATAAACCCCCCAGGAGAGGTTGGGAAAACCAAACACTGCCATTGACCTCTCTGTAGTTACTGTAGCAGAATGCTTTGGCTTGGAAGGCACCTTTAAGGATCATCTAGTCCAAACTCTGATTTTTTTTAATTTTTTTTAACCTTTTCCTTGCCTTTTTGGCCAATTCAGAAGATCCATCCCCGGATCAGTTGGAGACACTGCATAAGTCATAAGGCCAAGCTCTCCCATCAGCAGATTTCTAAACACTTTAGTAAGAGTTTCAGTGTCTTTATTCCTTATTTTCTCTGTGGGAAAGCTGAGGCAGAGAGTCATGACATGACCTCACTGAAGTTAAGGAAACAATGCCCAAGATACACCCACAGCTCTCCTGACCCTCATTCCTGTGCCCTCCCCAGAAGACTTCCAGTGCCCTCTGCTATTTAGACCCAATGACCCCAGTCATCTTTTTGGGAATTGTTCTTTTGCTCAGCCTTTATAACATTCATGTTTTCTTTCTTGCAGCCTTCTATTCCACACAGATTTTTCAATCCCTTCTATGTTACTCCAGTCATTTATTAGAGCTGATTCAAGGAAAGTTTACATTAATCATTGATCATTTTTATGATCAAGTGACCCACCTGGTGGATGAGGGGAAGGCTGTGGATGTGTCTACCTGGACTTCAGCAAGGCCTTTGACACTGTCTCCCATAACATACTCCTGGAAAAGCTGGTAGCCCATGGCCTGGACAGGTGTACCCTCTGCTGGGTCAGGAGTGGCTGGAGGGCCAGGTCCAGAGAGTGCTGGTGAATGGAGCTGCATCCAGCTGGTCACCAGTGGTGTTCCCCAGGGGTCTGTGTTGGGTCCAGTCCTGTTTAACATCTTTAGTGATGATTTAGATGAGGGGATTGAGTCCATCAGCAGCAAATTTGCTGATGACACCAAGTTGGGAGGGAGTGTCGACCTGCTGGAAGGCAGGAGGGCTCTGCAGAGGGATCTGGATAGACTGGAGAGATGGGCTGATTGCAATGGGATGAAGTTCAACAAGGCCAAGTGCAGGTCCTGCCCTTTGGCCACCCCAACCCCCTGCAGCGCTCCAGGCTGGGCACAGAGTGGCTGGAGAGCAGCCAGGCAGAGGGACCTGGGGGGACTGAGGGACAGGAAGCTCAACAGGAGCCACCAGTGTGCCCAGGTGGCCAAGAAGGCCAATGGGATCCTGGCCTGGATCCAAACTAGCGTGGCCAGCAGGCCCAGGGCAGTGACCCTTCCCCTGGACTCTGCCTTGGGGAGGCCACACCTTGAGTGTTGTGTTCAGTTCTGGGCCCCTCAGTTGAGGCAAGAGATTGAGGGGCTGGAGCGGGGCCAGAGAAGAGCAACGAGGCTGGAGAAGGGACTGGAGCACAAGTGCTGTGGGGAGAGGCTGAGGGAGCTGGGGGTGTTCAGCCTGGAGAAGAGGAGGCTCAGAGGTGACCTCAGCACTGTCTGGAAGTGCCTGAAGGGAAGTTCTGGCCAGGTGGGGGTTGGTCTCTTCTCCCAGGCACTCAGCAATAGGACAAGGGGGCACGATGGGCTCAAGCTCTGCCAGGGGAAATTGAAGTTGGAGAGCAGAAAAAACTTCTTTACAGAGAGAGTGCTCAGGCATTGGAATGGGCTGCCCAGAGAGGGGGTGGATTCCCCATCCCTGGAGGTTTTTCAGCTGAGCTTGGCCATGGCACTGAGTGCCATGATCTGGTAAAGGGACTGGAGTTGGACCAAGGGTTGGACTTGATGATCTGGGAGGTCTTTTCCAACCCAATCCATTCTATGATTCTATGATTGTCTGAGACAGTCAAGAGGAAAAGTGGAGGAGGGTAAAAAGATACCAGAAATGGTATCTGTCAACATCTGGTTTTAACAGGTCGATTTGGGGCATGTAGAGCTCTGGACAGAATATTTGTCAAATGTTATGTGTGGAAATACATTGATAAAATCCCTCCATGCCCAGTTCAGCTTTGCCACAGTGCCTGTGGCCCTACCAGGGATTTATACAACATACCACCCTTGCTTTTAGTCAGAATTAAAATGAAACCTTCTGAGCATGGAACCCCACAGAGCAGAGAACTCTTCCTAAGATTCTGTTGACCTTTGAAGACTAATGGGTTCAGTTATGTTGAAATAAACACGAAGCTGTTACTCCCTCAAACGACTTTGTTCACAGTGGGTATAATAAATCTTGTTTGCCCTTTTTATCTCTTTTAGATCCCAATGCAGATATTGAAATTACAGTATTCTCACAGCTCCCATTGCCTTCCTGTGAGCATGCTGGGGAGCAGGTTTTACTAGGAAGAATATTTGGGGAAAGAATTTTAGATTCATGTGGAAGGACATGTGGGAACCACCTGTTGTATTTCCATGAAGAGTTGCACCAAAAGCTACTGAGTCATGAAAGTACAATCTATGATTTACCTGAGACCTGTAAATCAAAGTAAATATATCGAGAGGGCAATTACAGTTATTTATACTTCATAATTATTTTTCTAACTTTTTATTCCCTAATATCAGTATTACTCTTTTTTTTCTTTTTTTTTTCCTTTTTTTTAATGAAGAAACTGGTTATTTTGTCACAGGAGGCCAATTCCATCCCATTTTTTTCTTAGTTCCAACTCCTTTGTTTAGACAGCTTACACAAAGACTTGTTTGTCAGGAAAAAAAGAGACTTATCAAGCCAAAAGAGTGTACAATTACAGGAGGGCATTGCTTTTGTCTCTTTGTTTTTTCAGAGGGGAACTGTTCTCACTTGAATCAAATCTTCACATCTGGTCTCAGATTGGTGCTCCTTTCCCTCAGTGCTTTTTCTCTGTGTGCTGTGCCAGCTCTGATGCCAGGGGTGGGTGTCCCTGCCTGCCCTGGGCACAGCAAGGGCACTGTGGGGTGCTGAGCTCTGCCACTGAGCAGCAGCTTTCACTGTTCCTCCTTTTTACAATTTTGGTGGCATTTTGGCCCAAAGAAGGTCATTCCCTTCCTTTGCTCCCACGTGGCTTGTGCTGAATTCCCTGGAACCCTGGAGAGCTGTTTGCTCCACTCCAGACTTGACACTTGTTTGCTCCACTCCAGACTTGACACTTGTTTGCTCCACTCCAGACTTGACACTTGTTTGCTCCACTCCAGGTCTGACACTTGTTTGCCCCACTCCAGGTCTGACACTTGTTTGCCCCACTCCAGGTCTGACACTTGTTTGCCCATCTCTAGGATCTGACACTTGTTTGTGCTGCTCCAGATTTGACACCTGTTTGCCCCACTCCAGGTTTGCCACTTGTTTGTCACACTCCAGGGTTTGACACTTGTTTGCTCCACTGCAGGATTTGACACTTGTTTGCTCCACTCCAGGTCTGACACTTGTTTGCTCCACTCCAGGGTCTGACACTTGTTTCCACTCCAGGTCTGACACTTGTTTGTTCCACTCCAGGTCTGACACTTGTTTGCCCCACTCCAGGTCTGACACCTCTTTGCTCCACTCTAGGTTTGCCATTTGTTTGCTCCACTCCATGTCTGACACTTGTTTGCTCCACTCCAGGTTTGACACCTTTTGCCCCACTCCAGCTCTGACACTTGTCTGCTCCACTCCAGGATCTGACACTTGTTCCCACTCCAGGTCTGACACTTGTTTGCCCCACTCCAGGTCTGACACTTGTTTGCCCTGCTCCAGGTTTGCCACTTGTTTGCCCCACTCCAGGTTTGACACTTGTTTGCTCCCCTCCAGGTTTGACACCTTTTGCCCCACTCCAGGTTTGACACCTTTTGCCCCACTCCAGGTTTGACACCTTTTGCCCCACTCCAGGTTTGACACTTGTTTGCTCCACTCCAGGTTTGACACCTTTTGCCCCACTCCAGGTTTGACACTTGTTTGCTCCACTCCAGGTTTGGTTGTTTCCACTCCAGGGTTTGACATTTGTTTGCTCCACTCCATGTCTGACACTTGCTCCCACTCCAGGCTGGACACTTGTTTCCACTCCATGTCTGACACTTGTTTGCCCCACTCCAGGATCTGACACTTGCTCCCACTCCAGGTTGGACACTTGTTTCCACTCCAGGTTTGCCATTTGTTTGCTCCACTCCAGGGTCTGACACTTGCTCCCACTCCAGGGTCTGACACTTGTTTCCACTCCAGGTGTGACACTGGCTGTTCTGATGGCAACTCTTTTCCTCGGGGCTCAAGTGCTCTGAAAACACCTCCTTTGTTGCATGGGAGAGAAATGCAATTCATTTGTCACTCTGGAGCCTGACAGGTCTCCTTCTGGTAAAGCCTCAGGTAGATGTTGGTTAAGTGAATGCTGCAGGGAAGCTCCTTGAAGCAGAAACTCTGGCAGTGGAGATAAAGGATGTGCTGGAATTCAGCCTTCCATGGCCAAAGCTGGAGCTGGGAGTGAAGCTTTGCCTCCCTGGACCCTGCAGTCCTTGGGGCCAAGGCAAAACCTCTCCCTAAAAGCAGAGGGGACTGAAGGGACACACAGATTGTCTGAATGAACTGTCAGCCCCTGTAGGTCCCACCAGCTCTGGGGCTGATTTTAGTCACCCTCAACTAATTGGCAACCCCTGCAGGTTACACCAGGTCTGGATCTTTCTCCAGTTGCCCCTGCACTCTGAAGTGTTTGGAGGAGTATTTTTGAACCTTTCTGGAACTCCTGGGGAGTTCTGTGTCAAGTCAAATTGTAAAAGACATTTTATCATTTTCCAACAGCCAATGAAAACAAGGCTTGCAAAGCAATTTGGGGAAATGTGAGTGGAGAGCTGGTACAGACAGAAATGGCTTTGAAAAAGTCTTTTGCCTGCATGACTTGTCCTTATGACAAAACTAATGCAGGGTTTAAGAACCTGCAGAATTTGTGTGTCAAATTCCAGGCTTGAACAGCCTATGAACAAGCCCTAAAAACCCTAAATTCATTAAGGCACAGATGCCCTTCTGTACAGGTGCATTGAGCAGCACGTTGGACACACCCAGGCAGTTCTGGTGGGCACAGCAAAGTGCCCAGTGTGCCACTGGAGGGTTCTGCACTGGGCTCTGTCCTCAGGAGGAGCAGCTGCCCATGGGGGAACTTGTCCTCCATGGGACATCAGGGTGAACAGGCACCTATGGAGCACATGGAAGGACAAGGCTCTGACGTGCCTTAGAGATTATTTTCCTTAATCTTTATGATGAAGGAGTGAAGAAATTATCCATGTTACATGAAGGTATGGAGAAAACTTGTGTATGCTGGTATTTGGTAACAGAAGGAAAATACCCTTTCAAATAGTTTTCATGATGAAACTGAATTTCTGGGGCACTCAAACCCAGTTATTAATTGGTATGAAGTGGCACCTGTTTGGGTTCTGTCTGTGGAATAATTAAATATGTAAGTCCCTGTTTGTTGTCTAACTCCCTTAGCAGCAGATAAATCAGGTCAACAGTGACTTATTTAGTAAAACATGATCATTATTGTGCAGGAAGGAAACTCAGACACACAAGACCCTGCAGTTCCTCACACCCTGACCCCACTCCCTGCCCTCTAAAAATGCAGATATTTCCAGTGTGGAAGCTCCTCTAATGAAATATGTTCTTCTGCCCTGCACACAGGGAGCTGCCACTGCCAGCAGGGCACAGAAACAGGAATTGTGAATTACTTGGTGCAGTGGATTTGCATAATTCGGGTTTCCCCTCCTTTCCAATATCTGAGTTCCATTATCTGAGCTGACTTGGGGTCGAATGCCCGAAGCATTCCATGCACCCAAACATAACATAAAGGCCAGAGTTGTGATCTTTAGGGAAATATAAGTAACATTCTCTCTGCAGGAGGATCACCAGTTTCTCTGCAGACTTGAGGAGGTGTTTGTGACTTGCCACAGGACAAAGGGGACAGAGGTAGGATAAAAATCTGAGGAACTCAGGGCAGTGATTGACTCAAACCCTTCCCTTCTGCAGTTGTGCCATGTGGTTCTTATGCTTGTTGCTGTTTCTAAGAAAAATCACTGTAACATCTTTGTTCCAAACCTTCAAGAGTTGCTGTGCTACAGACAGTGCTGGGGAGAACTTAAATCCTGCCTAAAAATGTCTCAGTAAAGGGTAAAATACACTCTTAAACATTAAAACTTTGTTTAATAGTTAGTTTAAAGAAAACTGTGGCAAGAGCTACCAGCATTAGAAGGGCTGCCCCCAATGAACTGGTTTCTGGGTGTATGGTGATGTTTTTCTGCTGCAATCCAAGAGATTTATGAGGAAAGGGGCACTTGGTACTTCCTTACATTAGGGAAAACAACCACACTGGATTTCCAGGTACTGACTCTGATAGTGGCAGTGGATTCTCTGCAATTGAAATATTGCCCTTTTCCCAACATAAGGAATCTCATTCAGGGTGGGAGGGAATCAAAGTGGAACCTCTCAGGGGTGTCCTTTCCTTCTGTGCAAACCTGAAAGACACACAAACTGTTCTCATCTTCCTAAATATCATTTCAGACTGGGACAAAAGTTCACCTCAAACTCCAGCAATGGGAGTGACATTGTTCTTCTTTATACACAGGATTTTCTTAGTTTGTTACAATAACTTCATATAATGGCAGTAAACTAAAGTGTCCAACTTGGAATTTGTAAAATGGCAATAAACTGAAGTAAAAGTGTCCAACTTGGAACTCAAGGTAATTACAGTTTCCCTCAGCCAAAGACTGTCAGATGAAGGGAAATCTGTGACCAGTGTCATGCAGAGTGGTAATACAATATAGCTCTCCCTTTTCTTGATTTTTAGTTTTGCAATTAAGAAGAAATGGTTTATTTCAATAAAATAATTTATGTTTCGTGTTGAACAGTGAATTATTCCAGTACTGTATTACTTTGTTATTGCAGAACAACCCAAAGCCCTTAATTTATTTTACCTAGGAAATAACCAGAAAAAAAACAACAACTTTAAAAAGGGGGTTTTACACAGGAAAGACAATCAGTATTCAACTCCTTCCGTTCCTGCTGGCTTGGTGTGAGTTGTGTGGCTCAGCTCTGCTGGGAGATGTGTGAGATGGGGTAGGAGGATGGTGAGGTGTGGCAGTGCAGGAGCTCAGGCAGGCATGGCAGTGAGAGCACACAGAGCTGCAGGTCAATGGCTGGCAGATGGCTTTGAGCTGAGGAGGCTCCTGCCAGATGGTCCTGACAGTGTGGACAAGACAGAGATTTTGGCTACAGCGAGGGAGCTTTGGAAAGACACCACCAGTCCATCTTTCTTGATAAGAACACTCTCCAATTTGGATGCACATCACATCTTGGGTTTTCTTGGGGTTCGTTTTGGTGTTTTTTTCTTTACCAGAAAAAAGGTAGAGAGGCTTTTGCTGCTGTAGGAAAGAAAAAGTGACTGAAACAGAGATTGTGAGGTCTGTTATTTGGTCTAGTTCCCAAATTCTGACCATTCAGTAACAACAAAACCCCCTTACTATGTGTAATTGGCACGTAATTATTTGTGATTACTAGTCTGATTCCTCTGCTGCTCTCACTGTTACTGAACTAATTATGCCTCTTATGCAACATTAGCAAATTAAATCATTCCAATTATCCACATTTATATCCTTGTGCTTTCTCTACTGCCACAGCTCCTTCCCATCACCCTGTGTGACGGTGCCTGTCACACTTGCATTCCCAACCTACTTTCTTCTCGGGCAATTAGTGGGTGCTGTGGCTGGGCAGGCTCAGAGCCACCTCCTGTGCCAGGCAAGTGTCTGTGCACCTGCAGCTCCGTGTGCTGGGAGTGAGGGGGCAACCGGGATGGGTGAGGGACAGAACTCCTTGGATAGCCAGGAATTCACATGTCTCAAAGCTTGTGACTCTGAGAGACTTTGAGAGAAGAGAATCACATCAAATGAAGTAAGAACTGGCTTTGAAAGTCACTTTAGACACACACAAAAGGCTCGAGTTCCAATTCTCAATTGCTACTCAGTTTGGAGTCTGTTCTCTTTGCAAGGCCAACACTCAAAGGGCAGTGAACCCTTAAGCAAGCTGAAAACAGTCAGAAAGTGCATGCTCAGCTGTGGATGTGTTTGTCAACACTGAAACTCGGAGCTGGCTTGGCAGCAGTGAGAGTTGGGGACTTCACAAACACCACACCCCTCCCTCCTGGGCGTGGGAGGGCACCAGCATTGCTGATGCTCCCTGAGATAGGAGGTGCTTCTCCATCAGCCATCTCACAGCCCTCATTGTCCCCATGAGCCTCACGTGGGACCTGCCCATGGCCCTGGGGGAGCCAGTCAGGCTCAGCCTGGGCTCTCCCTGTCTGGTTTGAGCCCTTGGAGAGTTGTGCCCCTGAAGCTCAGTCCCAGCTGTGCCTCTGCCCAGCCATGGGCAGGGCTGGTGTGGCCCCTCAGGGAGCAGCTGCCCCTCACCAGGCTCTGACGTGGGCAAGGATGTGGCTTGAGGACTAAAAGTGCCATTTCAGCTCACCCAGAGCTTAGTTGAGCCCTTGAATGTGATGGCACAGAAGTGGCTGTGAGTCCCAGTGGTGGGTCTGGCCAGGTTACACCAGGTCTGTACCTTAGTTCAGTTACCCCTTTACTCTGACGTGTTTCGAGGAGTATTTTTGAACCTTTCTGGAACTCCTGGGGAGTTCTGTGTCAAGTCAAATTGTAAAATACATTTTATCATTTTCCAACAGGTTTGCAAAGCAATTTTGGGAAACAAGAGTGAAGAGCTGGTACATCAACCCACAGACAGAAAAGGCATTGGAAAAAAATCTTTTGCCTGCATGACTTGTCCTTATGGCAAAAGTAATGCAGGGTTTAAGAACCTGCAGAATTTGTGTGTCAAATTCCAGGCTTGAACAGCCTATGAACAAGCCCTAAAAATCCTAAATTCATTAAGGCACAGATGCCCTTCTGTACAGGTGCATTGAGCAGCACGTTGGACACACCCAGGCAGTTCTGGTGGGCACAGAGGGTTCTGGAGGGTTCTGCACTGGGCTCTGTCCTCAGGAGGAGCAGCTGCCCATGGGGGACTTGTCCTCCATGGGGCATCAAGGTGAACAGGCACCTATGGAGCACATGGAAGGACAAGGCTCTGACATGCCTTAGAGATTATTTTCCTTAATCTTTACAATGAAGGAGTGAAGAAATTATCCATGTTACATGAAGGTATGGAGAAAACTTGTGCATGCTGATATTTGGTAAGAGAAGGAAAATAGCCTTTCAAAAATTTACATGATGAAACTGAATTTCTGGGGCACCCAAACCCAGTTATTAACTGGTAGGAAGTGGCACCTGTTTGGGTTCTGTCTGTGGAATAATTAAATATGTAAATCCCTGACCTGGTGCCAGGAGCTTGTGGGGCTGGAGCTGCATCCCCTTTGGAGGCTCTGCAAGAGCAGAGGGGCTGGTTTGCCCTGAGCTTGTGGGAACAGGTAAGGCAAGTGCTTTAAAGCTTTGCTTACTGCCCAGGAATAATTCCTGCTCTCCTCCATTCCTCCTCCTAAGAGAGGCATTCCTGTAGCTGGGATGTAGATGCACTGCTCTGGGGGTTATAAAATAACAGCATTACTGTTTTCAGGGGATTCAGGCTGTGTTGCATACTTAGAATATTCCACTTGTGCTGTGGTGTGATGGAGCATTGCAATGTCAGCCAGACACTGCTGAGCTGTGCTATAAACAACCAACCAAACAGCCAACCATTTGGTATAAAGGGTAGTTTGATTTTATAAGCAATGAAAGCTACAGAGTAACCAGTGCTGGGTGCACTGGGAGTCTCTGTGCCATCAGTGACACCCATTCCAGCTCACAGGCTCCTTTTTTATACAGTCAAAGCAGATTTATTTTTAACCAGTTCCAATAAATGATTTTCTTCTTTCTCTACTTTGAGATCCTTTCATCTGATCCTGCCTGTTGCTTCTCTGTGGTCATGAGGGCTGGGCCCTTCTTTGGTGTGATTCTTAACTTAAAATTTAACTAGAGACAATCCTGTTAGTTAAGCCTTTTCTGTTGTCTTGAGGTGCTTCTTCCTATCTTGATTGGGTTTACTTCTCTATTGTATTTGAGTATTCTCAGATTGTCTTTGGTTTGCACTGTATTTATTTTACTTCAAAAGGCTGCTTAGTTATTAACTTTAGTTCTTTTCTTTTTCTACATTATTTGATAAGCTCATAGACATTTCCAGAATGCTCAGGCACTGGAATGGGCTGCCCAGAGAGGGGGTGGATTCCCCATCCCTGGAGGTTTTTCAACTGAGCTTGGCCGTGGCACTGAGTGCCATGATCTGTTAAAGGGACTGGAGTTGGACCAAGGGTTGGACTTGATGATCTCGGAGGTCTTTTCCAACCCAATCCATTCTGATTCTATCCTGTTGCTAAATCTTTACTGCATCAAGCTGCACAGAATGGTTCATTACGTTTCTGACACGAATTAGTTTATATTTATCACAGCTGAGGTGCTTTTCCCCTGTGCCCCCCAGAGCTTTGAGCTCCACATCCCATAGCAAGGGCAGTCATGGCACCTCTGGGTGCAACTCTTGTCTCTGTAGTTAATATGCTTTATTAGAAACAGTGTTTTTATACAAAATACCTGATTGTAGAGCAGCTCTGTTGCAGGTGCTGTGCTGCTTAGGCCTCTGAACTAATTGCAAGGGGAACAGATGCTTCAAATTTCTTGTTGTATTTTATTTCCTGCTGTAGCAACACATCCCTTTGTTACTGCAATATCTATTTCTGCTGATTTTTCAGACAAAGCAACAACAAATCCATGTTTTTAGGGTTTATCCTTAGGAAAAGAGCACTACACTCACCCGAGTAGGAACATAAGACAGAAGCATAAAATAACTTTTCAACAAGAATTGAGGGAGCACTTGGAAGGAAGTTGCTTAGGCCTTAAACTTGGTTTGTGTGATGGAATTCTAGAGGTGATAAAAACCTTGGAAAAGAATACAGAGCAGGTCTGATCATTGAAGAGGTGACAAGCACAGAGCACACTCCACGTTTCAGACTTGCCTGGATGACTTTTTTCCATGTGCAGAACCGAGAACAGATGACAAGAGTTGCTAATTAGTCAGAGGGGGGGTTGTTTCCTTTCTTAATAGATAAAGGACCTTGCTTTCCAGGAGGACTAGAAGCAGAGACTTAACTTGTTTGTGACATTTCCCCAACACACAGTGGCAGCATGGGCTAATTGGGACTTCTTTGGACAGTGCTTGACAGAACACCCAGCTTTTATAGGAAACCCCTAAATTCAGCCAGACTTTGCCTCCAGGACACCCTGGCCATGCTGCAGGTGGGAGGTGTTTGTGGTCTGCCCCTGCAGAGCAGCATTTTGGGGCTGTTCAGGGCACCAAGTTCAAGGCAGGAGTGACTCCAATGGCCTTGGCAGTGACCTCACCTGTCAGCAGCAGCAAACAGTTCTGTGTGTTTGTCTGTGATGGCAGCTGAAATTTAGGCTGGATGACCAATCTTGCAAGGGTCTCTTGCAGATATTGCCACATGCACATGTAGGGATGTGCAGGCTGGTTCCCAAACAGGTGAGTTTTCATCAGCCAGGTTAGTTGGCTCTGCAGCAGCCTGAGGAACTTTCCAGCTCTCTTGGCTTCCTCCTAGAAGAATGTAAATGATACAGAAGGAGTTACTTCTATGTCTGAATTTCTAAACTTGATGCTTTCAGTCATAGAATCACAGAATCATAGAATGGATTGGGTTGGAAAAGACCTCCCAGATCATCAAGTCCAACCCTTGGTCCAACTCCAGTCCCTTTACCAGATCATGGCACTCAGTGCCACGGCCAAGCTCAGTTGAAAAACCTCCAGGGATGGGGAATCCACCCCCTCTCTGGGCAGCCCATTCCAATGCCTGAGCACTCTCTATGGAAAGAAGTTTTTTCTGCTCTCCAACTTCAATTTCCCCTGGCAGAGCTTGAGCCCATCGTGCCCCCTTGTCCTATTGCTGAGTGCCTGGGAGAAGAGACCAATCCCCACCTGGCCAGAACTTCCCTTCAGGCAGTTCCAGACAGTGCTGAGGTCACCTCTGAGCCTCCTCTTCTCCAGGCTGAACACCCCCAGCTCCCTCAGCCTCTCCCCACAGCACTTGTGCTCCAGTCCCTTCTCCAGCCTCGTTGCTCTTCTCTGGCCCCGCTCCAGCCCCTCAATCTCTTGCCTCAACTGAGGGGCCCAGAACTGAACACAACACTCAAGGTGTGGCCTCCCCAAGGCAGAGTCCAGGGGAAGGGTCACTGCCCTGGGCCTGCTGGCCACGCTAGTTTGGATCCAGGCCAGGATCCCCTTGGCCTTCTTGGCCACCTGGGCACACTGTTGGCTCCTGTTGAGCTTCCTGTCCCTCAGTCCCCCCAGGTCCCTCTGCCTGGCTGCTCTCCAGCCACTCTGTGCCCAGCCTGGAGCGCTGCAGGGGGTTGGGGTGGCCAAAGTGCAGGACCTGCACTTGGCCTTGTTGAACTTCATCCCATTGCAATCAGCCCATCTCTCCAGTCTCTCCAGATCCCTCTGCAGAGCCTTCCTGCCTTCCAGCAGGTCAACACTCCCTCCCAGCTTGGTGTCATCAGCAAATTTGCTGCTGATGGACTCAATCCCCTCATCTAAATCATCAATAAAGATGTTAAACAGGACTGGGCCCAACACAGACCCCTGGGGAACACCACTGGTGACCGGCTGGATGCAGCTCCATTCACCAGCACTCTCTGGGCCCGACCCTCCAGCCAGCTCCTAATCCAGGACAGGGTACACTTTTCCAGGCCATGGGCTACAGCTTTTCCAGGAGTATATTATGGGAGACAGTGTCAAAGGCCTTGCTGAAGTCCAGATAGACACATCCACAGCCTTCCCACAGTCCTTTTGCATGTGAGCAGCAACTGCAAGATTTAGAACTTAGAACCACTTTGAGAACTCTGAATGGTGTAGATGGTTTTAATTTCACGTTAGTGGGGCCTGCTTTACTTCTTGTGGTTGGTGTGAGAGACTTGCACTTGAAAAATAGAGCCATTTTCATACCCAGAACTGTGTTTCCCAAGATATTAATTTCTTTCTTTTCCTAGAAAATTCATCTCCCAGCACCACTGCAAAATTGTCCATTAACACAGGTCCATTTGTGATTTAAGTTGAGAAGCTTTTTGAGTTCTGAGCAGAATTTCATGATGAATGCTTTACAGAGCAACTCAAAAGTCTAAACACGAGCTTTTAATTACCTAAATGCAAGCTGGTTATTGAATTGATGTGATAACCATCTGTATCAACATGTGGATTCCAGTCAGTGCTTACTGACAGCACTGTACAAGATGGGAGATGTTTCCTTAATAGTAGTAGCTAACCTTGTATCAGTGGTATAGCAGCTGTTAGTTCTCCAGTTCAATTTTTATCTGTTTAATGAAACATCCTGGCAGTTATAAACTGCTCCTGCCAGTGGTTCCATGTGCTTCAGTCCTCTGCTTTGGAAAAAGTAAAGTTCTGAAGTTGCATACTCGTTAAATTTGCTGGCATCTCCTTGACAAGATATTCTTGGTGTTAACTGCACTTCTCAGGTACTGCAGTTCTGGCAGCACGACCAGAGTGTTTAGTGAGATTCTGCCACCCATTAGCACCACCACCACCCACTTGTGCCGAGCTGTAGCTGTGGGTGTGATGCTCTCTGCCTCGCATTGCTGGCCTGCAGGTCTGTACACAGGAGGGGAATAAACCTCCCACTTGGGATAATGGGGATGCACCCTTTGGTTTAGCTTTGGGCTTGGTGTTCTCATTGCTCAGGAATGGGGGGTTACAATCCTGAGTGCAATCACACAGCACCTTCAGGGTGGACAAGGGATTAGACCCAGCCAGCAGGGGTTTAGGAGGGGCAGGTCCTGTCTGACCAACCTGATCTCTTTTTACGATCAGGTGACCGACCTGGTGGATGAGGGGAAGGCTGTGGATGTGTCTGTCTGGACTTCAGCAAGGCCTTTGACACTGTCTCCCATAACATACTCCTGGAAAAGCTGGTAGCCCATGGCCTGGACAAGTGTACCCTCTGCTCGGTTGGGACCTGGCTGGAGGGTCGGGCCCAGAGAGTGCTGGTGAATGGAGCTGCATCCAGCTGGTCACCAGTGGTGTTCCCCAGGGGTCTGTGTTGGGTCCAGTCCTGTTTAACATCTTTATTGATGATTTAGATGAGGGGATTGAGTCCATCAGCAGCAAATTTGCTGATGACACCAAGCTGGGAGGGAGTGTCGACCTGCTGGAAGGCAGGAGGGCTCTGCAGAGGGATCTGGAGAGACTGGAGAGATGGGCTGATTCCAATGGGATGAAGTTCAACAAGGCCAAGTGCAGGTCCTGCCCTTTGGCCACCCCAACCCCCTGCAGCGCTCCAGGCTGGGCACAGAGTGGCTGGAGAGCAGCCAGGCAGAGGGACCTGGGGGGACTGAGGGACAGGAAGCTCAACAGGAGCCACCAGTGTGCCCAGGTGGCCAAGAAGGCCAAGGGGATCCTGGCCTGGATCCAAACTAGTGTGGCCAGCAGGCCCAGGGCAGTGACCCTTCCCCTGGACTCTGCCTTGGGGAGGCCACACCTTGAGTGTTGTGTTCAGTTCTGGGCCCCTCAGGTCAGGAAAGAGATTGAGGGGCTGGAGCGGGGCCAGAGAAGAGCAACGAGGCTGGAGAAGGGACTGGAGCACAAGTGCTGTGGGGAGAGGCTGAGGGAGCTGGGGGTGTTTAGCCTGGAGAAGAGGAGGCTCAGAGGTGACCTCAGCACTGTCTGGAACTGCCTGAAGGGAAGTTCTGGCCAGGTGGGGGTTGGTCTCTTCTCCCAGGCACTCAGCAATAGGACAAGGGGGCACGATGGGCTCAAGCTCTGCCAGGGGAAATTGAAGTTGGAGAGCAGAAAAAACTTCTTTGCAGAGAGAGTGCTCAGGCATTGGAATGGGCTGCCCAGAGAGGGGGTGGATTCCCCATCCCTGGAGGTTTTTCAACTGAGCTTGGCCGTGGCACTGAGTGCCATGATCTGGTAAAGGGACTGGAGTTGGACCAAGGGTTGGACTCGATGATCTCGGAGGTCTTTTCCAACCCAATCCATTCTATGATTATATGATTCTATGAATGGGAGTTGCTCTCAGCTCTCTGGCTGCAGCAGAGTGGCAGGGTTTGGTTGGCAGGTTGGTGTTCACAAAGCCTCTTTACCTGGCTGAGATGGTGTCAGAGTTGGTGTAGAATCTGTCACAGCCACTTTAATTGCTGTGACCCCAATGTCCCCTCCTTTCCAGTGCAAGGCAGGATGAACCAAACACAACACAAGAGTCTTTCAGAATGAGATAAAAGGAGAGAGCAGGTTCTATCCCACTGTAAGAACTTACCTTGTCATCTGAATGGGATATGATGGAGAAAAAATGCTGGTAAGTCCTCTCAGACATAAAGCAACATTGATCAGTCCAGTCATGCCACCACACAATGTTACTGCACACACCAGAGATGATGGCAAATGCTCTGTAACTGATGCTAAAAGATGCAAATATTTGCTGTATTTTGTACACAGTGATGAAAAGCTGTGACAGGGACCAAAGACTCCTTTTATGATAGCAGCCATCTGGTAAAATAGAAAGACATAATATTTGTGCAGGATGGCTTACAACTTTAAGGTAGGCTAAAATGCTGCCAGACTTGCTCTTGTTGCTCCTTTCTGGTCAAGCACAGTCCTGCACTGTCTTCTCTACATACCAGAATGACTGACAGCGAGCCTTAGGTTACACTTACTCTGATATTCATTAGCCAATATTTATTTCCAGTGACATAATGAGCAGTGTTTGAAGCCATGTAAGGTACCAGAGTGTCTGCACTGCAGGGTTTCCTTTTGCTCAAGGGTCAGTCTGTGGGTGCTTGGTTGCCTGAAGACCTTTGTTCTAGGAGGGATGAGGAGGAAGCCACTGTCTCCTCATTCCTGAATTGTTCACGGCTCACCCAGCTTTTGTTGTTCTCCCTCTGGAATCCCCGTGTGAGCCTTTCAGCCCCTCTGTCCCAGCGCAGTGTGGCTCCTCAGGAGCACTTTGAAACCTCCCTGTGGTGGCTCAGGTGCTTTGCTTGGCCCAAAGGCAGCAGGGAAGGGGCTGCTGCATCTCTGCTGTCCTGTCTCAACTCGGCTCTCCTAATGAGGCCACTTATTCAGTGACAGGTGCATATATAATAGTTATTGCAGGGAAGAATTTAAACTACAACCCAACCTTAATTCCCTTACAGGTAACCTCAAAGGAGCACGAGCTTAAATAACCTTGGCCAGATTTTTGAGCTGCATAATATAAATAAGTTGCACTGCAACACTAAACACATGAAGTGTATATTTAAGTTTAAATAGCCTTTTTTCTTGCACTGTGATAGAGTAGCATAAAAAGAACAGGTTCTCCTAATTAGATAATTAGTTCCTCTGGGGGAAGGGACTGTTTCTCCCTGCAGGGACTAGTGTGTTTACTGGCTTTTTAGTGTGTTGTGTCCATACTACCAAAACACAAAGTCAGAGGTAGCTTCCTTTGACTGAGCAAGAGATGAGGACAAGATACCCATGAGGACTTCATTAGATCTGCCAGCTGCTCTTAATTCTGTTAGCCATGGAACTTGGGGTGACTGGGTGGGATCAGTGGCTTTGGGTGAACTTTCTTACCCTGTCAGGTTGAGCATGGCAGGAATCCTTTTACCTGTGGAGCACATCTGGGTGGTTCTGTGAAGCTGCTTTGAGGTCCTGTGCTGCTGATGCTCAGCCACTGCCTCTTAAATTCCAGACTGGGTGAGACTGGACACGTTCAGCTCTCAGCCAAAGCAGGCAAAATGCAGTGAAAACAGAGGAAATGGAGGGCAGCATTGGCCACAGCAGTTGTGGGTTGCCAATATGGACCTGCTGCAGGCAGATGATTTGCTTGGGTTTTGTCCTGTGATTGTCTTTAAGCCAGGCTGGCTGTGACAGACCAGCTGTTAATCAGAAAGGCAAATCTTACAAAGCTTGGCTGGAGGCATGTGACCTTTTCTTCTCAAATGTTAACATCATTTTGTGTTTTGTTATTTCAGACTTTGATTGCTGAGACAGGTTTGACATGAGCTTACAGGCTGATACTCTTCTCAGCTCTACCTTGGGAGTTCAGGGGACAACTGCTGGCCTGTTAGAGGTCCCTGCACAAGAGCCACAGCTCCAGTGTTTCCAACCCTGCTAAACCAAAGAACCATAGGTTAGCTTTGCCCATAGAGCAGAGGACAACTCAAGTGAACCAATTTGGTCTTCAAAACATGTTTCTTCAAGTGGTTGCAGCCTGAGGAAAATCACAGAATATACAGAGTTGGAAGAGACTCACAAGGACCATCCAGTCCAACCCTCAGCCCTGCACAGCCGCATCCCCAGGAGTCACTCCATGTGCCCCAGAGCATCATCCAAACCCTCCTGGAGCTCTGGCAGCCTCAGGGCTGTGCCCACTGCCCTGGGGAGCCTGGTCAGTGCCCACCACCCTCTGGGGGAAGAATCTTGTCCTGAGATCCTGACCTGACACAGCTCCAGCCATTCCCTGTGCCCTAACCCTGCCCTGGCACAGCTCCAGCCATTCCCTGGGTGCTGTCCCTGTCCTGGCACAGCTCCAGCCATTCCCTGAGTGCTGTCCCTGTCCTGGCACAGCTCCAGCCATTCCCTGGGTGCTGTCCCTGGCCTGACACAGGTCCAGCCATTCCCTGTGCCCTGTCCCTGCCCTGGCACAGCTCCAGCCATTCCCTGGGTGCTGTCCCTGCCCTGACACAGCTCCAGCCATTCCCTGTGCCCCGACCCTGCCCTGGCACAGCTCCAGCCATTCCCTGTGCCCTAACCCTGCCCTGGCACAGCTCTAGCCATTCCCTGGGTGCTGTCCCTGCCCTGGCACAGCTCCAGCCATTCCCTGAGTGCTGTCCCTGCCCTGGCACGGCTCCAGCCATTCCCTGTGCCCTGTCCCTGCCCTGGCACAGCTCCAGCCATTCCCTGGGTGCTGTCCCAGCCCTGGCACAGCTCCAGCCATTCCCTGGGTGCTGTCCCTGGTTCCACAGAGCAGAGATCAGTGCCTGCCCCTCCTGAGGAGGTTGTACCTTCAATGAGGCCTCCCCTCCAGCTGAACACACCAAATGCCCTCAGTGCCCTCACACCTTCCCCTCCAGGCCCTGAACCATCTTTGTTGCTCTGTAATGGCTCAGTATCTTTCTCATAATGTGGAGAAAATACTGCCCACGTTTCCCCCTGGAACTCTCCTGGGGCCCGTGCAAGTGTTGTCAGCAGATTATGCAGACTAATCCCTCCTCCAGATCCCACATCACATTCTGCCCTTCCCCAAAACTCCAGCAGTGCCACCGAGGTGCCCTCTGGAGTTGCTCTCCTGCCTGCCCATGGGCTGAGTCAGCTGCCCTGGGCACCCACATTCCGTTCAGGTGCCAGCCTGTCCAGGCGGTGCCTCTGCAGCTGGGAGGGGTGTGTGTGCTGTCATGGGGCTGGCACAGCCCCTGCCCTCCCCTTTGGGCAGGGAACAGCTCGGGAGCCTGGCAAGGCACTGGCACAACACCTTGTTCTGGCCAGTCTTGCACCTTCTCTCCGTTATCTCAGTGCTCAGTGGAGCAGGAAGAGGAGAGGGGAGGAGAGGAGAGGGGAGGAGAGGAGAGGGGAGGAGAGGAGAGGAGAGGAGAGGAGAGGAGAGGAGAGGAGAGGAGAGGAGAGGAGAGGAGAGGAGAGGAGAGGAGAGGAGAGGAGAGGAGAGGAGAGGAGAGGAGAGGAGAGGAGAGGAGAGGAGAGGAGAGGAGAGGAGAGGAGAGGAGAGGAGAGGAGAGGAGAGGAGAGGAGAGGAGAGGAGAGGAGAGGAGAGGAGAGGAGAGGAGAGGAGAGGAGAGGAGAGGAGAGGAGAGGAGAGGAGAGGAGAGGTGGTGCCAGCCCTTCCAGGGTGCTCCTGTCCTCCTTGGCCTGCTCACATTGCTGTGAAGGCACAAGGAGAGATGGTATTTTCATACCTTTAGGGTCTGCCTCACTTTAGTAGCTTCTGGCTTGTGTTTCCCTTGAATGTGTGAGTGGAATGGCTGGAAATATCCCCAAAGAGCCACTTTAAATATTTAATACTATATTAAAGGTTTGGGGAGATGGTGCAATAATTAGCAAGTGCTGAGGCAGTCAGAATAAACATACAGAACAGATCAGAGAAGCTGAGGGATGATTTTATTAGTCATGCAAGACACTGTGAGAAAACAATGGCATTGTGTGTGGTGCAGCAAATGTATTAATGTTGTAAATAGACACTGATCAGGAGATCTCTGTCTGGGGACCTTTGGATGGGCATTGGTGCTCACAGGGGGCAGACTGGGACATGTTTCTCCTGTGCCAGCCTTGTAGCCAGACCAGATAACAGAACCTTCTGTGCTGTTTGCATGTTCTCAATTATATTGGCATAACCTGGCACATTAAAATCTCTGATACACTCAAAACCTGTTTAAAATCCAAGATCCTGGGCAGAGCTGCAAGGCTTTCAAATTTCACTCCATGTTATTTTCTAAACCAAACTGAGAAGGGGCTTTCTAGAATTCATTTTTTTTCCTCTGGCTGCTTAAGCTGAGAGACCAGTGATAAAGAATATTTTGTAAATTCCTTTCTTTACAGCTCTTACAGGAGAGACAAATGTCCCTCTGAATTTGGGCCTATTGTGTTGTTGGACCACAAATACTTTTTACAGTCAGATTTTTTTCAGAGTTTGTCAGATACAAGAATGACTTTAATTGCATTTTGGTATTAACGAATGTATTTGGGATCCCAAAAATAAGAGCAGTGTCATTAACTAGGATTTTAGCTGGGTAACTCTTACAAAAAAACCAGTGTACTGTGTCAGTAGATATTCATTGTCCTTGAAACGAGTTAAAAGAAACAAAGATATTTGGTCCTAACCACAAAATTAGCACATGTTATGTAAAGCATTCACGATGAAATTCGGCTCAGAATTCCAAAAGCTCCTCAAATTAAATCACAAATGGACCTGTGTTAATGGACAATTTTGCAGTGGTGCTGGGGAGATGAATTTTCTGGGAAAAGAAAGAAATTAATATCTTGGGAAACACAAATCTGGGTATGAAAATGGCTTTATTTTTCTAGTGCAAGTCTCTCACACCAACCAGAAGAAGCAAAGCTCGTGTATTTTCCAAATTCACATTGCAATGTGAGCTGTCTGGTTTCAAGTAATGGCAAATAAGGCAAAGCCTGAGAGCTGAATTGGGGTGTGTTGCAGCAGTGTGTGAGGAGAGCTGAATTTTGCAGAGCTTTAATTACGAGTTAACTAGATTCAAGATGGATCTGTATATAAGCTAAACAATAGACACAAAAGAGCATTATGTGGAACACAACATGCCTCTAACCATTGTTTGTTCCACTTGATTTGAAGTTCCACATAACAAGATGCCATTTGGACTGAGATTTACTGCATGCCTTACCTTTAGCAGTTAGGCAGAAATTTTTGCATCATTTATAGTCATTACTCGAATTAGAAGTTAACTACTCCTAAGCTTTGTTATTTTTTCTAGAAATCTTTTTTTTTTTAAATAATAATTTCATTATTGCAGGCTGGAGTATAAACTCCTCTTGGTGGCTGGAAGTGAATAACTGAATGACTGAACTGGGGAACTATCACTGGAATGGAATAACTGTAGTTATCATTCCCTTTGAACACCTACATGCATATTTAAGTCTATTGATTGATCTCAGGCCCAGCTTAAGCTGATTTATGACTATGCACATATAGATGGAAAGACCCAAACCAAGTGAGCTTTGAGTCAAGCTGGGCAGTTACTGGACATAAGGACATCTAAAACAATTAGTTATAACCTCTTTGGGATGAGAATGGGAGAGTTTTATTTCCAGTGTGACCTCTGCAGTGCTCAGGTACAGGATTGTGCTTGAACTTGGGGAAAGGAGTTTCTCCTTCAGGTTTTCCTCTGGCTTTGGTTGGTGCTGCCTGGTGGGTGCTGGGGGACTTTGGGCTTTGGTTCCAGCCAGGCCTCAATTCAGTAGGCCCAGAGGATGGGACACAGATCAGAAGGGACAAACATCACCTGACTTCAGCAACCAAAGAATTTTCCTATGATCTGACATCATCAAGAAGTATAAAAAGAGAGGGAAGTGGAGCTTCTGCCCCTTTTGGTCTTTGCCTCAGCCCCTGAGGCTGCCCTGCCCTGCCGAGATCAGGCCTTGCCCCATCCCTGCTGGGTTATCCGGGGGGGAACATTTGCTTGTTAATTTTCCTCCTCTCTTGCTGGGAGGTTTCTCTGGAAGAGTTTTTGGGAGGTTTCTCTTGGACGGGTTTTGGGAGGTTTCTCTGCAAGAGTCTTTTGGAGTTTCTCCTCAAGAGATTTTGGGAGGTTTCTCCTGGAAAGTTTTTGGAGGTTTCTCTTGAGTTTTGGGAGGTTTCTCTGCAAGAATTTTTGGGAGGTTTCTCTTGGAGTGTTTTTGGGAGGTTTCTCTGCAAGAGTCTTTGAGAGGATTCTCCTCAAGAGCTTTTGGGAGGTTTCTCTTGGAGAGTTTTTGGGAGGTTTCTCTTGGAGAGTTTTGGGAGGTTTCTCTTGGAGAGTTTTTGGGACATTTCTCTTGGAGAGTTTTTGGGAGGTGTCTCTTGGAGAGTTTTTGAGAGGTTTCTCTTGGAGAGCTTTTGGAAAGTTTCTCTGCAAGAGTCTTCGGGAGGTTTCTCTGCAAGAGTTTTTGGGAGCTTTTTCTTGGACAGTTTTTGGGAGGTTTCTCTTGGAGTGTTTTTGGGAGGTTTCTCTGCAAGAGTCTTTTGGAGGTTTCTCCTCAAGAGTTTTTGGGAGGTTTCTCTTGGAGTGTTTTGGGAGGTTTCTCTTGAACAGTTCTTGGGACATAACTCTTTGAGAGTTTTTGGGAGGTGTCTCCTCAAGAGTTTTTGGGAGGGTTCTCTGTAAGAGTTTTTGGGAGGCTTTGTGAGGTTTGGGTGGTTGGAATCTATATTATTTGGCTGGGTGACTCAGTAGTTATTGTTGTTAGTTTGGTTTGCTTTTCTCACATTTGTATATATATGTATTATATCATATTCTGGTTTTGATTGCCTTTCATATAAGAAACTTGCTACTTCTGGTTCTGGGTTTTTTCCTCCCTCCTTTTCCCTTGGTTGGGGGTGGACAGATCCTTTCTCTGTGTGTTGGGCAGTTGGCACTTTGCCAACTCAACATCATCAACATCATCGTCAACATCATCATCATCATCATCATCATCATCATCATGGCCAGGCTTCTCCAATGAAGGTTTGGGAAGGGCTCCCCCACATGGTGTGTCCTTTGAACGTGGGTGCCCCTCAGTGAGGAGTTCCCAGCCCTGGCACTGCAGGGACCCTTCTCCTTCCAGACTGGGAGCACCTTTTGCCTGCTGGGCATCAGGAGCACGGCCAGGTTGGCAGCTGGGGCACTGGTGTCCTGTGCCATCTCCTGATTAAAAAGGGGCAACCCAAGGCTGTTTGAGGGTGAGCCACACTGCCACAAATCCCCCCTCTGCAGGGAGCACCCTTGTCACTGCAAGGTGACCTCCCAACACATCTCTGGCAGGGCCCAAGTAACCTGCAGGGAGCAAACTGTGAGTGGGAAACAGCAGCTCCCCACAGCTGTGGGACCTTGGAGCAGCATCAGGCCAGTTATTGCTGGTAATTCCCACATGTGGCGAGTTAATAAAATGAAATCTTACTTAAATCTCATCTTGTCCTTTCTTCTCGGTGTCCAGAACAAAGTGGATCTCATGGTGTGTTGCACAGATGACGAGATGGGTCCCACACTTGTCTGCTGATTTAATTCCATGCAAAGATCTACAAGATGCATTATTTTTCAATTAAATAACTCCAGAGAAATGTGAGTTGTGTTTGCCTTCCTGTGCAAGCAATTGTAGCAAGGTAATAGCAGGTTTGAAGGAGCCCCATTGCTTCCTGCCATCAGTGGGTGTTTATTTGTGCAACAAATGGCACTGACAGCTCATCAGAACTTAAATTTGCAACCCACATTAGGAATTCAGCAATATCTTTCATCTGTACTTGCAAATATAAATTGCCCTCTGTAGAATGGCTCACATGAATTTCTGAGCAAACTGTCAAAGAAAAAGGGCACTACAGCAGGTTCTCCAAGAAGCAAAGCTGCTTCCAAAGAATCTGCCCCATGATGGTGTGGAGGAGCTGCAGCAACGCTGTTGGGATTCATTGTCCCAACTTCTTCCAGCCTTTTCCACTCCTCTGGTCACTCAGCTCCCAGAGCAGCAGCAGAGTGAGGATTAGGAAACCTGAGCTGTGAGGCTTTCAGCCCTGGCTGGAGCAGTGAGACCCACCAGGAGCTGCAAAGCCCTCGTGGCTGCAGAGCAGGTTGGACAGGACCCTGCACAATAATGAGGACACAACTGAGATGTTGGACTTTATTAAAAGTGTAGCTTGTCTCAAATCACTGCAGTAGCTTGTTCTCCTCCATGCTCTCCACATTTGTGCATATCCTGTGCTAGTCCACCTCAGGTCTGTGATCAGTAAGAGCAGCACGGAATATATTTTCTTTTATTGCTGAAATGTGAGGATTAGTTGCCTGTTGCTTTTTGTTCTGATGCTGCTGGTGGGGCAGAATAAACATGGAAATGGTGAAATGCTTGTGGATTTGTGCCCTTGCCCTGCCCCTCCTTGTCCAGTCCTGCTGAGGATGGTTTGTTGGGTTTGGGGCATTATTTCAAGAACAGGAAGGCAAATTGGGGATCAGGAACTTCAACTTCCACCTCCTTCAGTGGCACTACTGAGCCATGTGTTATCTCACTGTACAGTTGAAAGGGGTTTTTTTTTTCATAACAGAAAGTAAAACAGGTTGTTTAATTGAAAGTAATCCATAAACACTTGGTATGTATAAATCCAGGAATAACTGGGCTGTTAGAAGAAAGATCAAAGACTGTTTTTCACCTTCACTGTTGGATTCATTATAAAAATGAATGATTCATTACACTTTGGCTGTCACGTGCATCTCCTGGATTTGCAGATTAAGCAGACATCGATCTGAAAAACCTGATGTATTTTATCAACAGAAAGTATCAGGTTGTGCCAAATTTCAGCTATCAACTGAAAAAGAAAAAAATAAATCTGCTGTTTGCTTCATTCTTTCTTGCCTGGCAAATGCTGCCAAGGGAAGTTCTGTAGATGCCCACCCAAGAAGCTGATAAATATCAGATCATATTTGGTGCATATTTCACTATGCATAGAATCATAGAAACATAGAATAGAATCATAGAATTGATTGGGTTGGAAAAGACCTCCCAGATCATCAAGTCCAACCCTTGGTCCAACTCCAGTCCCTTTACCAGATCATGGCACTCAGTGCCACGGCCAAGCTCAGCTGAAAAACCTCCAGGGATGGGGAATCCACCCCCTCTCTGGGCAGCCCATTCCAATGCCTGAGCACTCTCTCTGCAAAGAAGTTTTTTCTGCTCTCCAACTTCAATTTCCCCTGGCAGAGCTTGAGCCCATCGTGCTCCCTTGTCCTATTGCTGAGTGCCTGGGAGAAGAGACCAACCCCCACCTGGCCAGAACTTCCCTTCAGGCACTTCCAGACAGTGCTGAGGTCACCTCTGAGCCTCCTTTTCTCCAGGCTAAACACCCCCAGCTCCCTCAGCCTCTCCCCACAGCACTTGTGCTCCAGTCCCTTCTCCAGCCTCGTTGCTCTTCTCTGGCCCCGCTCCAGCCCCTCAATCTCTTGCCTCAACTCAGGGGCCCAGAACTGAACACAACACTCAAGGTGTGGCCTCCCCAAGGCAGAGTCCAGGGGAAGGGTCACTGCCCTGGGCCTGCTGGCCACGCTAGTTTGGATCCAGGCCAGGATCCCATTGGCCTTCTTGGCCACCTGGGCACACTGGTGGCTCCTGTTGAGCTTCCTGTCCCTCAGTCCCCCCAGGTCCCTCTGCCTGGCTGCTCTCCAGCCACTCTGTGCCCAGCCTGGAGCGCTGCAGGGGGTTGGGGTGGCCAAAGGGCAGGACCTGCACTTGGCCTTGTTGAACCTCATCCCATTGGAATCAGCCCATCTCTCCACTCTCTCCAGATCCCTCTGCAGAGCCCTCCTGCCTTCCAGCAGGTCGACACTCCCTCCCAACTTGGTGCCATCAGCAAATTTGCTGATGATGGACTCAATCCTCTCATCTAAATCATCAATAAAGATGTTAAACAGGACTGGGCCCAACACAAAATTTCTGTCCCTCAGCGGCTTTCGTGTGCCTTGGGAAATAAATGTATAGAGTTTTCTGATGAGAAGCCCCTATGGATGCACAGCCTGAAGTGTAGGAGCATCAAGGAAATAACTTGTAAATCAGAGACATTGGGGCAGGCTCTAAAGGCATAGCTGTGTCCTCTTGTATTAACTTGGAGGCAAAACTCTGATCTTGAGGGGACTGGGGGATGTTCTGAGTGCCAGGGCTTGGTTTGAAGGAATGCAATGGGAAGCAGATGTTCTCTGTCCTCTGGGGCACAGCTGTGGACACTGATGCTGGGCACTGATGCTGGGCACTGATCCTGGGCACTGGGTGCAGCTGAGGGAGTCTGTGAGCTGCTGCTGGGCTCTGCCACTGCTCCAGGCACCCTGGGCACTCTGTGCCAGCACTGCATTTAATCAGCTCAGATCTATTCCCAACCACAGCACGTTCCTAACGTGGCCCTTATGTCGTGTCTGTGGCGCTGCAGAGACAACCACGGGGGCTCAGTGCCAGGCTGGCATTGGCTCTGCTCTGCACCCTCTGCTTTGACCTGGGGAGGGCAAAGGCAGTGCCAGATGGGCCTTTCTGACTGGTACAGCCAGATTTTTGGCAAGGGGCACATTAAAGCCTTTTCTAGCAGCTGTGGATAAAGTGGTGTTGAAGGAAATGCTCTGGGTATGGCTCCTTCCAGGAGGGAACAACAACATTTGGGAAGTGCCTTTGTGTGGGTAGACTCCTCATTTAAAAATAGGTAGGGTAAGGTAACTTATCTTTTAATGGATAAGTTAACATGTTTGTGGAAAACTTCTAAACAGCACATTGGGAAAGAGGAGTAGCACAGTTGACTCAAGAGACAGGACACCACAGGCTGGATTTCAAAGATATGCAGTATTTAATTACTGTGCTGATATCAACATAATCACGGTGTCCATCCAGTGCTCATGGAAACCACTTGTGGGCCTACCTGTGCTCAGGGAGGTCTGGACAGGGCACAGTCCACACCTGTGCTCACATTTGCTCAACAATAATATTTCTGAGGTGTCACCAAATAACATTAAATAGTTGCATAATGTCTCTTGCCTGGAAAACACTCATAACTCCTGTAAATTAATTTAGAGCAGATAACTGACTGATCAAAAGCACAGAAATGTGAAAAGCTGTGTCTTTTTCTATAAGTTGTTGCGAGGTGCAACAGGGATGGATTTTTACCTGGGGAGGAAGCTCAGCCCCATCGCTGGGGTGTCTCCTTGCTCTGGTGCCAGGGGGAGCGATGGGCATGGGCACATAAAACATTGAGGGAGGGCACAGGGTGTGTGTTACAGTGCCATGGTGACCCTGCAGCCCTGGAGGGGGTGGATCTCACCCTGCAGAGCCCCACGGAGCAGGTTTCCTGCTGGGGGACAGCAGAGTGCTGTTCTCTGGTTACACCCCCAGCCCCACGTGCTGTAAGTTCACACCTCAGCTGACTCTGCAGGAGTTCATTTGCATACCGAGTCTTGGTTTCTGGTATTTGTGACAGAAATACTCTGAATTTCAGAGGAAATAAAGTTTGTAGCTATCCAGTTATACTGGGATGATGCTTTTTGAAAAAAAGTCTTTAAAAATAGCTAAGCCCTACATAACTTTAGGGGCTGATCTAACTGGCAAATGTGCTGCAAAGTGTCCAGAACATTTTGGCATATGCATTCTATATGATTTCCATGTCTTTATTTTTAATCTATTCTCATTTGTCTCACTGCTGTTAGACCCTTTGCTCCCTTCCCCTTGGGTAGGAGCTCTGGTGTGTTTGCCAGGCACTCAGCAATAGGACAAGGGGGCACGGGCTCAAGCTCTGGGGGTACTGATTGACAGGAAGCTCAACAGGAGCCACCAATGTGCCCAGGTGGCCAAGAAGGCCAATGGGATCCTGGCCTGGATCCAAACTAGCGTGGCCAGCAGGCCCAGGGCAGTGACCCTTCCCCTGGACTCTGCCTTGGGGAGGCCACACCTTGAGTGTTGTGTTCAGTTCTGGGCCCCTCAGTTGAGGAAAGAGATTGAGGGGCTGGAGCGGGGCCAGAGAAGAGCAACGAGGCTGGAGAAGGGACTGGAGCACAAGTGCTGTGGGGAGAGGCTGAGGGAGCTGGGGGTGTTTAGCCTGGAGAAGAGGAGACTCAGAGGTGACCTCAGCACTGTCTGGAAGTGCCTGAAGGGAAGTTCTGGCCAGGTGGGGGTTGGTCTCTTCTCCCAGGCACTCAGCAATAGGACAAGGGGGCACGATGGGCTCAAGCTCTGCCAGGGGAAATTGAAGTTGGAGATGAGAAAAAACTTCTTTGCAGAGAGAGTGCTCAGGCATTGGAATGGGCTGCCCAGAGAGGGGGTGGATTCCCAGCACACAATTCAAAGGGCTCCTTACAAGGGGCAAGTACGTGCCAACACACACCACTGGGCTGTGATGCTCTCTGAGTTAACTTTGGGAGCCACGTGAGGGGAAAGGATTAGTCTGCACTTACCAGACAGGGCAGCAGTTCTTGTTCTTCCCTTGTTATCCTCACCACGTGTCCAATTGGAATTATTCTAATCATACTTTGTTTCTAATTTGCACCTGCATGGTGAGTTGAACCTTCACCTTTCAGTCCCTTTTTGCTGGTCCCCTCACCTTTCCTGATGTCTCCCACACAACATGATCTATATTTTAGTTTAAAGCCATTTCATATCATCCCACTGCCTCATTCTGTGTCACCTTAACCTCCTGTCATGGCAACCTTCTCCTTGCAGCACAGACTGTGATGGGTTTTCCTGTATTTGCCATTCCAGCTCATTCTAGACTGGTTTTTGTCTTTCTTCTTTTCAGTCCAAGTGTGACCCTTTAATCAGGCTTAATAGATAGTCTGCTGTTTTATTGTTAATCTGCTTGTAATCCAAAACTGATGGGCACCAGTGGAGTGGGTGATGTTACAGGAGAATGTGCAGAATATCTAATTGTTGCTTGTCTTTTAACACCTGTAGTGTTTTCCTCCATTTCCTCCTGTAATTATTGTTAGGTCTCCAGTGGGTTTTGATTTCTAGAAGTAAATATTGTTCCTACTTTTTTAACCATGGGATGAAACAGCTTAAAATCACATCAGATTTGTCCCTCTGATGGGGACAAGGCACTGGAAGGGTCACGCACTCCCAGTTTACTGTGTGGATTGCAAATACTCAGGAGAATGTTGCCATTAATATTCATGGGACACTCTCATTCTGCAAACATTTGTGTGAACAGTGTTTGTCAGCATCTACTTCTTCTACCTAAGCCTGCAATGGAAGTTTAACATCCAAGGCCAGCGTTCCTTTCAGGGCTGTAACAGGTTATCCATTTTGCCAAGCAGGCTGTTTGCAACACTTTGTGTTTAGCTGCGTGTCAGCCACAGGAAATCAGGGCTAAGCTCCAAGATTGGCTCCTCTCTGGGAATTCATGTCGGCTTGCACACAACTCCTTGAGCTGACTCTATTACTGTGCAGTTATTAGCAAGTAGATGTATGTGGTGCTGACAGCTCCTGACAGGAGAAGCCTTTATTACATAAAGTTTGCAAAGGAAAAAAAAAAAAACACCCTTGCAACGTGACAATCTCTTATGCCCACAAAGCTCCATATTGGACCAGAATCCCCGTAATTAATATTAATTGTAATAAAGTGTGACAATCAAGAAAGAATCACATAAATCTGCTCATAAGCCAAAACCTCAATAGAAGGGAAGGAGCAGAGCCAGAGATGGATGGTGGAAGAACACTTGAATAATTCATGGCCCAACACAGGATATTGCACGTGAGGGCTGGAGCCTCTTAAAGGCCTATGAATTAGATGGCAAAGTGCTCTGAGTTCAGGTGAGGAAGAGAGGACAGTGGGGAATACACATGTGATGTAACATAAACTATTAATAAGAGTTAAAAGGTCACAGACTCCCCATGTCAAATGTGAACAAAGTGTGCCAAAAGATGTGTGTAATTTTTAAGGGAGCAAAATCAAATATGACCTTTGTAACAGCTTTGATAACTTGAAGACCTGTTAGCTGCGTGGTTTTGGCATTTAAACCCCCCCAAACTATTCCATCTTGTGAACAATATGTACGTAGGGTATTGAAATCAAATCTGGAGCAAAAAACATACAGGAGCAGCAGGTAATATATCATGAAAAACATTGATATATTGTTTGGGTTACAGTAGGAGGTGAGTGTGAGGAGAATTCTGCCTGTGTGAGTGTTGTATCTCATTTAACAGTGCTTCAGAAAATTATGGCCATGCTCTTTAAGCAGATCTTAAAACAAGGAGGTAGAGCTGGGGGGGGATTGAGTGGCAAAGGTGCCTTTTGCTGAATAAGGATTTTGCTACAGATGGGAACGAGGGGAATTTCTGGGGAAAACGTATTTCTGAAGAGGGACCATTTGACATGAAAGGAAAACATGATTGAATTTTTAGGTTTGCCAGCAGGATTTAATAATGAACCTTGAAATCTGCTAGTTTTCCAATGTCAATTAATTGGCCCATCAGCCTTGTCAGGGTTGAGCCAGGGCTGTGCTCCCTACCAGGGCTGTGCAGAGGTGCCTCTCCCACTCGGGGGTTTCTGGACAGCCTCTTTTAATTTGCTCACATAGAACAAATCAAATAAGTGCTGCAATGCATAAGTGGGAAAGGGGAGAGTTCTTGCTTATTGTTCTGTCTGTGCAGTTCTCAGCCTGCCAGTTTTCTCCTGCCCTGTGAAGCCTTTGGTTTTGTTCTTACCAAGGAGGTAGAAAGCGAGAGGACTCTGAGGTTAGAGGTGGGAAAGGATAATAAAAAGTGAACTGTGGACTGGAGAGCCCAGCCCTGCAGACCTGAGTGGCAGCACTGCAGAGTGGGGAAACAGCCCTTGGGACACTCATTGCTTTGAGACCCTTCAGGACAGGTACTTTCCACCACAATCCTTCAGGACCATCTGTCTTGCTGACAAAAGCCCAAAGCACACGAAGCCATTGTAGGAAAGGGTGAACTCAGGGAGGTCTGTGGTGCTGGGCACAGCCTGGGCTCGGGGAGAGGTGCTGTGGTTGTGATCCACCCTCTGGCAGATACTTGGAGAGTAAACTGAGTGTATTTTACACTGTCTTCCCTCCCTTGTTTGTGATGTGACAGATCTGTGTTAATGTTGTACCGTAGAGGTTGTCACAGGGAAGTGAGAAGCTCTGGCAGCTGAGTAAAGGGTGTTTGGGAACTATCAGTGTTGGGAGTGGTGTGGGAAATAATTTGGAAGCTGGGCATGAGCCTGTTGTTTCTGCCTTGAATGCTGAAGGAGCAAACAATATAGTTTCATCTTGCAATTCAATGGAAATGCATGGAGAAGTTGACACTCCGTATTGCTATTGTTTAGACTTTCAACAAATCCAATAAGGCTCTGCTGAATGTCTTCTCATACAATTAGCATTTTCTTGGTTATCTCTTAACTATTACAATTAAGGGTAATTTTTTTTTCTGTTCTCTCATGTGGAGTTGTAGCTAAATTGGAGCTCTGGCTTCTTGGTCTGCCTGTTATGACACCCAGAAACAACACAGCAAGAGAAAATAAACATTGCAATTTCATTGTAACTTTACCTGTGCACTGCACTAGATTGGATACAGGGCCCTCAGTTCAGAAAGGATATTGAGGGGCTGGAGCGGGGCCAGAGAAGAGCAACGAGGCTGGAGAAGGGACTGGAGCACAAGTGCTGTGGGGAGAGGCTGAGGGAGCTGGGGGTGTTCAGCCTGGAGAAGAGGAGGCTCAGAGGTGACCTCAGCACTGTCTGGAAGTGCCTGAAGGGAAGTTCTGGCCAGGTGGGGGTTGGTCTCTTCTCCCAGGCACTCAGCAATAGGACAAGGGGGCACGATGGGCTCAAGCTCTGCCAGGGGAAATTGAAGTTGGAGAGCAGAAAAAACTTCTTTGCAAAGAGAGTGCTCAGGCATTGGAATGGGCTGCCCAGAGAGGGGGTGGATTCCCCATCCCTGGAGGTTTTTCAACTGAGCTTGGCCGTGGCACTGAGTGCCATGATCTGGTAAAGGGACTGGAGTTGGACCAAGGGTTGGACTTGATGATCTCGGAGGTCTTTTCCAACCCAATCCATTCTATGATTCTATGAAAGTGTTTAGGAGCTGGTTTATTTTCCCCCAAGCATTTGTATTTGAAAAGAGTTAAGGACAAGCAGTAGAATCCTTTAATTGCACCATAATCAGCATTTTGCTGTGGTCATTTCTAGTAAGGAGCTGAAGCATCAGTGTGTACAGAAACAGCACGTCTGGAAAACAAGGAATCAGTGCCTGCCTAGGGAGTTGGGAAGGGATCCATAATTATGGCAAGGTGAGCACTGAAGACACTTGCAGATGTGATTGTAAGAGCAGATGGGGAAAAGGCACTTAGCTGAAGAAAATCTGTTGCTGTAACTGAAGTGCTTCAGGAGCATTCATTAATCCTGGCTTTAGGTGGAGCTAAGCTGGTGAACAACCAATAGGAGTTGGCTGCCAAGATGGTCTTTTACACATGTATATGCTAATGTAAATGTCATAATGCAAATTTAAGCACTCAAGAACATTATGTGGATTTGGGAAAATCCCCCAAATTTTAATTCCATAAGCAAAATATTATTTTGGCAGCACATGACAGAAATAATCCTGCTCCCAAATGTTTCATCCTGTTGCAGTTGAGACTAGTTGCATGGTCGGCTTCAAGACAGCTCTAAAATAGCCCAGGAGCCTCTTGGAAGATGAAGCAACTCAGTTATCCAATGAAGCAGAGGAGCATGTCCGACCTGCAGACACTGGGGAGGCTCAGGGGGAACATCCTCCCCGAGTACCAAGTGTCACTTAGAGGACAGAGGCAAAGAAAACTCCTGAAGCTGCAGGAGGAGGGAGAGGGGTCTTTTGGAGCTTGCCCTGGGTGCCCCATGGGTTGTGTGCCCACGTGACCAGGCTGGCAGCTCACAGCTCACTCTGCCACTCCGGAGCTGGTGTGGAGAAACATCTCAGTCTTCACACTGTTCCTTGAGCACTGAGATTTCTGTGCCCTCCTGAAAGGAAGAAAAGGGGAAAGTAACCTTACCCTGCTTGGTTCCAGCAAGTTCAAATGCAGTTCTACTTTTTCACTGCAAGAATTGAGTCTTAATGGCACTTGCAAGGTGCTGAATGAGACACACAGAAATACTTGGGAATGTGTTGTATTACTGGGAGTGTGTGTGGGTTTTACCCATTGCAATTCCTTTAGAGATTGTGAGAAATCTTCAGGTAGAGAAACCCTTTTAAAAAGGACTAATTAAATTTAAATGTGTTGATGTATTATTGGGGGGTTGGGTATTATCCATTGCTATTCCTTTAGAAACTGTGAGGAATTTTCAGGTAGAGAAACCCTTTTATAAAGGACTCATTAAATTAAACTGTTTGCCTTTGCTGCCCTGTGTTTCAGTGCCATAAATTGCATCCCAGGAGAAGTGTGTGTGGCTGTGCAGTGACTGGGCACTGGCACAGATTGCCCAGAGAGGGTGGGGAGTCTCCCTCATTGGAGACCTTCCAGAACCATCTGGACACAATCCTGTGCCATGTGCTCTGCAGTGACTCTGCCTGAGCAGGGGGGTTGCACCAGATGACCCACTGTGGCCCCTTCCACATTTCCCCCTTCTCTGAGACTGTGTTAATTATTGTTCAAGGTGATTTTTTTACTGTTGCTTGGGTCATTAGAAACTAAGGTGTGTGGGGTTTACCCAATAAGGCTCTATCAAGAGGGCTTTCTTTTCCTTCCCTCCCTCCATCCATCCATCCATCCATCCATCCATCCATCCATCCATCCATCCATCCACCCATCCATCCATCCATTCACCCATCCATCCATCCATCCATCCATCCATCCATCCATCCATCCATCCATCCATCCATCCATCCATCCACCTGTCCGTCCGTCCATCCATCCATCCATCCATCCATCCATCCATCCATCCATCCATCCATCCACCTGTCCGTCCGTCCATCCATCCATCCATCCATCCATCCATCCATCCACCCATCCATCCATCCATCCATCCATCCATCCATCCATCCATCCATCCATCCATCCATCCATCCATCCATCCCTTTCACACTCATTCTGCTGCCTTTATCAAGCTCTAGTGAAGGCTGGGAGTGTTCCCTCAGAGAACTTCAGAGGCAGCTTTGCAGCCCCTCTGCTGCCTTCAGGGTGGGCACAGCAGACAGACAGACAGACAGGCAGACAGACACCCATCCTGGTGCCCAAAGTGGGGCTGTCCTGCAGGGCACTGTCCCTGCCAGCTCACACCTGCTCAGGCAGAGCAATGCCAAGCACTGCGCTTGACTTTTTTCCCCAAGAAGTAATTGGCAATTAATTACCAAGTACTTGGCAAAACAAACATCAAAATGAGGTGTTGACTCAGAACGGTATTTTACAAGCTCTAACAGGAGATTATCAGGCCACCCCTGAAACTGGCACTGGTTTGGTCACTGACCCATCCTGGGGGCTGTCAGGGGCAAGTGCCAACGATGCTTGCACCATCCATGGTCCCGGAGGTGCCTGATCAGCCTCTCTTCAGGTATTTTGGCTTTTAAATGGCCACTGGACTTTTTCTGTGGGGTCTCAGTCCATGAGAGCCCTGCAGAGCCCTTCTGTGCTGTGTGATTATTTTGGCTGAGGTGCCTGTGGAGGTGTCTCCTGGCCACCTCCTGCTCTGCTACCTTTTCACACCTGGTGGTGGCTCCTCCTGGTTTCAGAAGGGTCCCCTTTGACAGCCCTGTGACAACGTTGCACTTGTCCCAGGGAAATGGCAAAGTGTGACAAAGGGAGAGGCCCATGCACACGTGGGGGTGACAGTAGCTGTCACCTGGGCTGTCAACATCAGTGACAGCCTTCAAATGAGTTGTCTTGCTTACAGCTCTCTGAAGCCACTTGTGTTCCTGTAAACTGTATTCTACAGTAAATACACTGCTTTTTTTCCCCCTGCTGCAGGGTAGCTGCTGTCTGAAATCATCTGTGCAAGTGCAAGAGAGGATTTTCTCTATGGCAAGAGTCTTGGTAAAGTTGGGGGTTCTCACTGTGGACCAACACGTCCCACTTGGATGAGCAGATTTCTCCTGGAATGCTGAGGACTTGGATTTGGCAAGTAGAGTTGTTATAAGCCAGATATGAAAGAGCAAGGTATGAAAATAAAGCCACAGGCTGGAAATGAGGACAGGTAAGACTTTCTATAACCATTGTTTATCTCATGTATGTTTTCTGAGGTTGTTTTTCAGTGATGTGCAATTCCAGGTACTGCAAATATTTACTGCACTCCCCACTGGGTGGGGGAGAAGGACAGCCTGTTCTCAGCGCAGTTTAAAGGTACAAAGCCCAGCAAATTCACTGTCACGTGCCCGTTTTTCTCCTCATTCTTTGTGCCCCGGAGTTACCCTTATTTGTTTAACGTGTATGTCATGCCACAGTGCCTTGGACAATGGCTTTGCTGGGCTGCCTGCTTGAATGGGGGAGTGCAGGGGAGGAGGAGGAGGAGGAGGGTGTGCTCTCAGTGCAGCATCTCAGCGCAGAGTGCTTGTTAGGGCTGCTTTGTTTGGGGGGGAGTGGAGCAGAGTTTCGAGTGCGCTGCAGCTTTGTGGGATTAGCAGAGGCTTGAGGGGCCCAATTTAATTGAGTGTTCTGGCCGTGCTGCTTCTGATGTCCTTTGCTATTATGGATATGGGGAATGCCTGAGATCTGAGAGCAAAGAGAACTTCTTATTTCGAATTTTAGAATATTCACCAGTAATAAAATAAAATAAAAATACAAGTGGAGGGGGAGCACCCCTATAAACTGATGTTTGGTCATATAATAGTCACCATAAGGGATGGCTGAATATAAGGAGCTTAGAGTGAGGCTGGACCTATTCCAAACACTTTTTACACTCTTAGGAAAAATGTAAGGAAATAGCATGTTGAGCACTTTCAACTTTCATTCTGAGAAAATAAATTATAAAATCAGACTGTCTGGCTGAAATCTCTTGGACTGTAACAATAACATACCTTTCTGCATGTCTAATGTAGTATGCAGTTACAGGGCTTTTATTTTAAACAGGAGCTAGAAAAGTCTAGATTTCTTATTGAAAACACTCTTAGATAAGGAGCTTAATCTGAGTTTAATGACATCCTATAAGGCACTTTTCCCCCTAATGTTAAACGAGGGAAAAGAGAACACACTTTATTTTCCTTCTTCACCATCTGATAGCAGGGCACTCATTAAGCAGTTCCCCTTATGCACTTCCAAGCTTTTAAACACTTTAATTATGGACAGGCACTGGTACCCAGGATGGGAGGCCAGCTCAGGCTGGAAACCTCACCCTTGACCTGGGACTGCTTCTCACTTCTGGAGAGCCTTCCATGGGAGCATCTCATGGAAGAGAAGCTCCTCCTCGTGCCCCAGCATCCTTGACAAAGCCGAGTGCCAGCTGTCCTGGGGGGTGAGCCCTGAGCTCCGGTGCTGCTCCTGCAGGGGGGGACACTCAGACACAGCATTTCTGCTCTGCTGCCTGCAAAAGCACTTTGCAGAACACACGAAGACACTCTTGCCTGGAGGAGATTGGAGCACATAAACAGACCCAACACAACAAATGGATGCCAGAGAACAAAAGGGGCTCTGAAAAGAGGAGAAAGGCAGCAGGACCGTGTGGTCACTCTGGGAGTGAGATGCAAATCTCACTGCTGTGGATTTCGTTTTGGAAGATGGGGGGTTTCTCAGTGGTGTCACATCCAGCCTTCCACACTGGAGGGAGGGCAGTGCATCAATGTGCTTCATTCAGGATTCCAGAAAGTGCAATTACTGCCTCTCATTTCATATCCAGAAATACACTACTGCTGAAAATGAAACAGCTTGGTAGACCTTCATCCATAAGATCAGTTTTGGAAGAAGTTGCACTCAGAGAAGGAGCAAAAAGAGCTTCACCACTGTGTGCTGGAAACTATTGGCTATATTTTGATTAATATTTGTCACTAGCACCACTTAATGTCAAATGCTCATTCAGCTTATGATTTAAGGTCATACAATGCAGTGCATAATTGCAAGGAGGAGACATTTGTGCATCTGGTATTTAAATGGAGTATGTGTACTTTGCATTCCAGAGCATCCCTAAGCACTGCTGTTAGAATTGTCATTTTAAAAATATGTTTTGTCCTGCTTTTAGAGCACATTTAATCTTTCCCCCATTAATCTGCTTTCCCTAAACCTTTCTCTAATTCTTCTGAAGGATCCCCCACCTGCTGTGCAGGCTACACAACACAGTGAATCTAATCATGTCTGGAATTATCATTTTTATCAGTTTAATCCATATTTTTCCGTTATTTGCTTTCCAAAGCCTCAGACATTTCATGCACTGTGGTAAGTAATGGAGCAATTGTGGTGGTTGGTGTCTTTTCAAAAAAGCAGTGACAATACAGTTAAAATAATCAATTTAGATTATTTTCTGGAATGCAGCATTAATGTTCCATGGAAGTTAAGCTTGATCCTTAGAATTATGGAATATATTTTAAATTTCAGATTGCAGATGAGTGGAGAAACACCCCAGGGTTTGTTCAAGGGCTGGTTCTGCATTGTCCTGATCAACACTTGCACGTTCCTGGTTGCACACTCAGCACTCTGCCACCTCCCTGAATTTGTTCTTTTCTCCATAAGAAGTCTTATATTCACATTTTCTGGAATGCTTTTTTGAAGTTAATTGCAGCTAATCCAGCAAGTGTTTTCTCTGTGCTGTGATGCCCTACCATGAAGTGCAGTTCCAAAGGTTTGAAGACAGCACTGGCTTTGTTCAAGCAGATGCTTTTGTGTAGCTCTTCTGAATTTACAGTGATCCACAGAGGGGGATTTTGTCTGGTGTTTCCTGCTCTCCCTCCTGTCTCCTGTGCTGTTTGGGGTCATGGGCAGGTACTGGGGCTGGCAAGGTCTTCATCAAGCAGAAACTCCAGCAACAGCCTGCACTAATTGGAAGAGAAGGTGTTGCCATGGATGGATGAGACGCTCAGGAGAAAACCAGACAACTTTGATCTGGGTGCCATAAGCAAATAACTGTGGAGGTGCCACCCTGGTTTTCAGGTTTCATCCTTCCCTTCCCTTCTGTCAGAGCTGCTTTGCCTCTTCAGCTCCTGCCCTTCACTCCTTGTTTTGCTGTGAGGCTCAGGGATGCTTGGCAACAGCAAGCTGCTTGTCTCTGGAAAGGGCTGGCAGTGCTACCTCGGGAAGGCTGTTCTGCAAAAATGTAATTTAGCAGAGTTCTTGCATAAACTATCAGCCTGTAAGACCTTTGCAGAGAGCTGTGGGTTGTACTATTTTCATTCAAAGCTGGACATCAGGGCTGCAGCCACATTTCATTAGCCATTTGAATCACATTTTTCAATTTAAAGCTCTCTGTCTAACCACGAGCACTAAATGAATACTCGATTCTCTGCCTGCCTAGTGGGAAGACTAAATAGATAAATAAAAATCATTGCAGGATAATTGTAGGTGCTGTGGGCTGAAAGCCAAACCAGGCCAATTCAGCCTCTGAGCCGTGTCTGTCTGTCTGCTGCTCCCTTTCCTTGCCCATCAGAATGGGGGATTCAATTATAATCTTTCCCTGCGTGCACAGGAGGTTTGCATACAGTGGCCCAGAGGCATTTTATTATTAATCTCGGTGCATTTGGAGAGGGAGGGAAAAGACTAAAGGTTTGGGGGGATCTCTCCCCCCTGCAGCTGTATTCATCACTTAGGGTCTTTGTCAGAAATGGACTTTCCTTCCTCCCTCCCCCCCACCCCGTTCCTTGAAGCATAAGCTGGAATTGACTCCAGAAGTTAAAGGACAATGGGAGCATTAGCAGAGGGATTATGGATCTCCCTGTGCACGGTGGGGGCTGGGGCAGGAGGAAGAGGCTGTTGGCAGAGTGGAAATTCAAAATTTGTGTGTCCCACCCCAGCAGAAAAAGCAGGAGTGCAGTCTCTAATCACGGGGAGCTTTTCAGGCCACTGCAAAGAGGGTGCAAAAGCCATTTCTGAAGGTGGGAAATAACTGGGTGACAAGTTCAGGGGTCTAAAGAAAACCTCAAAGAAAAAGAATATGAATTTGTGTGTTTTCCAGTAGAAGAACAGTCTTCTGGTAGCTTGTGGCTTTCTGTAATTGGTTCAAGCCAAGTCTTCTGGATCAGTTCTATGAATTGCAGGTTCTGTACATTATCTGAGATGGGGTTTGGTTTGGTTTCTATTTGTTTAATGAGAACTTCTCTCTACTACTCCTGTTGCAGCCCTGATTCAGGTGGGTCTGGAGGACCACCTTACAAGTTTCATTTTCACCTTAAAAGGACATGTTTCCAGCCTCAACCAATTGGAGTCAGACCACCACACCTCGGGTGGGGTCACTTGAGGTCATACATACCTGTGTTTTTGAATAAACTTGGGATTTGCTTGACCATCCCATTGGTGTGTGTAGTCTCTCTAGGACATGGTTTGCAACATACTCCCATGGGGACTTTGGGGTTTGGAGAAACTCAATTTATGGCTGGGATTGGAAGGGTTTTGGTTGCCTTTAACTGGGTGTAAAGCCATAAACTTGACTCAGGTCTTCAACATTGTAGATCAATTCCATATGGTTTTCAAGGTAGTTTTCAAGGAACACAAAAGGGCAATGAGCAAAGTCCCCAAGTCCTAATTTCTGCTTGATGTGGGTTGGCCATTCATGAATTTTAGCAGTCCAAATTATGACCTCACACATTGTTCCTTCCTGGGAAGACACAAAATTTGGCTGCTTTAACTTTGGTTAAAGCTGATTTGTGCACTGCAAATGAAAGGAGCCTTTTGCCTCCTCTGCTCCAGTGCAGTTGGTTCACCCATCTGGAGTTCCCTGCAATTACTCACAGAGCAGATGCCCTTTAATAACTCTATTTAAAACAGAGGAAGGTGTTGATTTGTTTCAGTGGGATTTGATCTTTTCCAAATGTTTACAACCCAAAATATTGCTTGGAAAGCTTTTCCAACTCAGGTTTGCCTGGCCATTATCTAAGTAGGAATTTTAGAGGATAATTTAGTATTTTTTCAAACTCAGTTTTGAACTGGGCATTACCTAAGTAGAAATATTAGAGGAAAATTTATTCTTTTTTCAGTAGAAATTTTAGAGGAAAATCTAATTTGTTTTCAAACTCAGGTTTGCCCTGGGTATTACCTAAGTAGGAATTTTAGAGGAAAATTTAGTATTTTTTCAGTAGAAATCTTAGAGGAAAATTTATTACTTTTTCATACTCAGGTTTGCCTGGGCATAACCTAAGTAGAAATTTTAGAGGAAAATTTATTATTTTTTCAAACTCAGGTTTGCCCTGGGTATTACCTAAGTAGAAATTTTAGAGGAAAATTTATTATTTTTTCAAACTCAGGTTTGCCCTGGGTATTACCTAAGTAGGAATTTTAGAGGGAAATTTATTATTTTTTCAAACTCAGGTTTGCTCTGGGCATTATCTAAGTAGGAATTTTAGAGGAAAATTTAGTATTTTTTCAGTAGAAATCTTAGAGGAAAATATTATTTTTTCAAGCACAGGTTTGTACTGGCCATTATCTAAGTAGAAATTTTAGAGGAAAATTTATTCTTTTTTCAGTAGAAATTTTAGAGGAAATTTTTTCTTTTTTCAAACTCAGGTTTACCTGGGCATTATCTAAGTAGAAATTTAATAGGAAATTCTGTTATTTTTTTCAAACTCAGTTCTGCCTGGGCATTATCTGAGTACAAATTTTAGAGGCAAATATTCTTTTTTCCAACTCAGGTTTGTACTGGGCATTATCTAAGTAGAACTTTTAGATGAAAATCCATTATTTTTTCAAACACAGGTTTACCTGGGCATTACCTAAGTAGCAATTTTAGAGGAAAATTTATTCCTTTTTTCCAACTCAGGTTTGCCCAGGGTATTACCTAAGTAGGAATTTTAGAGGAAAATTTAGTATTTTTTCAGTAGAAATCTTAGAGGAAAATTTATTACTTTTTCATACTCAGGTTTGCCTGGGCATTACCTAAGTAGAAATTTTAGAGGAAAATATTCTTTTTTTCCAACTCAGGTTTGCACTGGGCATTATCTAAGTAGAAATTTTAGAGGAAAATCCATTCTTTGTTCCAACTCAGGTTTGCCTGGCCATTATCTAAGTAGAAATTTTAGAGGAAAATTTATTCCTTTTTACAAGCTCAGGTTTGCCTGGGCATTATCTAAGTAGGAATTTTAGAGGAAAATTTATTATTTTTTCAGTAGAAATTTTAGAGGAAAATTTATTACTTTTTCATACTCAGGTTTGTACTGGCCATTATCTAAGTAGAAATTTTAGAGGAAAATATTCTTTTTTTTCCAACTCAGGTTTGCACTGGGCATTATATAAGTAGAAATTTTAGAGGAAAATTTATTCCTTTTTTCAAGCTCAGGTTTGCTCTGGGCATTATCTAAGTAGGAATTTTAGAGGAAAATTTATTATTTTTTTAGTAGAAATCTTAGAGGAAAATTTATTACTTTTTCATACTCAGTTTTGCCTGGGCATTATCTAAATAAGAATTTAGGAAGAAAATTAATTATTTTTTTTTCAAACTCAGGTTTGCCTGGGCATTATCTGAGTAGGAATTTTAGAGGAAAATTTATTCCTTTTTTCAAGCTCATGTTTCCTCTGGGCATTATCTAAGTAGAAATTTTAGAGGAAAATTTATTATTTTTTCAAACTCAGGTTTGCACTGGGCATTACATAAGTAGAAATTTTAGAGGAAAATATTCTTTTTTTCAAGATCAGGTTTGCCTGGGCATTATCTAAGTAGAAATTTTTGAGGAAAATCTAATTTGTTTTCAAATTCAGGTTTGCCCTGGGTGTTATCTAAGTAGAAATTTTAGAGGAAAATTTATTATTTTTTCAGTAGAAATCTTAGAGGAAAATTTATTACTTTTTCATACTCAGGTTTGCCTGGGCATTATATAAGTAGAAATTTTAGAGGAAAATATTCCTTTTTCAAACTCAGGTTTGCACTGGGCATTATCTAAGTAGAACTTTCAGATGAAAATCCATTATTTTTTCAAACACAGGTTTGCCTGGGCATTATCTGAGTAGAAATTTTAGAGGAAAATATGCTTTTTTTTCAAACTCAATTTTGCACTGGGCATTATCTGAGTAGAAATTTTAGAGGAAAATTTATTATTTTTTCAAACTCAGGTCTGCCTGGCCATTATCTAAGTAGAACTTTTAGAGGAAAATATTCTTTTTTTCGAAACTCAGTTTTCTACTGGGCATCATCCAAGTAGAAATTTTAGAGGAAAATCTATTTTATTTTCAAGCTCAGGTCTGCCTGGGCATTATCTAAGTAGAAATTTTAGAGGAAAATATTCTTTTTTTCAAGCTCAGGTTTGCCTGGGCATTATCTAAGTAGAAATCTTAGAGGAAAATATTATTTTTTCAAACACAGGTTTGTACTGGCCATTATCTAAGTAGAAATTTTAGAGGAAAATTTATTATTTTTTCAGTAGAAATTTTAGAGGAAAATTCATTATTTTTTCAAACTCAGGTTTGTACTGGGCATTATCTAAGTAGCACTTTTAGAGGAAAATATTCTTTTTTTCCAACTCAAGTTTGCACTGGCCATTATCTAAGTAGAAATTTTAGAGGAAAATATTCTTTTTTCCAACTTAGGTTTACACTGGGCATTATGTAAGTAGAAATTTTAGAGGAAAATATTCTTTGTTTTCAAACTCAGGTTTGCCCTGGGTATTACCTAAGTAGAAATTTAATAGGAAAATCTATTATTTTTTCAAGCTCAGGTTTGCCTGGGCATTATCTAGGTAGAAATTTTAGAGGAAAATTTATTCTTTTTTCAAACTCAGGTTTGCCTGGGCATTATCTAAGTAGAAATTTCAGAGGGAAATCTCATCTGATGTCTCCCAGGTGTATTCCCAGTGATGCTCGTGAGAACAGCATCGTGTGCTGCTGTCCTAATGAACCACGAGGAGAACTTATTCTAATGACAATGAAATGGTCCTCCCTTCCCTTGCTCACCCTCCTCTTTGGCTGGAACTGCTGCAACGACTACTCAAAGGGACACAAAAAAAAATAAATTATTTGTTAGGGTGTCTTTAGAAAACAAACCCAAAAACCCCTCCAAACTTGGAGGATCCCTGGTGGGAGACTTCACACCTTCCCACTGCTGAGGGGGTACTTCACAGAGTCTGCTTTAACCTGGGTGATGCTTTAACAGTGTCTTCCAGCATCAAAGCTTTAACATTTCACATCAGGACCTTGATTTCCTCACCATCTGCTCCGAGGTCTGTCAGCAGCAGAGATGATTCCGAGCTCCCCTCAGATAACTGGCGTTTGGCAGAGCTCTGCTAAACAGTCTCTAACCTTGAAGACGAGGAGTAGCTGATAACTCGTGCAGATCAGTTCACTTGTAAGTGGCTTAATAGTCTCTTTTCCTAAAGGAACCTGCCAAATATTTCAGTTTGCTCCTGGGTTTTCCTGCTTATTCTTTTTAGAATCATAGAACCATAGAATCGATTGGGTTGGAAAAGACCTTCAAGATCATCAAGTCCAACCCTTGGTCCAACTCCAGTCCCTTTACCAGATCATGGCACTCAGTGCCACGGCCAAGCTCAGCTGAAAAACCTCCAGGGATGGGGAATCCACCCCCTCTCTGGGCAGCCCATTCCAATGCCTGAGCACTCTCTCTGCAAAGAAGTTTTTTCTGATCTCCAACTTAAATTTCCCCTGGCAGAGCCTGAGCCCATCGTGCCCCCTTGTCCTATTGCTGAGTGCCTGGGAGAAGAGACCAACCCCCACCTGGCCAGAACTTCCCTTCAGGCACTTCCAGACAGTGCTGAGGTCACCTCTGAGCCTCCTCTTCTCCAGGCTGAACACCCCCAGCGCCCTCAGCCTCTCCCCACAGCACTTGTGCTCCAGTCCCTTCTCCAGCCTCGTTGCTCTTCTCTGGCCCCACTCCAGCCCCTCAATCTCTTGCCTCAACTGAGGGGCCCAGAACTGAACACAACACTCAAGGTGTGGCCTCCCCAAGGCAGAGTCCAGGGGAAGGGTCACTGCCCTGGGCCTGCTGGCCACGCTAGTTTGGATCCAGGCCAGGATCCCCTTGGCCTTCTTGGCCACCTGGGCACACTGGTGGCTCCTGTTGAGCTTCCTGTCCCTCAGTCCCCCCAGGTCCCTCTGCCTGGCTGCTCTCCAGCCACTCTGTGCCCAGCCTGGAGCGCTGCAGGGGTTGGGGTGGCCAAAGGGCAAGACCTGCACTTGGCCTTTTTTTTTTTATCCTTTAAGTCGGAAAAAGCCAATGAGAGACAGCGAGGAAATTATTTTTTATTTCTTTTTTATTTATTTTTATTTACCATTAACACCCTTAAACTTTTCTTGTCATCTCTATTTTTTCATGCTGTTTCTATCAGAACAGCTGATCTGGAGATTAATGTGTTTGTGGCAAAATAAAAAAGCAATTTGTTTTTTTTTTTTACTCTGTTATTCCAGTGAAGCCAAGAAAATTATTAGGATCAGTTTATCAAAAGTCAGGCAGTCAAAAAAACAAGTGACCTCAATTTTAGCTTTAATAGCAAGTCTGACGTTTCAGGAGGTTAATAATACATTTCTTAGGCTGTTGAGTTAATGACAGAGTTAGTCATTAAATTTAAAGAGCAAAACAATGTTTCCAGAGAGGACTCACATGCTGAAGAGCTTGTTGAGATTTCTGTTTAGCTGCTGTTAACACAAACTTAGCAGTATTTGACTCAGACTTAAGCATGTAAGGAGCAGTTAGACCAGAACTGCTTTTAGATCAAGAGACCAAAGATTTTTGTGAAGCAAAAGACTTTTTGTTAATTCAGCAGATAATTATAGAAGTTTGAAATGACATCATTCCTAATTTCATCAAGTCCTGATGCAGGAGGGATTCTGCTGGGCAAGAACATCCTTGCAGGGTGGGCAGGTCCAGGGGTGGCCCTTCCCATACCTTGGAGCAATCACAGGACAAGACGGTGGTTTCTTTCTGTGGGTTTTATTGTTACTTTTATCTTGGTTCAGAATCTGCTTTTTTTTGGTGGTTTTCTGACTGATTGGGTGGGGAGGAGTTTGGGGATCAGGTGGATAGTTCTCTTGAGACAACTGGAAGGACTGAGTCCTGCAGCTGGGCCAAAAGCAAGGAGGAGGAGCTTGTGTTGTTACTGGAACCACGTTCTACCCAGTGAAGATCCTCCTCTGGGCTTCTGTTATAGAATAGAATCATAGAATGGATTGGGTTGGAAAAGACCTCCGAGATCATCAAGTCCAACCCTTGGTCCAACTCCAGTCCCTTTACCAGATCATGGCACTCAGTGCCACGGCCAAGCTCAGTTGAAAAACCTCCAGGGATGGGGAATCCACCCCCTCTCTGGGCAGCCCATTCCAATCCCTGAGCACTCTCTCTGCAAAGAATTTTTTTCTGATCTCCAACTTCAATTTCCCCTGGCAGAGCTTGAGCCCATCGTGCCCCCTTGTCCTATTGCTGAGTGCCTGGGAAAAGAGACCAACCCCCACCTGGCCAGAACTTCCCTTCAGGCAGTTCCAGACAGTGCTGAGGTCACCTCTGAGCCTCCTCTTCTCCAGGCTGAACACCCCCAGCTCCCTCAGCCTCTCCCCACAGCACTTGTGCTCCAGTCCCTTCTCCAGCCTCGTTGCTCTTCTCTGGCCCCGCTCCAGCCCCTCAATCTCTTGCCTCAACTGAGGGGCCCAGAACTGAACACAACACTCAAGGTGTGGCCTCCCCAAGGCAAAGTCCAGGGGAAGGGTCACTGCCCTGGGCCTGCTGGCCACGCTAGTTTGGATCCAGGCCAGGATCCCATTGGCCTTCTTGGCCACCTGGGCACACTGGTGGCTCCTGTTGAGCTTCCTGTCCCTCAGTCCCCCCAGGTCCCTCTGCCTGGCTGCTCTCCAGCCACTCTGTGCCCAGCCTGGAGCGCTGCAGGGGTTGGGGTGGCCAAAGGGCAGGACCTGCACTATGGGGCAGTTCTGATTTGCTCCCTCTCCTATTTGTAGCAGTAACAAGGAATGAGCCGCCGGGCAAAGAACTGATCTCAGATGAGTTTGATCTCTGCTCTTCTTCTGCCTGATCTTTCCAACCTGCAGTGCTCAAACCCCTTGGCCACCCGAGGAACAATTGCCAGAACCTTTATGTCTCCATGGAGGAATCCTTTGCAGCAAAACTTCCTTGTAATGTTTTTAGCCTCACCTCATTAAAAAGTGTCAAAAATAGGTCAACTTTGCCTTCTCTTGTCAAAGGAAGCACCAGCAGTTAGAGAGGACTGCAGTGTGAGCCACACTTGGGGACAGGCAGGTCCACCCCTGCCTCCAGAGCAAGGGGCAGTGTGTTCACTCCGTGGTTGTGGGTTTGCAGCCAATAGAGGTTTTGCTTTTTGAGGAGGAGGTGGGTAGAGAGTTTGGGGTGAAAAAAGAGTCAAATTCTTGGAATCCTTGCAAGTTTGCCTCAGTTATTCTTTTTTTCAGGATTTTTTAGCCTGGAATGCCTGTGTGGTTACCCTTTATTATGCTGTTAGAAACCAGGCTGGAGGTGGCCTTGAGGAAAAGGCCTGTGCTCACCACTTTGGGGTTTGTGATGGCAACAAGCTTCCAGGTTTGCTTTGGTGTCTGTTTCTCCAGGGAGTTCCAGCAAGTTAACAAGGATTTCTCCACTCCCTTTTGAATTTAACATCCCATCCCACACTGGCCACCACTGGAGTGAGTGCTGAGCTGAGCCAGTGAGGATCTGGGGGCAGATTCCTCCCTCCTTTTCCATGCATTTGGCCAGTCCCTGTTGGTTGTGGACAGTAAGTGGCCCTGCCAGGTGTGTTCAGGGTTTCAGCAACTGAGGACATCCCAGAGCTGTTCAGGTGATGACCCAGTAGACACCCAGCTGTGAGAAAAATGGACTGGGTCTCACCTGAGCTTCTGTTGGGCAGGTAACAGAAGAAAAGCATCAAGAGGGGGAAAAAAACCCCACCTGTGTTCATGAAACTTGATTTTTCAAAGGGCACTTGGCATCTCTCCCTCCATGAAGGGCTGGGAGGTCCACCCAAAGTAGTGACCACGTTTGCTCCATGACTTTTTCCTGGAGAGCAGAGAGGGAAGAATGGAATGGAATGGAAGGGTTGTTATTGTGGAGCTGTGCATGAACCTGGAGGAACAGGGGAAAGGATTAAACCCAAATTTGCTGAAGGCACAGACTGGCTTTGCAGGTTGCAGCTTCCAATAAACATGTGTCAAAAGAAGAGCTTACCCCAAACAGCACTGCCATTAGTGCAGCTCAGCACAGAACACAGGGAGAGTAATTAGCTTCAAATTAGGAAACAAACCCAGTCTGCTTTTAGGTCTTGGGAGGCCAGTTGGGAATTCAACCACAAACTGTCCTTCAGTCTTTATTTGTGAAGCATCTGAGTTGCAAAAGGAGACTTGTGATGTTTAACTTGCCCCAACATTCTGCAGCACTCTCTTGGATGGCTTGGGTGTCAATCTGAGTGGCATTCTGCCTGCTGGGCTTTGTTTTCCCTCTTGAAGAAGCAAAACTGAATAGCATCACTCTGAATGATGTCCAGGTGCAGCAACACCTTTCTGTATTGCTTCTCCAATTCCTGCCTATGCACTAGGACTGCAATTAATTTATAATAAGGTTTGGCACAAACCCCCATAATTGGGCTCTGAAAGAGCCAAAATTAGCTTAGCCATGATTAGCCTATGAATGTTTCTGTGCTGCTGGTGATTGACAGCAGTGCCATGGACGTGGCCCTCCAAAGAGAGATGATTTCTGCCTCAATGGGAGTCGCTTTATTTACAGGCAGGCATGTTAAAATAAGAAAAACCACTCTGCAAATGCATTGTTGTGGAAACCCTTCAGCCTGTTGATGGCTGCACAGGCAGCACTCACAGGCATCTGTGTGTGACTGGGAGCCACTGTCGGCTCAGCCTGCGCACGTGTTCCTTTTCTTTGGGCTGGAGGGAACATCTCTGTGTGCACAAGAAGGGCCTTTGGCTGTGCACAACATGAATTTGGGCCCCAAAGTGGGTTTGGCAGAGGTCAAAACCACTGGGGTTTGTAACTTGGAAGGTGTTTCATCTAAATATTTATCAAAATGCTGGAAAGATGAAACGTTTCTACAGACACTGCAGTTTGTGTCCTGGCTCTATTGTAGCACACATTAACAATTCATTTTGACCAAGTCTGGCCTGTTCTTGGTGGGATTTTTGGAGATTCTGCATCTGTGTGACACTGACCCACAATGGAGGAGCTGCAAGGCTTAGCTCTGTTGGAGGAAGTTCGAAAGAAACCAGAACATACCAGTGTGAAACCTGTTTCTCTTTGAGATTAGCAGTTCATTGGTACCAAAATGTTGGTTTTTACAGTGTATTTTCAGCTGTATTTCTGTCCTTGTTTCCTTCCACTATTTAAATTTCTTCTTCTGCAGCTCCATTCCCTACTCCATACATTTTTTCATCCTGCTCTGTGAGACTCACTGCTGTGTCAATCTTCAGGCAATCTCTCTATCTTACTTTGACCTTCTGCAAGGTATCTCTTCTCTTTTCAAGCATCACCTACACTAATACCTTAAATTACTCTGACAGCCTCGTGAGCAAAGAACGTGTTACCCTGAACGAGCTGGAAATGCAAACCTCTCCAAGTGGTGTGTTTAAAACAGACAAACCTCTGGTGTGGTGAAGAACTGAGGCTTCTGGGGGCAGGTTGGGCTGGGACCACATTGGCAACCCCTCTGAGCTGGGGGGGCAGCACCAACGGAGAGAGGTTCATTTGGGGAGGAAGGGAAGGAAGGAAGAAGGGAAGAGAAGGGAAGGAAGAAAGAAGGGAAGAGAAGGGAAGGCAGAAAGAAGGGAAGAGAAGGAAAGGAAGGGAAGGAAGAAAGAAGGGAAGAGAAGGAAAGGAAGGGAAGGAAGAAAGAAGGGAAGGAAAGGAAGGGAAGGAAGAAAGAAGGGAAGGAAAGAAGGGAAGGAAAGGTAGGGAAGGAAGAAAGAAGGGATGGAAAGGAAGGGAAGAAAGAAAAAAGGGAAGGAAAGGAAGGGAAGGAAGGAAGAAAGAAGGGAAGGAAAGAAGGGAAGGAAAGGTAGGGAAGGAAGAAAGAAGGGATGGAAAGGAAGGGAAGGGAAGGGAAGGAAGAAAGAGGGGAAGGAAAGAAGGGAAGGAAGAAAGAAGGGATGGAAAGGAAGGGAAGAAAGAAAAAAGGGAAGGAAAGGAAGGGAAGGAAGGAAGAAAGAAGGGAAGGAAAGAAGGGAAGGAAAAGTAGGGAAGGAAGAAAGAAGGGATGGAAAGGAAGGGAAGGGAAGGAAGAAAGAGAGGAAGGAAAGAAGGGAAGGAAGGAAGGAAGAAAGAAGGGATGGAAAGGAAGGGAAGGAAGAAAGAGGGGAAGGAAAGGGAAGAGAAGGAAAGGAAGGGAAGGAAAAAAGATGGGATGAAAAGAAGGGAAGGAAAGGAAGGGAAGGAAAAAAGATGGGATAGAAAGAAGTGAAGGAAAAAAGATGGGATGGAAAGGAAGGGAAGGAAGAAAAAAGGGAAGGGAAGGGAAGGGAAGGGAAGGGAAGGGAAGGGAAGGGAAGGGAAGGGAAGGGAAGGGAAGGGAAGGGAAGGGAAGGGAAGGGAAGGGAAGGGAAGGGAAGGGAAGGGAAGGGAAGGGAAGGGAAGGGAAGGGAAGGGAAGGGAAGGGAAGGGAAGGGAAGGGAAGGGAAGGGAAGGGAAGGGAAGGGAAGGGAAGGGAAGGGAAGGGAAGGGAAGGGAAGGGAAGGGAAGGGAAGGGAAGGGAAGGGAAGGAAGGATGCAAGAAAGGAAGCAAGAAAGAAAGAAGGAAAGAAGGAAGGAAAGGAAGAAAGAAAGAAAAGGAAGAAAGCAAGAAAGGAAGAAAGGACTTCTAAATGGACAGAAATCCACTCCTGTTTGCTGATCCTGGTCTGGCCTGTGAGTCTTTGTCATTCATGAATGGCATTAATTGGAGAACCTGAAGGACAGGATAAATTGGGACAACCTGACTCAGAACTAAGGAGCTGTAACCAGGTGTTTGACACACTCCATTTTCCCACTACCCTGTTGAGTGGTGCTCTGGCACAGAGGGAGGGTCTTTCCTGTTCTCTTATTTTGTTCTATTAATTTTAGGTGCCAGAGATTACAACAGCATAATTATTTCTTCAGCAGGTAATATTATTTTAATACATTTTTTTAGTTAATTTTCTAAATAGCCAGTCTTTTTCTTAAACATCCTGGGTCTGTTTCCCTGCTTCACTTTCTCATTTAGGGCTGTAATGATCTCTGGAGCTGCCAGAAGTATTAGATGATTCAGTTAAACATTTGGAAACTGTCCCAGTTTCTGCTTCACCTTCAGAGGGTGGCGAGCTCCTGTTTAAAGTCCTCCATTGATCTTCTGTCTTTCAAAACTTCTCCAAAATGCATGAGAGGAGGCTGAAAAGGTAAATCAGGCTTAAAGCAAATGTATTCTGCTCTCCCTCCTCAAAGTGGGGAAGAGGAAGGTAATGCAGTCTGGGCAGGAACTGAAAGCTAAATGAAAGGGCCCAGAGCTCCTCTCATCCTCTCTGTGCCTCTGGATCCCAAATCCAGCCCCACTCCCAGCAGGGCTTCCCACTGGGGATTTACTCCTGGAACAGGCAGATACACTAAACTTGTGCTAATTGAAGCTGCTTGGGGTCTTTATTAAACAAATATTCTTTATTTTTTTCCAAGTAATTCTTACAGATCTTAATCTTTGGCACTGTTTCCAACTTCTGGGAATCCATTTGCATACAACAAATATTTAAGGGGTCTTAATACTTGCATAAGCTTTGGGGGAAACATCTTAATTCAGAAAGTAGATTAAATTCCGCAAGATACCTTTTGGACTCATCTTGCTGTGACTATTTTGGGGTTTAATGTTATTTTATGTAATTTCAGAATGATCAAAAGGGTATCCCACCCAAAATCTACCCTTTAACAACATTTTGCATCAGGCATTTGTACTAAATGTGTCCCCTTCTTCAGAGAAAGAAAAGGTGGGGGTGTCTCTCCCCTGCTGCTGGCTCAGGGAATTCAGTGCTAATCTCTGGGTGCCTTGGGGATGACAGGAGAGAAGATTTCAAATAATGTTGATTCTTGATCAAACTTGATTTTAATAAAAGTGTCTTTTAAAGAAGAGAATGTAATTGACCTGTCTTTGTTCAGCCTAATGTGATTGAGAGGAGAATTAAATAATAACTGACAGAGACATCACTTTTTTAAGCAGACAGAAACAGCTCCTGTCAAATATGCAAACACAGAAAGGGAGGGAAAGCCTCAAACTGCTCTGTAGTTTCAGCTGAGATGAATTACATCAATAGATCTCCTGCAATTCTGAATCTGTTTCAAAGAGTGTTTTCAGTATAATAAAAATACACTTTCTTGCTACAATTCTGAATGTCAGGAGTGGCTGGGAACAAGTCTGACTAGAATAACAAATTGTCACTAGTCAACTTTGTGGTGGGTGTCAGTGGGCACCAAGCCTGTTCTGCTGCAGGAAATCTTCCCTGGAAATGTGTGAAGAGCCCTTGGAGTCCCCCTGGCTGGCTCAGCCTTCCCTGCTCCACACTCTGCTGTGCTGTGCCTTGCAAAAAGGACCCTGTGGCACAGAAAGGAGGATCTGAACAAGATCAAAGACAGGCAAAGCATCACAAAAACAAGTTTTGAGGGAGATGACTCGCTGCAATAATCTGTCTGTTGCTTTATCAAACACTGGAAACACTCAAAACCCACATTATAATCCATTAGAAGGCACCAAGGCAGGAGAGTTCTGCTCATAGAAGAAGCCACCAGGTCAGGAGACAGAAGGTTTGGAGCAGCTTCTGGGGAATGGTCTGGCATTCTGGGGACAAGAAACTGCAACAAGGACCCAGGGCTGGAAAAAGCCTGAGGTGAACTTGGAAAAACTTCTTTTCACAGATTGAGGCCCAGGTCTGCTCCAACACAATTCTATTAATCATCAGTGTTGGGGAATATTCTCAATGCAACTAATATACAGCTGTTTCTATAGATATATTTATATATGTGTGTATTTCTTAATTAATCTCACAGTTCTAGAGACATGATGCCTTGTTGTGGTTAACAGAATTTATAATAATAATAATGCCAAGTAATTTGATAACCAGAAGAGGCTAAACATTGTCTGGGACAATAAGCAGTAGTTCTAGAATCATTAGATGGGAACAGCTTGAGCCTGAGTTGGGCAACACTTAGTTTATAGCAATAAATGAAGCCTTAGCTGGTTTATCAGAGTAAACATGAATGCTCTCTTGGTGTGTAAGGGGTGGATGAGTCTCCTGCTCTATTAAATGCAATTGGCTATTTATCTTGGTGGGCAGTAGAGAGGGTAGAAAATAACCCAAATCCTGCAGTCTGAAGTGAAAACAGCAAACCATCAACATCATGGCTAATCAAGCCCAGCAATCAGGACTTCCAGTGAAACAGCCCACCATAAAATCAGTTCTATACTTTAGAAAGTGGGGGTTTTTTCAGCTTCAATTTTCAAAAGATAAACCCCATTTAGGTGGAGAGGTGGAGAACAGTGGATTTTAAGAGCTTGTAGGGGCCATATTTTACTTCATGCAGCTTTTGAGCAGTGCTGGGAGAGGGAAGGATGTGACCCGTACCACCCAGGACAGAGTTTCTGTCAGGATTCAACCAGTTAGTGCCAATTAAACTCACCAGCTCCAAGGCAGAGACCACAATTTGTGCCATCAGTGAACAAAACAATTTCAGAATCAATTCATTGACTTTGTTGTACCTGCTGGAAAGGCTTTGCAATCAGCACAGTGTGTTCCACTGATCCCACTCTGCCCAGGCCAGAGCAGGAGGCTCTGAGGGACAGTCAATAAAGAATTACAGTAAATCTCCCCCTGAAGAAAGACAAAAGTGTAACAGCCTTTTCCAGGCCTTCCTGACATGGGAATGACAACAACTTGGCAACAGCCTCTTCACATGGTCCAGAGTGGAGATGAAATGCTTCTCTGTGGTCTAACATGATCCTCAAGTGCTTCCATCTCCTCAGAAACGTGTGGTGGAGGAATAATCTCCTTTGAGCTTCCCAGCCAAGAAGCAGCAGGGCTGCTTGCTCAAGGAAAGGTTGGCACAGGATGGAACACCCACCAAAAATGCTGCTGCTGCTGGTGTTCAGCTGCATCTTTAGGAATTATTTGTCCTGAAATGCTGGAGAAAGGTTAATATGAATGCTGGCCCTTAGCAGGAGTCTCCACAGTAATAAGCTGGAGAAGGTTTTGCTTTTCCCTGCAAAGTCCTTGCCTTTTCCACGGAATTAGGATGTCTCTGGAATGTAAGACTTGCATCAGAGCCCAACAGAAAGTGGTTATTTTTGCTATTATCAAGCATGGCAAAAGAATCCTCCTCTTGAGGCAGATCCTCCTGTGTTCCTTTATTACCTCTGAACCCAACAGGAGCCTTGCAAGGGAGGACTTGGAGTCTGAGACCACCCTGAGCTGCATGAATGTTTCTGAGGGGATCAGGGAGCAGATCTGAACAGACCCAAATGCAGCTATACAGACTCTTGAATTGCAGGTGGGCTTCTTAAGGTGCTGCTTCACTGAGCAGCAAATTCAAAGATTCAAACAGATTGTGGGGAGATCTTGAGGAGCAGACAGGGATGATCCTGCTCCCAAGGAAACAAGGCAGCAGTGGGTTCCCAGAGCAGGTTAAAGTCCAGGATTGCACCTTATTTAAGATGTAGACGTTCCTGGGCTCTGCTTTTCCTCAGATGTATATCCAAATATTTGAAGTAGGGACAAAAGATGCTCTTTCCAGTTAAACTTTGTAAATTTTGTGTGCTCCCTAAGTTTTGATGAATCAGGGGGAAAAAACAAAAACCAAACACCTTTCTGTGTCTTCCTTCTTGACTTCTTTTGAGAGGAACTGAGAGGAGAGCAGGGATACTGTCCTGGATCCAAACTAGCATGGCCAGCAGGCCCAGGGCAGTGACCCTTCCCCTGGACTCTGCACTGGGGAGGCCACACCTTGAGTGTTGTGTTCAGTTCTGGGCCCCTCAGTTGAGGCAAGAGATTGAGGGGCTGGAGCGGGGCCAGAGAAGAGCAACGAGGCTGGAGAAGGGACTGGATGTGACACTGAGTGTCCTCTTAAACACCTCCAGGGACAGAGAATCCACCACATCTTGATCCAACCCCACTGTGATCACCAGCCCAGGGCACAGAGTGCCAGAGTGATCACAGTGGGGTTGGATCAAGGGTTGGACTTGATCATCTCAGAGGTCTCTTCCAACCCAACTGAGAAGAGAAGAGCAACGAGGCTGGAGAAGGGACTGGAGCACAAGTGCTGTGGGGAGAGGCTGAGGGAGCTGGGGGTGTTCAGCCTGGAGAAGAGGAGGCTCAGAGGTGATCTCAGCACTGTCTGGAACTGCCTGAAGGGAAGTTCTGGCCAGGTGGGGGTTGGTCTCTTCTCCCAGGCACTCAGCAATAGGACAAGGGGGCACGATGGGCTCAAGCTCTGCCAGGGGAAATTGAAGTTGGAGATGAGAAAAAACTTTTTTGCAGAGAGAGTGCTCAGGGATTGGAATGGGCTGCCCAGAGAGGGGGTGGATTCCCCATCCCTGGAGGTTTTTCAACTGAGCTTGGCCGTGGCACTGAGTGCCATGATCTGGTAAAGGGACTGGAGTTGGCCCAAGGGTTGGACTTGATGATCTCGGAGGTCTTTTCCAACCCAATCCATTCTATGATTCTGTGATTCTGTGATCCCTGACTTGGAAAAACCCCACCTTTCTATGTCTTCCTTCTTGACTTCTTTTGAGAGGAACTGAGAGGAGAGCAGCATCTCTGCCTTTGAGTGAGAATACAGAGCTCCTTTTCAAAGCCTTCTGCTCAGAGAAACAATGGAGGTTGCAGGGATCAAAGGGGTGGGAAAAGGGTGCAGCTGAGACTGTGCCAGATCTGTGACACAAACTCTGTTGTGAAAATGAGACAACTTGGAACCTCAAGGGTGAACCAGAAATAGGAGACGGGGAATGACGATGAGATGGGAGAAAACACTTCAGGAGAGTGAAATGCATTAAAGAGAACTGGAGAAGGATCAGTGATAAATGGTGAGTGACAAAAGAAACGATGAGGAATAAAGGCTAAACCAGAAAGACCAAAAAGGGCACAGAGCAAAGTTCATTTTCTTGAGAATAACTGGAATACTTAAACTGTATTGCAATCTGGAAGAAGTGTAAGTTCCTAAGCATAAAGGTTACCCAGAAAATGAATTTTGAAATGCATAAATTCATTGCAGTTTTGCTGGCATTTGTTCTTACTGCACTCTTGTGGTGCCTGTCTGCTTATATAGCTGTAAGTGTTGGTAGGAATGTGGTTATGGAGCTACCACCTTAAGTGAAGCAGCCACTGAAAAAAGCTCTGCTAAAGGAGAGACAACTGGGAAGAATATTTTTTAAAACAAAGCAAATGTGAGAATTTCTTTAAGGTTTGCAGACTACACGACGTTTGAGGCAGGAGTTAAAAAAAATTGGTAGGAATCTCATTAAAAAATTAGTGTGTTATTGTATAATCAAAGGCTGCATTTTCTCATTAGGGAGTAAGCAACCTGATGGCTTTTTATTCTGTTTCTTTGATTTATTTTTTTTTTTCCAAACTGATACAGTTTGAAGTTTGCTTGAGGTTTTTTCCTTATTTTGGTGTTACTTTAGTAAAGCTGAACCTTCCTACTGGACCTCAAGGTAAGAATTGGACAAAGTGGGATCTGGAGACTCCTTTAAATGCTCATTCCAAAGAAGCTCCTTTTTGCAGCACGAACAAACCCAGTAGTGGAAACAAAGCTGAATATGAAGTGTCAGGAAAATATCTGACTTTTCTGAGAACCAGTTCACCTGCCTGAGTTTGCTCAGAGGGGGTTAAGTAAGAGCAAGGCAGAGAGGTTTCAATTATAGGGGTATGTGTACAGTCATGTCACTGTGGCGTAATGAGCAAGGGAATCTCAGAAACCCCACCCTTATCAGAGTTTATGTTGATACAAACTCTGAGTCAGGAGCACAGCTCAATATTTCAGGCTCATTTAAGGAGTTTGGTGTTGAAGAAAATCTAGGGAAGAATTTCAAAACCTAAAAGATGATGAAAAGTATTAATAGAATTATCTCCATGGTTCAAGGTTTTCTGGGATTGCTTTTTGTGGGCTTGAATCTGGAAGTCTTTATTCATTGGTGCAATGACTGAAAAGACATTCCTAACCCTTTTTACCTAATCAGTAAAAAGTTCCTTTAGGGACTTTCTTTTCTTTCTTGTATAAAAATCACATGGAATTTAATTTTGCAACAGGGAATAGGAGATGAGACTGTGATAACCCAGCAGGTAGGACAAATAAAATTCTTGCTGTGAGTGCTCTTTAAAACCCCAAAATGAATATATCAGGGCTTGATCTAAAGTCAGCTCTTAGTGAAGAGCCTGGTAAGTCTCACAGTCTGTGAAAGCAGTGATTTGGAAATGTTTTTGCACAAGGAAAAAGAAACATTAATGGCTTAGGGTAAGAATGTGAGAAGTTTTGCCTTTTTCTGAAGCTCTTTGAAGAGCGTCTTCGACAGAGTGTTGTGATGTTTGCACTCCAGAGCTGCAAAGACAGCAAACCTTAGTTCTTGCCCTGTGCCTTTTAACTGGCTGCACTCAAATAATTCTCTTTGGGATCACAGCATTACCTCTTTTTTAGAGTCAAAAGCATTTGCATCCGAGTTTTGGCACTAAGGAGCAGGATGAGCTGTGCAAATTGTGCAACGTGTAGAAGTTTATCTCTCTGGCTCATTTCTCTCTGGTTTTGGAAAGAAAAAGGCATTTAGCTTGCAGTTAGGGATAAATTAGAGAGGAACTCTCATGGCTCTGTTACTGTGTGTTGCATCAGTTCCCTTCAAACACTGCAAGTTTGAGGGTGGTGCATGAAAATCCCTTTTTTTGCTTTTAAATAAGCCCTCAGCACTCACTGCCTTGGTGGGCAGTAATTTAGGGGGAGCTTGGAGTGTCCTCCCTGGGAGGTTTGGGCCCAGGCTCCTCTCCTGCAGAGCCAAACATCAGCTCAGGGTAACACCTGTACAATTTCTGCTCTCTTTCCACTCTTAATTACAGTAAAAGGATGATGTGTGAACGTTGCAAGAGGTCTGGGGAGTGTTTCTGCTGCATTCAGTCTGGATTGGAACAAAAAGACAAAGAGGAGAAGGTGAAGTTGGGAGCTGGTGGTCTCTGCCCCAGACAGACCACGCTGGGAGGGGAAATGCTGGTTCAGCTCAGCCCACCAACCTCAACAGAGACTTTGCACGTGAAAATGTGTTGAACTCCCTAAGGAGCTTTGGAGAGGGAATAGGATCATATCCACAGCACTCCCCTGAACAATTCCCTGCTCCATGTGCCAAGCAAAGGTCTCCAGAGCAGAATTTATGAGTAAAATTGAAATCTTCCTGCGAGTAACCCGAAGACAAATCATAAATTCTGGGGTTTAATGGCTATGAAAGTCAGGGGTCTTTACACCCAGCGTGTCCTTCAGGTTCTCTGGTGAAACACTTATTTCTTCCCAGTCCATCTGCTAAGCCCAGCTGTGGGATACCAGCTCAGGGGAGAAGATCTTGATGGAAAAGTTGCACATGATGCTTGTAAAATGGCCAGCTCTTCCATGCAAGTGGCTTTCCATAGTAATGGTCTTCATACAGAATTTCCAGAATCAGAAACAAGAGGAGGGCTGATACCCAGGCTTTAGGGCACACTGGAAAGGAGTGATTTTTCTTGTCACCTTTGGTCAAATTTCTATTTTCTAGAGGCTAAAACTCACCATCTAGTAATGGTTTTCTAATTTTATTTCACCACTGAGTAAGTGATAATGATCTTGGACTAAACAAGCCTTTACAAATCCTGATGAACAGAACTATGAAAAAAAGTCGTATTTTATGTTTTTTGGACTAAAAGTCAGGCCCATTTATACCACTGGTGGTGGTAGTTCATGTTCTGGTTTGTAACACTGTACTAACATCACCCCAAAGTGGCCATGGTGAAAAGGTAACACCCTCAACATTTAATAAAGGTGGATTCAGGATGGCAATATCGAGTCAAGAAAGATCATTGTCTCTCTGTCTCCCATTCTGTTTCTCTTGTACCTTTCCCAATTTTGGTTTCTTTTGTTTGGTTTTTTTCTTTTCCCCACCACTTACAGTGCCCATAAAAATGTGTAGCAGCTGAGTTTTTTCATCAAGCATCTGCTGGGGACAGAACTCAACCAAATAAAAAACATGAATGGCCAAACCAGATGCACCAAACTCTTAACAAGCTTCTTTTCCTCCAGGCCTGAAAGCTCTGCTGACATTTGCCTAAATACAGCTGAGACCCAGGCAACCTCCTTATTTTGACAAGAAACTTAAAGCATGTTTTAATTAAGAAACTATTTGCTTTTTTCAGAGTGCCTGTGATATTAATACTATTTATCTGACATTTCAAATGCTTTCCTCACTGTAATTTTCTCAGCTGAAAGAGGTTTAAAGCAGCCAAGAGCATAAATTATATCTCGTTTTATACTATAAACTTTGAGGTGTGGAAGTTCTCCCTAATGTAGCTTGTAAAAATTTCTCTTGTATGTCAAAAAGCAGCATCAATACATATTTTGAGCCAGAAATGAAATAAGCCTGGAGAAGAGGAGGCTCAGGGGAGAGCTCATCACTCTCCAAGACTACCTGAAAGGATGTTGTAGCCAGATGAGGGTTGGTCTCTTCTCCCAGGCACTCAGCAATAGGACAAGGGGGCACGATGGGCTCAAGCTCTGCCAGGGGAAATTGAAGTTGGAGATGAGAAAAAACTTCTTTGCAGAGAGAGTGCTCAGGCATTGGAATGGGCTGCCCAGAGAGGGGGTGGTGAGGCTGGACATGGCACTGAGTGAGAATCCACCACGTCTTGATCCAACCACATCTTGATCCAACCCCACTGTGATCACCAGCCCATGGCACGGAGTGCCATGGGCTGGTGATCACAGTGGGGTTGGATCAAGGGTTGGATTGATGATTTCAGAGGTCTCTTCCAACCCAACTGATTCTGTGATTCTGTGATCCCTTCAGCACAGCTTTCTGTCCTGTTTTCCGTGGCTGTTGGACACACAGGCCACTGAAGCACCTTGAGAGGGCACTACCTGGGCTCCTCTGCAGTGCTGAGTTGCAAAGGAGGGTGTGGATGTCTCCAGAACTCTGCCTGTGACAGGCCTTGCTTAGCCACCCCCTGAGTGAAGGGAAGTTCTGGCCAGCTGGGGGTTGGTCTCTTCTCCCAGGCACTCAGCAATAGGACAAGGGGGCACGATGGGCTCAAGCTCTGCCAGGGGAAATTGAAGTTGGAGATCAGAAAAATATTCTTTGCAGAGAGAGTGCTCAGGCATTGGAATGGGCTGCCCAGAGAGGGGGTGGATTCCCCATCCCTGGAGGTTTTTAAGGTGAGACTGGACGTGACACTGAGTGCCATGATCTGGTGATCAAAGTGGGGTTGGATGGTGAGTCCACCCCTCTCTGGGCAGCCCATTCCAATGCCTGAGCACTCTCTCTGCAAAGAATTTTTTTCTGCTCTCCAACTTCAATCTCCCCTGGCAGAACTTGAGCCCATCGTGCCCCCTTGTCCTATTGCTGAGTGGCTGGGAGAAGAGACCAACCCCCACCTGGCCAGAACTTCCCTTCAGGCACTTCCAGACAGTGCTGAGGTCACCTCTGAGCCTCCTCTTCTCCAGGCTGAACACCCCCAGCTCCCTCAGCCTCTCCCCACAGCACTTGTGCTCCAGTCCCTTCTCCAGCCTCGTTGCTCTTCTCGGTTAGGTTGGAAGAGACCTCTGAGATGATCAAGTCCAACTCTTGATTCAACCCCACTGTGATCACTCTGGCACTCTGTGCCCTGGGCTGGTGATCACAGTGGGGTTGGATCAAGATGTGGTGGATTCTCTGTCCCTGGAGGTGTTTAAGAGGACACTCAGTGCCACATCCAGCCCCTTCTCCAGCCTCGTTGCTCTTCTCTGGCCCCGCTCCAGCCCCTCAATCTCTTTCCTCAACTGAGGGGCCCAGAACTGAACACAACACTCAAGATGAAGAAAGAGTTCTCCCTGCAGCTTCTGATAAAAGACTGGAGTGCCCTCTGGTTTCTGGCAGGAAAAGCCTTTGCCTTGGAAGGTGGGAGAGAGGGGGCAGCTGTGCCCTGCAGTGGGCACTGCTCTCTGGGTGTCTGCAGCCTGGACACATCTCCCTCTGCACTGTGGAGGAGCCCTGGGCACTGAGCTGGGCACTGGGCATTGCTCCAGGGAGGTGGATGTTGTGAAGCTCAGTGTCACTCTGACTGCTTTTGAAAATATTTAAGTCTTTTTTCTAAGCCTGATTTTCAAAGGTGATACAGGAGCCTCTGTGGAAAAGGGAGTAGAACTTCATGATCTGTAGACACTCCAAAAGTAATGCTCAGGTTTTGCTCTGGTGTAACCATTCTCAGTGTTAGTGTGTGATATTCTATCGTGATATGACCGATGCAACTAGTCGTTATCTCATCTTTTTATTTCATATATTGTGCCAGTGCCTACGAGAAAAACTCAGATAAATCCGTAGAAAATCATGAGTTCTGAGTAAAGGAAACATAATTGAAATTTGTCAGAAAATTATAGCTCAGAAAATTGGCTTGAAAAACAAGAGTTTCAGGAAAACCCTTTTTCTAATAGACTTGCATAAACCTTGCTGATATTTATGAAGATTGAAAACCTGATTAAGTATCAGCCCTCCTTTGTATCTCCAGATGCAAAATGTAGCCCAGCTGAGATAAGGCCATTGACTACAGTATATGTTTTCCTCAGTCACTTTAGTAGAGCTGAGATTGAGGGACATTTAAGTGTTTCCAGCTACTTCTATCTAGGAGAAGAGATAAAAGTGAAAAAAGTGGTCAAGTGAGTGGTTTCTGATGATTATCAGAATCCAGAAAGTGGCATTTAGTTTTTTATTTATCTATTTTTCAGTAAATCCCTTTCTCCCTTTATGAAGATTGAACCCTTCCTTCCTAAGGTTCCAGTACAGAATGCAGTTCCACCTGCCCCTTCTGGTTCTTTGATAGTGCATCAAAACTTGAAACAGAAGATGTTTTCTGCATCTGGGGATGCTCCACAGATGAGTATATGGCTGTTGTTTTAACTTGTTTATTTATCACATCATAGGAAAGACCAGACCAGAAATGATTAAAAGCTTCCAAATCATTTACATGGAGAAATAACTTGAGAAAGTTGCATTTTTAGCTTGTGCAGCATAATAAAACCCACTAATGAGTTAAAACATAAATATAGAAACAAATAACACAGAAGACTTCAAGCATCCATCAATCTGTGCACCCATAGCCCTGGGCTTGTTAGAACCTCTTGAAGTCCAAGTGTGATTTGAAATTACCCCTCAAAGTCTGCAGCTCAAGCACCTTCTCAGTGTAAGAGGAGCTTCTGAAATGCAGGAGGTGGTTGTAGCACATCAGTGGGGTAATATCCCAGCTCAGCATTTTGCTTTTTGCTCTCTGGGCATTTCAGGAGCAGAGAATTTGACAAAGAACAACTGAGCCCATAGTCCAAGTCCCCACTGCAACATGAGCTGGGCAAGCTGCAATTGGCAAGTTCTAGTTTCTGAACATCTCTGGCTTGATGAATCCACAAGTTCTGGTTTCTGAACATCTCTGCCCTGATAAATCCACAAGGCTGGGCACAGAGTGCCTGGAGAGCAGCCAGGCAGAGGGACCTGGGGGGACTAATTGACAGGAAGCTCAACAGGAGCCACCAGTGTGCCCAGGTGGCCAAGAAGGCCAATGGGATCCTGGCCTGGATCCAAACTAGTGTGGCCAGCAGGCCCAGGGCAGTGACCCTTCCCCTGGACTCTGCCTTGGGGAGGCCACACCTTGAGTGTTGTGTTCAGTTCTGGGCCCCTCAGTTGAGGCAAGAGATTGAGGGGCTGGAGCGGGGCCAGAGAAGAGCAACGAGGCTGGAGAAGGGACTGGAGCACAAGTGCTGTGGGGAGAGGCTGAGGGAGCTGGGGGTGTTCAGCCTGGAGAAGAGGAGGCTCAGAGGTGACCTCAGCACTGTCTGGAACTGCCTGAAGGGAAGTTCTGGCCAGGTGGGGGTTGGTCTCTTCTCCCAGGCACTCAGCAATAGGACAAGAGGGCACGATGGGCTCAAGCTCTGCCAGGGGAAATTGAAGTTGGAGAGCAGAAAAAACTTCTTTGCAGAGAGAGTGCTCAGGCCTTGGAATGGGCTGCCCAGAGAGGGGGTGGATTCACCATCCCTAGAGATTTTTCAACTGAGCTTGGCCGTGGCACTGAGTGCCATGATCTGGTAAAGGGACTGGAGTTGGACCAAGGGTTGGACTTGATGATCTCGGAGGTCTTTTCCAACCCAATCCATTCTATGATTCTGTGATTCTAAGTTCTGGTTTCTGAACACTTCTGGCTTGATAAATCCACAGACAGCACAGAAGTAATTCTGGCTGGGCTGCTCTGAAGATCTGAAAGCACCTCCTCAGCTCAATGTGAAAGACCCTGTTCTGTGGCCTGACAACAGCCAGCCTTTGACAGGCTCCTGCTGCTGTTCACAACTTCTCAGGCAGCCCAAACTTGCTGCTTTGACTCACTTTCAGGCAAGGGCATCCAGACTGAAACTGTGCCTGCACATGTGGAAAGCCTGGGGTTTGAGAAAGCTGCTTAAGGTGAAACCAGCTCTAGATTTCCTACTCCTTTCTTCCATTTTCACATGATTTCTCTCAAGTGTGCCCAGTTTGGGGAACAACCAACCAGGACATAATGCAAATCTCAGTTTTCATTTCCATGCTTGGAAACAACTGTAAGATTTCAGTGAGTGGAAAAACTGCCAGAACAACTTCACGTGCTCACTACTGGGTTTGCATTTTATGTCATGTCTGACTGCTGTGTTTTCTGGGCATGAATTTTCCTCTTGGGATCCTTTCTGTTCCCTGGCTGTCTCTGAGTGTTTTGACTGACCAGAACACTGCCTGCAACAGGATTTGCAAAGTATGGTCCTGGAATGCCACAATTTGGGATTGCCTCTCTCTGGAGCAAGTGCCCTCAATTCGTTTGGCCAAAGGAATTGCAGTGGCCAATTAATTTTGGCTTTGCTCAACAGCCTACCTGGTGCTCAAGGCTGTGTTGGATAAGGTGTCTCCCAGGTGCCCAGGATTTGGGGGCCTGTGTTCCAGGGACTGGAGCTCTCAGAGCCTGCAGGATCAAGGCTTGCATGTTCCTGATTCCAGAAGCATCCTGCTGTCCCACTTTTTGAAGAGGGGTGTAAAAGAATCTGTTCCAGAGGTGTGCTGGTGCTGGGAATGCAGTAACACTTGATTTCTGAGGGTGCAGGGGGAAAACCAGTGCTGTCTGACACATGGCTTGGGGTGGTGTGTTCCCACCTCGTGGTGCTGAGTCTTCCCTGGGTGAGGAGTGGGAGAGTCCTGCCTGCAGCACAGGGCTGGGACTGGCTCTCTGACCAGCCTGAGGGGCAGGGGAGCAGGAATCCTTCTCTTCCTCATAAAGCCATAGGATGTGCACAAGTTCATCCACAAATCACCCTTTCTGGAGTTAAACCAGGAAAGGAGGTAATGCACAGCTTGCAAATTTTTCTTTTAATCTTTTTTAGGAGTCTAGAAGTGTCCAGGATTGGAACACCTGGTCCAGGATTAGAACAACTGTGAGAAACACCCCAGCAGAGGACCATTCCCAGATGAGCACTGACATCTGTGAATGAAGCCAGTAGTACTGTGGACCCATTTAATAATCACCAGTTCCTGGGGGGAACTGCAGAGATTTACTCCTTTGCTTCCTCTTTGCAGAGCGTGGAGAACATTCTGCTGTTGGGTGGGTTGCACAGCACTCTCTGAACTGCACTGCAATGGGATCTTTGCTTCTTTTTGGAGAGCCAATTGCTTTAAATATTTTCTCAAGCATTTAGAGACTTTGCTTTTCAGAATGCTCATCAACTGCTGCTGGTCTAGTTAGGCCCAGCAGTGCAAACACAAAACTGCAGGTCTTGCTTGGCTGAGCTGGCAGAGCAGGGCATGAACTGCTTGCACTGGGAACCTGCTGGGATAAAGAAAGTGGAGGGGCCAAACACTGAAGTATCAGAGATTCTGCAGAGACAGTGGCTCTCAAATTGAAAGCATGAAGCACAATCTTGCTTAGATATAAAATAGCTGCACACTAACCCCTTCTGCTTCCTGGGAAGAATTAATAATGCTGTTCTAATTCAGAATGAAATTAAAATCGAACAAAACAAGTTCTCTGTAACCAAAAGCAAGTCTGTGGCAGGGATGAGTCAGGACTGAAGTTCTGAAATTATGAAGAGGGTTTTATGCAGGAGCCTCTTTCCCTGTTACCAGGGGGGGCTCAGAGGCAACAGACTGAATGGGACAGGCAGACAACTTGTTGCTGACAAGTCACAAACAGCTGACACCCATCCTGCATCTTGGAGGGCTTGCATGATGCTTGGCTGTGCTTTCAACTCTTTTTCCTAAAGGATTTTTTCCCCAGTTTCTTAAAGATTTGGGGTAAACTGCTGGCTTATTTGGGTGATTAACTCATGTTGTTCTCTTTGCTTTCTTATGGGTAAAGCACACGGTTCTGTCAGCTACAATTTTGGTTCCCTCCAACAGCAGGGAAACCTTGGGTCAGATCCATCAGAAGGGATAACAGACAGTTTTCAGGTATTGCATACTAATGAATAACTGGCTCTTATTCATTATTTATCTGCACCAGAAATCTAATGAATAACTTGAAAGCTATTTATTGAATTCCTGTGTTTGTGGCCCACGGTGCTTCAGAGAGTGCAGCTCACTGAATGCCACAGACCAGTCTGTGTGTGTGTTCACTTCAGTAGAAGCCAATGCATGTCCTCAGTCATTCTTCTGTTTGCCTTAGTGGCTTTCTGCCACCAGTCAAGCTCTTCAGAAGGTGGGCACAGTGTGAATTCAAGACAGTCATGAACCAAGAGCTCAAATATATGCATTTGTAGTATCACACCCATGGGAAAGAATCAGGATTGGGACCAAGCTGATGGGTATCCTGGTTAGATGGCTCCAGACAGGACTGGCTTCTCCCACACACTGCTGCAGCTGCTGGGCTTGGACACTGCTGAGGGGTTCCCAAAGTTCTCCAGCTGTAGGTCAAGTCCCACTCTTTGAAACCATGAGCATGGAGACCTGAATAGGTGGAGTTACTCCTGTTGTCACTTTGTGCCTCGGGTGTCTGGGCAGCTCTTCTGAACTGGGATGGTGTTTATAACAACAAAAACAGGGCAAAACAAAAGGGACTGAGGACAGGGAGCAAAGGTGGAGAGTGCCAAGGAAGAGCTGTGAGGAGTCCCTCATCCCTGGGACTGCTTTTCCCTGCCTTCCTCAGAAGCTCGGGCAGGTTGTTGAATTTGTGTCACTCTGCCTGACAAGAACACAGGGATATTGTTTAATTTGTGGTCCTTGGGATGTCCTGCTTCCCAGTGCTGGCAAAACAAGGACTGTCACTTGGCTTAAGCTTCCTTGGAGCTAATTCTGAAAGCATGAAATCACTCCATGTGTTTCCAGCAAGGGGCTGTGTTGCTGATGGTCCAGAAACTCAACTACCAAGTACACCCAGTGAGCAGTTTAATTACCCAGTTGTCCCAGTTCAGCAGGTGGGACCAGTTTATCACTGTGTGGGGGTGACCAAAGCTGTGCATTCTAAACCCTCTGTGCCATTTCCCAGGAACTGTTTGTTCCCAATGGCCCATTTGCAGCAGCTGCCCAGGGCACACCTGACCCCTCAGGCTGGAAGCTGACTGGGAAAGAAGCCTGGCAGAGGAGCTGGGAGAACTCCCCTCTGGGGAGTCCTTGGCACCTCCACACCCACCTGAGGGCTCAGCTCTGCTCATGGGCCAGCAACGATTCCAAAATCCCCCCTGACTCCCAGAGTCAGATCCCCCAGTGTGGAACTCCCTGCCCTGGGGGAGGCACTGGGGGCTCCCACCTGCACCTGAGGGGAGAGAATCTTGGGGTTTGGGGACTTGGGGAACTACTCATGGGATCCAGAGGAGGAGCAGAACCCGGACAGGAGGAGCCCACCACTCTCGACCAGACTGTGCCATCATCTGCACCAACAGGTTTGTCCCTTCCTTTTCCTTTGGACTCAGAGGAACCACGTGGGGCTCAGCACAGGGGCCACCAAACCCCCCTGTGTTTGTGCCCCAGGGGGTGGGTTACACTGCTGAGGTTTGTGGGTTAAACCCAATTTCTCTTTGTGCCATTGCATTGATTGTAATGTTATTAAATTGTAACTCTGACTTCTAATCTCTTTTGTGTTGGGTTCACTTCTCCTGCCAGTTCACCTTTTAACCAGCACACCAGTGCATAGACACACCTGTGTATGCACAGATTTCAGGGTGAGCACAGCAATCATACAGAGGGCTGTTGTTGTCATGACTTCTTTAAAGTCTCCTCTTGATAATTCTCTAGATGCTCTCAGGGCAACAGAACTGATATCATGTGATCAGTCACAAAAGACAGGGTAATTTTCCAACAGTAAAATACTTCATTGCAACTCTCTGACTCTCTTGGTCCCACTCAGTTTCTTGAGCTTGAATCAAAACTTCAGAAAGAGAGGAGATTTAAAAAGAATAAAGTGACACACCTTATATTTTAATTCAGGGTTGGTTTTTTTTCTTCTCAGAAGGAAGCTTTGGTAATTTAAAAATATTTTGGTTTCACAGTCTGTTTTCAAACCCTGAGTGTTAAAGACCATATTTCTGTGGCCCTTTCACGTGTGTCATGCAAAGCATTTTGTGAGTTTTTCTCTTCATTAACTACGTGCTTTCCCAAGCCTTACTTCTGAAAAAGTCCTAATCTTTTCATAGTATAGATATGTGTAAGTGCATTGACACTCAGTTTTTTGCTTTCTGGGTGTTCAGTCTGAGTGCTGAGTTACCTCCAGCACCTGGGCAGCCAAAGGGGCACACAGTTGGCACAGAACACCTTGGGCAAATGTCCTGTGGCTGTGTCTGCAGCCCAGAGGGGACCCAAATCTGCACAGAAAGGGGTTTAGAAGCACATTCAAGCACGGTCACTTAAACAAACATTCCACCTTTGAGTATTAAAACAATTATGAGCTTTTAAAAAATATTGCTGGAAAAATGTTCTGCTCAGTTTGAGAACCATCCACCTCCCCCCATTCCCTTTCCTCTCAGGGGAAAGCATTTGGAGAGTTGGACTCTTAAAAATTCCACATCCCCAGACTGAAGTTCTGCAGAAAAACCTACTGTGGTAATCAGTATGTTCATCTGGGGAAAAAACAGAGCTGAGCTATTTATTTATCTTTAATTATAAGTGGTTAAACAAGGAGAATAGACTTACAGTTCCTACTGAACTTAAAAAGACTCTGATTCGTGCCAGCTAAAAATTAATTAGTAAGGAATTTTTAATTTCAGCATCCTAGGCCAAGAATCTATTCCTTGATAAAGAAGTCCCCATGGAATAGAGTTATGAGATCAGATTAGAAGGAACATAAACTTTCTATCACATGAAGCTTCTGCTCTGAGCACTGATGCAAAGGGCATGGCTGGTTTTTCCCTTTTTTTGGTGTTGGAACACAAGCTCAGAGCTGACCAGACAGAGCAGGCAACGCCAATCCCTGGATGGAACTGGAAGGTTTGGAGGTGGAAAAACATCAGAGACTTTTGAATGTAAAGTTAGAAATTTCTCTCCTGGATTTGTGGACCTGAATGGTAGAATAGGTAACAGCATTTTCACTCTGGGAAATCATTCTGTGCTGCTGCTTGTCTCGTGTCTGCTCCAAGCAGAGGAGCTGAAAGCACTTGGGATAAAAGGCATAATAATGGCTTCTTATGCATGAAACTTCTTTCTCCTGTTGTTTTTTTTTTAAGATTTTGACATAATTTGAGGTGTGGATGGAAAGTGGGGAAAATTTAAAATTCACATTTTAGAACTAGTGATCATTAGACAGAAAACATTTCAGATTTTTGGTGTGGGTTTTTCTTTTTTTTTGTGAGAAATCAAACTCTTTTGGCTCTCGAAATCTTAACTGATTGATTTCCAACATTTCCCCCTCAGACAAATTTTGCCAGATTGAGAAAACAAAAGGAGAATTTAAATCCAGCATTTGTTGGGAGTGCAGTTTTACATTCAGACAATCAAAAAATCTAAAGTGGAGCTGCTTTGGTTTTGCTTGTTTGTATTGATTTATGAAAAGCCACAAACATTAGTAATGAACTTTACAGTGAACCACTTGTTGTTCCTTTGAAAATGTTTTCTCTGATCTCTCTGTTCCTTATGGTAATTGAACATCACAATAAAGATGTTGCAAAACTGCAAGTCTCAGTGGAGAGGAGGCACAGCAGGAGTTTTCATTGGTACATGCATTGGGGGAGAGAAAGAGAGGGAGAAAGAAAGAAAAGAAAGAAAGAGAGAGAGAGAGAGAGAGAGAGAGAGAAAGGGGAAAGAAAGAGAGAGAGAGAGGGAAAGAAAGGAAGGAGGGAAGGAAGGAAGGAAGGAAGGAAGGAAGGAAGGAAGGAAGGAAGGAAGGAAGGAAGGAAGGAAGGAAGGAAGGAAGGAAGGAAGGAAGGAAGGAAGGAAGGAAGGAAGGAAGGAAGGAAGGAAGGAAGGAAGGAAGGAAGGAAGGAAGGAAGGAAGGAAGGAAGGAAGGAAGGAAGGAAGGAAGGAAGGAAGGAAGGAAGGAAGGAAGGAAGGAGGGAAGGAGGGAAGGAAGGAAGGAAGGAAGGAGGGAAGGAGGGAAGGAGGGAAGGAGGGAAGGAGAAAGAGAGAAAGAAAGAAAGAAAGAAAGAAGGAAAGAAAGAAGGAAAGAAGGAGAGAAGAAAGAAAGAAAGAAAGAAAGAAAGAAAGAAAGAAAGAAAGAAAGAAAGAAAGAAAGAAAGAAAGAAAGAAAGAAAGAAAGAAAGAAAGAAAGAAAGAAAGAAAGAAAGAAAGAAAGAAAGAAAGAAAGAAAGAAAGAAAGAAAGAAAGAAAGAAAGAAAGAAAGAAAGAAAGAAAGAAGGAGGGAAGGCAAAGAGAGAAGGAAGGAGGGAAGGAGGGAGAGAGAAAGAGAGAAAGAAATAAGGAAAGAAAGAAGGAAATTATATATATAAAGGCTGTAGATGGAGACAACAATTGTATCAGTGGTTCTGTAAATACTAAATTATTTCCTTCCCTCTTGGAGGTGGAGGCAAATGATTGCCACTATGCTCAGGGGAGGAAAAGCAGAGTGTTGCCAGTTAAATCCATGTTGTCTCTTGGAGTGACCCGTGGAGATGGAGCCTGGTGGGAACTGCAGAAGGAATCTGAGAAAAGTCCTGTGGACACTCCTTTAATGTGTCCATTCATGAAAGATGTGGCAAAAATAGGTTCTGTTTCCTGTAAGTGATTTTCATTTTAGTTACTCACCACCCAGGATTTCACTTTCATAGTTTGGGGTTTTTTTTAATCTTGGGTAGTTTTGCCTTATGAAAGAATCCTACACGTTATGGGAGCTGGTAAAGATAGAAAGGAACGTAACAAAACATTTGCTATAAGTGAGAACCTGAGAGGGATGAGTACTCCAAGAATCTATGGAGGGTAGAGCAGGTTTTACTTTGGCTCTAAACTTCAAAATAACTGTGTGGGTTATCATGAAGTCTCCCAGTCACAAGATTCAAACCTCAACTCCTAAAACAAACTTTGTGTAGGAAAGAGCTTTCTATTTTTACATGAAACCTGCAAGGCAATTATTTTCCTAAAGGAGAGTATATAGTGTGTGTAAATACCTTTGGGGGGATATTTTACAGAGCCTGTTTTTGCTTTTAAATAATGGCTTTCTTCTAAAGAAAAGTGAAGAATCTTTCAAGGAAAGGAGCAATACCTTCCTGATCTCAGCAACACCTTCCTGATCTCAGCAATACCTTCCTGATCTCAGCAATACCCTCCTGATCTCAGCAACACCTTCCTGATCTCAGCAACACCTTCCTGATCTCAGCAACACCTTCCTGATCTCAGCAACACCTTCCTGATCTCAGCAATACCCTCCTGATCTCAGCAATACCTTCCTGATCTCAGCAACACCTTCCTGATCTCAGCAACACCTTCCTGATCTCAGCAACACCTTCCTGATCTCAACAATACCCTCCTGATCTCAGCAACACCTTCCTGATCTCAGCAACACCTTCCTGATCTCAGCAATACCCTCCTGATCTCAGCAATACCCTCCTGATCTCAGCAATACCTTCCTGATCTCAGCAACACCTTCCTGATCTCAGCAACACCTTCCTGATCTCAGCAACACCTTCCTGATCTCAGCAATACCTTCCTGATCTCAGCAATACCCTCCTGATCTCAGCAACACCTTCCTGATCTCAACAATACCCTCCTGATCTCAGCAATACCCTCCTGATCTCAGCAACACCTTCCTGATCTCAACAATACCTTCCTGATCTCAGCAGGGACTGCATTTGTAGGAGTCAGAAACACTGGGCTGGGATTTTGCATTGCCACGTTTATTTAAGCTGAAATTTCCTTTTTTTTTTCTTTGAATGAGAAGGAAAAATTGCTTGGTTCAAGATGTAAATAAGCTGTGTTAAAAGAATCTTTGGGTAATAACCCTGTCCAATTTATTTAGATTAAAGATGGTTACAAATAAAAAAGGTTACAAATAAAAAATCCACTCCTGAAATAAATTTTAGTTAGACTGGATGCCTGTTTTAAAGCTTTCCCTTGACTTTGCAGAGAGGGAGGGAGTGTGGCAGCGTGTGTGGATATGGAGGTGGGTTTGGGGACAGTGGAGGCTGCTGGTTTAGGGCACACAGAGAGTCTCTCTCGCTGCTGTTCCTGAGGAGCCTCCTCTGCATTAAATGTGCATTTCTGTGCTGGAAACTGTGTCAGAATCCCCACGTTGGCTGTACAAAGGCTACCAAGGAACTCTCCATAGCCACATTGGAGTGGCTTTTTCTGCTGGAAAAATTGATTTAACAAACTCTGATTTCTGATTGATTCGTTCAATTGAAAAATATGCAGGACCTTGATGTGCCTTTTTAAACGTGTTTCAGGAGTTTGGTTTGGGTTTTGTTGTTTGTTTTTTTATTATTATTTTAGGGAAAACATTGTTTTACTTTGAAGCGTCTCTCAACTTCATTTTCAGCAAGTTAAAAAATCAAGGCACAAAATACATCTTTTAATTTCAGATCTAATTAAATATTTTGTTTGATTATAAGGTACCTTTTTTCATCACACGAAAAAAAACCCTGAAAAAAACGTCAAGGCTTATTTTGGATTTTGGTACTTTATAGAACACGAAGACAGCTCTAACAACAGCCAAATTTGTTTTTACACTATTAGAACTGTCACTTGTGAAAGCAAAATAGTTCTGCCCTCCTCCCTCTCATCTCCAAACACAGAGAAAAACTGATCTCTACTGTCTTCCTGCACCTTTGTTCCATTAACACACTGGAACGAATTCTCTATGAAATTCCTCTTCCAAGGATTCTTTATTCAGCACAATATTTGAAGCTTCATATTAATCTTTCTAGGCTCTATAAAATACATAAAATTTTGACCCTACTATTAAGACTGTTCTGTTGTGGAGTGTTCAGCTCTCAAAGGGTTAAAGCAGGCAGCAGAATTTGTGTTTTCTGTAATGCTGGACATACCAGCTGAGCTTTGCATGCAGCAGACAGCTTTCCATTTTCCCTTGAAATAAAAAATATTTTCCTAGATACAGTGTTTATATAAATCAAATGAGGCCTCAAATTATGCAAAACCTGACTAATTATTTTCAATAAAATTACAACTTTCGCTTCTGCATTTCTGGCATAATTCAGTTTTAATGCTCATCTAAGCTGTAATGTCTCTGCTGTGCATTTTGGCTGCTTGATTAGACTGATAGTGTAATTTTTTGGTGTATGCTCAGGGAGGGTAAATTTTGTGTATCTAAGCCAGCCAGAAGATCAAGTTCTGTGACCTGGAGAAAAAGAAGGCAAATCAGGTGTACAGGCACAGCTCCTCAGAGGTGCAGTGGGAAGGGAGAGCTTTCCACCCTGGCCAGGACCTCTCCTTACGTGGTGGGTGGGGATGGAGTGGAAAGATGTGTTGGTTTAAAGGTAAACTAGTAAGAGAAATGGACCCAACATGAAAGAGATTATAAGTCAGAGTTACAATTTAATAACAATATTACAGTAAATACGATGGCACAAAGAGAAATTGGGTTTAACCCACAAACCCAGCAGTGTAACCCAGCCCCCTGGGGCACAAACACAGGGGGGTTTGGTGGCCCCTGTGCTGAGCCCCACGTGGTTCCTCCGAGTCCAAAGGAAAAGGAAGGGACAAACCTGTTGGTGCAGATGATGGCACAGTCTGGTGGAGAGTGGTGGGCTCCTCCTGTCCAGGTTCTGCTTCTCCTCTGGGTCTGACAAGTGGTACCCCAGTCCCCAAACCCCAAGATTGTCTCCCCTCAGGTGCAGGTGGGAGCCCCCAATGCCTCCCCCAGGGCAGGGAGTTCCACACTGGGGGATCTGACTCTGGGAGTCAGGGGGGATTTTGGAATCGTTGCTGGCCCATGAGCAGAGCTGAGCCCTCAGGTGGGTGTGGAGGTGCCAAGGACTCCCCAGAGGGGAGTTCTCCCAGCTCCTCTGCCAGGCTTCTTTCCCAGCCAGCTCCCAGCCTGAGGGGTCAGGTGTGCCCTGGGCAGATGCTGCCAATGGGCCATTGGGAACAGTTTCTGGGCAATGAATGGAGGGTGTAGAATGCACAGCTTTGGTCACACCCACACTGTGATAAACTGGTCCCACCTGCTGAACTGGGACAGAAGAGCAGGTGGTTCCTGTGAGAACTTCCCCACCTCTCTGAAGGTGCTGGGCTGGGAATGGTTGGGAATTCCTGGGCAGGGGAAGCACCGAGCACCTCTCCTGCTGCAAGGAAAGCTCTGCTGGGGCTGTGAGAGGTGCCAATGTGTAGGTGCTGCTCACACACCTCAGATACACAGCTATGCTTTGGTCACCTTGCTTTCAGATCCTTAGGAAAAGTTAATCACAAAGAATATTCCTTGGCCCTCTTTTAGATCCATGCAAATATGAAACTTTATGTTTGCACCTGAGTGTGCTCTCCTGTGCATCCATTAGGCAGTTTTTAGGAAGCAGCTTATTAATTACATGGCAATGCACAGTAACACAAGGTAACTTTCCTGTTCAGGATGATTTACAATGAAGAACTTTTAGTCTGATAACTTTTTGCTTGGATAGTTCAAAATTCCTTTAATGATTTTGTGTGAACTTTCCAAATCCATTTCAATGCTGAGATATTTTAGAGTCTTGCCAGTGAGCCAAATAACTTAGGATGGTTCTTTAAGGTAAGGTATCTTGGAAGGGGTTACTGGTGGAATACACTGGGAGAATGACAGAGATGGATAAAGGCACATGCACAAGCATCATCTAGACAATAGTAACATTTTTTAAATCAAAGATATTTTTTTATCCTTGCTTTAACCTGCTTTTAACCTCCTATTACTTTTAGAGATACACATCTTTTTGCACAAAAGTGTGAGTTATTAGCCTGAAATTATGGATGAATTCTATAATAAATGAGGTATTTGAGGAAACAGCTATTGAGTAAGAACAGTGAAGAAGGTGATACTGAAGCAAGAATTAATTAGAAAACAACCACCCCCACTTTGGACTGCAAGTGAGCCAAGATTTCAGAAATGGTGTCTCATTTACTGATCTTCTATAGAAAACCCTTCCATTTTCTTGAGATGAAGAATGTATCTTTGGATCAGATTTTCCTCTTCCCTGTTTCCCTTCAGAGGATATGGGCAGGCTGAGCTGCTCCTCTGATTCAATCAGCTCACCTTTGTGAGAGGAAGAGGTTGTATGGAACGTGAGAAAGGTCTTCATCTGGCTGAAGGAAAATATTCAGTCATTTTTTTTAACCATCTGCAAGAAAACAGCAGCAAAACCAACTTGCTGAGAAAGGTGGATATCTCTGGGCCTTTTGCCTCAATTCATTCACAAAAGTATTGAATTCTCAAGAACTGGCCTTGCTATTGACACCTACTCTCGGGATCAGGGGATGCTGATTGTGGACACAGTGCTGTGCAGATAAGCACAAAGGATTCATTACTTTGTGTGCTCTGTGCTTCTCCAGTTTCCTTCAGAAATAGAAAATCCAGTGAGGAGAGGGGAATGGAAACAGAGGCTTAACCAACAATGAGAAGCAGCTCATAGTTTACACAATGAGTTTGCAGCAGGAAGAGGGAGATTCCACTGAATCTGTGCTCTTCTAGCTGGTTAACAAATGCTCCTCAGCCTTCAAAACAAACAAAATTATGTCTGGGAGTGTGAATTCCAGATGAACTGTTTGATGAGCTTTCCACTTTGCTTAGAGATAAAGGTTATGGGAAAGGGTCCACTGAAACAGCACCCAGTCACAGTGCCTCCAGCACAGTTGTCTTATTTCTCTCCTGTTATTTTTATAATTTTGTTTTCATCTAGGATACAAGAGAATGCTGCTCAAGTAGTGTTTAATTTAATTACTGCCAAATATTCAGGTCCCATACATGCAGTTTACTAGTCTGCCTGTTTTTGCTGAAGCTTAACAGGGTGCATAATTTTGAGAGAGTTGCTTTCAGGTATTATAGGCTGTATGTATTTCCAGTGGAAGCAGTTTCTTGTCCTACTGTGAAATTCAATTAACTAAAGTTTTGTAAACCATTAGAAGATATGCCACAGAATATCATTACAAATAATAGATGCATATGGCATAAATTCTTCTTTGCAATTAGTCTGTAAGCATGATGACATCAGAACTGGACTGAAGACCTGGTAGGTGTCCTACTCCTTCCTTCACTCTCAGACTTGCTCTCCTGAATGTCCTCAACCTATGAACTTTTTGCTTTCTTTTTTTTCCTGCAAGGACACCAAAACCTCAGGGAGAGGAATGTCTCCAGTGGAAGCAAATGTCCCTTAGCCCTGGAAAATTGTTGTACAGGAGGAACAGCTGAAACTCTGCTATATTATTCAAGCATTGTCCTCTATGTGTTTGGTCACGTGCATTGTAGCTCTCCTGCCACTTTCTCTGTCACTGTATTTTTTAAATTATTAATTGCTGTATCTACATGAAATCAACAGTCAATAGGAAATGTTTGGTGGTACTTGTCCCTTTTTGTTCCATTGCTGTTCCCTCTGGTAGGATGTGTTGCAGGTAACATCTGCAGCCATTTCTAAAGCCTTTTAAATCTAACTAAACATTTATCCCCAAGTTTCTCAGCATACTTGTCTTCACTGCTAATGCCATCTCACTTGTTGAAACAAGTTAGTGATCAAAGTTAATGAACCATTTTAGTAAAGGTTGGAAGCTAGAAATAGAAGACTGAAGAACAAGGAAGACCTTTTCTGTGCTCAGGAAATGTCTTAGCAGAACAGGTTCATGGAGAGGGAGTCTTTGGCAAAAGCCATGATGGTTTTCATCCCTTACAGAGAGCTCAGGTGAACTGTCACCCTATTTTCTCTGTTCATGGTGCTTGCAATTTTCAGGCACCCTCTCTTTGTGCAAGAGCAAAGCCACTTTGTCTTTTTGCTTAGGTAAGTGCTACAAAACTTCTTAGATTGTTGACTCTACAAACACTACAAGTCTGTCCTGCTTTAGCTGGCTCTAATTGTGACTGACTTATGAGAGATGTTGTTAAACAACATAAAACTCGGTCTTCTTCTCCGTTGATTCAGATGTTCAAGGCCCTTGGGTTTAACTCCAGTGATTCCCCTACCCCACAATTTCTTTTGAAAACCAAAGCTCTACTGTATGTTATCCTATTGTAGCCTTCAGTGTTTCCTTCTCCTTTCTCTTCTAAGTACATTGAAAAACTGGTTTTAGAAAAAAGAGGAGAAGATGCACTAAATGACAACTGTACAACCAGGACAGGTGCAGTAAATATCAGATAAAAGGAGAAGAGAAAAAACCCACCATAGACTCTGATAATTTGGTATCTGCAACACTAAAACCAGTCCTGCAAAACACTCACATGAATAATCCTCACTGTGGCAAGTAGTCCAGTTGTTCCCAGCACTGGTGAAAGGCAGGGGACTGGCAGCTTTGGGGAACGAAGTGCTTTTTTCTTAGCCGGGCAAGATTCCCAACACACGTTGCCTGGTCAGGCTGCTTAAAGCCTGAGCTGCAGAGGAAGGGATAAGCTTTCCCTCGGCCTAACAGGCAGTTTGCCTCCCACAGATCACAGAATTCTCGCTTGTGTCTGGAGGCTGCCAATTAGCGAAAACTGAAGGGAGAGACTGCAGGAAATTGCAGGTCTAATTCACCAAACTTGCATCAGAGGAGGGGAGGACCATCTCGCTGCCCTCTGTGGGTTCCAGTGAGACTGTGCTGGGACTGTGACCCCCTGCCTGTGCCAGGGTGTGTGTGAGGGGACAGGCTGTGACCCCCTGTCTGTGCCCAGGGTGTGTGTGAGGGGACAGACTGTGACCTCCTGCCCACTGTGTGTGTGAGGGGACAGGCTGTCACCCTCTGTCTGTGCCCAGTGTGTGTGTGAGGGGACAGACAGTGACCTCCTGCCCAGTGTGTGTGTGAGGGGACAGGCTGTGACCCCCTGTCCATGTCAGGGTGTGTGTGAGGGAGAGACTGTGACCCCCTATCCATGTCAGGGTGTGTGTGAGGGGACAGGCTGTGACCTCCTGTCCATTCCCAGTGTGTGTGAGGGGACAGACTGTGACCACCTGTCCGTGCCCAGGGTGTGTGTGAGGGGAGAGACAGTGACCCCCCGTCCGTGCCCACTGTGTGTGTGAGGGGAGAGACAGTGACTCCCTGTCCGTGCCAGTGTGAGTGTGAGGGGACAGGCTGTGACCCCCTGTCCGTGCCCAGGGTGTGTGTGAGGGGAGAGACAGTGACCCCCCGTCCGTGCCCACTGTGTGTGTGAGGGGAGAGACAGTGACTCCCTGTCCGTGCCAGTGTGAGTGTGAGGGGACAGGCTGTGACCCCCTGTCCGTGCCCAGGGTGTGTGTGAGGGGAGAGACAGTGACCCCCTGTCCGTGCCAGTGTGAGTGTGAGGGGACAGACACACTGTGACCCCCTGTCCATGCCCAGTGTGTGTGAGGGGACAGACTGTGACCCCCTGTCTGTGCCCAGGGTGTGTGTGAGGGACAGACTGTGACCCCCTGTCCGTGCCAGGGTGTGTGTGAGGGGACAGGCTGTGACCTCCTGTCCATTCCCAGTGTGTGTGAGGGGACAGACTGTGACCCCCTGTCCGTGCCCAGTGTGAGTGTGAGGGGACAGACACACTGTGACCCCCTGTCCATGCCCAGTGTGTGTGAGGGGACAGACACACTGTGACCCCCTGTCTGTGCCAGTGTGAGTGTGAGGGGACAGACAGTGACCCCCTGTCCGTGCCCAGCGTGTGTGTGAGGGGACAGGCTGTGACCCCCTGTCCGTGCGCAGTGTGAGTGTGAGGGGACAGACACACTGTGACCCCCTGTCCATGCCCAGTGTGTGTGAGGGGACAGACACACTGTGACCCCCTGTCCATGCCCAGTGTGTGTGAGGGGACAGACAGTGACCCCCTGTCTGTGCCCAGGGTGTGTGTGAGGGGACAGACAGTGACCCCCTGTCCGTGCCCAGCGTGTGTGTGAGGGGACAGGCTGTGACCCCCTGTCCGTGCCCAGGGTGTGTGTGAGGGGAGAGACAGTAACCCCCTGTCCATGCCCAGGGTGTGTGTGAGGGGACAGACACACTGTGACCCCCTGTCTGTGCCAGTGTGAGTGTGAGGGGACAGGCTGTGACCCCCTGTCCGTGCCCAGGGTGTGTGTGAGGGGAGAGACAGTGACCCCTGTCCGTGCCAGGGTGTGAGTGTGAGGGGACAGACACACTGTGACCCCCTGTCTGTGCCCAGGGTGTGTGTGTGAGGGGACAGAGAGAAAGTGACCCCCTGTCCGTGCCCAGTGTGTGTCTGAGGGGACAGGCTGTGACCCCCTGTCCGTGCCCAGGGTGTGTGTGAGGGGAGAGACAGTGACCTCCTGTCCGTGCCCAGTGTGAGTGTGAGGGGACAGACACACTGTGACCCCCTGTCCATGCCCAGTGTGTGTGAGGGGACAGACAGTGACCCCCTGTCTGTGCCCAGGGTGTGTGTGAGGGGACAGACAGTGACCCCCTGTCCGTGCCCAGCGTGTGTGTGAGGGGACAGGCTGTGACCCCCTGTCCGTGCCCAGGGTGTGTGTGAGGGGAGAGACAGTAACCCCCTGTCCATGCCCAGGGTGTGTGTGAGGGGACAGACACACTGTGACCCCCTGTCTGTGCCAGTGTGAGTGTGAGGGGACAGGCTGTGACCCCCTGTCCGTGCCCAGGGTGTGTGTGAGGGGAGAGACAGTGACCCCTGTCCGTGCCCAGTGTGAGTGTGAGGGGACAGACACACTGTGACCCCCTGTCTGTGCCCAGGGTGTGTGTGTGAGGGGACAGAGAGAAAGTGACCCCCTGTCCGTGCCCAGTGTGTGTCTGAGGGGACAGGCTGTGACCCCCTGTCCGTGTCCAGCGTGTGTGTGAGGGGACAGGCTGTGACCCCCTGTCTGTGCCCAGGGTGTGTGTGAGGGGACAGAGAGACAGTGACCCCCTGTCCGTGCCAGTGTGAGTGTGAGGGGACAGACACACTGTGACCCCCTGTCTGTGCCAGTGTGAGTGTGAGGGGACAGGCTGTGACCCCCTGTCCGTGCCCAGGGTGTGTGTGAGGGGACAGACAGTGACCCCCTGTCTGTGCCCAGGGTGTGTGTGAGGGGACATAGAGACAGTGACCCCCTGTCCGTGCCCAGTGTGTGTGTGAGGGGACAGACTGTGACCCCCTGTCCGTGCCCAGGGTGTGTGTGAGGGACAGACTGTGACCCCCTGTCCGTGCCCAGGGTGTGTGTGAGGGGACAGGCTGTGACCCCCTGTCTGTGCCCAGGGTGTGTGTGAGGGGACAGAGAGACAGTGACCCCCTGTCCGTGCCCAGGGTGTGTGTGAGGGGACAGACAGTGACCCCCTGTCCATGCCCAGGGTGTGTGTGAGGGGACAGACAGTGACGCCCTGTCCGTGCCCAGGGTGTGTCTGAGGGGACAGGCTGTGACCCCCTGTCTGTGCCAGTGTGAGTGTGAGGGGACAGACTGTGACCCCCTGTCCGTGCCCAGGGTGTGTCTGAGGGGACAGACAGTGACCCCCTGTCCGTGCCCAGAGTGTGTCTGAGGGGACAGACAGACTGTGACCCCCTGCCTGTGCCCACTGTGTGTCTGAGGGGACAGACAGACAGTGAACCCCTGTCTGTGCCCAGTGTTTGTCTGAGGGGACAGAATGTGACGCCCTGTCCGTGCCCAGTGTGCGTCTGAGGGGACAGACTCTGGCCCCCAGCCCGTGGTAAGGCCCCGGTAAGGCCCAGGCAGCAAATTGTGCTCCTGCCTCCCTCGCCCACTTCCCGTGGCTCCCCTTCCCATCCTGCTCTCTGGGAAGAGGTTCCATCAGGCTTGGGACAGTTTAACTTCGTGATGGTGAAAAACCTTGTAGCCTTTGTGTTCCTACCCCAGGGGCTTCCAGGCCTGCCCTAACCCTAATCACAAAGCCCTGGTTTGCTCAGTGGGCAAGGTCTGTAAGCTCAGTTCTGACCACCTCAAATTCATTCACGCTCTGAAAATAAATGCAGGATAATTTTTAATGTTACTCTGTTTTCTGCAATCTCTGCCTGTCCCTCTCAGATGGAGGTAGACAAGAGATAAATCAATTACTGTGGTTGTTTGTTTTTTTTCCAGACCCAGGTAATTGGAAGTTCAGGACCTCCAAAACAACTGACCCAAGGCTCTTCCCTTCCACCAAAAGAACTGTCAGCAGTGCAAGATGTAATCCAGTTTGTGGATGAGCTCCTGGGACAAGCAGGACTTGTGGTACGTTTCACAGCTGTTTGAGCAGCCACCATTTGTGGCAGAGCAGTGCAGTACTGGTGATTAAACTGCAGAATGTGGAATTCTCCAAGGTTTACCTACAAGTTTCATCAGGTACCAGCACCAGTAGTGCTGAAAGCTGTAGCAACAGTCCTGGCTGGCAGAAGGTGGCATATCAGCTGCTAGCACATGATCCAGTACCATTTGGAAAAAGCTTGAACTGCTTTCAGTAAAAATATCATTATTTGGTCTACTCAGGACATGGTTGTAGCGCGAGCAGTCAAAGGAGGCAGCTAGAGCAGCTCGTGTGCAGGAGGCAGCAGGACTGCCTGTAACATGGCCTCTGTTACACAGGAGGGACGTGTTCTCCCGCGCACTGCTCGTGGCAGCTGTTACTCGATTTTAACATCAGGTAGTGGACAAGGAGTTGGCCACTGCTGAGCCTGTGAACCGCACAAGGGTGCTTGAAGAAGTCAGAGCCGATCTGGAGGTTTTCTGGCACCTTGCTCGTCACCTTTTGTTCTATGTCAAAGCGTACTTCATTGAAAGAGAGGTATTGTCTGAAATGTTGCCTTCTCCGGCTGCGCGGCTGCTAAACATGTGGGGCTGGAGACGCTTAGTACAGCTGGCATCTTCTGATGCGGCTCCGGCTGCAACAGCCATGGGAGGGGGGGTGGGCAGCCGGCCCTGCTCGGCAGCTCTTCCCGCTGCTCCCGGGGCTGCAGAGCGGAGCTCCCCGCGGTGGCCGCGCCGGACGGGCCGCCCCATCGCGCCGAGTCGTCGGTCCCAGCGCAGACGGAGGTCGGGCTGGCTCCCCGCCCGCCGGGGCAGCGGCAGCCCCTTCCCTCGGCCCGGCCCCGCGCTCGGGGGGATGCGGGGGCTCCGCGGCCGCCGCCCCGTCCCTGCCTCGCTGCCCGGGACTCGGTCCCGCAGCCGCCCCGCGCCCGGGGCCGCGCTGCCGGAGGGCGGCGATGCCGGAGGGCGGCGGTGCCGGCGCGGGGCGCGGGGCTGGCGGCGGAGCGCGGGGGGTGCGGGGGCGGGGGGGTGTGCAGCTCTCGCTAGCGCTGCTTGTGGTCACAGCCAGGCAAGCTCACATCCCATCTGGATCACGCTCGCTCTCTCCCTTCTGCTTCCCTACCATAGAGTTGCGCTGGAAACAGAAGATAGAGGGAGTGTAGGAGCTCGCCATCTCCAAGCGATCTACATTGGGAAAAACATGGAGTCCGCTCCGGCAGCCCCCGATCCAGCAGCCAGTGAGCCGGGCAGCAGCGTCTCCGAGGCGGCCGCCGGCGCCAGGGACACCCCGGTGAACCTGGAGCCTGCCCGGAAAGGCGATGCGCCGGCTCCCGTCCGCAGGCAGAGCTACTCCAGCAGCAGCGGCAGCAGAGGTAGGGAGACTTGGCGAAGGGGGAGGGGGCCGGGGGAGTGGGATCGGGGGGTGGGTGGGAATAGGAAGAGGGGGGCAAGAGACAAGGGGGAAATGCAGCAATTTAATCCCCCGGTTTATTGCTCGTGCTTGTTGGAGTCGCGCACGCAAACAAGCCGGGCTTCTACCCCCCTGCAAAACCTTGCAAACTTTTATAGCTTCTTTTAATTGCTGCAGGAGGAGGGACAAATGCAATGAAAATATTGAGCGCTGTTTGGTGTTTTCCTGTCGCTCTCATTTATTGCCTGTGGTATCCGGATGGGTACTGTGCCCCTGAAATTACATAATTTTATAAATATATAAAGCAACAGCAGGAGTATTGGGATTCAAGGGAACAAACTTTTAAAGCTGCAGTGTCCTTCCTCCCCCCCTTTTTTCTCCCCCTCGTCTGTCTCCTTTTGACAGTTTCTCAACTGGTGTGCTGTGGCTTGTTGTGAATGGGGGATCTGTGATTAAACAGGAGATTTGCGGTTTGCGGGCGACTTATTCACTCTCTCGCGCGCTGTTTTCCCTTAATTCATTTAAGTGTATCTTAAAAATTATTGCATCGCGGAGCGGCTGAGCTCGTAGGTGCCGCTTTGAAGGTGCACAACTTCGCGGAGGTTCTGACTCGCTGCCCGCCGGCCTGCCCCCGATCCCCCCGAATGAAACGCTGCCAAGAGGCGAGCCCCCCTTTGCCGTGGCCGGCTGTCAAACCCTTTGCTGCCTGGTGGTGCGGGGCAGCTCCGGAGGTGCTCGGGGCGGTGGAAGTTTGGGGTCTGCGCGGTGCTGCCCGAGCCGGCCCTGCGGCGGGCGGGCTGCGGCGCCGTGCGGGGCTGTGCGGGGCGTGCGGGGCTGCTCCGACACGGGCCCGCCTGCCAACCCCGCCGGAGTTTGCCGAGACGTGCGAGAGGGAGGAGGCTGCCGCTTTAATTACTTGTAAATAATTTATGAAGCGTTGCTCCTACAAGGAGGTGGGGGGGAGCGCGCTAGAGAGGCTTCGCTCGGTAAAATCCCTCGGCGATGGGTAAAAATGAATTAAATAACGCTCTATAACAATACACACGGCTGTGGCGACAGATAGGACGGGCGGAGAGAAGTGCGTGCCCGGCGGGAGCGGCAGCCCCGCCGGCGTGGCCGGGGCAGCGATGCCCGGGCACTCGGGCTCCGCTCGGACCGACGGGCTCCGGGTTGGAGGTTGGAATATGGCTGATCATGTGTTGGCTTGTGTTTTACAGTATTTTTCCCCTTTTGGCCACACCCCCCCTTCCCAGGCAGCTTCCCACTCAGGGAATCCGCGTACAGTAAAAGCCATCGAGATGACACACGCCGAACCATTTAATTAGAGGCGATTTGCGAGCGGGGAGCGCGCCGATCGGCGGATGCCGCGGCGAGGAGGAGCGGGCTCGGCCGGAGAAGGCCGGGTGGCCACGGGCGGGTGTGCAGGGAGCGTTTGGCTGCGCGGGGTATATTTAGAGCTTGCGAGAGTGGATTTGGAATGCAAGCGCCTTATGTAACGAGGTTAATCAGAAACACTGGAGAAAATTTCCTTAATTTGTCGGGGAGTTTTCTGGATGTTCGCGGAGCGGCCGTAGTTGGCGGGTGTTACACAACGGCCCGGGCTCCGGCGGCGCGGGCAGATGGTGCTGGTGCTGCCGGGACCCGCACCGGGACCCGGGCACGGAGGGGGCAACTTTGGGATCCCATCAATTATGTAACGCTCGGCTGTCGCTTCTGCACGGATGCGAAGAGCAGAGAGGGGGGTGCTGGGAAAGCCCGGGCGGCTCCGGGTGTTTTGTCGGCGGTCCCGAATTGTTCGGGCTCTGGTCCTGCTAACCCGCTGACCCACATGGCCCTGCTCTCCTCTCCTCTTCTCCCCGGGACCCGCCGGGCCAGGGGCAGGCGGGCCGGGCTCGCCCCGCTCCGCTCCCGCACGCAGCAGCCCCGCGTTATGTAACAGAGCGAGCGGCAGGCGAAGGTCAGGGATGATGGAGATGGAGCGAGGCATCCCCTGGCACTGCCACACAATGGCCAGAGCCCCCGCACCGGCGCTCCGCGGGCTGTAGAGCCTAAGGAAGCCTGGAAAGGCTTGGGAAGGCAGAAGGGAAAGCAGAGTGGCAAGGGTTTGGGGGGAGAGGGAAAAAAAAAAAAAGAAGTGTTTGGGTTTTTTCGGATGATGTAATGGAGTTGGCAGAAAATACAAGTCTACTCCTAGAGTGCAAACAGTAAGAGAATTGGAGCTGGCATTCTCTGCTAATGTTGCATAAATTAGCGTATTGGAAGTAAATTGACCTACACACTACACACCAGCTGATTGTGCCTTGCTAATAGTTCAAACCTAGAGATACAGAACCACACAGGAAAACATGACAATATTAATATTTTGGTCTCCTTCAAATCAGGATTTGATGGATTAGATGATGGGATCCCTATAGACGTTTAGGCCTGTTTTGTTTTTAAAGCTATTGAAATAGCCGTTTCTTGCCTTTATTTTTTTCATATGGTCCTTTATATCTTATGGCAACAATGTGACCTTAACGTGGGACTGCTGTAGGTGAAATTATTTTTAGAACTGCTGGTTTGTGTGTTGAGTTCAAAAATGTTCCTGTTTGGGTCATGCTTCTGCCATGTGTTGGAAGCTGGTGGGTCTGGACCCTGATAGGAGCTGTATGGAGGAGTGATGCAGATACACAGATACACTGACACATGCACACACCTCTCTAACTGTAAAACTCCTGATTTTTTGACTTGGCAAACACTACAAATATTTGTTGCATATCCTTTATTTTTATAGCTGCACCTGCTGCAAAACTGCTTTGGTAATTCAGGGTTTATCATAACCAGTGTACGTGGGGAATGAAGAAAACAAAAGGAAAGGAAGGACTTTTGATGAAGAAGTGGGGAGAGTTTGCTATGGAATAAAAACTTAAGTGAAGCTTTAGTAATTATAATGCCATAATTTCAAATACTTTATTGCTTGATGTGCAAACCTGTTGTTTGCACCACCAGACCCTTATATAACTTGGGTTTTCTTTTGTAAAGGTTATGCTGTTTTGGTTGCTGTGTAGAACACTTAACTTGAAAACATAAATGCTGGAGTTATCAAAAGCACCTTTCAAACGGGGAGCTGTTACCTGATTGATTTAATGTGGGGGAGCATGGATGGATCATGCCTCAGAAAATCACCTGCAGCCTGAGATCAAAACTGATGGTTAGAACACTGACACCATACATGGAAAAAGCAGGCACTGGACAAAAAGCTTGGTGTTCCCCAAAAGGATGTTTTCTGTGCCGATTTCCTTCCTAGTTGTTCGGATTTTCTGAAGCCCAGCCACTGTCCAGCAGGTTGAATTTGAGCCTGAGTGTCTGTGTGTGTTCTGCAGGCAGGGTTTGTGGTTTGCCATGGTTAGGAGAAGGAATGCTGCTCTCACCAGCCCTGGCCCTGCACTGGGACTGTTATTGCCATTCATTTCTCTGTGCAGGCTTTGACAGCCCAGGAGTTCTACCCAGCCGTCAGTCTAAGGCTTAATGTTCTGTTAGTCCCCTTAGCAGGAGTCGTAATTCAATAAACTATATTTTAATAGAGAACTACTGTCTTATTAAACAGGGAAAGTACATAAGAAGCTTTTAAACCTGATAAAAATGCTTGGTTTCTTTGGAACTGAGCTCTTGGTCTCAGAGGTAAGTCGGTCAAGAGAGAATGTCTTGCTGGAAAAAAAAAGAATTCAAGACAGCTCTTACATCACTGGATGACGCTGTGTGCAGATGTTTTTATGATGCTTAATATTTAATAATAGAAAGCTGCAGCTATGTAGGTAGTTGTTCTTTTTTTGCTGTTGAGATACTGGGAGTATATCCTATTTTCCAGAACCTTTTGGAATTTTTTACCATGTCATTTATTTATCCTGTTCCTTTCTTTACTGGTAGATTGAGGGCTGTTGCTTTTTGTGCTTTGCTTTAATTTGGGTAATGCTCCACAAGTAGAGATGTGGCGTCGTTAATAGCGACAACAATAGATTTGGGGTGTTCTTTTCTTTAAAAAATCGTTTTTTCCCCCTAGATTTTTCTCAGTTTCTGGATTTAAACTATTCCACAGAGCAAAATTTCCACAGTACAAAATTCCATGTGTTGTTTGCGGGAGGGCTCTCTGAATTTTATAAATTTGGATGTTTTCTCTGGATCCTTTGGGTTGCCTTTGTCATCACTGAGGGCTGTTCTGCATGCACCACTGATTTAGTCCTATTTTGGTAGCTGATATGTGCATTGAATCCTTTAAAGTACAGCATTGTTTTAAATGTTTGTGGCATAGGAGCAATAATAGCAGCAGTATGTTTTTCTCCTAGGAACAATGCAGTTCTCTTATTTCAATAAACCATAACCTATTCTCTTATTTTATTTGCTTGAGAAACATCTCAGGAGCTCATAAACCAGTATGTAAATACTGTTATCATTCAACCAAATGCTGTAATTTTACTAAATAAAGAACATGTTTTGTAATGGAGATTAACGGGCTGTGTGACAATTTCAGTTGTGAGTATAGCACTGCATTTGAACAGAAAGGGCAATTTCAGCTTTGGGAGGTTGTCTGGGTTTTTTTTTTCCTTCTGGTATTTGTTTTCTAAGCTACAAAAATGTGTGCTGGGGAAAATCTGAAGTGACTCAGTTGATTTCAGGGGATTTAATCTGAGACCTATCCCAGTAAAAAAGGGAAAGGTAAAAAACCCAACCTGGTTTTAAATTACTGTGATACCTGTATCCCTCTTGAAATTAATTCATGAACAGGTGAGCCATTCTTTACTGAAATATTTTTAGGAACGTGTTTTCAGTGACACCAAATGTAGGAACAGGTGTTAAAAAATGAAAAAAAAAATTAAAATGATGGGAATGCCAAAATGCATTGGCAGGTGTGGGTGCTGTGGAGCTGCAGGACTGTGCTCAGACTCTGTGCTTCCAAAGGGGGGGAGCAGGAGGGCTCTGGTGGGCAGCAGGAGCTGGGGCTGGGGGAAAGCTGGGCATGGAAAAGGGAAAGCTGGGCAGGGAAAAGGGAAAGCTGGGCAGGGAAAAGGGAAAGCTGGAAAGGGCAAAGGGAATGCTGGGCCCAGGGAGTTGACAGGGAGCTGTCCAAGTGCAACAATACACTGGACTCAGGGCCCTCCACTTCCATCCTGCAGGGCAGGTGTCACCAGCTTGGCTGTCCATCCCAGGCCTGTAGCAATGGGTTCCTGATGTGCCAGTTCCCTTGGGTGGGATGTTGGAGTGGGAAGAAGAGTCACTCCTCAAGTGCAGCTTAGTTTCCTCCTCTGTTACACCTGGACCTGAGCTTGCTGGGGAGCTTCTGTAATTCTCTGTGGCTTTGGGAGAAGAGGAACTTCCCATAGGTAAAATGTTGGAGAAACTTTGGAATGTGTGGAAGCATCCACACTTCATATGCAGATTTCTGCTGCTTTGTTTTCTCCTCCTCTGGTTGTTTGTTCCCAGTCTCTTGTGTTTCACCTATTGCTGAGGTTGTCTTTGTAGGCCTGGTGATCCCTTCTGGAGGGGCAGTTTGGAAGCAGTTGCTTCTCTCTGTGCTCACAGCTGGCAGACAGTTCCTGCACCTTCACCTGCACAGGTTCTTACAGCTCTGTGCAGGAGGGCTCTGCAGAGTCTCAGCCCACTCCTGTCACCATGTCGCACATTTGGTGTCAGAAAGGGATGGAACTTCATTTTTAGGGTTGTTAGGTGTTTTTTGGTCCCAGTGTTCTGAGAGGAGGCTCTTCCACAGCTTTGCTGTTCTGATGATTAGAGAGCTTCTCACTTCTAACAAGCTGTGTTCAAGAGGAATTAGTTCACTTGCTTCTTTAAATGTTGTCTGTAAAGCCTCCCTGAACTGAAAATGAAGAAGAGACTGGTGTTTTATTTTGTGATGGCTGAACTAACACAGGGAGCTCTGTTCTCTGACTCACAGTTTAGCACTTCAGCATATCTGTTGTAGATGGTCTGCGCTGATAGAAACACGAGAACAGCTTGGGCTGTATGTCACGAGGAGTTAATTGTCTAATTTCTTGAATGCAAAGGTTGTGAATTATTCTTCATGCCGTTATCTGGAGTCTCATCTCATCTGGGTCTGTTCCATTCTCGGCAACAACTGAGCTCTTCAGAGACTGAGTGTATCAGGGTGTGTATTTTTGTGAAGAAATAGTGGGGCTTATTTTACAGCAGTTTAATCTTATAGTTTAGCCTCATTGCACTGTTCATTTGGAAGGATCCCCAGGTGTTTTAAACACTATCAGGAACCATTTTGCCTATTACTGAAATCCAGCCACTTCTTGTGTGGAATCTGACAGCTGTTTAATGGTGCTCAGCCATGCTAAGCAGATCAGAACAGAAAGTGAAGAATACCATACCTGATTGAAACACTCAGAGGGATTTCGGATACAGATAATATAATTATCTGCATTGGAATTGGGTCAAACAGCTCTATTCTTGTAGAAAATTACTAGATATTTTCAGTGGCAGTGTATGGTCAAGAAATTGGTTTGAAATACCTTCCTGAAAATGATACCCCCAGCAGTGAGATAATCGAAGATCCTGCTGCTTACCCTATTGTGATCACCAGTTGCAGTATGATCAATGTTTTCTTCAGGTATTTCTGGATGCATTAATTGTTTGGTTCCATGCTGGTATGTGAAATCTTATAAACCAGAGGGGATGCCTGGGATGTTTCAGGTCTCGCTTTGTAAAGCGAATTTCTTTGCTGTTGCGTTCCTTAAATATGGAGCTGCAGCCTGTGAGATGTGCTCATATTCACAGAGGGTTTACAAATGGTTCTGGGGCATCTGTTGACCCTAAGCCAAGTAGGGGATATGGGGATGGGTGTCACAGTCTTGTCTTGTGAGGATTTTGGTGACTGTGGGGAAAAGACAGGGCTCTTCTCCAGTTGTCTTCAGTTGCACTTCCCAGTATTGTCTTGCAAAACAGAATATTAACAGAACATCTGCAAAGGGGCCAAAGTCAAACTTCATGATCAACTGAATGTACATAAATGTTCCAGTACTAATGACCAACTGCAGAGTCTTTCATTTGTAATTGAATCTAACAATTTCCGTGCGCTTCTGAAGGAACACGCTATGGAGCTGGGGACTCCTGAGGAATTGCTGTGCTGGTTGGGGCTGCACTGTAACAGCAGGAGAGATGGAGAACAAAGTTAGCAGCTGAAACTGAGCTCAGAGCAACTGCCAGCAGAATCTGAGAAGGCAGGCTTGGATTATGATAACCTCCCTTGTAGAATCAAATTAAACCATTTCCAAGGCTCTGTTGATTTTTAGTTTGTGGTTGTACTGTGTATTTACTTCACTTGGGTGCATGAGATTAATGAGGCAGGTGGAGCGATCACGGAGAGAAAAGCTGTGGGGCTGCTGTTCTTTTGAAATGTTTCATTTCATACAGACTGTGGGGTATTGACAGCATTAATTGACAATATGTCCGTGTGCTTTAGTTTGCAACTGTTCAAATGGATTGAAGGTGTTTAACACAGAGAGATGATGGAAATTAAAACTCCTGGAAGGAGGTGGAAGAGACCCTCCCCTCTCCTTTTTTTTTAATTACTTTTATAAAACCCTTTAGAAATGCTCATCCAAAGAGGTGGTTTGTGTGAAGTGAATGTGTGGCCAAGAACTCTGCAGCTGGATTTGAATGACTCCAAAAGGAAAGCCCAGACTCCAAACGGAGGCAGAGCCTTTGGCACAGGGGCTGTTGGTCACACACCCAGCAGCACTGCCAGCTCCTCACCTGTGAGAGGAGTTCTTCCAGAGTTGTGGAGAAGTGTATGCCTCACACTTCTGAAGTACAAATATATGCAAAACTGCAGACACCACTGGGAAGACTTAAATTATGTATTAGTAGAGCTTGACTTGACTGTTTTGGCACTGAAGCAAGGTCTGTTAGATACAGTCAAGGATAAAACCAAGGCCAAGACTTGTGAAATACTGATTATAGGGTTTATTTTATTCCTGTCATGGAATTATGAGAGTACTTTAAAGTAGGATTTCCCCTCATAGTTTCTCTTCAAAGGTAGAGGTAGGAAAAAAGGCCTTTTTATGAACTGATAGATGACTTTGGCAAAGTCTGTACAAAATGTAAATCAGTTAGAGGGCTCTGCTGCACTCCATCTTTTAACTAAGGGCAGACAGGTAAGGTTTAAACTATTTCTTTGAAAGAAGTCTTGAAATTTGGTAAGACAGGCTAAAATAGAGCTTTTGTTAATACTTTACTTGAAGTAAAAGTACTGTCAGCACGAAGCATCTTCTAAATCCGGTGTATATTAAAAAATAAAATAAAATAAAACCAATCTCAGAGGAAACTAGGGCATATCAAACCCCTCTCTCTGTGTCACGCTTCATTTGTGTAATCTTCAAGAGAAGTTGTGTTAGTCATTTGTGTTGTCATTACTGAAGTGGGAAAGGGTCCTTTACTGCCTGGGTTGTTAGAGAGGCCTTTTTAATGATCCTAAATGTAGTCTGGTCTGAGCTGGGAGTGCCCTCTGTGGTGTCAGAGTGCTCCTGAGATAACACGTGGAGCAGTCAGGCAGCCAAAGCCCCAAAGCAACTCTTTCCACCCCTGATGCTTTTGGTTGAGTGGCTGAAGGGATCTGTGGTGGTGCTGCTGTCCAGGCTCCCAGCAGCCTGCCAGTGATGGCCAGCCAGGCTCTGCACTGGGGAGGCTCTAAAAAAGAGATTTCATCCCTACTCAACACTCTCAACGTTCGTGATGGTGTCTCATTTTCTGTGTTTTGAAGAAGTGATGTGATTTGCATGAATGCAAATCTGCAGGAGATCAGGCCAGGTCAGTCCTATGTTGGCAGCACTGAGAGCTACCCCTGGCTGGTACAGGTGTTCTGCTCTGCTGGCACCACACGTGGTCCCATGACAGGTTATGTGTGTGTTTAATGCCCAGAGTTGTGGATGATGCTGGGGATGTCAGTGAAAGTGTAACTGGGCTCTGTGTGTAGTAAAAATCAAGGGAGAACTGGGAAGAAATTCTAGCACCAATTAAAGTGTCCTTGGAAATAAAGATGAATTAACTGTAGTTTGCAGGGTAGGTAAGGCTGGGTGAGAGTTGTAACTACTTTGGAAGATACATTGTCCCCCTGCTCTAGCTGTGCTTGTGGGGTCATCCTGTGGCTGAAGATTTCCATCCCTGCTTCAGAACAGCTTTGGGAGATGAGCAACCATTTCCTCAGGTACAGAACCTGAGCTGCACTTCCCTGGTGCTTACGTGGAATGTGCTTGCTGAGATTACTGAAGGGTTACTGAAATCTTGCCTCTTTCTCTCTCTATATATCAATCAAAAAGTCTTTTTGTTTCCTGATGCAAAGAAGGAAGGGAAAGGTGAACAAATTGTAGGAACTTACCTGCAGAAAATCTAGAAAGCTGAACTGTTGAGGTGCCCTGCCTTATTGGCATCTCTCTTGCCAGATTTTGGAAAACCTCTGACAGGCTTTGACCATAACTGAATTATTTTCCTTTTTTGTGTGTTTTTGTTTGGTTGGTTTTTTGTGGTTTTTTTTTGTTTGTTTATTTGGGTTTTTGGTTTTCTGGTTTTGGTTTTTTGTTTGTTTGTTTTGGTTTTTGTTTTGGTTTGGTTTTTGTTTTGTTTTTGGTTTGGTTTGGTTGTTTGTTTTGGTTTTTGTTTTGGTTTGGTTTTTGTTTTGTTTTTGTTTTTTTTTTTTGTTTTGGTTTGGTTTTTTTTTTTTTTTGGTTTGGTTTGGTTTGGTTTTTTGTTTTGGTTTGGTTTTTTGTTTTGTTGGTTTTTTTTTGTTTTGTTGTTGTTGTTTTTTGGTTTTTTTGTTTTCCAGGTAAATTAAAGTCTCCCACTTGGCATCTTTTTAGAGATTTACAGTTCTAGTTCACGAGAAGTTGCAGTTGCTAATTTTTTTATCATAGCACCCCTGTGAAATCCCCAGGCTGGGCCAGCAGTGCCTCAGGGATGCTCTGCTGTGACAGGTAGTGCAGTATCTAAGGCTGTGCAAAAGAACAAGGGAAGAGTTTTTTTTTCCCAAAGGGAAGCAAAATCCTTCCAAAATTCCAGCTAGTCCACAACTTTCCCCAGAGCACTCAGGCACTCCAGTCTTTGGTTTCAGCTCTGCAGAGAAACTCCTGCATCCACCTTTGAGGGGTAAGGACAAAGATGTGGCCAAAGCAGGAGCAGCAGATCAGCTGAATTTACAGCTTTCTTTTAGCAACCTCTATTTGGCCTCAGTGTTGCCTTTCTGACATTCCCAAATCCACCTTCCTGTTGTTTCCAGCCCAGTTTCGAGACTGTAGGAATTGCCACAGATCTCCTCAATTCTCCTCTGAATTTCTTCCACGTCTCCTTTCTTTTCTGTGCCACAGCAGAGGTTCAAAGCAGAATGTCTTTGGGGATTTGAGAGCAAATGATCCCAAGTGGCGAGGTGGGGACTGGTGCCAATACACTGAAAATATTTGGTTGCATTGCTTTTCCCTGCACACAGCACAGAGCACACTGGAAGCAAACTTGGCTCTGGAAAGGCAGCAATAGAGAATGTAAAAACAAACCCAGAAAGGAAGTAAATGAAGCCAAAGGGGGAGCACAGGGTAGTTTTGGGTAATGAACAGTAAAAGAAAGATGTGGAACTTAAGGAAGAAGTGTAATGAAAGGGCACAAAGGAAAGATGACTGATTTGGAGAATGGCCTGGAAAAAAAAAAACAAACCAACATTTGGAAAAGGACTGGAGTAGTGGGGGAAGCTCCAGTGTCTGCTGAGGGGAGGGGAATTTACTGCCTTTTGGCCTCTGGGCAATTAATATATTCTTATTCTGTGATCTTGTCTGTACTGTGGAATGGAATGGAATGTAAAATGTGTTTCAGTGCATGGTGGGCTCTCAAACAGTTGCCTCTCAGATTTGCTTCAGCACCCTATTGAGTCCAGTGAGCTCTGACCAAATGCTTTCACCATAGATGTTGTGCTAATGTGTTCTATGATTCTATGATTTGTCTTATCTCAGTCCTGTGAAATTAGAAGCCCTTTCCCACAGTGTGTTAAGCAGTTTAAAATGAAAGCTTGTTTTTGTGGTCCAGGAACAGTGCAAATATTTGGAGAGAAAAAAAAAAAGGGAAGAAAAAGAGTTGTGAACTAACAGTGGGATGCTGTGAGGAGGCTTTATGAAGCAAACATATTTTATCACTTAAAGGTGAGACAAGTTCCAAGCTTCCCTTGAAAAGGTTTATATTGTTTTCCCTGCTGCCTTAAATCAAGGAGAAGAGCTTGGGATTGGTACTTTCTACTGAGATATCTTTTGTTGTTATAATTTGAAGTTAACTTGCTGGGCATCTGTGCAGTTCCTTCTCCAAAACCTTGTCAGTGACCAGAGGATTATGTTTACTTGCTGGTAGGCAGTCCTGGGACAGGTTTGGGGCTGTTGGGGAAAGCACTAAGCATCATATTAGAGATGTTTTTTGTTTGTAAGAGAAATTACTTTACAAAGTAGTCAATGGCTTTGTGGAGATACCCATGAGGTTTGGGATTCATGTTACTCTGTCTCTTGAATTCCTGTCTTGTCTATCAGTCCCTTCTCCCTTAGGAGTAGCATATATTTTAGCTACAGCAGCATTTTGTTTGCACTGACTTACTCTAATTTGAGTGTCATAATGTTCCAAGACACTTTATAAGATAACTGCTCTTCTACCTCTGTGGTGTTTGTCATGCAAAAAGTCTAAAGCTGTAATGAAATTACTGCAGACATGACACTTGCTTAAAAGAAAAAGAGTATCTTACTGTGTTTGGGCAATAACTTAGTTAAGACATGCCATGTTACTGCAGTGTGTGAGAGGGGACAGGGTAATGGTGTGATGTCACAGTGAGCACTGTGTGTTTCCTGGACTCTGTTCCTATTTCTGCAGCTTTCTCATTCATTTCTCTCATTTCCCTGCATAGGAATAAGCAGCAGGATTGCCTCTTGCTCCATCAGCAGTGCTGCCCCTTGGGGCCTCCTGGGATGACCATCAGGGTTGGGAAATCATGGAAGTGCTCCTGGGCTGCACTGCTGGAGCTTTAGGCTGAGAGGGATTGAGTTTCCAATCACGAAGCCACAAAAAGGCAGGAGGTGCAGGAGAGCTGACCCATTATGTGCTGCTCTCTGGGCTGAGTTAGCAGCACCACACATTGCAGTGTCACAGAAGGGGCTTCAGAGTCTGACCTGAGGTGTCATTCCCTCCAGGAGGAAGGGATGCACCCAAGTCTGGCATTCCCCTCTGTCTGTGTTGGACAGGGAGGCAGCAGCTCTGCCCTGATGGCTTTTATTTTCTGCAGCCCCTGCTCGAGGTGTCCCTGGCTCTGTGCATGTGTCCCTGGGATCCTCTGTGTTTTGTTGGCTCAGGAACAGAAAAACTCCCACTGTCCCTGCTCCTGCAGCCTGAACTCCTGCTGTGGCTGCAGCCATGCCAGCAGCAGGGAGCACTCCCCAGTTTGTTGTCCTGTGTTCCAGTGTAAAGGAGCATTCACCAGTTTGTCCTGTAGGAGCACTCCCCAGTTTGTCCTGTAAAGGAGCACTCCCCAGTTTGTTGTCCTGTGTTCCAGTGTAAGGGAGCACTCACCACTTTGTTGTCCTGTGTCCCAGTGTAAGGGAGCACTCACCACTTTGTTGTCCTGTGTCCCAGTGTAAGGGAGCACTCACCAGTTTGTCCTGTGTCCCAGTGTAAGGGAGCACTTCCCAGTTTGTCCTGTAAGGGAGCACTCCCCAGTTTGTCCTGTGTCCCGGTGTAAGGGAACACTCCCCAGTTTGTCCTGTGTCCCAGTGTAAGGGAGCACTCCCCAGTTTGTTGTCCTGTGTCCCAGTGTAAGGGAGCACTCCCCAGTTTGTTGTCCTGTGTCCCAGTGTAAGGGAGCACTCCCCAGTTTATTGTCCTGTGTCCCAGTGTAAGGGAGCACTCCCCAGTTTGTCCTGTGTCCCAGTGTAAGGGAGCACTCCCCAGTTTCTCCTCTGTCCCAGTGTAAGGGAGCACTCCCCAGTTTGTTGTCCTGTGTTCCAGTGTAAAGGAGCACTCACCAGTTTGTCTTGTAAAGGAGCACTCCCCAGTTTGTCCTGTAAAGGAGCACTCCCCAGTTTGTTGTCCTGTGTTCCAGTGTAAGGGAGCACTGACCAGTTTGTCCTGTGTTCCAGTGTAAGGGAGCGCTCCCCAGTTTGTCCTGTGTCCCAGTGTAAGGGAGCACTCCCCAGTTTCTCCTGTGTCCCAGTGTAAGGGAGCACTCCCCAGTTTGTCCTGTAAAGGAGCACTCCCCAGTTTGTCCTGTGTCCCAGTGTAAGGGAGCACTCCCCAGTTTGTCCTGTGTCCCAGTGTAAGGGAGCACTCCCCAGTTTGTCCTGTGTCCCAGTGTAAGGGAGCACTCCCCAGTTTGTCCTGTGTCCCAGTGTAAGGGAGCACTCCCCAGTTTCTCCTGTGTCCCAGTGTAAGGGAGCACTCACCAGTTTGTCCTGTGTCCCAGTGTAAGGGAGCACTCCCCAGTTTCTCCTGTGTCCCAGTGTAAGGGAGCACTCACCAGTTCGTCCTGTAAAGGAGCACTCCCGAGTTTGTCCTGTGTCCCAGTGTAAGGGAGCACTCCCCAGTTTGTCCTGTGTCCCAGTGTAAGGGAGCACTCCCCAGTTTGTTGTCCTGTGTCCCAGTGTAAGGGAGCACTCCCCAGTTTGTCCTGTGTCCCAGTGTAAGGGAGCACTCCCCAGTTTGTCCTGTGTCCCAGTGTAAGGGAGCACTCCCCAGTTTCTCCTGTGTCCCAGTGTAAGGGAGCACTCCCCAGTTTCTCCTGTGTCCCAGTGTAAGGGAGCACTCCCCAGTTTGTTGTCCTGTGTCCCAGTGTAAGGGAGCACTCCCCAGTTTGTCCTGTGTCCCAGTGTAAGGGAGCACTCCCCAGTTTGTCCTGTGTCCCAGTGTAAGGGAGCACTCCCCAGTTTGTCCTGTAAAGGAGCACTCCCCAGTTTCTCCTGTGTCCCAGTGTAAGGGAGCACTCACCAGTTCGTCCTGTAAAGGAGCACTCCCGAGTTTGTCCTGTGTCCCAGTGTAAGGGAGCACTCCCCAGTTTGTCCTGTGTCCCAGTGTAAGGGAGCACTCCCCAGTTTGTTGTCCTGTGTCCCAGTGTAAGGGAGCACTCCCCAGTTTGTCCTGTGTCCCAGTGTAAGGGAGCACTCCCCAGTTTGTCCTGTGTCCCAGTGTAAGGGAGCACTCCCCAGTTTGTCCTGTGTCCCAGTGTAAGGGAGCACTCCCCAGTTTCTCCTGTGTCCCAGTGTAAGGGAGCACTCCCCAGTTTGTCCTGTGTCCCAGTGTACCAAAGCCAGCATACATTTTTCCCCTTAAAATTGCCCTCTGTCAGGTTACAGCTTGGCATGCTGGAGGTGGTGGGGGCTGGGAGGAGGAGGGCAGCTTTTCTTTGGTCCTGGCTGAGTTGGCAGAGGCTCTGCTGTCCAGGCAGTGCTTCCCAATCCTCAGGAGATTGTAGGGATCTGTCTCTGCTTAGCCCTTATCAAGCTGCAATTACACCACTACTGGGCAGTGGATTTACGTGGTTTAATTTATATGAAAGACTTGAGATCCTCCTGCAAACTGGGCACTGCGGTCCTGTGGTGTTCCACAGAAAGATTTTGCAGTGGGTTATGTATTTAAACTTTGTAAGAATTAGCTAAATAGCAGTGGCAAAGCAATATTGTGCCCTGTGGTGGAAGTTCTTACCTGTTGTAACCATTTCTCAGCATACCTTGACCAGACCAGCACAGAAAAATTTGGGTTTAGTCTGTCTCAGGCAGTGTCTGATTTTGCAACCTCATTTCAGTGTAAATGTAAGCAGTTGAAGTTTTTGTGTACTGCTGACATTTCTATGTGATATTTCTCGAGAAAAGTAAATATTTCTACGTTACTGTTTCCAGTGCTGTGTTTTCTCCATAAACACGTTGCTTTGGATTTGCATTTCTCTTTCATATTTTTCCAGTGTGTTTTGTTTTAAGCAGAGAGACTTAGAACTGCTGGACATTACTGAGGGGAAAAGTTATAGACATAAAACAAGAACATATAGGGAATAATTAAGCTATATTAAAATTAAAGCATTTGAAATTTTTAATACCTTTAAGGTAATTTAAATGTAAAACATACTTTATTTTTATATCATATGTAGCTGTTCTGCCTGACTTCCATCAGCTGTTATTAAGCCCTCTACTTGCTACCTTTTAGAGATTACACTTTTATTTTTAATAAAATAACTGTGCAGTTAACAGTAATATGGCAATCAGTCAATTCTGCAAAACCAGGCAGGCTTCTAATGCTGTAGAGAGGTTTCTAATACATGTAAAAACACTTTATTCAAGGCATTGCCACAGTAATTAGCATGTTCACATCTTCCTTTAAGATAATTGGGAGGAAAAACTCTTTCCAGTGGCACGGATGTGGCTGTAGATTTCTGTTGCTGTGGAATATTCTTATCCATATTCCAAATGGGAAGGTATCTGTTCCTTCCCATTTGTGTAGAACCTCCCATAGTGGAACTGGAAGGGTGTGGTTCAGGTGTGTGTGCTTTGCTGGGTGTCACATTTGTCACTCTGGGTACAGGTGTCCTCAGGCTTGCTGTGGTCACTGCTGGGGGACAGGGTCCTGAAACATTCATATTGTATTTTTGGCACTGCAGGAGGTTAATTCACTTTGCTGTCTGCAGTGAGTCCCTCCTGTGGGCAGTCAGGTACCAAGACTTGCAGGAGAGCATGAAAAGCAGCAACCACAAGCTCTGTGTGGATCCCCTGAGAGCAGATGTGCTGGTTTAAAGGTGAACCAGCAGGAGAAACAAACCCAACACAAAAGAGATTAGAAGTCAGAGTTACAATTTAATAAAAATATTACAATCAATGCAATGGCACAAAGAGAAATTGGGTTTAACCCCCAAACCCCAGCAGTGTAACCCAGCCCCCTGGGGCACAAACACAGTGGGGTTTGGTGGCCCCTGTGCTGAGCCCCACGTGGTTCCCTCGAGTCCAAAGGAAAAGGAAGGGACAAACCTGTTGGTGCAGATGATGGCACAGTCTGGTGGAGAGTGGTGGGCTCCTCCTGTCGAGGGTCTGCTCCTCCTCTGCATCCCATGAGTGGTTCCCCAAGTCCCCAAAGCCCAAGATTCTCTCCCCTCAGGTGCAGGTGGGAGCCCCCAGTGCCTCCCACAGGGCAGGGAGTTCCACACTGGGGGATCTGACTCTGGGAGTCAGGGGGGATTTTGGAATCGTTGCTGGCCCATGAGCAGAGCTGAGCCCTCAGGTGGGTGTGGAGGTGCCAAGGACTCCCCAGAGGGGAATTCTCCCAGCTCCTCTGCCAGGCTTCTTTCCCAGCCAGCTCCCAGCCTGAGGGGTCAGGTGTGCCCTGGGCAGCTGCTGCCAATGGTCCAATGTTCCCAGTTCCTGGGCAATGAATGGAGGGTGTAGAATCCACAGCTTTGGTCACCCCCACACAGTGATAAACTGGTCCCACCTGCTGAACTGGGAAAACTGGGTAATCAAACTGCTCACTGGGTGTACTTGGTGGTTGAGTTTCTGGACCATCAGCAACACAGCCCCTTGCTGGAAACTCATGGAGTGACTTCATGCTTTCAGAATTAGCTCCAAGGAAGCTTAAGCCAAGTGACAGTCCTTGTTTTGCCATTAGATGGTCCCACCTGCTGAACTGGGACAGCAGGTTTCATGTGCTTCAGTCTGCCTGGCCAAATCCATCCTTAGAGATTGGAAGGGATGATTGGGCTTTAGCTCTCCCTTTCCCCGGAGCTGCCTCCTCCTCTGGACACACCTATTTGTGTTCCACCTCCCCAGGCTGAGCTGCAGCAGCACAGGGTGAGAGCTCGGGGCCAGGAGGGTGCTGGGAAGGCTCTGCTTCAATGGCAACATCAAACCCTGCTGCAGGTCCTGAGCTTAAAATGCAAGTGTTCACTCCACAGGAGTTGGTATCATTAACCATCAAAGGCTGTTTAATGTGAGCTGGAGTTGCAGATCCGAGATGTGCAAAGAATGGAAATACAGGGTGTTATGTAACTTCAGGTTGCTAATATGTGGTTGTGCTACAGAGAAGGATTAAGGGCAAGTTTTATCCAAAGGCACTTTCAGGAACCAGAGATATCCAAAATATTGTTAGTCATCCTTTCAGCTTTTTATTAGCAGGATCTTGCTGAGACAGGTAATTGTTCAAATGGGAAAGGAGAACTGGTTGGTAGTTCAAGTCCAAAAATGTCTTAAAGTGAACTTTGCAGCAGAGAGGGGACAGGTCACTGCCAGTGGTTCCAGCCAGAGGAACAAACCTGAGCTCTGCTCTTTGGTTCTTGTGTTCAGCACTGGAGAAACCTTTGTTTGACAGACCTTAGAGTGAAAGGGGGTTGGTTACAAGCACCCAAATATTCTGAAACAGGGGAACCAGTTAAAATTTAGAAACATGCTAGCACAGGGAAGAGAAACAGAGGAGAAATGAGAGGCCCCATATGGATCTACTCTTGTATTGGGGAAGTCTGGCAGGTATGTTGTTATCAGTAAGTTATCAGTACATTTGGAATGGCAAAGTGACCTAATTGAGACCCTTCTGGGAGAACCAAGCTTGGGAGTCTTTGTCAGAGTGTAAGAGAACTGGTAGAAATACTCAAACACAACCCTACAGGTTGCTGCTGCCTCCCTTCTGGTTCTGAACTTCACTTGAATAAATAAATTTGGGATAGCTGCAATCCCAGCTGTCTGCCTCAGGAGGACAGGAGGTTTGTGTTCCCTGCAGAGGCTGCTGAAGAGGTGGAACCCCAGGGGTCAGTGGGCTGTGGGCTCTTCTCAAACCAAACCCAAAGCAACACTTGGCTGAATGTTGCACTGGGCATAGAGCACTTCTTAGTTCAAGGAGATCAAATTCAAATTTCAAATTCAGCAGCAGGTTTGAAATGGAGCTGAGCTTTGAGAAACCAGCCCAAATAACAACAAAAAACTTGGATCTTTTATAAAGACCTTGCACTGGGGCATCATGCAAATCCTATTAATAGTGTAATAATTCTCTATTAATTCCCATCACTGTTATGTCAGTTGATTTTTAGCTACTTGAGTCATCACAATTTTTTTTTATATTGAAGACCCTTTTTATATTCAGCTATTAAAAAAATTGCTTAGATTTCTGTCAATTCTCTAATTTTTGCATCTTGCCTGAGATCACTGATGTCCTGAATTAAAATTATTCCCATTTTAGGAGCAGAAATATGTGTTGAAATCCTATTTCCTTACTTCCTCAGTATATACATGTTGTCCTTTTGAAGTAGGTTGTGCTGCTTCCCAGGAGACCAGAGAAGCTTCTGCTCTTCTTTCTGTTTCAATCTTGCTAATGCAAGTGTTACCAAGATATTGTGTGTTAAATCTGCAGCTGAACAACACGGATTTCTTTCATTCTTTTCTGTATGGTGGAGGGAAGCAGAAGAGGTTTTCCTCTTAGCATTTATCACACCCAAGTGGGCATGGAAGTAATTTTTCTAACACCAGAATTATTTCTAAAAATATGCTTATATTTATTCCGTTTGTTTGAGCTTTCATTTCTGAGCTCAGCAGGTTTCTTAAAGCCTTTTTTTTTTCCAACATGAAGATGGTAGGAGCTGATGGATATTAAAATTTAAGTGAAACATTTATATTCCTGGAGGAAAGGTGCATCTTTAGGAGGGAAAAAAAAAAGAACTTTGCCTAAATTGATAGTGACACATATTCTGTATTTACTTTCACTGAACAGTTGTGAAAATTCATCTCCCTTAATAGGTCTGTGTAATTTTGAGGCTCTGGCCCTTTTTTATAGCTGGGATCTGTAAGATTTTCTGTGGTTTAGATGGAGGGCCAGTTTGGAAGGTGGAGGTGCCAGGGCAGGTCCTTAAGGGTGGGTTGTCATGGTGGAATTCAGGAACTGGAGATATCCAAAATATTGTTAGTCATCCTTTCAGCTTTTTCTTAGCTCCCAGTAGAATTAACCAGCTACATTAAGCTCTGAAGGTTCCATTCAAAGCATTTAACAAGAGGCTTTATCCAGTGTTCCCCAAAGAAGGTTTTAGGTAACAGCAAATGCAGGGGATGTGGTGTCCCATCAGCAGAGTTCACCTCCCAGGCTGATTTTTTGTTAATTGACAAAATTATAACAAATGATGAGCTATCAGCCTGTCGTAATGACCAATTAATGGAAACAAGGAGATGTTTTTGCTTCAGAAAATCGATGTGGTGAACAACAGGAGCAGACACAGGAAGGCTCATAAATTGCTAAATGGATGCACTGCTGGAAGAGGAACAGCTGGGAAAGAGTTAGTGTTGGTGTTTGTATTAGTAAGCAAAGTACTGACAATCAGACTAATAAAAATAAGGTTCCAGCAGGTTATTATTTTACTGACTTTTATGGGGTTTGTGTTGAAAGTGTAATGGAATTGAGGTCTCCCTCCACTGAGAAGTAACAAGCTGAGTTTCACTTGCCTTGTGTTGGAGTAACTCAGTTTTACTCTTTTCCCTTTTCTCCTCTGTGCTGCTTGTGTTCCAGCCTTCCCAGTCTCTTGCCTGTAGGTATTTCTCACTTATTTCTTTCTTATGTGTCTTATTCCTCATTTATAGCTGAGTGTTTTTCATGGTGAGTAAACTTTGTGATAGCTTAATGAAATTGAGCTTTGCTCATCTCTGTCCTAACAACCTTCCTTCTGGCTAGACAAAATGAAGCTCCAGTCTCTTTGAAGGCATCTTGGTGTACAGATTTTTTTTTTTTCCAAGCAACTTCAGCTGATTGCTGGAAACATCTAAGATTATGGGCTGGCAGCAGTCAGTACCAATTCTGAATATTAAAGAGGCAGCAGCATCTCGTGTTTCCTTGGAACAGAGTCCCTGTTGGACAAGTGCTTTGGTTAAGGAGCTGCCAGCCCAACCAGGCTTTAAGAGGGTTTTTTTTCCACCATGGGGCTGGTTACCAATGCTTTTGTTTGGGTTTTATGCTCTTTGTAAGACTCAGCCTGAGGGAAAGGAATGTTTTTTCGTGAAATCCTCTGGAGCTGAATTGCTGAGGTTGGGTGAGAGCAGAGCTCAGAGCCCACAGGTGGAGTCACATCTGTGCCCTGGGCTCCCTGGAAGGGCCAATAAACATATGCAGACATTTCAATGGCTCTTGGAACGTTTCCTACACAGAACCCTTTACTTTTCAAGCAGTTTATTTAGAGTTGGTAAAAAGGGAAAGTAGTGCCAGGTTTTTGTTTGCTTTTGCCTTGGTGATGTGGGTATGTGAGCAGCGTGGTGTGGCATGAAGTGGGCAGGCAGTGCCAACAGCAGGCTCCTCCAACAGGCACAATAAAATTCGTGGGCTCCTGAAGGCAAAAACACAGGACTCATAAAATTAGAAAGAGGAGTTTTGCTGCTGTTGTCATTGGTTTACTGCACAATCAAAATCGTGGCATTGGAGTGTCCATAACAGGGATTTTTGGAGGGGAATACTTTGTTGTTGCCTTTTCACTTGGTTTCAGTGGTACAGTAATAGTTATAACTAAAAATAAAGTAAAAATAAAACTGAACCTAAACTCTGCTGCTTCCCCAGTCAGGATAATGTAGGGAAATTGTACCTTCTGTGGCAGATAAGGCTGCCAGTGTCTAACCCAAAGTATAAAGAGTTAATTTCTCTTAAGAGTTATTAGTACTCCTCAGTTTAGATTTGACAAGTAAGAGAGGGCATATTCTGCTGCCTACATCAGATTTCCCCTCGATGCTCCTGTGGAGGGTCAATGACTGCAGAAATGTGGAAAAATCCTCCTGGTGTCCTGGGTAGGTCTTGTCTCTGGGAGCATAAATGCTGAAATGGAAGCTGCTGTTTGGGCTGAGGAATGGAGTGTGAAAATATCATTTGTGTCACAGCTGATTATTGGGCAAATTAAAAACAAATGCATAATATGGACTGGGAAGCAGCAGAAGATGAGAGAAACCTGTTCTGAGAAGCTTTTGATGGCTGGAAACCAGAGGAGTGAGTAATGCTTTGAAAGTCTTCAAGTAGTTGGTGTTGGTGCTGGTTCCCTGGGCCATGTGCAGATGTTTGCCCAGTGTCCTCACAAAGCCTGACTGTCCAGCTGCTCTGATCCCCAGCCATTCTCCAGGAGTGGCCCTCAAGCTCTGGCCATCTCCCTTGCAAGATCTGCACTATCTGTTTTGATCTTCTTCCCCCTTTCTTGGCTGTTTGAAAAGCATTAGGAGGGAAGGAGCAGGTCTGCAAGGCTGATAAGCAGCATTCTTGTGTTTCACTTTCCACACTGAACAGCTCCAGGAGGGTGTTCCACTGCTCCCCGTCCTCAGGTGTGCAACTGATACCTCTCACCCAAATTGCAGAGTCATGTCGTGTGGGATTCATCTGACAAGGGGTGTTTGCACTGTAGATATGTATATCTGAGTTGTAGATATGTATATCTAAGTTATATCTAAGTCAGTTGTTCAAAATGCTCCATATTGTCTAACATAAAGCAGTGGAATAATCTAAGAGGGTAACTCTTCTGAAGGTTGGTGTCCTGATTAGGTCAGGGAATCACCCTGAGTGTACCTGTTTCTCTCCTTTAAACCATAAAAATGTCCACCAAACCCCCTGTGGTGGGTACAGCAAATTCACATGCAGAATTACAGGTGGGGAAGTTCATTTGGGATGTGCTTCCCCCACTTGCAACTTCCAGGGCAAAAATAAGTTGAGACTGAGTGGTCCCTCTCTGCTTTTTCCTTTGAGCTGAGATTAACAAAATCAGTAGTTGGAAGGTTTAGTACTGGATTGTTGTGTGTTGAAATGGGATAATTTTCAAATGCTGAGCATGGTTGTCAGCCCAGTAAAGCTGAGCAGGATTTCACTGGGAGATGCAGCCCTCAGTTCTTGTTGGTGCAGGAGGAATCCTTCCTTCCTTCCTTCCTTCCTTCCTTCCTTCCTTCCTTCCTTCCTTCCTTCCTTCCTTCCTTCCTTCCTTCCTTCCTTCCTTCCTTCCTTCCTTCCTTCCTTCCTTCCTTCCTTCCTTCCTTCCTTCCTTCCTTCCTTCCTTCCTTCCTTCCTTCCTTCCTTCCTTCCTTCCTTCCTTCCTTCCTTCCTTCCTTCCTTCCTTCCTTCCTTCCTTCCTTCCTTCCTTCCTTCCTTCCTTCCTTCCTTCCTTCCTTCCTTCCTTCCTTCCTTCCTTCCTTCCTTCCTTCCTTCCTTCCTTCCTTCCTTCCTTCCTTCCTTCCTTCCTTCCTTCCTTCCTTCCTTCCTTCCTTCCTTCCTTCCTTCCTTCCTTCCTTCCTTCCTTCCTCCCTCCCTCCCTCCCTCCCTCCCTCCCTCCCTCCCTCCCTCCCTCCCTCCCTCCCTCCCCCCCCCCCTTCCCTCCCTCCTTCCCCTCCCCTTTCCAAACTCCTTTTAGTCAAGCCCTGTGTAATATTCTGCATCTTCAGGTAATTTATGTCTGCTGCTGCTTAGGAAATACTTCAGATGGAATGACACTTCCAGCTCAATATATGCAATATTATTTCAGTTTCTATGGCTCACTCTAAGGCCTGAATATGCTTTCCTGGGCACTGTTGAAGCTGCTGTCAGAACCTACACATTGCATAACCCAGGGTAGAGTCTGGCCCCTTACAGACCACTCTATTGTTTTTAAAACAAACAAACAAACAAACAAAAGAAAGCAAACCAAAAAACTCCAAATGAAACACAAACCCCAAACCAGGAATCCTCATGAAAATGTCAGAACACATACTACATTTTAATGGCTGACAATCTTGATTTAATTACAGTAACTTGAAGTTCCACCGTTTATTATACAGGTCCTCCAGCCATGCTCATTTCAGCTGCTGCTTTCTGGCTCTCCAAAGGATCAATGATTTTACTCCAGAAACATTCACGGATCAATAGACTTTGAAGATTAGCAGGTCATGGCCAGGTACAAAATGCATGTTGTAAACCCCAGGCTCTTCTATTTGCCTGAATCCTTCCTCAGAAAACTGAGAGAAGGGGTAGCTTTGAACAAGAGACCTCTTTGAGTGGATTAATTCCTCGTGTATTTCAAAGGGTTGAGAATATCCCCAAGAAACTACAAATGTGGAATTAGTTTGCAGTGAGTGGAGGATTCAGTTAGCTGACAAATAGTTTTCCTAGATAAGGCAGGATGCTGAGGATGAAAGCAAAAGAAATGCTGCACACTGACTTCTGGTTTTGTTTTTCCTGTCTTCCACCTTCTGTTGTAAAGAGAGTCACAGAAATAACTGCTGTATTACTTTGCCTTTTCAGTCATGTTTGCTGATTTCAGAGCCTTGTTTTCTGTGCAGGACTGGACAGTAACATCTCTAATCTGAAATGAAGATAAATAGGGTTTATTTGTGTCTGCTAAGAGTGTTAAATTAATCTCCAACTCTCCATCACTCAGCTCCAGCCCCTGAAACAATGTCTAGACTTTTTCTAGAGAAGCCAAACCAGATCCAAGTAGCTTTTGAAGCTCTCTAATAATTGTACTCCACTGCTGTGTTGCTTCATCTGCTTGTGGATGAAAATAATGGCATTTAGAAAAGGTGGAAGGTTTGTCATGGCAGAGGAGTGAGCAGTGAGAACACAGAGAGGCTTCCAAGTTGTGTTTGTTTCCTGTCAGTAAACTACCCTTAGGATATTTTCATTCATTTCCCTTTCTTACTCCCTTACCCTCAAAGTTGTCATCTTCATATTCTCATTCTTTCTTGGGAATTTCAGTTTTAGATACGTTTCCCCTCCCACCACTATTCTGTAATCCATCAGTTTTGGTCATGTTTGACAGAAGGACAGATGTTTCAAAGAAAAAGACATATCCACAAGTTTTCTGAGAACAGGAATACTGAAGAGGCTTAATTGCAAGCAATTAAAGGAAAGCACTTATTATCAGACACTAGAGAATCCATATATAGAGGAGTGAGTTCAGAAATGATTCCTGTGCAGAAGAAAAGGGCAGTGCAGTTTGTAATTGGTAATGAGCATCAGACCCCTGTGAAATGATCTCTGAGCAGTGCCAGGCTCTGTGCTGTGTGTGCTCAGAAACACGAGGTATTAGTGGGGAATCTGGTTCTTCATCCACTGGGCTACCAATGCAGAGGAGTTCATTTTTTTTCCTGCTGCAGCAGGAGGGTCCTGGCTGTGCACTCCAATTAGGACATTCCCTGACCAGCCTGAGCCACGGAACTGTTGGGAACTGCAGGAAAGTGTTCCCCAGGGCCATATGATCTGCTTTCTCCCCTTCTGGATTATTGCTCCTGTTTTATTGTTATTCTGCTGGGATCCAACATGGGAACCTGTGTTTGGAGCAGCATATCCATAGGAATTGGTATGCTGGGGGTTGGCTGGCTGGATTTAATCTGTCATGGAAATGTTTCTGTTCTGCTGCATAGTTATCAAAGAGATTTTGTGGGCTTTCCCTCATGCCTGTCTTTAGGGAAAAGAGACTTAGCTCAGGAGTTGCAAGGTGCACGTTGAATTTTTAGGGCTATTGACAGTTTAATTCAGGAATGATCTAATTAGGGATCCAGAGAACTGGATTCACCATATCCTTAAGTATTGACTGTCCTGAGAGATGCTCTGGCAGATGGTTAGTTCAAAGTGAGTTTACCTTGGGCTCAGTTTCTTTAGACTGACAGCTTTTTTTACTCAATTAAATGAGACAACTGTCAAAAGCACAGACTCTGAGTTGATGCAAATAACTCTGCTGCACAGATAAAGCTTAAATGTGTTCCTTGAGTCAGCTGAAACTGTCAGGTGCTTTGAGTAACTAGTTCAGCCAGCCAGAAAGGCACTCTGCAAGTAGAAGAAAAGGTTGGGAGGTGCCTAAAAATAAAGCAACTCCCAGGTTTTTGTTATCTCTCTTCATTGATTTTACTTGTTGTCACATACTGGTATGGCACGTTGGGATCTGTTCTTTGCTTTCACTCTTGTATTCATGTAAGGAAGGAATTCTTGTTAGGTTTTAATTATCCTCAGAAGTTTACTTGTTGTTAATGTGCCCAAAGTCCTTAGGCTATGAAAGCATGAAAATAATGAGCCATTATGATCGAGCTGTCAGGCAGTCCCCAGACTAACTGTCCTTTGCTCCGAGATTTCAACTGTTTGCAAATAAATTAATATGTTTTTTCTTTTTTTTTTTTTCCTGGCAGTTTAGATACCCATATTTGATGTTTGTAGCTAAAATCTACAACATGCCCTTCACCCTCTTCTCCCCCTAAGAAGAATTAAAGTAGCTCTTCCTGGTGCTGATCTCAGCCTTTCTGTTCTCTCCACTCAGTTCTGCAGCTTTGCTTTCCTCAGGAATTACTGGGTTTCAGGAATTTTCTGGGATGATGTTGATGTTACACAGGCATTGCAGTGGTGCCTTCTCTGCTTTGTCCAGGGTAAATTGGAACTGAACCTGGTCCAAGTAGACAGAATATGAACCTGGTCTAAGTAGACAGAATATGAACCTGGTCTAAGTAGACAATACATGAACCTGGTCTAAGTAGACAATACATGAACCTGGTCTAAGTAGACAATGCATGAACCTGGTCTAAGTAGACAGTACATGAACCTGGTCTAAGCAGACAATGCATGAACCTGGTCTAAGTAGACAATGCATGAACCTGGTCTAAGTAGACAGAACATGAACCTGGTCTAAGTAGACAATGCATGAACCTGGTCTAAGTAGACAATGCATGAACCTGGTCTAAGACAATGCATGAACCTGGTCTAAGTAGCCAGTACATGAACCTGGTCTAAGTAGCCAATACATGAACCTGGTCTAAGTAGCCAATACATGAAACTGGTCTAAGTAGACAATACATGAACCTGGTCTAAGTAGACAGAACATGAACCTGGTCTAAGTAGCCAATGCATGAACCTGGTCTAAGCAGCCAATGCATGAACCTGGTCTAAGTAGACAGTACATGAAACTGGTCCAAGTAGCCAATGCATGAACCTGGTCTAAGTAGACAATGCATGAACCTGGTCTAAGTAGCCAATACATGAACCTGGTCTAAGTAGACAATGCATGAACCTGGTCTAAGTGGACAGTACATGAACCTGGTCTAAGTAGACAATACATGAACCTGTTCAAAGTAGACAGTTCATGCTCCTGGGTGAAACAGAAGCCACATGTCTGCTGCTGACCTGAAAATGAGTCATGGACATCCTAAAAAACCTGAATGTTACTGTGGAATAAGAACAGCAGGCACTGAAGGGGTAAAGCCCAAACCTGGAGTGCCTGTGGAGAGGGCTGTGCTGTCTGGGTACCTGCTGGTGAACTCAGAAATGCAGATTTGGCTTGAAGGAAAACTTGTTCAGGCTTTAATACTTTCTTAATTGAGACAAGGGGAGGAAAATGACCTTCCCCTTACACCAGGAACTTTCCTGTCCAAGCAGAGGAGTGGGCAGGGCATGGGAAGAGCAGAGTTCATCTGGTGGAAAATCATATGAATTGCTCTTATCAAACCACAGGTCTTTTTATGATGCTTTCTGGATGCCCTCAAACATGGACTCATGGCAGACTCATAACTCTCCATAGTCTAAAATTATTAGAAATGATAACAAACCTTGTGATTTTAAATTCTTAAGATATGAGCAAGAAGTCCCTTGTGAGAAGGGGGGTCGAGTCTCAGAATCTGGTACTGGGTTACAATAATCATGTCCCAAGGTGCATTTTATCCATACTTTAGAAACCCTTTGGCAACTTCCATTGCATGGTTACTTGAGAGCTTTCATTTCCATTCCTCAAGTGGAAACATGGAATTTTGAAGCCTTCCCTATGAATCTCCTGTGCTATGACTCAGGTGGGAATCAGAAGTTGTGCTTTGGACACATCCTCCTTGCCAGCTGTTTCAGCTTCCTGAGCAACTGCTTCCAATTTGCCCTCCTAATAATTATATATTACCATGTTTCTCCTGCTGTGTCAGTCATAGAGGAGTGGACAATCCCAAACTCATATAAAATAAATGTAACCAGTTCAGCAATCAGGAGGTAGATGTGTAAAATTTCCCTCTCCCTCATTAGGATGGGCATTTTTAGAACTTATTTTCTTGGCATTTCTGCATGATTCTGAAAGGAGCATTGTCAGCTCAAGTGAAAAAAAAGTCCAGTCCAATGAGTTGTGTAGGTTTTTTGCATTTAAAAACCATATATATGTCACTTGATACATTCAATTGACTTATTTGAAAGTCTCTTTAAACTAGGAGCATTAAGCTCTAATTTCAATCTCAATGAAAATGCTGACTATAATGGAAGTTAAAGAGAAGTGATGAGAACATCAAAGGCCTTGTTATGTCTATTAGGAAACAAGATACAGAACTGTCTGCAAGCCTAGAGGGGAAAGGAATGATGAGCCAGGAGTAATTGGGAAGATGGGTGTGGTTTGTGGGTGTGATCCACAGGCTCTGAATGCACAGGAGTGTCTGGGTGATACAATCGGGGAGGTGGGCAGGGCTCCTCGTGCTGAGCTGGGATACAAACCTACCATGTACCTGCTGTCCTTTCCTTTTCAGGTTTAAAGAGCATTTTTAGTCCACTTGTTAATGGGAAAATTTTATGATTAATGCTAGAAGTTGGGAATAAGTATTTAAAACCAGGGTGTTTATCTGGCACAGCTCCTTTAAAATAGTGCTGCAAAGAAATGGTCCTGATGATAAAAGTGCATAATTCTTCTGGTAGATATTGGTGGAAGGGGTTCCCTTGTATCTTGTGATGAATATAAATTAGGGGTTGAAGGAAATGACTTCAAAATAGTGCTGCAAAGAAATGGTTCTGATGGTAAAAGTGCATAATTCTTCTGGTAGATATTGGTGGAAGGGGTTCCCTTGTATCTTGTTAGGAATATAAATTAGGGGTTGAAGGAAATGACTTCAAAATAGTGCTGCAAAGAAATGGTTCTGATGGTAAAAGTGCATAATTCTTCTGGTAGATATTGGTGGAAGGGGTTCCCTTGTATCTTGTTAGGAATATAAATTAGGGGTTGAAGGAAATGACTTCAAAATAGTGCTGCAAAGAAATGGTCCTGATGGTAAAAGCACATAGTTCTTCTGGCAGATATTGGTGGAAGAGATCCCATGTGTCTTGACATGAACATAAATTAGGGGTTGAAAGAAGTGAAGAATACTTGATCAAACCTGATTTTGAACTCTTTTCTCTATTGTTATGGCTGGGTTTTTTGTAGATACGTATTTTGGAGGGAGCAGCAGTGAAGGTGAAAATAAAGAAAGCATTTTGGCATTCCTTGTCAGTGTTAGAATCCCTTAGCAGTCTGTGGTCCTGTCTAGGGCTGTGCCAGACAGGTTTGGAACCTGTAGGATTGGTTTGGCCAAAGCAGTGCTGTAGCATCTGGATCTCCAGCCACTCATCAGTCTGATGGTTAGGTGAGTTTATTATGCTTTATTTATAGAAGCCATGCATTTGGGCAACTGATGAGGCTCTGGGATTTCTTGCTGGAGTTTCCTTCAAGGGAAGATGGAGAAAAAAATGAAATATTTGTTGTCCTGTGCATAAGCAGTGGTTCTGCTGGTGTGGAAGGGCTGGAGTTGGCCAGCCGTGCACTGTCCAGGTGATCTGTGCATGTTCGGGGGGTTCCTTTGGCTGCTGGGCTGTCTGGCAGTGCAGGCAGAGCTGCTGCCTTGGCTGTCTTGCAGAATGTCTAGAAATCCCTGGGAAGGTCTGTAAATCCTGCTTTTCAGCCCCAACAAGATTTGCAGTTGAAAGAAAGTGAACACGTTTTTAGAAAGCCAAGTGGTAGATGCCTGTTCATAAGTGATCAGGTAGCATATGGGTCTTTGTTAAATTTTATGAAACTGTTATTTTTTTATTCACCATTCATCCATTGTTCCCCCCTGTTCTCATCCTATTGCAGTGTGTTGTGCTTTGTTTATGAATAGAATTATTTTGATGAGTTTGAAGAGACAGTCTTTTGTGCTTGTCTCTTAAATATGTTAAAACATGTGGATGTTGCTTCAGTCCATGCCTTGGTCATGCCACAGTCAGAGTTCTACCTTTCAGGGTTTCACTGTGTTTCTTTGGAATGCAATAATCTAAGAATGGCTTTGACACTTTCCATCCCTGACCTGTGAACTGGAGGCTGAGTTGTCAGCAGCAGGTGATCCAGTGGAAGTCAAGGATTCCACCTTCTTTCCCTCAGCAATGTCCTCATTTATTACGGTTTGAAAACGAGGTTCTTTTTTAGAAAAGTAAAAACTGTTCTACCAGAGACAGAAGTCAGTGTTGTCCAGTGGAACCTGCAGGCTCTGGCCTGGTCAGAGGGTGGCACAGCTTTGCTGGCAGAACAGGGCAGGAATCTCTGCTGGTAGAGGTCTCTCTTCACCTAAAAGAAGCTTTTGAGCTGTGGGAAATGCAAAAAAAAAACCCAACAACCCAAATGTGGTATTTCAAACTTATTAGAATGTAGTATCAGAAGACCCTAAAGGGAGTCAAGTTCAAGGAGGCTTTTCTAGAAATGTTTAGTTCTGAGTTATTAATGTATTTATTGCTACTCCTTTTCATGTTTATTTTCAGATGTCAGTTGAGTGATGTTCTCATTCCCTGACACTGTTCCAGTGTCAGTACTTATTCACCACTTTCAGCTCAAGGTAGTTCAGTGACTACCTGCCTGTTGATAAATGATGAAAGAAGGAAAACAGACTCACAGATTAAGTGCTAGTCATAGGGAAGCGCTAATTGCAAGTGCTAAAACAGTTTCATAACAGTGCTAATAATACACTCTCCTCTCATTCTAAGGCTCCCTGTTAGGATTTCATCACTACACAGGCACGTGCTGTGGGCTCCTGGCTGCAGCAAACCTGGGATGTTTGTGCTGGTGGTGCCTGCTGTGGGAGTGCACGTGGAGACGGGACAGCAGCCCTGCCTGGCCCAGGATCCAGTGCCCCTCAGCTGGCTGTGCCATGCTGTGACCCTGCCTGGCCCAGGATCCAGTGCTGTGACCCTGCCTGGCCCAGGATCCAGTGCCCCTGAGCTGGCTGTGCCATGCTGTGAGACCCTGCCTGGCCCAGGATCCAGTGCTGTGACCCTGCCTGGCCCAGGATCCAGTGCCCCTGAGCTGGCTGTGCCGTGCTGTGAGGCCCTGAGCTGGCTGTGCCATGCTGTGAGACCCTGCCTGGCCCAGGATCCAGTGCCCCTGAGCTGGCTGTGCCATGCTGTGAGACCCTGCCTGGCCCAGGATCCAGTGCCCCTGAGCTGGCTGTGCCATGCTGTGAGACCCTGCCTGACCCAGCATCCAGTGCTGTGACCCTGCCTGGCCCAGGATCCAGTGCCCCTGAGCTGGCTGTGCCATGCTGTGAGACCCTGCCTGACCCAGCATCCAGTGCTGTGACCCTGCCTGGCCCAGGATCCAGTGCTGTGACCCTGCCTGGCCCAGTGCCCCTGAGCTGGCTGTGGCAGTGCTGTCACCACCAGGCTCCTGAGACAGGCACACACCTGGGAGGGACCCACCTCACCATTTCTGTTCAAGAAGGAGCCAAAAAAGAGCCCTGTGTCTTTAAATTTCCATTCGTTCCCATGGGCTGCCTGGCACTGGCCCTCTGTCCTAAACCTGCAGAGTTAAATTTACCCAGAATGACAACTGTATACTCAGGGTTTAGTTACATAACAGCAGTTGCTGCGTTTCACATTGCACTAATCCAAACACAGCGATAAAGCAGGCCCTGGAAAAGCTGCCTGTGTGACACAGGCAGGAGCTCACAGCTCTCCACTTGGCTTTCCTGCCTTGCTGGGAGTATTCTCTGACTTGGTGTGTGACCATCCAGGGGCTTATTTGGTGCTTTAACCACTGTGATAGGAGATGATGGTGTTCGCTGTGCCACTTTGGGAGTTCTGGGGATGGTGGTGCTGGTGATGGATGTGCACAGGGTTTGGGTAACAGTCTGAGGAGATGGTGCTGCTGTCAAGGGATGTGCAGAGGGTTTGATAAGAGCTGGTAAGGGTTATGCACAGGGTTTGGGTAACAGGCTTAGGAGATGGTGGTGCTGGTAATGGATGTGCACAGGGTTTGAGTAACAGGCTGAAGGATGTGGTGGTGCTGTCAGTGGATGTGCAGAGGGTTTAGGTAACAGGCTGAATGAGATGGTGGTGCTGTCAATGGATGTGTACAGGATTTGGGTAACAGGCTGAAGGAGATGGGGGTACTGTCAATGGATGTGCACAGGGTTTGGGTAACAGGCTGAAGGAGATGGTGGTGCTGTCAATGGATGTGCACAGGGTTTAGGTAACAGGCTGAATGAGATGGTGGTGCTGTCAATGGATGTGCACAGGATTTGGGTAACAGGCTGAAGGAGATGGGGGTACTGTCAATGGATGTGCACAGGGTTTGGGTAACAGGCTGAAGGAGATGGTGGTGCTGTCAAGGGATGTGCACAGGGTTTGGGTAACAGGCTGAAGGAGATGGTGGTGCTGTCAATGGATGTGCAGAGGGTTTGAGTAACAGGCTGAGGAGATGGTGGTGCTCATAATGGGCGTGCACAGGGTTTAGGTAACAGTCTGAAGGATGTGGTGGTGCTGTCAATGGATGTGCACAGGGTTTGGGTAAAGGTCTGAAGGAGATGGTGGTGCTGTCAATGGATGTGCAGAGGGTTTAGGTAACAGGCTGAGGAGATGGTGGTGCTGTCAAGGGATGTGCACAGGGTTTAGGTAACAGTCTGAAGGAGATGGTGGTGCTGTCAATGGATGTGCACAGGTTTTGGGTAACAGGATGAGGAGATGGTGATGCTGTAAATGAATGCGCAGCGGGTTTAGGTAACAAGCTGAATTCAGGCTGCTGTGTTGTGAGGCTCTGCAGTGATTAAACACTGCTCAGCTTTCATGTGCTGCTCCAGAGCTGCTCATAGCCCAGTTCCCCAGCAGTTCCTCCCAGCAGCACCCCGAGGACAGTCTGTGTGTGAGGGTGCAGCAGTTACCTCTGCCTGCTCCCCATGCACAGTGCACAGCCCATCTCTCAGGGCACCCAGCACTGCTGGGTTGTGGCTCAGCTTTGGAGCCCTGCTGAGAGTGGCCCAAATGCACCGTTGAGCTGCTTTCCAAGTGCAGCCATTCTGCTCCCTGTGGGATGTTTGCAGGGCCTCATTAAATAATAAAGACATTTCTCCAGCTTCTCATGTGTTTAATCAAAATATGGGCTCTCCCAGGAAGTGAAGAGAGGCAATAGGGAGGAAGGTGGAGGGTGTTGAAGCTTTGGATTCTGTCAAGGGCTTGGAGTTTGGGGGCAGCTTGTCCCAGGCCATGTATTTCCTTGAGACTTCCTCCCCATCACTGCTGAGCCCCTGTGCTTTCCCTCGTCCATGTCCTGGGGTTTTCTGGAGACCCCTGAGCAGCAATGGCCTTTGTGTATTTTATGCCAGCACCTGCTTGGCACTCAGTAAATAACAATGCCCAACCTCCCTGGCACACGAGGAGCCCCCAGGTTGGTTGGGTGTTTGGACCCAGGGTGATGTTTTTGCTGGCAAAATGCTTGTGGTGTGCAGTGGAGCCTGGCAGGGAGCCACGGGCAGCTCTCCTGCTCATTGCACAGAGCCCTGCTGGGTGAGCCTGGCGAGGGAAGGGGGCAGTGACGGTGGGCACAGCAGAGCGGGCACAGGGCAGGGGCAGCGCCGCGGCACCGACTGGTCCTGCCATCCCAGCCCCTGCTCTGGGCTGCTGGGCAGAGGCCTCAAGTCTGCTAAAGCAACATGATAAAATAAATGCAAGGTGCTGAAAGAACAGGGGGTGCCATCCACCTCCCAGGGGAGGAAGTTGGCATTTTGGTGCTTGGCTTTTCCAACTCCTGTTCAGGAATATTGTCCAATGTCACCGATGGTCAGACACCAATTAAAGCAATAAAAAGGTTGCAACACAGGACTCAAATGCATGTTCAGAACAGTATCTCACTGTTGGTAACTACAATCTACATGTGTTATTCTTATCCCTATCATCTATTTGGGTTTTCTTAACTGGAGACTTTCTGGTACTTTTTATGTACAGAATTGCTAAGATTAGTTAAATATCTCTATGCTGGCTTTGGAAGGACTATGCTGAAATTATTTGCATGGATACATTATCTTTGATCTCTCACACATCCATCTTTAAATATAGAGCTTTTACTACTTGCTCAAAAAAATAAAAAAAACTAATTTTCTTAAGTCAAAGCAGTGCTGCAGTCTAAAGAACTGGTGATTTAATAGGTGTGCAAGAGCAAAATGTTTTATTTCTTTCTGTCTCAAGCAAACCTTATAGCTGCTAATAAGGAGCCACAGTTAGAAGGTATTTGAGTGTTCAGAGATGGGCTTCACTCTTTTGCTACCTGATGGTCTGAAACCCCCATCATAATGGACTGAAATTTTTGGGTTGTATTTTTCATTTTGGACAGACAGAGCTCCATTTGTGAGTGTTCCCTGATATTTGTCTTTTATTTGAGAGCTAATGGGCTTATTTTCTCTTTTCAGTGAACGCATGTACTGTTCATCCCAATTAGAATGAGGAGATATAAAACACTTGATTTTTTTTTTCCCTTCCTATTCAGCTCTCTGGTGTTTCATAATTTGTGTTCCATTTCTTGGACACTGTTATATGAAGAGTCATTCTGGTTGCTACTTTCAGGATGAGAAGACTCAAGAGAGTGTGGCAGAGAAAAATAATGACAAGGAAAAGCACAAGTCCTGGAACATACTAGAAAAATCTTTTTGGCTGTGGTAAATAGCTGTGTTTCCCACCTTCACCTCTGTATAGTTAAATCCAACATCTTCAAAATGAATGTGCTAATTTGAGTCACTTCTTTTAAAAATAAAATCAGAGATAGTAGAGATGTGGCTTTGGAGTCCAAACTTGAGCTTTTAAAGCCTTAGTGACTGTAGGGCTGATGCATTATATTTTGCTTTCAAAAAAAGACAATGGGAAGGGCCTTGTCTTGACCTCTGAGTGTTAAATAGAACTGTTCTCTTAATAAAGACAGCACCATTTCCAGACATGTTTTGTGTCTGTCTTTGTACATCAGCAGCTCTAATCTGTGATTCAGTCTCTTGAGCAGCTCTGCCTGCAGTTTAAGTACTTTATGGAGACCTGCAAAGTGCAAATGGTCGGTGCCTTTCATAGCCCAGCTCATCTTTGGCTTTTTGTATTCTTTCCTTTCCCCTTAATAGGTTTTTATTTGTCAGTAGGAATAATCTTCCATGTGCCACAAGCTCTGCTTTGAGAGTAGTGTCATGATGCTGCTGGGGGTTTTTTGGTGTGTTCCCCCTCAGTGGTCTGAGCAGGCAAAGCAGTGAAAGTTTTGGGGTTTTTTTTGCTGCTAGTAGTGACTTTTTATTTTCTTTAAGCAAGGTAAGAATTTTCACCTCCTCCTTATGAAAAGACACAACGTGAAGCTGCTTGTCTTCCAGCTGCAACAACATTCAGAAGAGATTTTAATACAACAAGCCCTGTCACTGGTGTTCTGAACTTTTCCTGGAATTTCATGGGTGTCTGAATGCAAATTTATTCTTCTTCCCCCCCCCTTTTTTTTCCTGTTTGAAGGTTAGTTTTCTTTAGGGTATCACTTCATTCCTGCCAATCTGATAAAGCTAACTTAATTAAAAATATTACCATTAGATCATACAGTTCTCTTTATTAGTTTAGTCCATGGGGCTCCTTTTCCACTGGGAAATTATTTACTTCAGAAGTTGCAAGAGTAGCCTTGGCTGGCTTTGTTTCATGCAGCTGCTTTCAAGCTCTCCATCAGATTAATGTTTTTCCAGGCCCTTTCTTGCAGGTACCCTGTTACTCAGAGATAACTGTGATTGCTCAGATCTGCAGAGCCAGGCTGGGATTGGAGGGCTCTGTGGCAAAGCACACACAGGGATTTGGGTTGGGTGGTTCCTTATTTACCCCACTTCTCTTCTTCTTTTCTTCCCCTCTTCCCTACACCCCCACCCTTATTTTTTCCAAAGTTGTGTTTTGCTGTGTGGATTGTTGGAGTATTTATTTTGTGCTCTGAGGGTTTCTTGGCTTTTCTTGGCAGGGAAAGGGGGGGACTGAGGGACTATCCTCTCCTTCTCCCTAGCAGTTTGAAGCAGTAACACTGACAGCTTGTTTAGCTGCAGGTCTGGGCTGCAGGCTTGTATTTATCCTTCCTATTTGTGTGCTGTGGAGGAGCCACACTGGAGTGGGTGCTGGAGGCAACCTGAGTGTCAGATGCCACATCATCTGCAGGTGCAGAGGAGCAGAGCATCTGTAAATTCTGTGCCCCAAAACAGTTGGGATGGCACCTCATGCAGGTGATTTCACCTCCCTTCTGGTATTGCACTTTCCATCCTGTATCTGTTGTTCCTTCTGAGTGTTCTGTGTTTCTGCAAAGCCTTGCATGATCCTTGAGAGCTGTTCAGACCTCTGGAGCAACTAATAGTTGACAGTGACACTTATATTGCACATTTGTTTGATACACTGAATTCTTTCAGTGCAGACACATTTTTCTCTGTGCCACTAGTGCATCTCAGCTACAATTCGAGTTGTTTACAACTGGATCCTTCCAAACCCCTGATGCAGACTGGGTGAACTGCCTGTGATGCAGCAGCCTGTGGGAGTGCCCTGGCAGTGGGATTGGGATGCTGGTGCAGCCTGGATACCCCACGGGCTGGGCTCAGGCAGTGGGCAGCAGGAACAAGCTGATGCCTGAGGGCATCCTGAGCACAGCTGTGCTTGGCACTCATTGCTGACCTGTTCAGGAATGATCTTTTGTTTGAGGCATTTGATATGGGACTGTTTTCCCCCACCGTCTGTCTGTGACCTGATTACCTACATGTCTGCATTAGTCTGTGCAAGAATTAATGCTGCTTGTGCTCAGACGTTTTTTGTAGGCTGATCTCTGCATGTTGAATCCTTCCTCGGGGCCAAATCCTCTTCTCCAAAGACTGGCAGTGCTACCAGAGGGAAAGTGAGGAGACTTTCTTTCTCCCCCTCATCTTGCCTGCTTTATTTTCATGGGAAGTGACTGCCTCAGCTCAGGCCATGCTTAATGCTTCCATGCAGGCGGCGTTATTTTTCCAAATGCTCCCTCCCTCATAATTAAAATTCATGAACGGTTCCCCGGAGAGCCACCTGAGGTAACAGAGTCTTTTCAGAGCGCCATTAATATACAGGAACACTGAATACAGGCATTTGGCTGTGTTCACTCTTCCTCACTCTTCCCTGGCTGGCCGCCTGTATGTGTTGTGGAACAACAAAACTGAAATCTGGACAATTTATATTTCAGTGGTGATGGGATATTCTCTCTTTCCCTGTCACTTCACATTAAGGACCTGCCACTAATAAAACTAATTAATAACTCTTGGCTCCACACAGAACACTTGGACTCCCCAGTGCTGGCGCCGTGCCACCGGAGCTTTTGAAAGAAGTGCTTCATCTTAGTCAGGGACAGGATGAATATTTCCCCGCAGTTCTAATTGGACCAAGGGCCTCGGCAGTTCAAAGGCAACAGCTGAGCAGGCTGCAGATCTCGAGGTGGGACCTCCTGCACAGCCCCCCAGCCTGGCAGGGCAGGAGGAGGCTGAGCACCTGAGAGGGGTCTGGGGGAGATGCACCTCCACCTGCACCACACAGGGTGTGTAGGGTGTGTGGTTCCTCGCTCCAGAGGATGATGAAATCCTGTCCAATGGAACCCTTTGACTGTTTTAAAATCATTGGATTAAATGGTAGAGACTGCACTGACCAAATGACAGCCTTGCTGAAAAGTCTCATCTCCCTGGGAGGCTTTGTTGGCATTGTGATGCCACTTGTGGGTGTATTTTGGTTTTTTCTTCTTGCTGCTGACATAACTGTGCCAGTGAAATTTTGTAGTATGAGCCAGGCTGAGTTACATAAAACTATTGCTCTGCCTTCTACTCTCACTGCTCTCCTTCCCTTTAGAAATACTATTTGCTTGCAGGCTTTACCTGTGAGACCCTCCCCACTGCTGTGCTGGCCTTGGTGGTCCTGGTGCTCTGGGTTGTCGTGGTGTGTGTGTTTATTCATGACCAGATCATTACAAACAGTGTTGTGCCTTCCACCTGTGCAGGCCTTTCTATGTGCATTCGTCCCTGCCCAGGCAGCTGCAGGTCTTTCACACACCACCTTTCACACACATTTCATTTGGAAGGGACAATACTGAAGTTGAATCTGAAGATGGCCAGAGAATTTCTAGAAAAAAAAAACAAACAAAAATAAGAAAAACATTCATGTGTATGTACATAAAGGAAACATATTTCAAACAGCAAGCCCTTTGGTATTTTTTTGACCCAACTAAGAATTATCTGACCCCTTACCACCATTCTCCTCAACTTTCTCAGTGTGCCTCTTTATAATTTGTGCTAATTTTTTAGGCTAAGCTATTTTTCAGTGCTTTAGGAAAGGAGAAGGCTTCCAGCTTAATTAAAACAACTGAGTAGGTTCCTAGCTGGAAATATCAAGCATTGATTTTAATATCCCACAATGTATCAAGCAAATCTTTTCTTCATCACACCCACCAGTTTACTGTCAATATAAGACACCACTCATTTATTACTATTAATTTGTTATGGCTGCGGATGTTGCTTTACTGACGAAGGTGGATCCTCTGGCAGAACTTGTTAAGTGAGTTAAATGAAGCTGGAGGAGGTGGCAGATGCTGGATTGGAGGTGGGGAAGGATGGCAGTGGTGGGAGCACCCACGGGGCTGGGTGCCCTGCTGAGACTGGGGCTTTCATACCCCTGTGTGTGCCCGTGGGGGGTGGAACTCAGGAGCACATTGGGCAGAATTGCCCCTCGGTTCGTGGTACCTCCTGGTGCTCCCAGAGCCTTGGCAGTCGTGGCAGTGGAGCTGCAGCAATTAATCTGCATTCTGTGCTGGAAGAAGGGGTGCTTCTGATCAACTAAAATAATGTCTCTGTTGGCAGAAGGGCTCTATTGTCAAATATATGTGAAGCTGCTGGTTTTTCAAATTCCCTGTCCTGTTCATTGTGGAGGACGTACAGGATGTGAAGTGAGTCCAATTCTTTTATGATGATATAGTGCCACTGACTCCACTGTCACTGCCTTGGAATTACACCAGTGAAACTACACAGAAGAATTTGCCTCCTGCTCTTGTTGCCAAGTAAACTTAAAAGTGTCAGTATTAAATGACTGAAGAGCAGCCCCTTGCTCTGCAGGTCCCACAGAAGGATTAAAACCCAAGTTGTACTGTCAGAGGAAGGGCAGAGTCCCCAGCTCCCAGCTGTCTGCTTTTCCTAGTCCCATTCTTCCAACAGTTCTCCTTGACATTGCATTTTAATCCTTTCCAGCAGAACAGCCAGTTGGCAGCCTCATGGTCTCAGAAAATATCGTGGTTGTCTCTTCCCCCCCAGCATGAAAAAGGAGGAAGGTTGGCCGGAATTATAACTGGTAACTTCAGTTCCCTCATTACTGAAAAAGCTTTCAACTACTGCCATCTCCTTCAATTTTTGTTGCTACAGGCCCAGCAGAAGTGTGTGTTTCTCTCCAGCTCTTGCACTGAGTTGTTTGCAGTTACTTATTTGTGAAGTCAGAGGTGATGTGCAAGTGTAGGAGCTGCAAGACCCTCCATTTGTGTCTCTGTTTGAGGATGATTTTTGATATTAAAAGGGCTGCATTTTTCTCTGCAACAACAGTTGCCTTCACAGAAATAATTAAGCTGGGGCTGTCTTTACTCATTATTCTTTGCAATCAAATCCAGGTTTTCTGGGCACAAAAATACCAAATAGTTTGTTTCTTAGCTTTAAAACTTTTGGGTTTTTTTAAGTGGTGGGGGTTTTTTTGTTTTAATTAAAGGGGTGATCCACACTGGGTGCTGCTGGAGGAAGGCAGATTCTGGTTTGTTAAACCACCACTGTGCTGCACATCAGGGTGCAGCAGGGGAGGGCAGGAGGTGCTGCCAGAGCTGAGCAGTGTGGGAGAGCTGTCTGGGGGTGCTGGTGCCTGAGGATTAGGAGAGAGCATCAAAGGAACTACAGTGACAGAATGACTGGGCGTTGAAGCAGCACCCAGGGAAGCTTGGTTGCATAGATTAGGGAGTGAGAAATCAGATTTGGGTTAGGCACAGGTACTGCTGAAAGCAAAGCTGTTGTTGGACATGAGTTTTGCAGAGTTCACTTGTAATGAGAGGCCTTTGTTTGAGGGTCTTGAACTATCATGTTCTTTTTGCTGATGTTGAGATGGTTTGTTCTGAGGTTATTCCCTCTAGGACAATTATTTCCATTTAGAAGGGGGTCCTTGCAGTCAGAATGTAACCTGTGAGTGGCTGCTCACTTGGGAGCTTTGTCTCCTTCCCACTGTTTGTGCAAGTCCTTTTTAAGGACAGTGTGACACAGATGCAGCTCCAGAAGAGCCTGGGTGTGCTCAGCTTTAATCCATATAAAAAGCAGCTCCATGTTTTGCCCATAGTTCAGTTCCCAGTGCCCAGGGAGTTCAGGAGCTCCATAGTTCAGTTCCTGGTGCCCAGGGAGTTCAGGAGCTCCATAGTTCAGTTCCCGGTGCCCAGGGAGTTCAGGAGCTCCATAGTTCTGTTCCTGGTGCCCAGGGAGTTCAGGAGCTCCATAGTTCACTTCCTGGTGCCCAGGGAGTTCAGGAGCTCCATAGTTCAGTTCCTGGTGCCCAGGGAGTTCAGGAGCTCCATAGTTCACTTCCCGATGCCCAGGGAGTTCAGGAGCTCCATAGTTCAGTTCCTGGTGCCCAGGGAACACCGTGCTGTGTGTTGCACTGATTTTTGGAGACCAAGACAAGGCAAAGGGAAGTGTGGAAGTGTTTCTGCAGCTGGTTTCTCACACGGCACTGCTGAGAGGAGAAAGTGCAGTGCCCGTTTGTGCTGAGCAGTCACAGCAGCACTCACAGCTCTGCAGATAAAGATGAGTGGAGCATGTCAAGCTCGAGCCCTGGTTGCTGCTCTGTGGCACAGACTGGCAGCTCACCCTTCCCTCAACCTTCCTCAGGTTCCAGCCCGTCTGCTGGCAGAGGTGCTCAGGGCAACAGGGAAAAGGGAATCCTTTTATACACTGAGCTGTTGAAAAAGAATGTAAAAATTGAGGAGGATGTTTCACTGAGTCAGAAGCTGAAATGGAAAAGAAAATTGAAATACTACTTAGTGCTCCAATTTGGCTTGCAGGGGATATTCTGAAAGATCTTGTTGGTTCTGTTACTGTTGTATAGCTTTATTTTGGAAGTTAGGAAAAATAATAATTTCGAGCCTAGTCTGCTTTAAGTGTGCCTGTTTAAGAGCTCACTTGTTCAAAAAGATGATTTATGTGACTGGGTTTGGGTGGCTCTAGAGCATTGTTCAATGCTGAGCTTATTTGCCATTTAAACTTATATTGAATTATAGTGTTTGGAAGGTGAATATCATTTTGCATCTATCTCATATTTTTGGCTGTTCACTCTCTAGTGAAATAGCAGTGCAGGCTTTGATTCCTGTGCATTTCTTATATCTAAGAATCCTTCTCAGCTTTTGCTTCATTGAAAGATGCATCTGTCAAAAACTAAAATAGTTCTTGATTCTGTTACTTTAAATGATGTTATCCAGTGCTGTCTATATTGTCTAACAAGTTGTGCATGAAATAAAAAACCAGTTATATATCGAGATGTGAGGTTTTTACAAAGCCATTACCTTGGGGATCTTCTCTGTTGAGTTCATGCCATACACTTCACAGAAAAAATACATTGTTTATTGGTGACTAAAGAAGTGTTGGACATAACTAGTTTATTTTAGGTTGGAGGTTATGCTATGTTAGGATTTTGTTATTACAGAAATTGAGAAAATCACTGGAAATTTGTAGGGTTTTGTACTTACCAAAATGTTCCTGCATTTCCTTTGATTTTTCCATTGACAGCTGTTACCACTGGAAATTTCTCCTGTGTTTTATAGTCTTGTCAACCTCTCATTCTCTCTGTGGTTTCTGGGTGATGTTCTACATGGCTGTACAGACACCAAAGGTGTGATTTACCTGCTGGGCTTTGCCATTGGCCTTGTCAGAGCCTCAGTGTGTAAGTTCTAGTGCAGTGGTGTGTTCTTGCACAAGTTAATTAAATCAGGATTTATGGCTCCTGATTTATTCCCAGAAGCACTTCATGTAAGTGTAGTATGGGAATAATCTGTTGATGGCCTCTCTTGGTGGTGATGAAGGGTTTAAGTGTAATGTCTATTTGCAAACAGAACAAGTTCCAGCGTGTTCATCTTTATGCTGAACAGGACAAGGGATAATAAGGCTGGCAGGGAGAGAGCTCAGTTTGAAAGGGCACTTTCAGAGAGAAGCTGTGAAAGGCAGAACTGGGGTGGGCATGGAAAGCACAGGTATTGCAGTACTGCTAAGCAAGTTATCGTTAATGACAACAAATGTACACAAATTTTGGGCTGTACACGAGGTCTTGCAACACTGACAATAGTGCTAAAAGTTACTGGGTAATGTATGATGAATGGGGTACAAAATAAAACCTGCATGTAAAACCTGCACAGTGGTTTTTGTCTTAAACTGCCTCTCAAGTGTTTATATTGCATCTCATATTAATGGATAAATAACTGCATCTAAAACGAGGGGCAGGTCTCCTGTTGCTTCCTTGACTGAAAAGTGGCATTCCAGGTGGCTTGCCTGGCTGGGCAAGTGTCACTCCAGACACTGAGAGAGGCTGCTGGAGAAGTCTGACCACATTTAAGCCCCATTTCTTATGCTCTGTGTGTTTTTCACTGGAAATCTTACAAAATGACCTCTCAGCTTTCTCCTACATGGAATTGTTGCCAGAAATCCTCCTGCCCCAGATGGTTTTCCAAAGAGCACAATGAAGTGCTGCTGTAGTTAAAGAGCAACAAAATACCCTTCTGGTATATTGGGGTTTGCCATCCTGTGATACACCCATTGTTATGAAGATGCCTGGGAAAAGGTTGTCTGTCTTAAAACCCAAGTGCTTAACACTCTGTCAGAAATTTGGACTAAATTAGAGTGATTCCCTTTACAGTCTTTTGCTCCTATCCTTCCTTTTTTTTTCTGGGAAAGAGAGTATTCCAATGTCTGCAGTCTGTATTGTTCTTACAAGATCCTACAGAGGCCAAATGGTCTCTTGTGTAAAGCTTAAAATCCTAATTTGCAGCTTGCCATGATATGCTAATGTGTTCATGCTTCTTCCAGACAGGTTTGTGTCTAAATACCTCACAGCAGTGCTGTGATGGAATGGATGAGATTCAGAGGGTGTTGGGAACTCCTTGTTTTCCTCTTTATTTTGCTAAAGGCATGAACTGGTTGCAGGGCCTGACTGTAAAAGGTTCACCTTGGGTACAGCCACTGTTTCCCTCTCTGAAAGGGTTTCCATTAAGGTAAAGCTGCTTAATGCAATTCCAAGTAGGGATCTGTGACACTACAGAAGTTGTAGGAAAAGAGTGTTGTCTTTAAAAATGCCACATACCCACAAATGGCTTTGGCCAGACTGTGTTATGTCACTGGCTGAGCTATATTTCTTTGACTTCCTCCTCTGTGCAATAATTTAAAGTAGAATTGGAATTTATTCATCGGTCTTGGATTCTGAGACATTCAGTCTAAGAGTGAGGACTTAAATTCGTAAAAAGAAGTTTCCTACATTTTTAATCAGCATGGAGTAATGTTCAGCTTTGTATGGGCTTCTTAAAGTTACTTCCTTGTGTAGGACTTTTTTATTCTCAATTCCAACTTCTCAGTGCTTTTCAATGGAATTTTTATGCTCAGGGCTTTCTAAGCATCTGGTATTTAGCACTTGAAGGACTGCCTCACTTTCCATTTTGCAGGCAAGTTTTTAAAATGCTTTTGCATGTGTTTGCTTTTGGCTGATTTGTTGTCTAGATTTTTAGAAATCTTTTCTGGTGGCAACATCACCTAAGTCTGTTTTAGCACCTTGAAGCCATCTCTGTAGGCAGATACATTTATGTTAAGGCTGAAGTCCATTCTATAACTCCTCCTTCCCTTCATCCATTATGTAAAAAGGATAAATAATGCAGTTGAGTTCTCGTGTCTGCCTTACACATCAGGACATCCCTGGCTGGTTGCTGCAGCCCTGGCCATCCTGCAGGATAGAATTGCAGCAGAATAACCCATTCTGCTCTGGGCCTGTCTGGCAGAGGCGTTTGGACATCACACCTATTTTCCATGCAAACTTTTTGTCTTCCTGGGATGCAGACTGGGATGACCTCTTTTCAGCTTGCCAGTTTCCCACGGGGTGGAGGGGATGACTGAAAGAACAGCTTAAATGGAGTACAAGATGCTTCTGCTGCCGTTTGCTGAACAGACTGCTCTGCAGGCTCATATTAGAGCTGAGAAACAGCAAAGGAAGGAGGAGCTGGGGAGGTGTGGAGGGGAGATGGACCCTGGGCAAGGAGAGAAGAGCTCCTTGCTCACCATTCAATCTCCACTCTCAGTGGGAAAGACAGTGCAGTTCACCATTTTCCTGTGATTTCCCCCACCCCAAACTCTCCTCAACAACGGAGATACTGTTGAGACCATGCAAATGCTTGTACCAAGGTCTGTGTGGATACCTGGAGCTCCATGTGAGGTAAAGAATGAGAGAAGAACTGTCATGGGGCTGTTCCTCACATGTTGCAGGTTGCTGTTCAGCTTGGCAATAACTGTTCTCCCCTTTAGACTGAGGCTCTTGAGCACAGCCCTAGTACCAGGTTGGCTTTGTGTGAGTGATACAGCTGGGCTGGAGCAGAGCTCTTCCACCTGCCTGCTTGGCTTCTCTGGTGTCATTTCCCCTCTTCTCAATCCTCCCAAATCCATCTCTCTTCTGGAGTGCATGTTTTACAGAAGGTACTGCCCCCTCACCTGTGTCAAAAGGTACATGATCTTCTTAAAGTACCTTCTTCTTCTGCAGTAAACCCAAGTATGTGTGTCCAACAAACAGCACAGGGCTGGATCATGCTGTGTTTTTGCATTGTCCTGCTGGTTTGCTAATGATATGTCTTGGTCAAGTAATGACAGAAATGGGCAGAGGTTCTGTCATTTGGCACCAGTGGCTCAACACTCTGTGTGCACGGTGGGTGCTGTGATTCCTTCAGTGCACAGGACAGGGATTTGGAATGTTTGGCACCATGAGCAGCCTCAGGGACTGCAGAGCAGCCCTGGCAGGAGGGCAGTGTTGGTGCTGCCCCAGAGCAGCCCTGGCAGGAGGGCAGTGTCTGTGCTTCCCCAGAGCAGGAGGGCAGTGTCTGTGCTGCCCCAGAGCAGCCCTGGCAGTGTTTGTGCTGCCCCAGAGCAGGAGGGCAGTGTCTGTGCTGCCCCAGAGCAGCCCTGGCAGTGTTTGTGCTGCCCCAGGAGCAGCCCTGGCAGTGTTTGTGCTGCCCCAGGAACAGGAGGGCAGTGTTTGTGCTGCCCCAGGAACAGGAGGGCAGTGTCTGTGCTGCCCCAGAGCAGGAGGGCAGTGTGTGTGCTGCCCCAGAGCAGGAGGGCAGTGTTTGTGCTGCCCCAGGAACAGGAGGGCAGTGTCTGTGCTGCCCCAGAGCAGGAGGGCAGTGTGTGTGCTGCCCCAGAGCAGGAGGGCAGTGTTTGTGCTGCCCCAGGAACAGGAGGGCAGTGTCTGTGCTGCCCCAGAGCAGGAGGGCAGTGTCTGTGCTGCCCCAGAGCAGGAGGGCAGTGTTTGTGCTGCCCCAGAGCAGGAGGGCAGTGTTTGTGCTGCCCCAGGAACAGGAGGGCAGTGTCTGTGCTGCCCCAGAGCAGGAGGGCAGTGTCTGTGCTGCCCCAGGAACAGGAGGGCAGTGTCTGTGCTGCCCCAGAGCAGGAGGGCAGTGTCTGTGCTGCCCCAGAGCAGGAGGGCAGTGTCTGTGCTGCCCCAGAGCAGCCCTGGCAGGAGGGCAGTGTTTGTGCTGCCCCAGAGCAGGAGGGCAGTGTTTGTGCTGCCCCAGAGCAGGAGGGCAGTGTTTGTGCTGCCCCAGAGCAGCCCTGGCAGTGTCTGTGCTGCCCCAGAGCAGGAGGGCAGTGTCTGTGCTGCCCCAGAGCAGGAGGGCAGTGTCTGTGCTGCCCTAGAGCAGCCCTGGAGGAAGGAGCCCCCCATTCTGTCAGTGGTGCAGCAGGAACAGGCTCTGGTGTGGTGGTGAGTTCTCAGTAGCCTCTTCCTGAGCATTTATTTTGGCACACTGAGCCTTCATGCTGAGTGTCCCTTTAGAAACAGGTCTCTGCTTTCCCTCAAGACAACAGGATGAACATTTTGGGCTGATGTAACTTCAGTGAGATGGAGCTTATCTTGCTGTGAATTAAGTTAATTGTGAACTTAAAAGTTATTCCTGTGGTCATTTTTTGCCCTTAGTTCTTTGAAGTATCTTAACATTCTCTGAAGGAGATCATATACTTTTTCTAGGAGATGCTTTCTGAGTCTACCTAGTGATTCTGTCATATATTCACCAGCTTTAAACATTTGCTCTGAAGTGTTTCATATTGAATATGGGGCTATGAATATGAAAACATGGTATTTCAGAGTTTTGGGGGAAGTTTTAAACATGGCCTTCTACATGATAGATTTCCCTCTGCATAGATGATGATTTGGGGTGTTTCTTTTCGAATTAAAAACAACCCCCATGAACTCCAAACTTTATATAACATCTAGGAACACATTTGTCTTTTCCTGTGGTGTAAGTGAGAATGTATATGCCTATATAAATATATACTGGCACATGTTTTTTGCCTTCAAAATGGCTTATGGGCCATAAGTGAACAGACTGCTCAGCTACTATGCTTGGATTGCTTATTTAATACTTCCAAATTTAAATATTTTCTGTGTTGTTTTTTTTTTTTTGCAAAAAAAATGCAGTCAGAAATGAAACCTGGCAGTTCTTTTACAGAAGGAGAACTGCTCATTGGGTGAAACTCTTATTTCCCCAACAAATGGTGGCTTTTTCCTGTGCTCCAGACATTCCTTTCAGTGCTTGAAGCTGAAGTAGGAGCACTGAGGACACTCCATGGGAAGAACGTTCATTGGAGTGTCTGGGCCTAAGAAAATGGGATTCTGGTGTAGCAGAGGAATTGAATATTTTGCTGTGAGGGTGGTGAGACAGTGGCAAACAGGACTTACCCCTGGGAGTGTCCAAGGGCAGGTTGGATGGGGCTTGGAGCAACGTGGGATGGTGGAAAGTGTCCCCGCCCATGGCAGGGGGTTGGAACCAGCTGACCTTTAGTGGTCCCTCCCAACCCAAGCCTTATTATGAGTCTGTGATTTATTTTTCATAATTACATTAACATGCTTGTAATCAATGTAATGAGATGAGCTGGTTCACTCAAACTGGGGCAATACAGAGTCTCTTGCTCTTGGTCCAAGTTGGTACTGAAGTAGTGTTTTATTAATGTAAATAAATAATATTCTCCAGTATTACAGCACATCCCAGAAGCTTCATAGGCAATACAGGTTCTTGGTCTGGGAATACCCTCCCTGAGAGGCTTTCATACATCTATTAAGGCAGACCAGCTCCTGTCACAGGTCACCTCATTTGCTAATGACTCAGAATTCAGATCAGGTATTTGCAGTCAAATTAACATGCAGGAAGAGTCTTTCTGAAGGTGTTTTTCTCTGGAAAAAAGAAAGGGCAGAATTCAGACTAACATTTAGAAATGAAAACCACTCTTATTCCCGGGGAGTTGGTTGCTACAGGGAGGATGGAAAAAGGGTGAATAATAAATACAGTGGAAGTGGCATGCTTGGAGATGGCCTGCAGTTATGGCCTCAGAATTATTTGGACAGTCTGTCCTTCCACAGGCAAAACCAGGGAAGCAAGAGATGACATCTCTCCATTTAGTGGAAGCAGGAAGGTCAGGGATGGTCCAAGGGGTGTATTCATGGAGATGGAAGGAATGAACAGTGGCTGGGGAAAAAGGAATAAAAGGGTTATGATTCTGATGAGATTTGCAGAGAGTCTGTTCTCCAGGTGACTCAGGTCATTTAGTGGAGAGGGAGAAGCATTCCCGGGGTTGATGGTTCCCTGCCATCTGTTTGGTGGCTGTTACCTCTCGTGCTGTTCCTTCCTGCTGCTTTGTTTGGTGTCCCAGACTGATCAGCTCAAAGCTAATTTCAAAATACATCCCTGGTGTTCCCAACATGTTTATTCTTACGTGATAATTACTGGTGCAGAAAAAAGTTGGGGGATTTTGTTTCTTTCCAGCTGGAAGACATTTCCAGATGTTACATGAACAATGCTATCAGGTGCTCTCATCTTCCCTTCTCCTCCCCCAGTACCTCAGCAGGACACACAGCCCTGTTTGGTAAATTTTAAGCAAGGACTGGGTAAGATGATATGGTGGGAGAAGGATTTCACTTTGAAAAGATAAATTCTTACTCCCTTGCAAGGGTTTTGTCTTTCTCTATCATAGCACTGATAGGTAATTTGAGTTTTGTCAGGACTATCAGCATCTCCAGTACCCACTTGGGCCAAGGTATCATTCCATACTCATCAGCTGCAAGCTCTTACTCTTGTCTGCCAGGACTCCCAGGCCTGCCACCAGTAACTACACTTTGGGGGAGAAGGAATGGTGGGATGGCAACAACTCTCAGCACTTGTATTTGAAACAGCAAACAAGAGTTTTTGGAAGTGCTGGAGAACATTTCAGAAAAAAGTGAGGACTCAATTTATCATCTCCCTCCCAAATGCAAAGAAAATTTCCTAAACAACTTATACAGTTTTCTGTCTTAGACCTTATTTCTTTGGGGTTGGGGCTTCAGGTCACCTGTGCAGCTGCTCAGAATGTGAAGGGTGATGGTGACCCAGCAACAGGAGAGGGAACAAAGTGAGCACTGAAACTGTTCATCACTGTGGTACTTGTTAATGATTCTTCTGGGTAGCAGCAGTAATGAGCAGTTGAAAGAAGTACTTGATGTACCCTAAATAAATTGCTTCCAGACCTCGTAATTGCCACAGTTCTGGCTTTCAGTAGACCTGGTAATGAATTTTTGAGTGGTGTCCACATGTTGTGCCTGTTACTGTACTTGACTTCCATCCTATTTTGAGTGATCTCATCAAGGGGTGGATGATGTTATCTGAATAGAATATATTTGTCCAGTATTGGGAACAGCAGTGTGATGATGAAATGGAAATAACTAAACTAAGTTTTAGTTTGTATATTTTTTGTGAAAGACCATCTTTTCATGATTCTGCTGTATTCCTGATAGGTGAGTCACTCCAGCTGGTCCTGCCTGAAACCCCCAGTGTATTGATTGCAGGAGCCCAGGATAAGCAGCCTCTTCAAGGGTGCTTTTATCCACAGGAGAAAACAGATGCCTTCTTGTTTAGGACGTGCAGCCACCACTGAGGTGTTTCAAATGGCAGAAAATGCCTTGAGTTCAGATGGGCTTGATGGAGCTAAATATCCCTTCAAGGCTCGTGGCATGTGCCTGAGATCAGGATTTAACACAGTTCTTGCCTTCTGCTGTCAAAATAAAAAAGGAGAAGGAAGTGGCAGATTTCTTTTTTTTTTTTTGAAAAAGTAGCGAAATCCGGAGAGACTTTACCTCACTTACATGAGCTCTTTCTATATGTATAATTTAACATGGCACCTTATATATAATTTAACGTGTGAAATAAACATAACATTTGAATTTCACAACTGGAACTCTTCTACTTACAGAAGTGGAATTTTTTCCCATCTGTTTTTAATTTCAAAACGCGGTTTCTGCAACGAGATGAAGATGTACCGTGGCTTCAAACATTGAATCCCAAGGATTGCACGACACCTTGTCCCCTTGCTGGGACAGTGAGTTTAACCACTGTGCAACTGGTGTCAGGGGCATGACTGATCAATCACCTCCATCCTGCAGCAGAGCCTTATAAACAGCTCTTTAGCAGAACGCCCTGAGTTTGCAGTGATGCTTTTCAGAGCCCTGTGAGTACTGAATGGCTCTTGCCTCAAAGAGCTTCTGGCCTGAGTGGATAACCAGGTAGAAAGGAGCAGAGAGTGGAGGGGAAATGGGAAGGAGAGAGGTGGTGGTGGTGGGGGGGAGGGAGGTCCATAAACCTCAGGAGAGCAAGTCCTGGGTTTATATTCTTCTGTCAGCTTCCTGATTTTGGAAAGAACATTGTTCACTGTCATTATAATTGCAATGAGATGATGATTTGGAGCAGAGCTCTCTGGTCCTGGTGAGTTTTGTGGAGAAGGGAGTGATTTAGTGTGGTAGGAGAAGGGCTGTCTCAGGCACAGGGACAGCAGGAATATTCTGCTCGTAGGGGATTTTACCATAGGTGAACAACCCGTGTCAATAAGCTTTGCTTCATTGATTTTGATTCATTCCAGCTGAGGATCTAACCCAGTGGGAGCAGTTAGGAGAAAGTAATAAACCTGGAGGAGCCAGCAAGGTTTTCTTCCCTGTGGGAAGCTCTTGCCTTGCAGTCTGAGTTGCACCTTTGCTCCCAAGCGAGTGCTTTTGCATACCATGCCCAGCAGAAGTGTCTTACTGTGCTGGCCCTCCTGGAGAGGCAGGATAAGGGTTATTCACGTTGTCCCTTCCCTGCTTTCTCACCTGTACGTGTTTGACAGAGGCTGCAAAGTGGGATGCTACATTTCTTTAAGGTTTCCTACCACAGAGGAAAGAATAGCCTAAACAGCAACAACAAAAAATTATTAAGTTTGGTGCACTTGCAATTAAATGGGTTTACTGTACTTGTTGTGTTTGATGGGTTTCTTTTTTTTTATTATGCAAATTCTTGCTTTTCATGTTGTTTGTTCATTAGAGTCTTTGAAATAAAAAATAAATAAATCTGAGAGTCACTAGGCATTAATCTGTGACTTGACATATGTATTAACCATAATCTATAAGTATTTACTTGCTGTCTTTTATTTTAGCTACAAAGCACTCTTGGCTTTGGTATTTATAGAGCTGATACTGTTTTACTTGTCAGCACTGTGAATCTGCTCTAGGTGGAGTTTTAGCAGTGGTGCAGGAAACCAATATGGTACCTTGAGAAAAAAAGAACATTTAGAAACCAAAAGCTGAGCAGAGGGATCAGCAGAAGGGGTTTAGGTGACTAAATACTAGTAAATGTTAGAGGTTTGGAGAGGACAAGTAAAACCACTTGTAAAATTTCAAGCTGTACTTCTGGCCAATTTGTGTGCCCACTTCAAAAAACAAATGCAATATGAATCTTTACATTATGTAACTTCAGGAGTAAAAATCCAAAGGTTTGCAGTAGCAACTGCTGTTGTGTTCTGAGTAAAACTGGTCATGCTGTGAAGCTGCACAGCACAATTGGGAGGCTTTGCCCCTCTGCTGCATTTGTTTCCCTGCTGTCTAAAGGTGCTTTTAACCTGTTCAGGATGTTCCATGTGCATCCTGCCAGTGACACTGTGCATCTCTTAGGGAGAATGAGATGAAATCTTGGCACTCAGCCTGAGTGCTGGAGGGGCAGGATGGAATTTGGGGAGGGCTGTTACTTTTCAGAGGGTCACCTGTTGCTGCTGAGAGTGGATGTGTGTTCAGGGACTGACTTGTCCTGTGTTCACTGGCAATGGAAATCAAATGGAAACAGAGAAACAGAGATTTTGGTTTGTGGCAGTTATTTTTAGAGCAGTAATGTCCTTGCCATTCAGTTGGTCTCATAAAATGTCAGACTTTGTTAATGGCCAACAGTCTGGTTACGGAAACTTTAAAGATATTGGAGTTACAGAAAACTTTCCCTTTCAGTCCTTATGCCATCAGTGATGGTTGTGAAATATTTCCAGAGCACAGAAGAGTTTGCCAGTCCAGGGGAAGTTGTCATATGTCAAATACAGCATCCTTGGAAGACTCCTAAGATATTTAAACTAATAGAAGCTTAAGGAAACACACTCACTGGTTATACCAAAACCCAGTGCTACACTCATAGCTTAAAAATCTGTCTTGTGGAGGTGTTGTGGCATTTGTGTGCTCTGGTCAGAAGCTAAAAATTCTCTGTGCCCACTTTCTTGAATGCAAGGAATTTCAATACAGAAGTGATGATCAAAATGCCACAGCTCTTTATTAGCAGAGCTGAGTAAGTTTCAATTCCCATCTTACAAGCAGGTGCTTTTATAAGATTGGCATTGTGTCCAAGTTGTGGATGTGGTTCATATAAGTAAAATAGTAAAAAGTAATGAATCCAGAACTATGAAGTATTGCTACTGCCACTGTGCAGTGGCCAAGTTATTGACTGGGCCACAAGAAAACCACTCCACTTCTCATCCCAATGTGCTGGTTTCCTTTTATTGCACAGCCATAGCTCCAGTCTTGTTTTTAACTTGAAGTTAGTGAGACATCTTCCTGATACTTTTCCATTAACCTTTCTTGGATGAAGATAACAGTGGTGTAGCATAATATTTTTTTATTGATTCCCTCCCTGAATTGCTAAGCCAACACACAGAGGAGTGAATAGCTATTTTTAAAATACCTGTTATGATTAAAAACTGTAGATAAGACACTGACAATTTTTCTCTTATTCTGCTCTCTTGGTTGTCAGCTGTTATTGGAGCAATTTAACCACCAGCTGAGAGGGTGGACAAGGAGTACCCTCTTAGATCTCTTTGCAGTGCAGGCCATGAAAACAGCTTTGTGGATGGCTTTATGCAGTGCCTCCTGTTAGCCAGTTTTCCAAAGCAAATTGACCTTTGCTGTGTAATGTTTTATGTCAAGTAGGAGATTGGACCTGCAGCTGCTTGTGCTGGAATTTCCTTTAAGTGCAGGATTAGATGTTCTGCTGTAATGGAGGCTCCAGCAATTATGCTGTTGGTGTTTCCTCCATTCCCCCTCCCACTTCTTTCAGTTCAATTTGGGCTCTCTTAAAATATGTCTGTAGAAATCCTTGCTGCCTCTTGTTAGTGACAGGGCAAGAAAGGGGCACCCTGAACATGTTGGTCTAGAAATACCCTGTGTGTGGAGCCTCCTGCCCTGTGCAGGTGTAGCCAGCAGTGACATCTCCAGCCCTTCTGGGGCAGCTCCTCCTGCTGGGGCTGGAACTGCAGGGCCAGGTGGGATGGGGGTCCCCAACCCCAGCCCTGCAAGCAGTGACATCTCCAGCCCTTCCAGGGTCAGCTCCTCGTGCTGGGGTTGGAATCACAGGGCCAGGTGGGATGGGGGTCCCCAACTCTGTGCAGGTGTAGCCAGCAGAGACATCTCCAGCCCTTCCAGATGCTGGGGCTGGAACTGCAGGGCCAGGTGGGATGGGGGTCCCCAACCCTGTGCAGGTGTAGCCAGCAGTGACATCTCCAGCCCTTCCAGGGGCAGCTCCTCATGCTGGGGCAGGAACTGCAGGGCCAGGTGGGATGGGGATCCCCAAACCTGTGCAGGTGTAGCCGGCAGTGACATCTCCAGCTCTCCCAGGGGCAGCTCCTCCTGCTGGGGCAGGAACTGCAGGGCCAGGTGGGATGGGGATCCCCAACCCTGTGCAGGTGTAGCCAGCAGTGACGTCTCCAGCTCTCCCAGGGGCAGCTTGTCGTGCTGGGGCTGGAACTGCAGGGCCAGGTGGGATGGGGGTGCCCAACCCCAGCCCTGCAAGCAGTGACATCTCCAGCCCTTCCAGGGGCAGCTCCTCATGCTGGGGCAGGAACTGCAGGGCCAGGTGGGATAGGGATCCCCAACCCTGTGCAGGTGTAGCCAGCAGTGACATCTCCAGCTCTCCCAGGGGCAGCTTGTCGTGCTGCGGCTGGAACTGCAGGGCCAGGTGGGATGGGGGTGCCCAACCCCAGCCCTGCAAGCAGCATTTCCTCCAGTGCCTCCAAACTGAACAAAAGAGTGGCTAAAATGTGTGCTTGGCTTACAAGATTCGAAGTGATACATTTGTCTGCTGGGCCTTCTCCAAGCCGTGGAGGGAAAAATAGAACAAGCTTAGTTTTTCCATAATTTCCCCCCTGTAGCCCAAAGGAGACTACACGACAGAGATGTCTTCTCTAATCTTCTCTTGCACCCTGCATTATTTTCTTTCCCTCCTCCTTCCCTTCTGTCTCACAGCTCCCCTCCCCACTCCCATACACGCAGACTTTTGACAGCACACCAGTTTTCTTCTCGAGCTCCCTTTTTAGCCCACATGGGTGTCTAGTCAGTGCCACAGCCCTGGCTAATACACCAGAGTTGGAATAAATGTAGAACAGCAGGTAGCAAGTGACTGTTGACAGGGTGACATATTGACTTAATATCTTGTGTTATGTGATATGAAGGATGTGCCTTTTGGTGTGTATTTTCGTTTTAATTTTTTTTTGGGGTGTTTCTCAGACAGACACTTGTAGGCAGTTTTGAGTAATTGTCTGAAATAATTAACATGTTTATTAAATAAGGAAGCAGAGTGCATTATCTAGCAAATCAATTATGTAAATGCACAAAAAGCATGAGAGATTAGTCTTTAACTGTTGCTGAGCTGCATCCACTTTCCTAAATTATAGATGAAAGTGGGGTTTTTTTGGTCGATGTGTATGTGCAGTGTTAGGCTCCACTTGGAGCTTAAAGTGCCATCAATTAATTGGTACTATTGTGCAGGGAGAGGGCATTCCTGATGTACACTAATGAACACCAGAGTGCACACGTCCTTTCTATGCAGAGAAACAGATGGTCTGGAGCGAAGAACAGAAGTAATCTCAATTGGAGGGTCTGGATGACAAGATAAACTGACAGTGAAGCCCTAGCAATTTATTCTCTCATCCAGACACTGGGAAAAAATCTCCAGGAAAATCTGTTTAATCTCCAGCATTTTGAGCAGTGTGTTTTCTTTCTGGTGACTTACAGTCAAACGAGACTATCCCTCTGCAGTTTTACCAATGTTCAACTTGGAGAGGAGGGGAGAGCAGAGCTCAAAACTCGCTGTGTGTGTGGAAAATTCACTCCTTCCCCTTAAAGCTGCATGAATGGGGTGTGGAGGGGACCATGTGGTAATAACAGCACAAACTGCACTGCTCCATTTTCCCCCACTGCAGTTTCAGTCGTGCTCAGCTGGAGAGAGAATATTCTCCCATGGTTCAGGCTACTGTGATTTTTCCGCTTCTCTGAAGCAAATTGCACAAAAAAAGGGAAGGCTTGCAGCTCATGGAAACGATGGGGACACTGCAAGAGCCAGGGAACAGGTCGGGGGGACATTTTAAAAGTGCATGAAGCTCAGGGAAACGTTGTTATTCTTCATCATTAAGTGTGTGTAAGATCTCAGGCTTCCAGTGGTAGCTGGGGCCTCCCCAGAGGTTCTCACTGGGCACCCGAGGAGGAGAACATGTATCACACTGACTGTGATTTAGCCATGTATTATTTTGCTGCCATGTCATCCTCTGAGTGTCTTTCACAGAGGTGTGCAGAGGTTGGGCCACCTCCCAATGCCCAGCACAGGGGATGCAGAATTTCCCTGTAATGTTGACTTTGGAGATTATCATTAATGCTCAGGCTGCCGACAGCACAGTTGTCCTGAGGACACGCCGTGGTTTCACTGGAATGGCAGCACAAATAATGCAGCTTTTTATTGCCATTGTTTTTATTTCCTACTGAGGTTCAAGTTTGGTGTGTTGAAGGGACTAACTCCTGTTGGCTTGACAGGTCTCCTGTTACCAGAGCCCAACGTTGCCTCCATTCCCTGGAGGAAAGGAACTTTTTCTTGCTTTTCTCTGGTGCTCCCTCTCGTTCCCTAATTCTGACAGGAGGTTGGTGAAGGAAGACTTTGCAGCCTTACATCTCTTTGGACAGACTGCACTGCAGTGACAGGCACTGCACCTTGTATTGCAGGAGTAAACTCATCGTAAAATCAGCAACTGTGCTGCAGAGCTCAGTGCAAAGAATGCACATTGCCTTGCTGTGTTGTGGCCAGGCTGGCTGCAGGCAGCTCTCAGAGTGCAGAGCAGTTCATCTGTGCAGGCACATATGTCTGGGCTGGCTGTTTGCTGTTGGTTGGAGACTTTCTGGAGTGTGGAGCACTGTGGAGGTGTGGGGATTTAGCTGGAGACAGTAAATTATATTATTGTACCTGAAAGTAGGATTGGTTTAGTTTCTGATGAAATTTTCAGTCAGGAAAACCTTGTTAAAAGGCAGTGCCTTCCCAGGAATTCCCAGTGTTAAAATAACAGGACGTTAAGTGTGTCATGTTTATTAATTGTCAAAATTAGATCAATCATAACAGAGCTAACAGATATGTCTGGTTGAGCTGAAAGATGAAGATGGAAGAGCTAGCAGATATCACCAAGGAGCTAAGGGATGCCAGGAGAGATGACAGATGTGGCAGGATGAGCTGAAGGGGGATTGGAAAAATGCAGTCCCAGTCATTGCCTCAGGGAAGAAATAGTAAACCTCATAGACCTTGAAAAAATGTCTCAAGTGAGCAGGAATGGAGGAGTTTGTTCTGTGCCCTCGTCTCTGACTCTCCCTTGCAGTATCTCCTTTCTCTTCTTGAGAAGGTACCACAGGGAATGAATGCTGTGATAACTTGGATTTGGAATTTTACTCATGTTTAGATGAAAAGTGAACTATAAAATAGTTTTGTGCTGGTGCTGATTCTTTCTGAGCTTTGCAGTGTCCGTGCCTTGGCACTTACAGGGACTCCAGAGTCTTTAGCCTGCAGTGTTAAAGATCTTTATCCTGCAGTGACTCACTGGGAACAGATTCCAGTATGCAGGTAGAGAACAGAAATAAAATCAGGGTTCAAAGGTGGAGGATTCAAGTCCAGCTTTCTGCTTTCCCAGGGACTTGGAGTAGGCAGATCCATTGGTGTGATCTGTGGGGATGTTTTTGTTCCTGTCTGTGAAGTGGGAAGAGAACTCTCCAGTAATGAGAGAAAGGCCACGCTGGGGGTTGAGAGGTACTCAGGTGGCTCTGGTAACACAGCAAAAAGCTTTGGTAAAACATGTATATTAATAAGAAAACACCATCAATAGATGAAATATGGCCTTTGGAATATATTCAGTATGGTATGAACAATATTCCTTGTGTCTGGAATGTGCATGTAGCTGTTGTACTGAGGGTTTTAAATGGAGTCTGCACAACACCCTCTTTTGTTACTTCCAGTGCCTTAAAAGCACATTGGGCTATACCAAAAATAATAACAGGAGTGCATCATACTGCATTTAGTGAAGTGTCCCATCCTTTTACAAATAACCTGATTCTCAAAGCCCAGAATGAGAGCTCAATTCCTGAGTGCTGTTTCTGTAAGCATGAGGAGGCTCATGGAGCTTTGTCAAATAATGAAGGATGTACTTCAGACAATAATGTGCCAAGGTATGGCACGTCTATAAAAGTTGGTTCAGAAAGTCTGCACAACACCCCCTCGCTGGTGCTATAAATACATCTCTGTGATGAAGCTCAAAATGTGGTGAAAATATTTTGATATTGTGTTTTTAACTTTTGATACATCTCTTGGCTTGAAAGATAAAAGGATTCACTCTTGGAATTTACACTCCTCTGATGTGATTAAAACCAGATAGGTGTACTGTAAATAGAATATGCTCTGGAGGAAGGTAGGTATGGCTCAGTGTTTTTGAGCAGGAGGTTTCTTACTGGGGAAAAACAGCTTTTCTTGATAAGTTGCTTGTCACTGTTTTCAGCAGCACCTCCTTTCATCTATTATTCATTTGGAAAGACTTAATAGTGTGGTTTGGGTGTGGGCTGGTACCAGACACCAGTAGAGTATAACCCCTTCAAAAATAAGAGATCCAAGAGGTGTGGGGGATAGGGCAGCAAACACCTGAACGTGTCTTTGCTTTTGAAAGAACATTTCCCCTCTCACAAAAAGAGCCCCACTCTTACATGCTGGAAACATTCTCCACTAGCCCCTACTTAAATGCCTGACTGAGCAGACCAAAAGGTGAGTGTGTGCACACCTTGTGGCTGTGCCAGGGAAGATGTGAAGCCAGAGCCCTGTTCTCTGGTGACAGGAGAGGATCAGCCCCGTGGTCCTGCAGTGGCTGGAACATGGAGCAGTGTGGAGGAAGGTGCAGCTAAGATTTTTTCTGTAGCCCATTAGCACAACGTGGGGTGTTTGCAGAAGGTCTGCAGTTTGTTCCCCATGGTTTATTGAGAGGTCTGCAGGGCCACAGTTTGGTGTGCATGGAATGACTGTGAAGTCCTGTGTGACCGTGGATTTGTTGCAGTCGCTGTGTGCATATAGATGGATGTATTTATAGAAGAATCACTGGGAATGTGAGAAATAAGCCTTTGAAGTGTCAAGCCAAATATTCTGGGGGGAAAAAAGAAGATTTCTTGTCTACATCAGAAGCTTGCAATTCATGTAGACTTGTCTCATTTTACCCAAAATATCTCCCCACAGGTTAGGAGAGCTGAAAGCAATAATAATAATGGGGAATGTAGGGGGAGGGAATGTGTGTGTGAGAAAGGAGAGAGAGAGGAGGGAAATAACAAACATTGCTGAAATGTTTTTGTTCCTCCTTAGTTATAAGTTGTTTATTTCCAGTGGCTTTTTCTCCTGCTTTATTTCCTGTTCTCTCATAGACCTGCCACGAGGCAGAGCTGAGTTGCTTTGCCTTTGGTCAGGCCTTGCAGGTGTCCTGCTGGTGAGGACCAAGGGATGGAGGACAGTGGGCAGAGTTCTCCAAGCAGGGTGGACATCCCAGAGCTCCCAGTCAGGGCCAGGGGGCTCAGAGATGGATGTGTGCAGAGTCACCAAAGAAGGGGTCCACTAGTCCTTTGTTAAGCTGCTACTGTGATATCAGAGTAGGCTGAGTGACTTTTGATCATGGGTTAAAGCCAAGGAATGTAACTGAAAGGAGACTTCATGCAAAGCAAAATAAAATACAGATGTTTTTCAGAATTAACTCTTCAGTTGATGGCAGTGGTTTCATGCATCATTTCCATTCTAATAGTAGAGAAGTACTCTTTTTTTTTTGTCAAGTACTGTTTTAGGCTGCAGTTCCAGGCTGGGACAGCTCTAAACCTTCCTTTGGTGCTTTCAGTGAGAAATTCTTGCTCTCTATTAACAGGTTTGGGTTGTGCCACTCTGCTTCCTTTGCTGTGTCTTTGTGGTTTGAATACAATATATCCTTGTCCCAATTGAAATTTGGAAGTTTTGCTTTAAAGGAAATAAATCTTGAGAGGAATATGTTTTAATGCCTGTAAAACCTTCAAAAACATACACTGGAAATAGTTCATGGTGTTAAGGATGAGAATTCTTATTTTCAGGCTTGCAGGTAATTACTTATATAGTGATAATTTTTTTCCTCTTATGTCCATTCCTTGTTCTTTTTAATATGAAGTGTAGTACTGAAGGTGGAGAAAACCATGAAGACAAGAGGGTTGGCCTAGAAGTGCCACACAAGATGCTCTGTTTCTGAAATACCATAAACTCTGTAGCATTAAGTCTTTCTGTGCTATGGTGAAAGGCTGTGGGCCAACAGCATCCACCATTAAGAGGTCACTCACTCCTGAGCTCCTAAATCCTTTCAGGGGGATTTTTTTAAACAAGGTTTGTGAAATCTTGCCAAGCTATTTGTTGTGTTCTGTATTTAAAATCCATTTTTTGGTGTGATCTGCGTGATTGTTTTAGTCTTGTTCTTGGAGAGTGTTAAATAACAGTGGCATTAATAGATTTCTTTAATGCCTGGGAGAGGTGGAAGAAAATAATCTTACTATTAAAGTAGCAGCAGGTTGCAGACTCTTGGCTGTACCATCCATTTGGAGCAACAGCAGAGGGACCCAGGCCTGAATGGGAAGTGAGAATGTGGTTTCTCCAAGAGGTTTCAGATATTAAAGAACCCAGTAGCAATAAATGGAAGTGCAGCCACTGATTAACAGCATTTGGCTTTATATCAAGACCATTTCTGGAAGGAGATCTTGTAACATAAATTACCGAATCCTGAATTACTGCAATGTGTTAAGGATTCTTTTTAATTACAGGATGTTAAGGCTTCAAAAATAAAATTCTTCAAAGTTAATCATGAAGTGAAATAACTCCGTACTTAGCTGAGCTTCAACTTCATTAAAACTGTTCAAACGGCTGATGGAGCCCTAATAAGTTTTGTTCAAAGATATGACATCTTTGAAAATTTTCTGCAAATCTAACTCTATTATCTTTGATACTCTCTAATTGGATATTGCAATCTCTATTCATGCTGACTAGTGGATTGCATCCGTGATAAGGTGCTGTAAATGTATCCTGTTGTCCTGAAATGAGAAAATCCAGGGGTTGTAGGGGCTATTTTCAGTGTTTGAGCCCTTCAGTCAAGTACAAAATACGTATTTTGCCTTAGAGAAATATAAAAATAAAACCACTTTGGGGAGTTGAAGATTGGAGGGGGGGAAGAAATGGAATAAGCAACATTCTGACAGTATCAAATCATTAATGAGGGCACTGGTTCCTAAATTATTTACAGTGTATTCCATGTGCTCATCTGTTTTAGAATTGTTAATATTGAATGTGTTGTTTGTTATATACAAACACTTTTCTCTCTTTTACTTTTAGATACCCCTTTTGCAATCTAATTTAATTACCTGTGCTGTTCACTCTCAGCAGCCGTAAAGATTTTTTCCTTCTGCAAAGTGAAATCACTAATTTACTACAGAACATCCTCCTGGGAGGAGCTGTTGGTACTGTGTGGATGCTGGAGAAGCATAAGGAGTATTTATTTTCCCAGAGGGAGGTGCCTGGCTGTGGGCACTGGGGCTGGATGCTGGGAGAGTCTCTCCTCGTGCCCATCCCTGCCCAGCCCGGCGCTGCTCCAGTGCCCTCTCCTCTCTGGGAGCTGTTACTTTCAGGACCATCAGCTGTTCATCCTCCTTTTGGTGTCCCTTAAAGCAGCTCAGACAGCAGATAGAGAAGTAGCATTTTGCCCTCTGCTGGGAAGCAGGGGCTGACAAATGAGCGTTGTGAGCTGCTGTGCCAGCCGCTCTGCGCCAGGGAGATCCTGAGTGCAGTTCCTTCCCGTCCCTCATTTCCTCAGGGGCTGCAGCAACAGCACAAATCAGTGTTCTCTTTCTCCTTAAGGCTGTGATGTTTGTTCTCCCTTTGGAGATCTGTTGCTTTGATGTCAGTGTTGTCATTAGAAATCATCTGGCCATTAGTCAGGCTGTGATGAAATCCTGTGCCCCAGTCCCTTCGAACAGGCTGGGAGCACTCAGCGACTGGATCCTGCTCTGCCACTGTGTTTGTGGAACTGACTGCCAGTTCAGAAATCAAATGCAAACACACACACACACTCACACACGCACAAAATGGAAATGGCCTGGTTTCTAAGTTCTGGTTTGAAATTAGGCAAAATACTTTTTGTATTTCTGGTGTAATTTCAGATAAAAATGTTGGAAGGATAACAGAGGAGTTTTGGTTGGAAGAGACATTTAATCGTCTCGCCCACATCTGCCCTTAAGTGAGCAGGGACTTCTTCAACTCCCTCAGAGCCCTGTCCAGCCTGACCTTGAAGGTTTCCAGGGATGGGGTATCCCCAACCCATTCCAGTGTTTCATCACCCTCGTTGTAAAAAGCTCCTTCCTTATGTCTAATCTGACTCTGCCTCCTTTTGGTTTAAACCATCACCCCTTGTCCTGTCAGAAACGTTTGTCCCCATCTTTCTGTTTCAGTACAGAAAGGCAGTTTGTCCCCATCTTTCTGTTTCAGTACAGAAAGCAGCACATTCTTCTGGAGCTCCTCCTCTCCAGGCTGGAAGAGTCTTTGCCCTGCTCAGTAGTGTTGGGTACCTTGGAGGTCCTTCTTGCATTCACATTTGAGACTCCCTGAAACACAAACTTCAGTCACTATAACTGAACTGAAATAGCTTTTGTTTCTTACAAGTTGTCACTTTATCTGCAGCTCTGCCCCAAAGCGGTGTTTTATTTATTTTACTGAATTTTTCTGAAGGAGCTTCTTTGCCTTAAGAGAAATAGCTCAGGAGCAGAAGACAAAATAAGGAATATCCTCAATGGCTTGTGAAAATGCCAAATATATGTTTTGATTTTCTGCCCAGCTGAAAAGTTGTGTAGTTTTATTAACCTGAATTCTCTTAATATTCATGTCTTTAAGCTTAGTTAGTTTCAGTTTATGGAGCTTGGTAATTTTTTTAAAACTCCACCACTTAAGAAAGTTGATTTAAAATCTGTATGAAACCACCTTTCCTTGAGAGCTTTTATAGTGCTTATTCCAATCATGGCAAGTTTGTCAGAGTTATTATACTATTATGTGCAAAAGCAACACTCCTAAGAACATTGCTCCTTCACATTATTATGGTCTGAACTAAAGGGGACTAAATATAACTGTATGGGATTAATTATATTTTAGGAGTTTGAATAATGTAAGTGGTTTTGTTCTGACTCAGCTGCAAGCGTTTTTCCATTACTATGGTTTCTGAATCTTGAAGATAACACTGACAGCATTATGCAATGTGTGGTGTGAAATGTCTTTATTTACAGAATTGCCTTCGCAGCAGACAATCATAGAATAAGAGAATCATAGAATCAGTTGGGTTGGAAAAGACCTCTGAGATCATCAAGTCCAACCCTTGATCCAACCCCACTCAGTGCCTCGTCCAGTCTCACCTTGAAAACCTCCAGGGATAGGGGGCAGCCCATTCCAATGCCTGATTACTCTCTCTGTAAAGAACTTCTTCCTGATATCCAACCTAAACCTCCCCTGGCAGAGCTTGAGCTGTGCCCTCTTGTCCTACTGTTGGTTGCCTGAGAGAAGAGACCAACCCCCACCTGGCCAGAACTTCCCTTCAGGCAGTTCCAGACAGTGCTGAGGTCACCTCTGAGCCTCCTCTTCTCCAGGCTAAACACCCCCAGCTCCCTCAGCCTCTCCCCACAGCACTTGTGCTCCAGTCCCTTCTCCAGCCTTGTTGCTCTTCTCTGGCCCCGCTCCAGCCCCTCAATCTCTTTCCTCAACTGAGGGGCCCAGAACTGAACACAACACTCAAGGTGTGGCCTCCCCAAGGCAGAGTCCAGGGGAAGGGTCACTGCCCTGGGCCTGCTGGCCACGCTGTTCCTGATCCAGACCAGGGCCCCACTTCCCACCCCTTTTAACCCTTGGCATTTCTGTGGTGTGCACTCAGTTTCACTTGTTTGATGATTTGAGTGGTGAGGATTTAATAATCTTTCTCTGTTGTCTCCTGAAGTGAATGAACTGTCAGGGAATAGTGACACTAAATCCAGTCAGCCTTGAGACTCAGGGCTGGCTGTGCCTGCACAGAGCTGAGCTGGGGGCTGGACAACCACAGTGACTGTGCAGTGGCTCATGGATTGGAATTTATTGCTGGTCATAGATAACTTCCTTGGGTTTCTCTCTTCTGGATGGGTTCTTGCTGTGTGTACTTAGTGAGCCTCAGTGCTGCTGTCTCTCTCCTGTCAGTGGAGGTGCCAGCACAGCCACACACCAGCATCTCCTCCTTGCTCGTGGCTTGTCCCAGAACTCAGGGAACACATGGAATGTCTTGGGTTGAGCTGGCAAAATGCCAGCTGCCCAACACAGTGTCAGCCTCCCTCCCCCAGTGAGAAAAGGGAGGAAAGGGAAAAAAATCAAAACAGGTTTAAACTTAAACTAACTGTATATATTTATACAGAAAAGAGAAAGTTAAAAGAAAACTACAATATAACACACACACAGGTTAGAAATAACTCACAACTCCCCATCGAACACAAATCCCACCATTCTAACTACAAATCACTCCAGAGAACTCAATTCCCCAGAGACAGACCCAAGCAGAGAGAAGGACTAAGAACAAACATTTTCCTTCCTTAAGATACCATGGTGGTGAGCTGGGGCTGGGCCTGGGCCTCCCATCCTTCCTGGGACAGCACGGTGTGTCCTGCTGGGACCAAAGCAAAGACCAAAAGAGGCAGAAGCTCCACCTGCCTCTCTTTTTATACTTCTTTACACTTCTTGATGATGTCAAATTATATGAAATACCTCTTTGGTTGCTTAAGTCAGGTCGTGTTTGTCCTTTCTAATGTATATCCCATCCTCTGGGCCTGCTGAATTGAGGCCTGGCTGGAACCAAAGCCAAAACTACCCCATGGAAAAGATGAAGAAGGGCCAAATGTCACCTGTACATGCGTGGGCAGGGCAGTGTGTTGTGGTGAGTGGCAGAGAGCTCTGTGTGTGCTGGGGGGAGAGGCAGAGCCCCAGAAGGTGCCAGGCTGCCCAGCCAACGCTACCAGTTCAGCCACCGAGGGCTGGGTGGGTGAATGGCCCTGCTGGCGCCGTCCTGGGTACAGCAGGGCAGCCACAGCCACAGTCACACCGGGCTGGTACAGAAACAGGCTGGGCATGGCAGGGCAGCCACAGCCACAGCCACAGTCACACCGGGCTGGTACAGAAACAGGCTGGGCATGGCACAGCAGCCACAGCCACAGCCACGGTCACACCGGGCTGGTACAGAAACAGGCTGGGCATGGCAGGGCAGCCACAGCCACAGCCACGGTTACACCGGGCTGGTACAGAAACAGACTGGGCATGGCAGGGCAGCCACAGCCACAGCCACAGCCACACCGGGCTGGTACAGAAACAGGATGGGCATGGCAGGGCAGCCACAGCCACAGCCACGCTGACACCGGGCTGGTACAGAAACAGGCTGGGCATGGCAGGGCAGCCACAGCCACAGCCACGCTGACACTGGGCTGGTACAGAAACAGGCTGGGCATGGCAGGGCAGCCACAGCCACAGCCACGCTGACACCGGGCTGGTACAGAAACAGGCTGGGCATGGCAGGGCAGCCACAGCCACAGCCACGCTGACACTGGGCTGGTACAGAAACAGGCTGGGCATGGCAGGGCAGCCACAGCCACAGCCACGCTGACACCGGGCTGGTACAGAAACAGCCCAGCCATGGTGGTGCAGCCACAGCCACTCTCAGACCGGCACGTAGAGAAACAGGCTGGGCACGGCAGGACAGCCACAGCCACACTCACACCGGGCTGGTACAGAAACAACCTGGCCAGGGCAGTGCAGCCACAGCCACAGCCACAGTCAGTCACAGCCACAGTCAGTCACAGCCACAGTCAGTCACAGCCACAGTCAGTCACAGTCACAGTCACAGTCACAGCCACAGTCAGTCACAGTCACAGCCACAGCCACACAGCCACAGCCACACAGCCACAGCCACACAGCCACAGCCACACAGTCACAGTCACAGCCACAGCCACAGTCACACAGTCACAGTCACAGCCATAGTCACAGTCACAGCCATGCTCACACTGACCTCTCACACAAACAGCCTGGGCATAGCACTGCCCAGATCCTGGGAAAAACAAGTCCCTTCACCCTGCCAAGGTGTGTGAGCAGGAGATGACTTTACCAAAGTACAGGTGATGGAGAACAAAAGCGATCAGGGAAAGTCAAAAGAGAGAGGAGATAAATGACAGGAATTGAGAACAATGGAAGATTAGGGAAAATATGAAGTGGAACCAAGATAAGCTGGCTTTTAGAGTTAAAGATGACAGAAATTACAGTAGCTATTCATCTCCCTGGCCTGGCTGAATGCAGAGGAGTGTAAAAGTTAAGGTGCTGTTAAAGGGCAGGTCAGCAGAGTGACTTCATCATTTTGTGCTCCTGCTGCAGTACAAGGGCTTGAAAAAGGGAACAAGATGAACTGAAGGTACATGGGAACATAAAATCCTCCCTTTTCTCTGTAGAAAGACATAATGATGATTCAGCATGAAATGCAGCACTGCTTTGAACTGGATTTGTTTTATGTGTTTAAAACAGTTGCTGCATTAAAGGTGGATATCCCCAAAATTTAGACTGTTTCCATCCGGATGAAAATTATGTAATTGAATTGGATCCCTGCCCTATTTCGTGTCTTTTATCTGACTGTGCCCTGTGTTGGCTGCTGTGAAGGAAAGTGTAAGAAAGCCTACAACACCCAATTAGGGAGTCATGTGGCCCTATGTGATATTTTTTCCATCTCAGCTCAAGACTGGCTTCTGCCGGGAAGCTTTTGGATTTCTGTCCCTTCCACATGTACTGAATCCTGTGCAACATAATACAGGATATTTTTGTTAGCTGTGTGAATCTCAAAAACCTTTTAAAACACTGCAGCACCAATTACCTTGTGTAGATGGGTGTCTGTTCTTTGTGTCTTCTAATTTTTATTCATGTTGTGACAACCGTCTCGAGTTGGTCCCTGGCACGACTGTGCTAAACATGATTAAATATAAGAATTGGAGATAATGGTAAGATGAAAAAACTTTTTTAATGGCCAAAGATTCTCGCATACATTATCCTGCAGATTTCTGGCAGGTTAGACTAAATTATCATAATGGTTTGTTCCTGGTATAATATCACAATTCTGTTCATTCCGGCATTTCCAGTTCAGAGAAAAACCAACACACCAACCTTTCATTTAAGGATCCGGTTCTAGATCTCAGGATTTCTGTCAGTGATTTTGAGCACTAAGAATTCTGCTCCTGCACTATCACTTGGATATTTCCCATTGATGCATTCCAAGGAAATGAACTCTAAATCTCCTGGTGCCAAAGGATATCTCGCTATTCCATGCTGATATCCTGTAGTTGTTTTCCTTTTTTTTTAGTGTTGTCCTCCAGTTATTCCTTATTATAATGCCCAAAGAGATGATCTGTCAGTCCTCAGCCCCCAGACACCACTGCAATTTGTCTGGTAACTGTCATTGAACTCCAGACTGGTTTAGAATGGCTCATTTTTCTGTTAAGGAAAGTTGAGTTTTCCTGGCAAAATATTTCAGATATTCTTTATCCCACTGAGAGGAAGCTGAAGTTCACCTATACCTCAAACATTTCCCTGATAATTAAAATTAGGGAGGAGCATGTAGCTCTTTGTGGAGTGGGAGTTGAAAAGGAGAAATAGGAGAAAGGACAGTCATGGATTTCCTCTGATTTACAAATGGGAGAGGGGTTTTCTGTGAAATGCATAAGAGTAAAAATAAAGCAGTTGAGCTTTTCTCCAGATTTCCAGCTGTCTTGCTTTCTAAATAAAATAGAAATGGCAAAGGGTGGAATTGTTCTCCAAATGTAAGAAACCCTCAAGATATCAGTAGGAAAGTAGAAAGAGGTTAAAAACTTGGTGAGAGTCGTTAATGGAAATTGAGCCAACAGCTCTACTGTCAGGAGGGAAAAGTCGTTTCTTATGTGAGTGATGATGTGTATCCTAATAAAAGACATCTTTTCACACCCACCAGGAATAAGACATATTCTGTACTTGTATATCCCATCGTGTTTTGAGTAGGAAGAATATCTTTTTTAAGAAGAAAAATGTTTCGTTAGGCAAATGAAAAGGAAAGAGGTTTTCCCACACACTGGAGAAATTCATGAATCATTTCCATCAGAGTTTCTACAAAAGCAGAGGAGCATCCAGAGGGGAAGGAACAGCTGATTCCTTCAGGTAGGCACAGAGACTATCTGGTCATGCTCTGACTAATTTTGACAAAAGTGCTGTCATTAATGAGGGGGAAAATAAAATTAAGGGCCCCTTGATCAGCTGAAAAGCTAAATCTGTTGAAGTATCATCTGCTGAGTTTTACAAAGAAGCAGTTCAAACTGCAATCAGAGACAACAGATCCAAGAGAGGTGACAAACAGGTGCCACGTCGCTCTACCTTTGCTCTGTAGTCTCGAGTGGGAGGAATATTTTTGCTGGATGGAAGGTGTGTGCTCAGGTGAGGAAGTTCAGCCAAGAGAGGCACTGCCTGAAGCTCTGAGTCACCCAGGCAAAATCCCATTTTGAAATGCAGGTAACATGTGGGACATGAAAGGGGAGGAGGACAGAGCATAGGGTTGTTCTGGGAGGAGCTTGGAGGATGCAAAAGACTTAAAGAGAGTGTTGAAAAGTGGATGGCAGTCACCCTTTGATCTCCCTTCTTTTTTTTCCTGGCATACTTTCTTCCTTCCCTGGTGTTGTCCTAGAACCCACATCCCCACCCCATGAGCAGGAGTTTGCTCTGAGCCCCCTGTTTTCACCTCCCTTTGCCTTTTGGGCAGCTGCAAAATGGGAGAGAAAAGGAACCCCCTTTGTATTGAAGAGAAGGACTAAATGGAGCCTGGATGGGGAACAGAGAGGTGGCTCCAAGAGCAAAGTCAGCATTTGTGGTGGTCCAAGGGCTCTTGAACTCCAGCCTGTTCCCCTCCATGGGTGCAGGAGGAGAAGCTGTTGTGTCTGGAGCTCCTGCTGGCAGCTGAACTTGCCTTCCACCCTGACTGTGCCTTGAGGCAGCTCCGGGCACAGATACCCCAACTCAAGGCTGAGTCCTTCCTGTGCTGCCAAGCTCTGGGTGGAATGAAGCTGCTGGAAAAAGGCAGTAGGTACCCACACCTTGGAGCTGGACAAGAACCCCATCTCTCTGGAAATAACAGTGTTTTGAATGAAGTTGGGTTCCAGTATTCCTGCTGCAAACTGCTGGAACTTCTTGCCTTCTGATTGACTCTCATGCAAGCAGTAGATTTATGCTAACAATTTCTTTCACAAAGTGATATTCATCACTTTTCCTGTCTTTGACTTCAGGGAAGACCCAACTGATTGTATGCAGAGGGAAGGGAGGGTGGATGTGCTCTTGTACCTGGCCAGAGTTAAGCAGAACTATTTCCATAGATTTTGGGACAGAAGGACACACACCTTTGAGCAATGTGAAGTCCACCAGCTGTCCCAGGTGACTGAAATAGGAAGCACCTACAGGTGGAGGCACATTGGCATTATTATCTGGCATCTGCACTGCCAGGGGTATGAAATGATTGAATGGGAATGTTTCTGCAAGGCAGGTTTGGAGTTACCACCAGCTCGAGACTGGTTTTATGAGCTCATCCATAAGCTCAGGCATTTCCCTGGGTAAATGAAAGTTCAGTCACCAGCTCCTGTGATCCAGAATCTCTGAGGTAAGCAGGAGCCTGGGAACAAAATGAGGCTGCTCTTGTTTCCTCTCTTTGCAAACTGCTTGTCAGCTGAGTGGGAGAGGCAGCCAGGGATGGCTGAGGGACAGGAAAATCTGTGCTTTGTCCTGACCCCTTTGCTCACCCTGTCTGGAACTTACCCAGGTACTTCCAACTTACTTGGGCACCTTAAAAGAGGTTTGTTTTCCGAGGCCCCTCTGAGCTTGGTTGATACAGTGTCATCCAAACAAATAGCACTCAGCAATAGGACAAGGGGGCACGATGGGCTCAGGCTCTGCCAGGGGAAATTGAAGTTGGAGATCAGGAAAAAATTCTTTGCAGAGAGAGTGCTCAGGCATTGGAATGGGCTGCCCAGAGAGGGGGTGGATTCCCCATCCCTGGAGGTTTTTCAGCTGAGCTTGGCCGTGGCACTGAGTGCCATGATCTGGTAAAGGGACTGGAGTTGGCCCAAGGGTTGGACTTGATGATCTGGGAGGTCTTTTCCAACCCAATCCATTCTGTGATTCTGTGATTCTATAATATATTCCAATGAACCCCTTAATTTCAGCAGGAACTTTCAGGCAGGATTTTCCATTGTTTTGACGTGTTCACATATAGGTTTTGAGGGGTTGGGTTTTGTTTTAATTAATTACAAGACCTTTAAGAAGTGATATTTACTCAATATTTTATTACAAGAAGCAGGTTTACTTAGTCCTTTAACAAATGGTACACTAAACTGCCTCTTTCATTTTAATGGTGTCCCAAGGAGTGCATTAGTCTTTGAAGCTGAAATACTTTGACATCAGACTGGGTGATGAGTTGCTATGGTTTCAGGGGCAGTGTTAGTGCTGGAAAAAGCCCTCATCCTTGCCATGTGCAGGCCTGGGCTCCTATATATTTCATGAGCAGAACTTAGGAAATGTCCTTCCACTTCAGTGCTGCCTTCACAGGGCATGAGGAGAGGCCGAAGGGAGATGTGCAACTGGATTCCTGTTCCTTAATAGCTGGTCCATGGGGTTTGAGTGGAGCTCTGTGTGTGTGTGTGGCAGTTTTCAGCACTTTGATGGAAGATGGAAAGCTTATGCTTTGTGCAGGCTGCATTCACAGGGGGAATTTCCAGGCAGGCAGAAACCAGAGTGGGAGGGAGAGGATTCTCATTTCAATATGGAATAGACTCCATGCAAGCCACTTGCTCAGTTTCTTGAAATAATTCTTTCAACCTGCAAAAAGTGACATGTTTTTGTCAGGTACTGATAACAACCCAGAAGTATTTGTGTATATGTTCTTTTTCTGAAGAAGGAATGATACAGCAGGACTTTTTTAAAGCATCAAATAATTTTTAGTAACAAAAGGTATATTAGACACTTTGCTTTCCTTATCACTTAAGCATCTTTAACTAAAAATAGAACCTTAATCACTTTCCCCTTGAGTCCTTTAGCTTGCAAGTAAGAAATAAATAATGGCTGGATGTTTAAAACAATCCATTATTTCTCAGTGCATTGTAGAACTGTGAATTCCTCTGAGTTATGTATAATGCACATATTTCTAGAAAATATATAGTAGCTTCACTGTGGGTATTTAAATGCATCTCTGAGAGAAAGAATGATTTCCTTAAGTCTTAATGAGTGCCTTATTGATTTGTAATGAACAAACCCTCCTCTCTACAGACTTTGTTTCTGGTCAAACACTTCCCATGATTGATGCTGTTTCATGGTCCTCTGCTGTTTCACTTCCCTCTCGGTGTCCCAAGGATGGTTTAGAATAACTGTTCATGTTGGGAGCTGGGTGAGATTCCTCCCTGTGCCACACAGAGACAGTTTCCCAAGGATGGTTTGGAATAACTGCTCATGTTGGGAGCTGGGTGAGATTCCTCCCTGTGCCACACAGAGACAGTTTCCCAAGGACGGTTTGGAATAACTGCTCATGTTGGGAGCTGGGTGAGATTCCTCCCTGTTCCACACAGAGACAGTTTCCCAAGGATGGTTTGGAATAACTGTTCATGTTGGGAGCTGGTGAGATTCCTCCCTGTGCCACACAGAGACAGTTTCCCAAGGATGGTTTGGAATAACTGCTCATGTTGGGAGCTGGGTGAGATTCCTCCCTGTGCCACACAGAGACAGTTTTCCAAGGATGGTTTGGAATAACTGCTCACATTGGGAGCTGGGTGAGATTCCTCTTTGTGCCACGCAGAGACAGTTTTCCAAGGATGGTTTGGAATAACCGCTCATGTTGGGAGCTGGATGAGATTCCTCCCTGTGCCACACAGAGACAGTTTCCCAAGGATGGTTTGGAATAGCTGCTCATGTTGGGAGCTGGGTGAGATTCCTCCCTGTGCCACACAGAGACAGTTTCCCAAGGATGGTTTGGAATAACTGCTCATGTTGGGAGCTGGGTGAGGTTCCTCCCTGTGCCACACAGACACAGTTTCCCAAGGATGGTTTGGAATAACTGCTCACTCTGGGAGCTGGGTGAGATTCCTCCCTGTGCCACACAGAGACAGTTTCCCAAGGATGGTTTGGAATAACTGCTCATGTTGGGAGCTGGGTGAGATTCCTCCCTGTGCCACACAGAGACAGTTTTCCAAGGATGGTTTGGAATAACTGCTCATACTGGGAGCTGGGTGAGATTCCTCTTTGTGCCACACAGTTTCTCTCTTCTCCCAGACAGCACAACCCAACCCCTCACTAAGTCCTTCAGAAGCTTCTGAGGTGGGTCCCATTGTGTGACCTGCCAGCCCTGGGTGTTCTGTGGAAGCTGAGAGGTTCTCAGGGCCTGCTGGGCTCACAGACACAGTGAGGGGTCCCACAGTCCTCTTACCTTCCTGGAGTTACTCCCTTTTGGAGGGTCTCGATCCTTCTTCCTTCAGCTCTGTTTTTCCATCTCGTAACATCACAGAAAAGCCACCTGTAATTTTGGAAGCAGTGATTGGATCCTTGCTGAGTTTCCTGATGGATAATCATCCAGCAGGACGAAGGGAACGAGCCGCATTCCTCTAGGAATGGAGCCTTCTCCCCAGGGTGTGGGAGGGAGGAGCTCCCAAGCCTTTGAATCCGGGGATTCCAGACCCAGAACAGCTGGATGTACACTGAGGCTTTTCTGTTCATTTGTCATGTGTCTGACCAGCTCCTGGCACGTGTGTGTTTGCCTGGGAATTCCAGGGCAGTGTTTTGGGAGCCCCTGGGGAGTGCACTGATCACTTTGATTCGTTGCAGTCCTTGGGAGCTGGGATGGCAGAGCCTCACAAGGTTTGCCATTTCTCTCACTAAACTTTGGTGCAGTCTAAGCCAAAAACGTTGAAATGAACATCTCAACTTTTATTACCCAAAGAAACTGTCAGACCTCTCTAATGGTTTCAGATAGAGTGAGACTACCTTTTTTATTCTATTTTATTTATTTTATTTATTTTATTTTTATTTTATTTTATTTTACTTTGTTTTATTTTATTATTTTATTTTATTTTGCCTTATTTTACCTTATTTTATTTTATTTATTTTATTTTTATTTTATTTATTTTATTTTACCTTATTTTACCTTATTTTCATTTTACCTTATTTTCATTTTACCTTATTTTATTTTACCTTATTTTATTTTACTTTATTTTATTTTATTTTACCTTGTTTTCGTTTTACCTTATTTTATTTTACCTTATTTTATTTTATTTTATTTTACCTTATTTTATTTTATTTTATTTTACCTTATTTTCATTTTACCTTATTTTATTTTACCTTTTATTTTATTTTATTTTATTTTATTTTATTTTATTTTATTTTATTTTATTTTATAATTTTGTTCAGCCAAATGCACATTGCTGGCCTATACAAGACATAATTAAGGTCTGGGTCATGCCCAAATCTTGTGAGAACATTTAGGTATTTTTTTAATAATTTTTTCTCTCTGCCAACTGCTACTTTACAGCTTGTAAAGATCTTTTGAAACTCTTACTTTATGCATTAGAGATTTGCCTACTTCCACCTCCCCCTTTTGGGATTCTGTGAGGCTTTTTTCTTGTATGCTGTGCCAACAGCAGGTTTTGCCTGAGTATTCCTTTTCTCATTAACATCAATTGAAGTGAGACATCAGAACTCCAGGACCATTTGCAATGACAGGACAGTGCCAAAGCTCTTCCTTTCAGAACCCACAGGAATAAAACTATGCAAAGCATCGTTTCATTATTCACATTATGATAGCCTGCATAAATTACAAGTCAGAAGCCAGGGAAAAAAATTCCATGTACTTTGTCAGGCATCCCAAGCTGAAATTTTGAGAGGGGATATGAGAAAAAATTAAAACAAAAAAAAACCAAACCCAAAATAACCTCACCAGTGGATTTGGGACATGTCTGTTTTCCTTTGTTAACAACTTTATCATGATACATGAGCCTACTTAGGCAAGTGAGGATGAATACCAGGCCATGTCTTTCTTTGCTGCTTTACAGCAGGTGTGGACTGAAAACCTTACAGGTGTCTTTTATTCCCCTTTTTCCTTTTTTTTCTTTTTTCCCCTTTTTTTCTTTTTTTCCCCTTTTTTCTTTTTTTTTCTTTTTTTTCCTTTTTTATCTTTTTTATCTTTTTTCCCTTTTTTCTTTTTTCCCTTTTTTCTTTTTTCCCTTTTTTCTTTTTTTCCCCTTTTTTCTTTTTTCCCTTTTTTTCCTTTTTCCCTTTTTTCTTTTTTCCCTTTTTTCTTTTTTTCCCTGTATTCTTTTTTCCTTTTTTTCTTTTTTCCTTTTTTCTCTTTTTTCTTTTTTTTTTCCTTTTTTCTTTTTTCCCTTTTTTCTTTTTATCCCTTTTTTCTTTTTTCTTTTTTCCTTTCTTTTTCTTTTTTCTTTTTTCCCTTTTTTCTTTTTATCCCTTTTTTCTTTTTTCCTTTTTTCCTTTTTTTTCCTTTTTTTCTTTTTTTCCTTTTTTTCTCTTTTTCCCTGTTTTCTTTTTTCCTTTTTTTCTTTTTTTCCCTTTTTTTCTCTTTTTCCCCTTTTTTCTTTTTTTCTCATAATGATGAAATACTGAGGGCATATTGTTGAAAGGGTTTTCTTTCTCCAGCCTCCCTTTGGTAATGGCTTAGGTGGAATCCTCCAGCACATCCTGCCCCTCAGCCCTCCTGAATTGAGCAGAATGCCCAGCACACACTTTGCAGTGTCAGGACCTTGTGTGTGTCATAAAAAAAGACATCCTTTCTTCTTGAACTGAGCTACTTCTCACCTGCACAATGGCTTTTAAAAATCTACTTCTTTATTCAGAAAAATTCAGCTCCCCTGTCTGTGGTTTAGTTTTAAAGCTCACTGAATTTTGGGGTTTATTTCACTGTATTTGGTTTTCACGTGGAGATCTGTGGAGAGAGCAAGTACAAGGATACAATGATTAGTGTGAACATGTCTTGTTTTCATTAGGTAAAGTATTTTGAGTTGATGAATGAGGTGAAATCTCATTTGATTCAGTGGAAAGAAAGCCATAGTGCAGCTTATACAGAGTAACTATGCCCTTTTTAATGAGATTTTGGCCCACAGGAGTAGAATAAAGCCTTTTTCCTCTTGGGGCCACGGCCAGAGCAGCCTCTGTGAGAGCCCAAAGCATTCAGATTTTCTGCCCCCTCCTGTTGGAAGGCATTGCCCAGGTTGGGATGCAGCAAGAGCTGAGGGGGCTGTGCCTGTGATGTGTCCAGGCAGAACATGCTGATCAGGCATCTGATAAACACAGTTCCTGGGGCAGAGTCTTCAGCCTTGCCACCTTTTCAAGCTAAAGAAATGGTGAATGAGGAGGTTTTTTGGGGAGAAAAATAGTCAGGAAAGAAAAGAGAGCTGTTGATCTCTTGTTGTCCCCTTGGATCAGGTAAATAAATGAGCATTTTGGTTTAGGGAAAGCTTTTGGAGGTGGAGGGCAACACCTTCATTATACAGCAAGACATCGAGGAAAATTAAAGATGTTAAAGCAAGAGCTGAAATTCAGCACTTGTCAGAATTTATGTTCAATGGAAACTGATAGAACTTACTGACTTTGAGACCTGCTAAAAAACCAAACCCACAGAAAAGACAAACCTTTGCTGATAATTTTCCAAGTTGCCTGGATAAGGGATCTGTGGAGCACCACAATCTTTAATCTGACTGGAGGAACAAGAGGTTTTTTTTTTTCCTGATGGGTCATGAGAAGCAAATCTGGGTTTTAAAATGAGACAGGCAGGACAAATAGAAAGCTTAAGATGCATTTGTTCAAAAGTGTGATTTAATAAGTATGTGTTGCCTTACTATTCCCAGGAAGAAATTAGCTTTAACAAAGGTTATTTGTTGAGTTCATAAAAAGAGAAGAAAAAGGATCAGCATGTTGTTTAATTGAGGGAGAGAAATAATCCTTTCTGTCAGATTGGTTAAGGTATAAGGGACACTGATGTGGCTTCTCTTCCAGATGAATGAAACACACCCTGTTTGCAAAGTGGCATTTCGAGGCAAATTCAGCATGTTGGAGGGAAAGGGATTTCATCCCTTCCTGCCTGCAGATGATGCCCAGTTGCACTGCTCCTAGATCCCTTTCTTTGCATGCCAACTCCCTGGCACACAGGTTTCCATGGATGTGGCAGGAGCTGGAATGCTCAATGTCCTGTACCTGTTCATTTGCCAGGCAAGGTGGGCTTTAGGAAGTGTCCAAGTTGTTCACAGCATCCACAAACCTCTCCAAGACACGGGAAAATAAAGGACATTTAGCAGTCACTTCGCATAGTTCTTCTTAGATTGAAGTAAAGTTCAGTATTAAAGCTTAAAACAAAGCCAAAGCATAACCAAAGGCAGTGTTACTGTAACTCTAAATGTCATACAGCCCTTACAGAAAGTATCTCTCAGATTAATTATGGGAGCCCTGCATTTCAAGCAATTGGTTATGGAGGCAGGAGGGATGGCCCTCCAGGGGGGAATCTAAAGATGTTTCATGCCAGCAATAAAAAATAGTTAGGGAAACTAATTGCTTGGAGAGGCTTTTAAAAAATAAAATAAAATGCGGTGGAATCATCAGCTTGAAGTAAGAGAGGAAAATGAGAAGATGATTTGAGTGCTATTTAAAGAATTAGTGGAAGAACAGAGAGGGCTGAGTGTGATTCTGTCTGAAATGGGTGGCCAGTTTCAGAGATGTTGATCAGCTCTAGTTTGGAGTTACCTCTCACTGCTCCACAGGTTCTCTGCCTGCCACAGGCACACCCCAAGCATTGTGGTCTCTGCCATTCATTTGTACCAGAGTCTTTTTCTGATATCAAACTTCTTCAAGTAGCTTAACACATGCAAGTGATTTTTTCTTTTTTTTCCTTTTTTTTGTTTTGCTTTGGTTTGGGTTTTTTTTTGGAGGGGGGTGTTTGTTTTTCTTTTTTGTGATTTGAGTTGTTTTGTTTGGGTTGGACCTTTCCCCCCTATAACATGAATACTGTGTTGCTCATGTCTGACTTTCAAACAAGAGCAGAATTGTCTTCCATTTTGCTGGCCCCTGGACTTTCCTGCTGGCCCCTGGACATTCCTGCTGGCCCCTGGACATTCCTGCTGGCCCCTGGACTTTCCTGCTGGCCCCTGGACTTTCCTGCTGGCCCCTGGACTTTCCTGCTGGCCCCTGGACTTTCCTGCTGTCCAGCTTGAGCAGCCCCCCTGGCCTTTACCATTCCAGGCACCACAGTTTTGGGGTCCATTTGGGCTATATAAAAGAATTCTCAAACTTTGGTGAGGCATAATCACCATGGAACTGTTTTCTCTGAGAGATATTCTGATGCAAATATAAATTAAAGTTTGCAAAATGCTGCGTGTTAAAGTCAGAAATGGTCCAATAGATTCACCTCTTTCTTTGCACTCCTCTCCAGGTACTGTTTCTTCCTTGTGTGATCCAAATTGTATTTAAATACTTTGGTTGATCTACTCTGTTCCTTTAAAACCCAGGAAAATCACAAACTTTCAAGCATGTACAAGAACATGACAGGGTAACTCTGACAGACTTGCTCTGACTTCCATTTGGGTCCCTGCAGGGCTCAGGTCTGTGGTGGAGCTGCTGCTCCCTGGGCATGGGGGGACTTCAGCAGGTCTTTGCTGCCTGGAACCAGCAGGAGGAGGAGGAAACAATGTAAAGGAGAATTGATCTTCTTCATTGATCTACCAGATTTCCTGAAAATCAGAATTGTTACCTCATTAGGTGCAGGAGGAAGGACATTCTTCCCTAGTCTGTCTGCTCCACCTCGGACCATTCCCGCAGTCAGGACATCCCTTCAGCCTTGGCCTGTTTCTGAACCTCTTTTCTCTGCCTCCCACACTCTGTGGGGCTCCCTTCTGCTCCTGCAGGGTACAAGGCACATGCTGTGAGAGGGCAAGAAGCGTCACCTCCCTGTTCTCACTTGTGCTGTGCCACTGCAGTGCAGAACTTCCGAGAGCAGATGGGAGCAGGTGTCAACTTTTCTATAGTTTTAGGGTGGTGCTGGGTCAGGTTCTGGAGACTGGACCTGTTCAGTGCTGGGGGTGATGACAGAAGTGGGAAGGTACATAAAGTCTCAGGGCTCTGCTGGTTTAGAGGTGCTTGAAATTGTGGTCAAGTCATGTGAAGTTGAATCCCCCTGTGAGAGAGGGTTATCTGCACCCCTTACCTGAGGGTCATCCCTACCACTCCTTCTCTTTTTTCCAGCAGCTGAAATGGGATTGCAGCAGCAGTTTGAGCTGTAGATGCAGGTGCCTGCTGGGGCTCAAACACACACCTGATTCTCTCCCTGTTCCCTCTGGCAGCATGACAGGCTGTCTCCTGTTCTTACAGCTTCTCTTGCCAGTCACTTGCTTTGCCTTCACCTGTTTCTTCTCATTGTTTTTTCACTTTTTTCCCTTTTAATGCTACTCTTCCAGAAGAGCTGCATCCATGTGTGTTACCAGCACATGGAAAGCAGAGAGAAATAGAAAACAGCAGTACTTACACAGGAGATCTTGGCATTTATTGCACAGGAATGATGGTTATCAGGATAAAGAGTAAATGACAGCAAGGAAAATAGGAAGGATCTGGAGGAGCCAGGACTGTGTGATGGCCTTGGTGCTGCACAGGGGTGGAATACCCAGGGCACAGCCTGAGGCAGGGCTCAGTTTTCTGCTGGCTGAGGTCAGTTGGGACCTCTGTGAGATGAGCAAAGCAGAGTATCTCAGCTTTTGGACCATTTGTGGCTTGCTGCAGCTCCATGGTCAGCCAGGCTTCAGGATTGTGTTCCACCCTGGGTGAGAGGCTGTGGGACAGGTCCGAAGACCTTACCAAGGTGTCACAGGACTTGACAAGAAGACTTTGATTTTCAGTGTCTGTGAGCTGGTAATGGGCAGGTTCAACCTGAGACCCAAGTCTGTGTTTGGGACAACAGTGAGCTTCACAAAAGTAGTTTTCCAAGAATCTGGGATATTTGGATTTTACAGATTTGCTTTTGCTGTTGTGCCAGATGACATGCTAACCTAGGAATAAAATGTTTTTATTTAGCCAGAAAGCTTGACTGCATACTTCTGCACTTGTGTGTTCCTATCTCATCCTCTTTTAGCCAACCTATTTTACCTTGAAATTTAATCTACCAGATACAAGAAAAAGCAGAAGTGCAGTATTGGACAACTATTTACTTAAGCATTTCCAGTTTCTTCACCTCCACTGATGGGTGCACATCAGCCAACCTGGTCAGCATTTTTGCCCAGGAGCAGCCTTCAGTTTGGAAATTCATGGCTGTCAAGATGTCCTTTCTCTGTTCCAGATGTGAGTGTAGATGCAGTGGGTTGTGTTGAGTCACCGTCAGAACGTGCTGCTCTGTGATGATGCTCAGACACACAAGTGTCCTGGGAGCTGAGCCCACTGCAGGGGGGGAACAGACTCTCATTGCCAGCTTTCATCTATCAGTTGGGCACCAAATAGATGGAAGTTGTGAGGCTCTTGGCCTTGTTTCCCTGCTGCTCCAGCACAAGGCATGGCCCGGAGCTGCAGCAGCACCGGGTGTGTTTCTCTCACTCCTCTCACCGCGTATGGCTCTGGGCAGCTTGCAGAGTTTGGGGACAGTCTGGCAAATTCTGGTTGTACTTTCTGTTCCTGTGGTCCCAGAGTGGTGGCAAACTGTGCTGGTTTAAAGGTGAACCAGCAGGGGAAATGAACTCACCACGAGAGAGATTATAAGTCAGAGCTAAAATTTAATAATACTATTACAATAAAAACACTGACACAAAAGGGAAATTGCTTCCAACTCACAAAACCCCAGCAGTATAACCCAGTGTCCTGGGGCACAAACCCAAGGGGGTTTGTTTGCCCTTGTGCTGAGACCCCTGTGGCTCCCCCCAGTCCAGAGCAAAAGGAAATGAAAAACCTGTTGGTGCAGGCGAGGGCTGTGGTCTGGGCGAGAGCGGGGATCTCCTCCTGTTGAGGTCCTGCTGCTGCTCTGGATCCGACGAGAAGTTCCCAAGGTCTTCTTACCCACCCCTTATGTACCCTCAGGGAGCACCCAGTCCCTCCCCCTGGGCGGGGACTCACACAATGGGTGATTAACTCTGGGAGCCAGGGGGTGTTGAACTGTTGATGGCCCATTGGCAGGTCCGCCCCCTCAGGCTGGGTGTGAAGGTGATAATGGCTCCCTGGGCAGCTGCTGCTAATGGCCCATTGACCTTGGGGAATGAATAGAGGGGGTAGAATACACAGCTTTGATCACCCCCACAGAGGGTTAGCTGGTCCCTCCTGCTGAACTAGGACACAAACCCTATACCCTTTCAGAAAAAGGAGGGGAGTTAGAGAGTTCTAGAGCTTTAGTTTTGCCACCCATTGCAACGCGGAGCCGCGAGCGAAGGTTTCGTCAACGTTTTGCACATAACCTGGTTTGTGGCTCTCAAATTGGTTTCCACAGGGCTCAGGATAAAAGGCCGGAAGAACTTTTTCAGCAAGTGTTCCTGAGCTTGATGTGCAGCGTTGACTAGAAAAAAGGACAGAATTTTGTATTTGAAATGGTTGACAGGAAAAGAAAAAAAAAAAAAGCCTCACAACCTTCTCTGCTGCAAAGAGAAATAAGGCATGTGGCGATTGACAGATTTACGTATCCAGATAAAATCTGCCCCTTTTCCAAAAGCAGAACTTTCTCTTTATGCAATGCTAGTTTCAAAGCTTGCAGCTCCTGCTGTGCCTAATGGTAGGTATGTTTCCAGCCACTTCCTTTTCATGCCTGCAAATGGGATCATTCTCGGGTCTCCTCATTGTCATCTGGGAGCTATTCCCTTTCACTAATTTCCCCAAATGAGTTGTGGCCCACTCCGAAGACTACAGGATTCATTAGAGTGAAGAATAAGGACAATGTCCTTGGTGTTGGAACAGGAAGAAAAGATCCCAAAGGCTGCCAGAGATAAAGATCACCCACTGAAAGGATAAAAATGAACAATGCTTCTCGCAGGGAACCTAAAAATACAATACTGGCTCTCTCGCCCAGGGTTCGGCTGCTCAGATAACAACGCCTTGGACAGTGTCGGGATTATTTTGGTCTGCAGATAATATGAAGGCTTGCAAATTTAAACAGAATGCATGTAGGGAAAACATGGGTTTAAGTCTGAATGGTACCCAGTGTTCTGGAATGAGCCCAGGTTTATGTGTGTCGAGGTGCGAGGCTGCAACTTAAACCATCCCCTATCTATACTTAACTCTGAAAAACTTCTTGAATAGCTTTGGATCAGTTGATTGGGTTTTTTAGTGCCTATTTCTTGTCAGCAGGGTTTTTTGAAAGTGAGATGGAGTAACCAGGCTTTCCTGCTTGAGAGAGTGGGCTGTGGTGGGCTTGGCTGCTGCGTTATCGTGAGCTCTCTGTTGTCAATAAGACACAGCAAACCAAAATTGAGCTCGCTGTGAAGTTTGTGGCATTTGTCAAGCCTGATCACTGCTGCCTTTAAACAAATTATTTATTGTGTGAACCTGTGCTTCAGTCCCTTGCTGAGTGGTAGTTCTACATTAATAATTAAATTTTCCTTTCTGGATTTTAACATGAATATGTATGCATAGTGTGTGTAGAAATGGCATCGAGCAAATGGACCCTCCATAATATGGTCCAGTTTTTAAGACACTGCAAAGAGGCACAGCTCTGCAGATTTGATTTTATTTTCCTGTGTGTAGACACACACATTTCCCTGTTGTGCCCATGGTTCTGAGTTCTGCTTCAGATCACAGAGCTGGAGGAGAAAGAAGAAAAGAGGCAGCTTTTACAACTACAGTCAGTGCAACTAATTGTTCCTACTAGGTAAAGATGCCTCCCTTTTACTGGCTCTCTGATGATGGTTTTTGTTTCTAGCTACAAGCAAATCTAATTTGCAAATGAAAAATTTCATTATAGCAGAAGTTGCCTGCAAGGGAATTAAGGGAGGCACGTTCAAAAGAATTCAGCAGAACGTAAAAATGCCTCTCAAAGAATGGATTTACGACCCCAATTCACAATTAAAATAGCAATTGCTTTTAAGTGGTACCTATTATTTTTAAAAGGTTAGATATTCCAACAATAGAGTTTGAAGGGAATAAGGCAGTTTGTGAGCAAAACCTGTGGTAGGTAATTGGCAAACTCACTTAATATTTTTTGTTTGCTCTCCAAGAGCTCTTCCCGATGCCACTGTAACAGTATGTTGTTGGTACAACAGAGCTGACAGTTTTCTGAGATGAAAAGGAAGAGAATGGAATTAATCACACAAACTTCATCATCCAGTCTGGCATAACCGAAAGTGAGTTCTGCTATACTTGAACTATTTTAAATAACTTCATGTTTTATTAATACAGTTTTTTTGCTGTTAACCATTTCAGTGCTTTCTGCCCGGAGTCCCATTGCCATTCCTGTCCTTTGAGAGGTGCCCCTGACACAAAACCAGCCTTGGCATGTCCTGGGTGTCAGCACAGGAGCCACAATGGTTGGATTTTTTTTTTCTTTTGTCCACAGAATAGCTAAAAGAAAGAGTAAACTGTAGCTGCTCTGTGCTGTGGTGCCTCTTTTAACCACTCACCCCACAGAGACCACGTTACATGCAGAGGAGGGAGGTTATCAATATACTGGGAAACATTTAGCATCTTAAAAATAATGGATGTTTGAGGAATTTCTTGAATTTCAGCTAAATGCCACTACATAAAAAAAAGCTTGTGGTTGTGACTGTGAAGACACTGGCAGGGTCCTTGTTCAGAAGAGACAAAATAATGTTCAGTATATTTTTCTCCAAGTGCTCTGATACTGCCCTCTTTGTTTGCCATTGTGCAGCAAGTGCCCAGCAAACCCCCTGAGTCCTGTGTCCCTTGGGAGTGGAGAAGGGAGAGTACTGGGGAGCACATTTTGCTTGGATTGAACTCAGCCATTATTATGGTTTGGCACTATTTTTCACCTGTTCTGTTATCAGTGTTTTCACAGGTAAGGAAGGGTGTCCTCTGAGTCATCATTTGGCCTGTGGCCGCTGCAGTTTGGCAATATTTTGATATGTTGGCCTCCTTTTCAGAGTGAAACCAAAGTGTTTGCAGAAAGAGAGCACTGGTAGCTCCCAGCTGCCCAAGCTCAAAGCTTTTACATATTTAATGTCAAGCCATGGATGTCTTTGTGCAGAGGACACAACATACTGCTCTGGCATTAGCTTGTACATCACACTTCCCTCCAAGGATCACTTTGATTCCTCTCCCTGTCTTTCCACTGAAGTTGCAAATTGCATCCACTGTGATGTAACCTGTGAGGAATGGATGATTTGGATTATAATGTGCAAAATTTTGTCATTGTTTGGAGAAGGCTTCACTTCAGTTCCTCCTAACAGGTTGGGAAAAGAGCTCATTTTAGAAAGGATGCAGAACCTACAGTAAGTTTTAGTTGGGTTAAAAATCCTATCCCTTTCTGCAGATAATATATTTCTTAAAGAAGAGAATGTGGAGTTGTGATAAATTGCTCTAGAAGAGCATTATATACTTGTTTTATAGATCATATATATTTTATATAGATATATTTTAATATATATTATTTAATATTTATATTATATATAATTTATATATATTATATATATACACTTTTCTATACATCTCATGTGTGTAGCTTGATACAGAGCTTCCTGTAAAGTCTGAGAGAAAAATCCTGGTGGTTGACACTGTCCTAGAACAGTCAGTAAAAAGCAATCTGGTAGCTCCTCTTGAACAAACTCCCAATTTTCCACGAGCTGTGTTCTAGGCCAGTGTGAAACTGCAGTAGGAAAGGCTCAGGAGACTCCAGCAAGGAGAGTGCAGCTGATTTGCTGCTCTTGCAGTCAGTGCACTGCACTCTGAGACCTGTTCTAATGAAAACAAGTATTCTTTATTCACTGATCACATTTCACGGACTGTGCCTTGCTTGTTGGCAGTGAGATTTCCTGGGCTGCATGTGGTCTAAGGGACCTCACTTTTGAGACACCAGGAAGGAGATTTAACCTGCCTCTTATTAAATTAATGTCACGTGCCATATGATGATCATGTTCTGGGGTGGGACAGCGAGCACTGTAATGAATTAGAAAACCCTGAGTGATTTTCAGCCCCTGAAATCTGGATTTCAGCTCTGGCATGTCCTTTGCTGGAGCTGAACTGACTCTCTCCCTTGCTCAGAGCTGCATTTCTCCCACCAGTAATTGTTCCCAGGGCTGCTGTCGCTTCAGTTTTTCTTGACTGTCTTTTCCCTCATTTGTCTTATTACACTGCTCTGAGTATGACTCGCCAATTTGCCTCTTTATGTGATGTGGAAATGTTTTATCTTGGCTTTACAAACACTGACAGTGCTTTTTGGCACGGGGGTTGCCAGCCGGGCTGTCCTTTCAGCCTCTTCCAGCCAGGGAAGTTTGGAAACAAAAGTTTTCTTTTTTGCAGATTACAAATCACTTTCTCCATGCTAATAAGCTTAGATAAGCCGAGGACATGTTAACACTGTTGTACAGATGGGGGAGCCGAGATACAGGAACATTAAGCAACTTGCTTGAGGAAGTCTGTGGGAGCTGACCTTATTCTGGGAGAGACCCACGCACCATCCTTTTTCTTGTCAGTCTTTCTTTTCCCTTAAGCCCCTCCCTCCGAGGAGTCGTTGGCACATAAAAAGCTCTCTCGGGTTCTCTGTGCGTGCCTATATTTACCTCCAGCCCTGCTAATTTATTGCACGGCATTCCATGTGGCACTGCAATCTCAGTCAATCCCGGAGCCTTTGCCAGGTTTGGAAAGCAGGAGCTGCTTTGCTGGTGCTCTGGCAGAGATGCAGCTCAGAGACAACTGCCCCAGGAAGCGAAAAGTACAGCGGGTGTGTGGTGTGGAGCTGACTGGCATAAAGAAAGTGTTCCTTCACCTCAAATACCCTGCAGGTCGTGAGCCTGCCTGTGCTGAGCTGCACACTCTGTGCTCAGCCCGAAATGAGGATCTCCAGTGCCTGGCACGGGGCAGAACCTGAGGTTGTGCCTCTCCTGCAGGAGTGATGGATGGAGTTAAACAGTACAGGCAACCAGACATTTACTATTACCATGGCAACTTCAGATGATGATTTATTAAGCCATATTTTTTTCCACAGTGGAGACTATGCATTTTTGTTGGTCTGAGCTCTCCAGAGACTGTTTCTTGCCACTCCCTGGTGTGTCCTTTTCTCCCATCCAATTCTTCGCTTCTCTTTGCTGAAATTACAGAATAATGGAAGTGTGTTTGCAGCAACCTTTTTGTCAGGCAAAGAAAGCTCAGTGCAGTTTATTGCTTTGTTAATAACTACACTACTGCTGGTTACCTTGGACTGGCACACAGTTCCTGTGGGGCATAGCCATGGGAGCAAAGGCAGCACAGGAGAGAGGCTTCCCAAGTGCTGATGGAGCACAGGGCACTGCAGGAGCAGAGTGAGGAATTGCTTTTGGCCTGACTGGCCTCTGTCTTTCTATTGATCTTTAACTCTCCCTCTTGCTTTCACTCCACTGTGACCATCTCTTCCAGTCCACAGCCACCCCCAGTTCTGTGCAGTTATTGCCACCACAGCTGGAGCTGCAGTTCCCATTTGGAGTCAGCCCTCCTGATGCAGCTTGGTGGAACTTGGTGAGTTTGGCTCAGTCTATCCAGTTGTGGTCATCAAGTGTTTGCAAAGGGCCTCAGTGGCTCCTGTGCTCGCAGGGACATGTGGCAGCCCTTCTGCTGGCAGTTCTGGAGCAAGGTCACACTGTGGCTGCTGGGGGAGAGCTGTGCCAGCTCCACACAGCCCCAAGGAAAGGCTCCAGATGTAAATCCAGGGGACTTTATGAATGATTCATTCCCGGGCTGCAGAGACGTGGTTTGAAAACCTCGAGGATGACGGGAACCAGGTCCAAGCAAACACAACGAGGGGAGCAGCTTCTGATTATAGAACCACCAAATGAATCTTTGGAGCAGAAAAGATCTCTCAGAAATGTGGCATCTCATCATGCCATGTCTGTGTTTATGAGTAAATAGTGATTTTTTTAGAGCTATAACCTCTTAACAACATTAATCCACATGTAATCATTGCTTACTTAAAGTCTTGGTGTCAACGAGTTGGGGTTTTATTGGTTCTCATTCTCTGAAGGGCAGGAATGTCCTCAGGATTCTTCAGTCAGACAGTTGTGATCCATCCTGGTGTGTAAACTATTTGTCCCCTACCAGTTTCTGCTGGGTGTACTTGCCTTTCCTCGCTGAGATGTATTCATGTGGTGCAGTTTCATTATCATGTGGCCATATTTATGATATTCTTTTTTTACCTGATTAAATCATTCATTATGGACTTCCTAATGTGATAATTAGGTAATTACACGTGCGTGTGTGTCAGTATTGATTGCATAAGTGTATAAATAGCTAATGCATAGCTTTGTTCTTCACTTCACATGGCCCTGAGGTACCTGCCCCAGGAAGGGAGCACATCCCCACACACCTGTGTAACGTGGAACTCTGTGCTCTCTGGAACTGCTTTCAACTGATTTCAGCTTGGTTTTTGAGAGCAGGACACACAGCCCTTCTCTGGGAGAACTTTCTACTTTCCTTTCCCTTTCCCTTTTCCTTTCCCTTTCCCCTTCCCTTCCCTCTTTCCCTTCCCTCTTTCCCCTCCCTCTTTCCCCTCTCTCTTTCCCCTCCCTCTTTCCCCTCCCTCTTTCCCCTCCCTCTTTCCCCTCCCTCTTTCCCCTCCCTCTTTCCCCTCCCTCTTTCCCTTCCCTCTTTCCCCCCTTTTTTTTTCCTTTTTTTTTTTCCTCCTGGGAAATCTGGACTGTGCTTTTCTAAAGTTTTCCTGACTTTTTTTTTAGAGCACATTATAAAAGTAATAGAACATAACTCAGGTATATCAGCATTAATGATCAGCATGCTGCAAGCTCGCCTTGCTAATATTTAGCAGCATCAGGAGATCTGCATATAGGGGGTTTCTGGAAGTGCACACACATGATCAGAGCACAAGGAGTGGCTTTAGGTGTGCAGGACTGTCTGAAGTACAATAGTTTCATTTTTCATACCATCCCTTTGCATCCCACAGCAGAACTTATGTACTGGTAGTTTTTAAATTGAAGTCTTAGATGTGGAGAGAGAAAAGGCTGTATTTTAAAAGTCTTAACTATATAATAAAAAAGGTTGCTGAACAACATATAAATTTCCCCCCTACATCTCCCCCAGAAATCATTCTGCCATGTGCTGGGCAGAGTTTGCAGGAACCATTTTTCAGTTGCAGCTCACTGGGGCTCCTTTGCTATTGTGTGTGCTCGCAGCTGTCACACAGTTCTATTGTTTGACCTGTGCTGTTTTTCAAAACCAAGCTGAAATAATTCATCTTTCAGTGTCCTTTGCCAAAAGACAGTAATGTGTCTCCCAGCAGTACTGATAAATTTGCCTGCCTTTTGGGTTTTCACACAAAATGCAGGTCTGAAAGGGTGTTTGTTAGCTCTTGCTGTTACCCCACAGAAATCAGGGGCAGAGGAAGAGCTGAAATCCAATCACAGACCGAAGCTGAAAATTCCTGTTGTTGTAAGGAAAGTCAGCACAGTATAATGCAGTGATGATATGAAAACCCTCTCTGCCCAACTCACCAGCTGCTACAGGGACACTTTCTATAATCCAGTGCCTATTGGGCACATCAGAGATTTGATTCTGGCACCTATTATACATCAGTATATGTGTCTGATGAAAAAAACCTGTGCTCAAAGCAGTGAGGAAGACAGAGAAGCAGAGAAAAGGACAATTCATTTGCTGCCTTTGCATTTTAGGATCCTTTTCTGCTTGACAACTGGAATGAATTCCCTGGGTAACAAAGTGTCTTTAACAATAACAAGGGGAAATTAAAGAAAACACTTTAATAATAAGGAGAAATAAGAAGATAAACCCAAGCAAAACCAGATAGCCCAGACTGCAGAGGAGCCCCAGAGAATCTCTGGCTGGAGGTGGCAGCTGGGGAGCTGCAGTCTGGACTGTTCTCGTGGCAGAGCCATCTCCTGGGAGTTGCTGCTGCAAATTCAGAGATGCTTGAGGAAAATTCAGGTAGCCAGGAAGGAGGAGGGGAAAAGAGGAAAAAAAAACCCAAACCAAATCCCAGTTCCCCAGTCCCATAAACAGATTGTTAAAACTAGTGGCAAACCCCCCCTGCAAACACCAAAGGCTGTGTTTTGCACTGCTGCTTCTCTAATAGATTTCAGAAGGGACCTTTTGTAATTATCTCATCTGACTTTGGTTTAACACCAGCCAGGAAGTTTTGTTCTGGGTCAGGTCCAAAGATTTCTCTCTCCACCTTTGGGGTTTCCATGGGATTTGTTGCTGTGGGCAGTACCTTTGGCCACCATGTGCTGCCAGGAGCAGAGCAGATAGTGCAGGTTTTAGAAAGATGGGTTGCTTTGGCAATATTTCCTTGCAACTGGAAAACCACTGAAAGGTTTGAGTCTAATAAAGGAAGTTCTGTGCAAAACTGAGAAGCCTGGATCAGAGTGCAGAACTCCTGCCCTCTGCTAGAGGAGTCTGGCTTGGAGAGCATCCTCCATTCATCTGCAAACATTCCACTCCTCAGGTGTGGACCAGATGCAGGTAACACATAGAGGATAACTCCAAACACCTTTCCTGTTCCTTCAGTGGCACAACAGCTGAAAAGCATAAAGCTCCCTGTGGAAGTGAGGAGGAAAAGAATAATTCAGAGATGGAACAGATTTGCTTTGCATTGAGTCACAGAATCATAGAATAGATTGGGTTGGAAAAGACCTCCGAGATCACCAAGTCCAACCCTTGGTCCAACTCCAGTCCCTTTACCAGATCATGGCACTCAGTGCCACAGCCAAGCTCAGTTGAAAAACCTCCAGGGGTGGGGAATCCACCCCCTCTCTGGGCAGCCCATTCCAATGCCTGAGCACTCTCTCTGCAAAGAAGTTTTTTCTGCTCTCCAACTTCAATTTCCCCTGGCAGAGCTTGAGCCCATCGTGCCCCCTTGTCCTATTGCTGAGTGCCTGGGAGAAGAGACCAACCCCCACCTGGCCAGAACTTCCCTTCAGGCAGTTCCAGACAGTGCTGAGGTCACCTCTGAGCCTCCTCTTCTCCAGGCTGAACACCCCCAGCTCCCTCAGCCTCTCCCCACAGCACTTGTGCTCCAGTCCCTTCTCCAGCCTCGTTGCTCTTCTCAGTTGGGTTGGAAGAGACCTCTGAGATCATCAGAGTACAGGGGAATAATGTGGGATTAGTGAACAAATCCTGGGAACTGCTCACCAGAAGGGCATTCATGGCATGTTCACTGTATGGAACATCAGGCCATTCCAAGGAATTGCCCCTTGAGGATGCTTGGAATTGTCATGACCTGCAGAGGGAGGCTTGTTCTGGAGCAAAGCAGGTCTTTACTCACTTCCAGATAAAATGCAGGAGTACAGAGTGAGCTGGCCTGAACCTGTGAGCAGTTCCCATTTTCTCCAGAGGTGTGTCCAGCAGAATCACAGGGATGCTTTGGAATGGTGCAGATGACAGGATGAAGTTCACCACAGTGATTGGAGGGGGACAAGGATTTTGCCCCAAACATTTTTTTTCCCCAGTGAGGACTTTTTTCAAGAAGTTAGATCAAACTCAGTCATGTTAGCATGAGAGCAAGGTAGGGAAGGTTGACTATAACAAAAGAGAATTATTAATAGGAGAATAATTTACATCAAGGAGCTGGTGGGAGTAAAGTGAATTTTGATGTTTTGAAGGTTGATTGAGTGGGTGGGTGTGTTGACAAAAACAAGACAATCGTGTCTGCTTCAGGAACTTACTAACAGGCTTCAAGAGTTTAAAATAAAATGTACAAGCTCTGTGGAAAACACTCTTTTTGCCACAGGAAAAGCACAGTGTAATTTTTTTGCAATAGTCCAGAGTGTAACTTCACTTCCATTCTGACCTTTCAGATCATGCTGTCACCAAAGCATTTCCTTTTAAATACATTTTTTCTTTCAGCATTTCTAGGATTAAGCACTACAGTTCAGTTTTGTTTATCTGTATAACTTCAGCAGCCTCTGGAAACCTTCAGGATAGTATTTCCAATTTCCAGAAAACAATTCCATCCTGCACAGGTCGAGGTTGTGGGACAGAGTCTTTGCTGTGCATCATTATGTGTTTCAGCCACATACAAATGCAGACAGACTCCTTCACATTGCTTTGGTTTGGGGTTTTTGTGCAAATATACCTTACAATGTATTTTTAATTTAGCTTAAGTCTTGGTATGCAAGTGTTACTAAACAATGGCAATCTGTAAAATGATTTCTGGGGGAGGGAAAGCAGATCAAACAATGGCCTGGTGGTTTTCTTGGACAGTTAAAATGTGAGCTCAGATGCTAAAGGTGTTTTTTTACCTGTTTAATGCAGGGCAAGTTCTCAAGTGGGTTCTGGGCTTTGCCACTGGAAAAGCTGTTTCTGTGCCAGGGCTGTTCTCACTGCCTGTAACCTGGGCAGCTGAGCTGCTTGGAAAGCTCAGCAAACAAACAGGCCCTTCTGCAGCCAAAGAATGGTTTGATGTTGAGCACTTTGGGGTTGGTTGAATGTTCATAAAATTAGTGACTTGAAAAGCTGAAACAGAAACAGCAGCAAAGGCACCCAGAGAGTGCATGTTTGGGAAACAGAGCAGTAGGCACTTAAAAATGAGGTAGCAGAGCTGGAAGAGAAGGCACGTGGTGAGAGAGAGTTCAATGGCCCCAAAGGTCCTTCCTCCCAAACTTGAACCCCGTTTATGCAACTCCACCTCGTGCTGCAGGAGCTGAGGGGCTTTAATGCCCTTCTCGTGTTGGTCCTTCCAGCCCTCATGCAGTTTGCTCCCTGTTGTTGCTGCATCCAGGTTTGTGTCAGCATATTTGGGGGTGATTTTAGGTAGGCTGGATAAGATGCAGACAGGACAGTCATAAGTTTGGGCAGAGGAAAGAAAGTAAAGTTCTTGTGGTGTTAAATACAAACCTTAATAAATCCTACATAGCTTCTGTATCTGAATCTTGTATTACATCACTAAATCATAGGATCATGGAATGGATTGGGTTGGAAAAGAGCTCCGAGATCATCAAGTCCAACCCTAAAAGTTTGAGGGAGGAAAAGAAAAAGGGCAGTTAAAGGTGTTGGTAACTTTTTCTTGGCACTTTTCTCTGTAAATTCTGACCCTTTTGTGGAGTCATCAAAAAAATTACTTTTCTCTTTGCAGAACGTTTTGGGGTTTGGTGATTTCAGTGCTAATTTAGTGACACTTAAGCACAAATTTGGAGAGAGGGAAGCTTTGTTGACATGTGTCACCTTTCCTTGGTGCCCCAGTGCAGAGGCTGAGGAGGCAGCACAGCAGGTCACTGTAACCACGGAGGGAGTTCAGCGTTAGGAGCTGCTCCCCTGCTGTCCCCTTGGAGGATCCCTGGTTTGAGCACACCCTGAGGGGTGGGAGAAGCAGACACAGAGCCATGGGGTGGTAGCCACAGATCTCCTGACTTCAGTGTGTTTCCCAGGGAGAGCCTTCATGGTAGTGCCCATCCATGTCTCCCTCTTTTTGTTCATAGGGGATGGTTAAAGAAAAAGCTCCACTCCCCAATACCTTACACAATGTGCCTCTTTGTGTTTGTTTTCTTTTCTCTCAATGTGCAGTAAAAGGAAGCAGAAGATGATTTTCTAGAGTGAGAATGGAGGGATGTATAATCAGATTCACTCTTCCCTTGTATCTCGTACTTTCACTGCTTCAAAAATTATTTCTTTTTTTGCTATATCTCAGGATTGTAACCTGTTCTATTTCTTGCTGGTGGGTTAGGCCATCTGAAGAACTGAGATGGCAGCAAACTGGTTGGGGTTTTAGTATCATTCCTTCTATATTACACTGGGTTTGGTTACATAGTTATAGTTGCAGGTCTTTCTGGGTACTACCCTAAAAGATATTAAAGATTTTTAATACCCTAAAAGATACTAAAGATTTTTAAGATCTTTCAGAGTAGCACCCAGAAAGAGGCACAGTTTTCAAGGTGTGTGTTGTGGAGACACAGGTGTTACCTTGTGTTTATTTTTACAAAGGTGTGCAGACACAGTGAGTGAGCCCAGGGACTGCTGTGCCTGGGGACACCTCGTGGGCTCTCTCAGGCCAGGGAGCTGTCCCAGGTTCCCCAGCTGAGTCCACATGATCTGCATGGGAAGCTCTTTGTCCTGAGCACCTCCAGAGAGGTAACAGGACAGTTGTCTCAGTGTCCACGTCACAGCCCCGTTTCCTGCTGTTGTAGCAAATCCTGCAAAGTGCCCGTGGTATAATGTCCCCTCCAAGGAGAAATGGAGCAGTCAGGCCTTCAAAAGCTCCAATAACTAACTCCTGGCACTCACAGAACACCAGTCCTCCATTTGGGAAATACCAGAGTTGATGAAGGGTCCTCAGACATCAAACACATCAACTCCAGCTAAAAAAAGGCGTGCTATATATGGTCATTCCTCCCTTTGGGAAGACATTCCTTCTGTTGTTCTCCTTTGCTTATTTTAGTCACCCATTTCATACCTCCTCTGCAACACTTGACCCTTCAAGATAACCAATCTGTGGTGATGATCCATATTTTCTTCAGAAACTGGGAACCAGGAAGGCTCTTAGTGACAGTGTTAGGAATTTTCTTAATTGCTACTTTACATCAGTGTATCTTCACCTTTATGTGGCAGATGTGATTCCTGGCTTTGAGAACTCTGCACTTTAAACTCATTTGTTCATGGCAGTGTGGGATTCAGCTCTCCAGGGCTGAATCTCAAGTCCTTCTTGCTTCTCCCTGCAAGTTGTTTTTCCTTTGCAGCAGGCTGTGCTCTGACTGCAGCTCTGACCAACTGCCTTATCTCACACACGTTCATGGAGCATCACTGTGAGGTGCTACAGGGAGTTGACAAGGATCAGGGCCAGTTTCAACACTGTTCAGTGGTTTTGTCAATTATGTGCAAGAATCTATCTGGATTGCTGGGGCTTTATTTCCAGGTAGCACAAAGTGTGGCAGAACATGAGATAAAAAGGTAGCAGACGCTTTACACAGAAAGCTCTGAATTGCTTTGCCTGTTTAAGCAGAGGAGCCAAATAAATCAACCTGCCTAAGAGGAGGAGGTGTTGCAGTGGGAGAGGACTGTCAAGCAGAGACAGTCCTCTTGGGTCACAGCTGGCCACAGTGGGAGAACTGGGATGCAATCCTGGTTTGTGTAAAGGGCAATGGGAGCTGGGAGAGAAGCTTTGTCTTTTTATATGCCTGTGGTGGGGGCAAGATAATACTAAAATACTTCCTGACACTCTTAGGAGGGACAGTGGGTAAGGTTCAAAGCCATCACAAAATATCTGGGGTAGGAGCAAATGGTTGAACTTCAACTCCTTGGAGCATCATCTCTTATATTTATCAAGGAGAAAACTGTAGGACAACAGTGTTTAAGAGTCTTAAGAGAAAGAAAACCCTGGGTGCTAAAGGAAATGGGAACCAGTGGCTGGAATGCCAGAGCAGAGAATTCAAATGGAAGAGCAGGTCAAGGTGTTCCACCTAGTCTGGGTCAGTGTGGGGCTGGATCCCCGTTCCACCTTAGTCTGGTTCAGTGGACCTGGATCCCCGTTCCACCTTAGTCTGGTTCAGTGTGGGGCTGGATCCCCGTTCCACCTTAGTCTGGTTCAGTGTGGGGCTGGATCCCCGTTCCACCTTAGCCTGGTTCAGTGTGGGGCTGGATCCCCATTCCACCTTAGTCTGGTTCAGTGTGGGGCTGGAACCCCGTTCCACCTTAGTCTGGTTCAGTGGAGCTGGATCCCCGTTCCACCTTAGTCTGGTTCAATGTGGGGCTGGATACCCGTTCCAGCTTAGCCTGGTTCAATGTGGGGCTGGATCCCCATTCCACCTTAGTCTGGTTAAATGGGGCTGGATCCCCGTTCCACCTTAGCCTGGTTCAATGTGGGGCTGGATCCCCGTTCCACATTAGTCTGGTTCAATGTGGGGCTGGATCCCCGTTCCAGCTTAGTCTGGTTCAGTGGACCTGGATCCCCGTTCCACCTTAGTCTGGTTCAATGTGGGGCTGGATCCCCCTTCCACCTTAGTCTGGTTCAATGTGGGGCTGGATCCCCGTTCCACCTTAGTCTGGTTCAATGTGGGGCTGGATCCCCATTCCACCTTAGTCTGGTTAAATGGGGCTGGATCCCCATTCCACCTTAGTCTGGTTCAGTGGACCTGGATCCCCGTTCCACCTTAGTCTGGTTCAGTGTGGGGCTGGATCCCCGTTCCACCTTAGTCTGGTTCAGTGGACCTGGATCCCCGTTCCACCTTAGTCTGGTTCAGTGTGGGGCTGGATCCCCGTTCCACCTTAGTCTGGTTCAGTGTGGGGCTGGATCCCCGTTCCACCTTAGTCTGGTTCAGTGTGGGGCTGGATCCCCGTTCCACCTTAGTCTGGTTCAGTGTGGGGCTGGATCCCCGTTCCACCTTAGTCTGGTTCAGTGTGGGGCTGGATCCCCGTTCCACCTTAGTCTGGTTCAATGTGGGGCTGGATCCCCATTCCACCTTAGTCTGGTTCAATGGGGCTGGATCCCCATTCCACCTTAGCCTGGTTCAATGGGGCTGGATCCCCGTTCCACCTTAGTCTGGTTCAATGTGGGGCTGGATCCCCGTTCCACCTTAGCCTGGTTCAGTGTGGGGCTGGAACCCCGTTCCACCTTAGTCTGGTTCAATGTGGGGCTGGATCCCCGTTCCACCTTAGTCTGGTTCAATGTGGGGCTGGATCCCCGTTCCACCTTAGTCTGGTTCAATGTGGGGCTGGATCCCTGTTCCACCTTAGTCTGGTTCAGTGTGGGGCTGGATCCCCATTGCAGCTTAGTCTGGTTCAATGTGGGGCTGGATCCCCATTCCAGCTTAGTCTGGTTCAATGTGGGGCTGGATCCCCGTTCCACCTTAGCCTGGTTCAGTGTGGGGCTGGATCCCCATTGCAGCTTAGTCTGGTTCAATGTGGGGCTGGATCCCCATTGCAGCTTAGCCTGGTTCAATGTGGGGCTGGATCCCCGTTCCACCTTAGCCTGGTTCAATGTGGGGCTGGATCCCTGTTCCACCTTAGCCTGGTTCAGTGTGGGGCTGGATCCCCGTTCCACCTTAGCCTGGTTCAATGTGGGGCTGGATCCCCGTTCCACCTTAGCCTGGTTAAATGGGGCTGGATCCCTGTTCCACCTTAGCCTGGTTCAGTGTGGGGCTGGATCCCCATTCCAGCTTAGTCTGGTTCAATGTGGGGCTGGATCCCCGTTCCACCTTAGCCTGGTTCAATGTGGGGCTGGATCCCCGTTCCACCTTAGTCTGGGTCAGTGTGGGGCTGGATCCCCGTTCCACCTTAGCCTGGTTCAATGTGGGGCTGGATCCCCATTCCACCTTAGCCTGGTTCAATGTGGGGCTGGATCACCAGGAGCAGCAGCTGCTGCACCTCTCCCAGGTGTCTTCACATTCAGCTGGGATGCTTTTCTGGGAGAAAGTTTTAATCAAACACCACGGGCCCCAGTGCTGGGGTTAATGATGGGCAATGCAATGACCTCTGATAAGCACATCTTAGGATATGCAAGAATAGATCTTCCCACTTGTCTTTTTTTAACTTGAAATTCTATGAGTTGATGGATGTCTGCTAGTGATACAGCTTGAATAACTCTTTGTACTTTGCCCTAATTCTACAAGACTTTGTACAAATTTTTCTCATTATAATCTTAAGAATACCTTACACATTATTCTCTCACTCTGTTAGCTACTATTAGCAGCCCATGTGAATCCTGCCATTGGTGTGGTAAGAATTGCTTGGGAAAAAAACTCAGTCTCTCATGCTGGGTTTTGATAAGGTGGAAGTAATCTTGACTTTTAACTCTGCATTCTTGAAGGTAAATGTCGAGTCATTCAACTTTTTTCATTAGAAAATTATAATAAGTCTCGGTGTTGAGAAAATAGAACTCAATGCTTGGATGTCCAACAGCACAGAGCCCAGTGCTTGGGAGCTCTTGGATTTCCTGTCCTTTGAAAAGCAGGTTTTGGTCCCTCTAAATGGTCCCACTGCAGGTGGACCATCCATTTGAATTTGGGTTTGCTGTGGTTTCACAATTTTCTGGCTGTATTTAATGCCATTGTCTGTTTCTTTGCTGTTGCAGAATATGAAATATTAGATCCAGTGGCCCTTTTTTGTTTCTAACAATTTTGGGAAACAAGAACAGCTTGTGAGTGTCTTGACAGAATTTTATATGTGTGCAGTAGTATTTTTCTTTTGTGATTTAGTTTTAATCAGTGTAACTTATAACTGGAATGCATAACACCATTTTGTAAACTATTTTGGTAAAGAGCCAAGAAAAGATCCTCTTGAGTTGGAAATGTATTTACCTTTCTGAATATAAATTCTTTAACAGTACACCATTGTCCCCAAATAAATAGCCATTCCAGCATGACTTAATTCCTGAGTAATCAATTGATAAAATTCATTATATGTGCTGCATTTTGGTTCATGTCTTGGGTGTTGGATTGTAAAACTGGAAAGAAATACTGAAGTTTAAACAATGGGGGTCTTTTGATCTGTGCCAAGTCCTTAGAAATAAAAAAGAGGACTGAGTGAAGGAAGGGATAAGCCAAAAGATCCTCTGACTCTGATAACATGATACTTTGTCCTCCCAAACAGCTTCCCTAGAGCCAGGAAGTATCATATACAATATGATTTAAACACTTTGGTTTCTGGGGACTTGTGCTCTTGTACTTATCTTGTTGGTCTGTCAATTCTTTGGTCTGAAGGTGGGAAATAAAAATGTAACTGCAGCCTGGAATTCCTCTGGATGTTACACAAAGACAGGAATATTTGCTGATAGAATTGCAGGAAAAATATTGCACCTGGAAGTGCAAGGTGCCTTGATTTTTGGTGGCAGCTGGTGGAGCATTTCTGCTCCTCTAAGCTCTGTTTTAGAACAGCTGATAAAATAAATATATGCAGCTGAAAAAAAATCCCATTGAGCTCCACATAAAAATAACTTTAAAAAGTTATTTGATGAACATGGAGGCAAAAAAAAAAAAAGGTTCCTTTTCCTTTAATTGGCAGTTGTGAACATTGAAAATCTTTCTGTGGCCTCATGATCTCTTTTGATTTTATTTATGCAGGTTATCTTCCTATTTGTTATGATGTCTTGTGCTGACTTTGGTTAGCTTGGAAATATTCTGTAGACTGTCAGAACACACTTGTCTGATACTCTCTTGGGGAGTGGACAGATAAGGAGAGGCTGAGGGAGCTGGGGGTGTTCAGGCTGGAGAAGAGGAGGCTCAGGGGCGACCTCAGCACTGTCTGGAACTGCCTGAAGGGATGTTGTAGCCAGGTGGGGATTGGTCTCTTCTCTCAGGCAACCAGCAGTAGGACAAGAGGGCACAGCTTAAGCTCTGCCAGGGGAGGTTTAGGTTGGATATCAGGAAGAAATTCTTTGCAGAGAGAGTGCGCAGGCATTGGAATGGGCTGCCCAGAGAGGGGGTGGATTCCCCATCCCTGGAGGTCTTTAAGGTGAGACTGGACGTGGCACTGAGTGCCATGATCTGGTAATCAAAGTGGGGGTGGATCAAGGGTTGGACTTGATGATCTCAGAGGTCTCTTCCAACCCATTTCATAGTTCATTCTATGATTGCTTCTGTGATTCTGTAAGTCCTGTCTGTGGCCAGCAAGGAGGAGCTCTGGTTCAGGTGGGTGCTGCTCAGGGAGGTGGACTCCACCAGGAGGTGGTGGAGCTGTGGAGCACTTGCAGCAAGGAAGGTCCTTGGGACCCTGGGGCCAGCAGCAGGGAGGGGACAGCAGCAGGGCAGAGACAGCAGCAGGGAGGGGACAGCAGCAGGGAGGGGACCAGCAGCAGGGAGGGGCCAGCAGCAGGGAGGGGCCAGCAGCAGGGAGGGGACAGCAGCAGGGAGGAGACAGCAGCAGGGAGGGGACAGCAGCAGGGAGGGGACAGCAGCAGGGAGAAGACAGCAGCAGGGAGGCAGCTCAGCACATGGAGATCTGCCTGCAGCAGGCACCTCTCAGAGCTGGCAGTGAGCAGGAGCTGGGGAAAGGGGTGTGAGGAGGGTTTGGAGCTGCCCCTGCCTCACCTGGTGGAGCAGGAGGTGGTGGCAGCCTTGGAAGTCCAACTTGATGGCTCATGCAGAACTGATCTGCCTGAAAATGATGATTTCAGTGTGCTTGGAGTGGGGACAGAAAGTTTCCATCCTTCAGCAAGTAAATCATGGTGCCCCAGGATGGACAGAGAAGAGCAAAAGATCTTCAGGAGCATGTGGGTTGTCAGGCAGGTGTTTTGTCTGTATTGTTAGTTCTGGGCTGGGTCTAACACTGACTCAGTTGGTTAAAACTTGGTTGCAATAACTCCAAGGTCAGGGATTCAATCCCCTGTATGGGCCATTGACTTAAGAGTTGGACTCGATGATCCTTGTGGGTCTCTTCCAACTCAGAATAGTCTGGGATTCTGCGACAACCTTTCCTGTCCCCAGCAGTGGGAGTGCAGAGAAAGCAAAGGGCACAGGAAGGAGTGGGGAGATGTTTCTGCTGCTCATGGTTAAAAGCAGGTAGAAGATCTTCTGTGAATTACAAACATGGTGTTAGAGTGTGCATGGCATGCTTGGGTTTTCTTTTTTTTTTTTTTTTTCCAATCAAAAGCTATTTCTGAGCTCCAAGGGCTGACAGCTGTTCCAGTTTTGCTTGGGGATGTTTTCGCAATGTGGATTAATCAATGTTATGAACTGGGTCCATGGGGTTTTGGGAATGTAATTGGTTTCAGATGACACTTTGCTAGTCAATCTGTGCAACAGCCCAATGTTGACACAGCTGAGCAATTCCAGCTGTTTCCACTCACCCCTTCTTCTCTCCCTGGATGCACCACCAGCCTTTTCCCTCTCTCATCTCTCCCTTTCTTACTGTGACTTTGCAAAACAAACTCGTGATTGCAGTTTCTGCCGTTTGTCTCTGCCTTGGCTTTGTTTCTTCCCAGAACGCTTTCAAAATGCCTCATTTTAGGTATGTTTTTGTGTCCATTTTTATCACCTTGAGCTTGATTCCTTGTAGAGATATTAACTCTTTGGAAGCAAATTTAGATGTTGCTTCAAGGTACAATTTTCAGATAATTTGGGAAGTTTGAAAGCATTTTTGTTGTGACAAACCCACTTGTTCTCTCCAGAAAGGTAACAAAGAAATGCTGATAACCAAGGGCAGGGGTGGAGTGTGAGTGCCCTGCATAGAGATGTGCTGCAAAACACCTTCCACCGCTGCTTGGCCCAGCTGGGGAGACTTTCAGACCTTGCTGACTAATGGAAATACCTCCCCAGGAGGAAGGGGCTCAGAAATTACCTAAGAAATATAAATTTAACCATTTCTATTTCTAGGATTAATGAATTTTTTAAATAATTTTTCTCTCTCCCCCCCCGCGTTTTTTCTCCCATTGTGTAATAAGTATCATCATCATCATTATTATTATTATTATTATTATTATTATTATTATTATTATTTATTTATTTATTTATTTATTATTATTTATTGTTGTTATTATTATATTCATATAATTATATAAATCTAATAATAAATTATAAATAATAAATATATAATACGAATATATTTATTTTAAATATGTAATAACATATAGAATTATAACTACTATATAAATATATAATTATTTTAATGATATAATAATATATAATTATATATACAATAATGTATAACTAATATATACCTAATATATAAATATATAATTATTTTAAATATTTAAAAAATATGTTTAATATTTTTCAATACATTTTAAATATTTAATATATATTTATTTTAAATTTGTATATATAGATAATATATAAATAATAATTAATATATATTTATATTATTCTATATTATCATTGTTATAATGTAATGATAGTAATTATTATTATATTTATATTATTATATAAATATACAAATTTAATAATAAATTTAATAGTACATTATAAATAATAAATCTATTAATAATATTATTCTAAATATGTAAGTGTATATATAATTATATATAATATATAACTAATATATAAATATGTAATTTTTTTAATTTTATATTAATATATAATTATATATAATATCCATCTAATTATATATAATATATAACTAATATATAAATAATATATAAATATATAATTATTTTAAATATATAATTATATATTATATCTAACTAATTATATATAATATATAACTAATATATAAATATATATTTGTTTTAAATATTTTAAAATATTTTAAATATTTTTAATATATTTTAAATATATATATAAGAGTATTTATTTAAAATTTGTGTATATAAATAATATACAAATAATAATAATAATAATAATAATAAATATATTTTAAAATATTTGTATGTTTCTATTATTCTATATTATCATTATTACATTGTAAGCCCTGTGGGTGCCACCTACACCTGGAGCTTTCAATGTGCTGTCAGTGCCTGTTCCAGATTTGTGCCCAGAAAGAACAAAGTGGATGCAGGGCCAGGCCCTTCACATTCATTTCCCATGGCCTTTATTGTGCCCAGTGACCCTCAGGACACTTTGCAGCAGGACAGCCCAGCCAGTTATTGCTTAAAATCCTGTGTGCACAACCAGGCCACTCTTCCCAAAGGTGGCCCTTGGACACCCCCCAGGTGTGGCTTTGTCTGAGAGCCCTTGGCCACTGTCCCTCTGCCAACAGCCTTGTGGCTCTTCTTCAGCAGTAGCTGCACCAGTGGAGATTTGCCTTTGTTTTCCCATCATGGAGTGGGACAGATCTTGAAGGAGTTCTCTTGTTTCTGTGACTCCTCCAATGGCAGATTAGTCTAAAATTGGGTAACAAATCTTTTTTTGTTTGCTTTGCTAACTTTTTGAGACAGCAGAAAACACCCCTGTGTAAATCATCTCTTGTATTAAAGCAGCATGGAATGGAATGACTGGTGATGTCCCTTCCACACACTGTTGCTAATGCTTTAATCAGTGTATTTGCCTACTCTGTATGGCCTTTTAAAAGGAAAAGTGTATATTGAAAATACAGCAGGAAAATGGCACCTCTGTGAGTATTTCTTTTAGAATTACAGTACTTGACTGAGAACATTGCAAATTGTGCACTGTGCTTTTCTGAGGAAGTCTTGGTGTCATTAATTCCTGTTTGTATAATTTCCTCCCAGGGTGTTCAGTAGGAATATCCCACCCTACACTTCATGCTGACAGTGGGCACTGGCTGCTTTTTTGGGCTGCTTGTGAGGAGCTTGGAAGGCATAAATTCAGTGCCTGGACCTCCCCAGGCCTTGGAGGCCCCATTGATATGGCAGGGAAAAGCTTTTCAGATTTTTCTAGTGTTTCCCAACTTTTCTTTATGTCCCAGAGACTCTGACTAGCAGTTCAAGCCAGCATTGAAAACCTCTTGTTGACTGAGAGCTGACTCCAAACCTCTTCATTCTCTAATTTCTAGGATCTGTGAGAAACCCTGGTCTCTACCAAAGGACTTTTAGCATTTTTACTATTGAAGGCCAGGTTTTTGCAAAGCTAAAGGACCTTGGGCAAACGTTTAAATGCCTTGGGCATGTGGTTTGAGGTACATCCTGGTGGTAAATTGGGCCTTGCAATTAATCACAGCAATATCTCAGTAAATTGGGATTTGGTCTCTCTCTGCTATTCCAGGCCACAGCTAGTTCTTAGTTAAGGAATGTCTACACAGAATTGAGGAGAGAAAAGCAAAGGCTAATGCTGCTGTCAATTCAGAAACAAAATGACAACGTTTCCTTAAGCTGAGCAGACATTAAACGCTCTGAGGACATGTTTGCTATTCACTCTAATGTTCTTTTCATCATTCTTCAAACAACCCATGGAGGTTTTCTGTTGTACAATATTTGACAAATCTTTCTTTGTATCCCCAGTTCTCTTTTGTTCTGTGGAGCCACCGAGGGGAGCAGGTTCTTGGAAAGGCAGAGGGAATGCACAGCACCAGGACGGTGTGGGGAGCCTGTCTGGGCTGTTCTGTGGTTCAATTCATACAAACTCAGAGCTGTCATAAGCCCAGGTTTCCTCAGTACTTCTCTTGTCTCCCTCTGGAAGTTTTGCATGAGTAGAAGGGAAGGAATGTGGCTCTTGCCAAGGCTTTGCAGACCTGCATGTGCTGGATCAGCAGCATTAGGTGCATCTGTGCTGCCTGAGGCTGCCCTGCCAAGCTCATTCCTGTGGACTCAGAGGGAAGAACAGAGTGCAGGGGGTGTCCTGCTCAGAAACTGCAGCATTTGGTAACTTCTCCTGCTTTTTGGAGTGGTTTATTGTTATCACCCTGGAGTTGAAACAACCTACTGGCTATTAGTCCTTTTGGTCTATCTTCAGACACACTTGCAGAAGGAAATGTATCTTAGCCTACAAGGTGTTGTGGTTTGCCAGGTTAGTATCACTAGCTGTAAACCCCAGAAAGCTAAATTAACTCTTCCAGTGTTCTGTGGTGCAGAACACAGAATAGTTCTTCAGTAGAAAAAGCAGGTTCCCCTGAGTGTACCTGTGAAAAGTCCTTCTCTGTCCACAGTGGAAGCCCCTGCACTGTCCATTCTCACTGCTTTGGCCTTCTTTTTCCCACCAACTTATTTGGTCATCAAAGCCCTGAAGAAGCTCCTCCTATAGTACAATTTTCAGGAATGGGAAAGTTCTCTGAAAAAGCATCTAATAATTAGTCCATTTCCAAGTTAGACTTTAGCAATCCCAACCTCTCGTGATGTCAGAAATTTAGGCAGAGCTACTCCATCCCCAAAGCACTAGAGGCAGATTTGAAATCTGTGGGCAGGAAGAGTCATTTCCCTGCTCAATGTGTGTCCTCTTAAGCTGCTGACAGAGCTCTGAGGAGAGCAGCAACACCCTCCATCCATCCCTGCCCACAGTTTGTATGCCCAGGACTTGGGCTGTGAAATGTTTCTGATGGATCTGTGTTTTCTTGTGTCTTTCTGGTTCTGAGCAGGGCCCTGGGGTAGAAGGCAGCAATAAAATACTTTGCTAGTGTGTTCTCATACCAGGCTTTCAGAAGTGCAGGGATGGTGTTTGACACTCAGCACTTATCCTGAGTTCACATTCCTGATACCCCTGAGCATCAGAGAACTCTTCATGGCTTCCCTTCTCTCTTCCCCTTTTGTTTCCCCTGAAAAGCAGAGTTAGGGGGGGCAGCACAATATTACAACCCTCACATCTTAGTTATTTTTGGTATTTTTTTAACTAGTTCAAAATAAATTGGAAAGGGACTTGATATGTATCATGGAAACTGGTTTATGCTTCCACAAGCCTTATTTCAGTCTCTTTTTCTGCTTTCTGGACCAAGCATCAAAGCAACTTGCTTACACTCAGTGGCAGTTGCAGAAGTTCCTGTGTAGGCAGGACTGTGTGTGCAGGAGCAGATCCTGAGTTTGTCCTCCATCCCTCTGCTGTCAGCTGAAGCTTGGTAGCCCTGAGTGCCCTGCTGGCCCTGCCCAGCCGCACCTGGGGCTCGTTGCCCCTGAGTGCCCTGCTGGCCCTGCCCAGCCGCACTTGGGGCTTGTTACCCCTGATTGCCCTGGCCAGCCCCAGCTGGGGCTCGTTGCCCCTGAGTGCCCTGCTGGCCCTGCCCAGCCCCAGCTGGGGCTCCTTATCCCTGAGTGCCCTGCTGGCCCTGCCCAGCCGCACCTGGGGCTTGTTACCCCTGATTGCCCTGGCCAGCCCCAGCTGGGGCTCGTTGCCCCTGAGTGCCCTGCTGGCCCTGCCCAGCCGCACTTGGGGCTTGTTACCCCGATTGCCCTGCCCAGCCCCACCTGGGGCTTGTTACCCCTGATTGCCCTGCCTGGGGGCTCTGCATAAATCCAGCTCTGAGCCCCCTCCTCAGGCCTCTCGTTTTCCTTTCTCTCAGAGTTTCCCAATGCAGCTCTATGTAACACCTTCTCAGCCCTTCCTCAGAGAGTGGTAAGAAGAGCTAATGGAACATTAAGGAAAATTCCATCCTTGAGCAGATCATCCTGTGCTGGTAAGTTCTTGACATTGTGGTTTGCTGTGATAGTACATTTTTAACTCATTGGAAATGCAGCTTGAGTCATTAAGTCCTGTATTCTGTTGCTTGTTGTGGGTTTTTTTTTTGGGGGGGGGGGGTTGTTTTTTGTTTTCCTCCAGAGAGGAAAGCTGAAAAGGCAGTTTGGAGGAGCAGAAAGAGCAAGTTGCAATTCCAGTTGTTGTGCAATAAAAAGGGGAAGAACTGGTGCAGACAGCAGGAACCTTGGCTGCTGTTCCAGTGTGTGATTCAGGAGGGATGGTGCAAACAGGAGTCTGTGCTCAGCTGCTGGAGTTTGTTGGTTTTGCTTCAGCCCTCTTGGTCAATACCTAGTTCATGCTCTTGAGATGATTTTAAGACCTTCATGCTCTTGAGATGATTTTGAGACCTTCACTGGTGCATCAATGAACACTTCAAATGAAAACTTTTTTTTTTGTCAAAGTGTCACAATTCTGTGTTGAAGTAGGATAAAAACTGACAGTTTTGATCTTAAACTTAAGAGTTCAGCTTTTTAATGCATGAAACCATACCCCACCTCTGCTGTGGCATCACAGGCTGGGAGAAAAAAATGATCATCAGAAGAATCTTTGCTGCATTGAAGTTATCATTGATAGAGATGAAATCAAGGTCAAGATACCACAATGTGTGGGAGGAAGCTGGGTGAGAATTAGCAACTAAGGCTTTATATCTCAGCTTCCAAGTTGTCTTTCTTCCACTGTCTCTTAGTGACTGTGAAAGAGCCATGAGAAATTGTATCATATATATAATTTTCCCCATTATGGGAGATCTCAGGATCTTTTTGAAGATTAAGTTCAAATAGATTCAAGCTGATTCAGAAAAGAGGCCATTTCAGAATTCTTGACTTTTTCAAGTGGTTCACTTAATTTCACATGTGGAAGGAGGTGAGAATTGCTCCCAGCTGAGGCTCCTCACAGGCTGTGGGAGACACTGGTTTGGGGAGGAGGCTCAGGGAGGGTCCAGCTGGGATCATCCTGTGTGAAGGAATTGTGCATGACTTGAAGGAAGCAGCAGGTTCTCTCCTCCTTTCTTTGCTCTCTTCTCCTTCCACTTCCTGGTGTGTTCCTTAAGGGCCTTAGAAAGCTCTAAAAATGCCATCAGTCTATGTCAGGTACAAATTCCTCTGTCTCTGGGAGGCAGGTTGGGTTTGGATATGGGCATGGAGGGAATTTGTGTGTTATATGCCCATCTTGCTCCTCTCTGAAGGCCTCTCTGTGGCAGTCTCTGCCTCCTGGATCCCACAGATTCCTGGCTCTGCTGGGATCAGTGTGAGCTGTTGTTTCCTCAGTGTCCATGTGCAGACCTCCACTGTTCAGAAAGTCCCAGGCTGTGACCCAGACAAAACCTGGGGCTGCTCCCAGGTCTGTTGTTGCCCACTCTGCCCTCAATTCCTTGGGGAGCTGCTGCTTGTCAGAGTGGAGGGTTGAGCAGTCTCAGCTTCAGAAGCAGGGGGGTCACGTTCCCTCCTGCCCCACTTGCCTGTACAGCCTCCTGGGGATGTTCTGAGCTTCTCTTCAAACTGTTCTGGCTGTGATTTTGGTTTTCTTTGTTTCTTTCACGGAATGGTTTGGTTTGGAAGGGACCTTAAAGATCATCTATTTCCAACCTTCCACTAGACCAGGGTGCTCAAAGCCCCATCCAACCTGGCCTTGTTAACTCTTACAAGCTGTAGTGCCCTTGATGCTCTAGTTAATGTAAATATTAATAATTTCAATCAGTGAAACCATTTTAAAAACAAAGGTTGGATTGGGTGAGGGGTGATAAAATCCTAAATATTGGAAAATAAACTCATCAGGCTAACATGGCAATGTGCAGTCTGTCAACAGAGTCATACAAAACCCAGAAAATTTTCCAGCTATCTTTCTTTGTGCTTTTTGGCCTTGTGTAGCCTTTTGCCATAGCCCATTTCCTTAAAAAAGCACTTGAGTCAGCAGCAGGGAGAGGTGCTGACTTCCCAGACAGGTGCCATGCCTGGCACACTCAGCCTCTTTCTGTCTCAGGGTGCTGTTTTCCCCGTGGCTCTGGTGCTGAAAGGGGGTGAACGTGGCCTGGGGTTGCTGTGCTGGAGCTCCCAGGCAGAGCCAGGAGGAGCAGCCCAGGGTCCCTCTGAGCTGACTGACCTGGTTTCTGCTGCAGTTGGAGCACAAAAGCCTTGCCCTAAAGCAAAGGACCCAACTCCAGCTCTCATTCCCAAAGCTTGTACAGGATGGGCCAGGCTGTGTGGTTTGATTCTAGAAATCTCACATTTTGTATCCTCACTCTGAAGAACCCTACAAAAAAAATCTGATTGTTTTTCTCTCCCTCGTTGTGCTTTGTCACTTGGAGATGCTGCAGAGCACCATTGTGATGGCAACACCTTTGAGTTTGTCCTGAGTTCGGTGGGCACAGCCCTCTGGCTCAGGGGCTTGGCATGGCTGGGGGTCCTGTCAGCACGGAGGGAGCTGCCACTCTGGCAGTTCTGGTGGTGCCCTGAGCACGAGGCTCAGGAGGGCATCTCACCAGGAGTGCTTTCAACAGGGACTTGACCCCAAGAAGCCCCCAGTCCAAACACCAGGAGAGCATTCAGTGTGTGTGCTTGGGAAGAAGGGCAGGACCAGTCAGTGGCCTCTAATTCAGTTGTTTCTGAGTTAGCAGACAGGTACTTACCTTTTTCTGCAGCCCTTTGAAAGGCTGATGCTGCTTTTCTCTTTTTTTTTCTTTTTTTTTTTTTGGTTTGTTTATTGCATAACTCCAATAGAAAGGAATTCCTTAGGCATGAATGCTAAAGAGGAAGGAAAGAATAAGTGGTGCCAGTTAAATTTTCATGTATTTATGCCTTATTATGGCCTGACAGTCAGAAATAATATTCTTTTCCTTTTATCCTGATTTTCTCTTTTGACTGTGTATTAAAAAACCACCAGCAGTAACAAAGTGTAAAAGATTGAATTAAATCCTAGTTAGAATGACTTCACCTTAAATAGTGGAATATCTTAGATCTCTTTCTCTTCCTTTTTTCTTTCTCTCTGTCTAGTCTACAGAGACTTGGCAGTCTCAGATACCCTTGGGTGTTCAAAGGTAGATCAGTCTGTGGCAGGGCTGCCTTTGATGTTTTCACCTACAAAAATGTCACATCACAACCAGCTCTGTTATTTCACATTGAATGTGAAAGATTCACTAAAAGGTTAATTTCAAGTCTTGTTGAATTTTATGCCATTAAAGTCAATGCCTTTTCAAGGATGCACCTGGAATGGTTTCAGAAGGATGAGAGAAGGGGCTGGTTGAAAGTTTCTGCTGCAGCTACAGAAGCACTGGAGAACTGTGCCCACAAGGTGCCTGTGGGAGCACAACCCCTCTGTGCAGGAATGTTTCACCCTCCACTCCCTGCGGAGCAGAAAAGCTGCAATTGCTGGAGATACTTTAAATAGCATTATATCTACCAGCAGTACCTTTGCCTATTTGTGCAGGAGGCCCCAGTTTGGTCTTGTGAGAGAAAAATGTGAAGGGAGAGAAACACCCCAATCTTTTCGTTAAGGGGAAGGATAATTCTCAATATCTGTTCTGATTTCTGGAAGGAATTGTGGAGTAATTACAAATACCTGAATGAAATGTTTTCAGAAGGTTTTTACTCTTGTTTCTTCCCCTCCCCTTCCAAACTTGTGTCTTGCAGCAGTGCTTTACAGGGACTTTAATTTCTTTGTGATTTCACTGGAGAAGGCTGAATGGATTTCAAACATTATTTTGACTAAGAAATCAGTTTTCCTAAAAGATTCCTCAATTTGGAGGCAAGAAACTTGTTCATCAGCCATACCACAAATAGTGCATTTGAAAGGTTTCTGAATGGGGCAAATGCTGAAGGAATAGAAGATACAAGTTATGCTTAAAATTGTTTGGGGATTTTTTTTAAACAATTGCCAAGTAAGTAATTAGATTTTCTGATTTCTCTTAGTAAATGAAATCTTTCAGCTCAGTGAGGGCACTTAGAAAAGGAGGTGACCTTTCTCCCCCTCTTCTTCTTCTCTAAGTCATACAAGGCATGGAATTGGTTCCTGAGCTCCATGGCCCCCAACCCATCCCTGCAGGGGAGCAGGGAGAGCTGAGGTAGAACTCTCTGTCCTCACCCTTGTGGTGCTCAGAGCCTGGGATTCCATGCCTTGCCAAGCCGTGTCGTTAAGGCTGTGCCACATTCCCCACTGTTTAACACAGGCAATGTGTCTGTCCCCAGGCAGCCCTGCCTTGCTTCAGCCCCCGATGGGGTGTGAACCGGAGAGCAGCTCGTGTCTAATTGGGGTGTGAAAGCTCAGGGCAGGAAAAAACAATTAGGAAGTCACGGGCAGCTTCAAGAGCGGCTGGAATTGAGGCAGAGCTGAAATTAAAAATTGGATTGCTACTGGGCTGAAGTGAAAAGGATGTTCTATGGAACAAAGCTGTGAAAGCTGCAAAGTCCCAGTTGCTGCGGTGCCTTCGGAGGCTCCAAGTTCCTGGGAGGAGCAGGGTTGGAGGGACTCGAGTGCCTGGGGGGGTACCTGGTGTGGAGTTTCCCAAGCCCCTTGGCATTTTAAAGCAATGTGTGTGGGTTAGTATTGCTAAATTAGTGCCTGCTGTTGGTCATCCCCCTCTTAATCAATGGCAGTCTGTTGATAGCACTGGGACAAGGACTAACTGCTTCGTTCACCTGCTTGGTTTTGTCTTCACCTGAATACAAATAAAGAGGTCGAGGCGCTAGACAGGCATTAGAGTGTTATTTTAAATCCACCTAGTTAAGAGTTTGCAGTAATTCAACAAAGGAGTTAATGTTACTCTTGGAACTGTAACAGTTGCTGTGTACACTGAGTGATAATGAGGCCATTTAAAAATCCTCTTCTTGCCACCTCCAGTAACCGGCTGGAGGTTTTCTAAGAACGTATTAAAATGTGGCTCACAGCAGCTCGTTGCTGCTTTACTGTTTGGCTGACGGGTCATAAACCCTGGCGAGTTCTAATTCTTCAAAGGTTATGGTCCAGCCTGTCACTTTTATTGTAGCATATGTGGTAATGGCTGGTTTTTATCAGCGTTTAACACTAATTGTGCCAATATAAACTGAGGTCGTAGCTGTGCAAACAGGAACCTGCGGTGTTTGAGGAGCCTCCTCCTCACAACAACCCAGTGCCGGGAGCAGGGGGAGATGCGGGAGGTGCAGCCCCACCAGGCTGGTGGGAGGTGCAGGAGATGGTCAGAACATCCCAAGAGATCCAATAAGAGGAAGAGCACACCAAGAGCGATTTTGAGCAACCAGAAAGCAAGAAGTGCCTACCCAGGAACAGATTTTGTTCCTGTTGACTTTTCTTTCCCTATTATCTTGGTGTCACATGGAGATCATGGTGTCTGTCACTTGGCCAGGTGCTTTTTATTAAGGTGGTATATCAGTGTTTGCACAGGGGAGCTCTCCTGCTGCTGGGAGACGCTGGGAACTAAGGAATTGAAATTGTTCTTTGGGCAGCCTGTGCAGAGGGTGGCCAAGCCAGCAGATGTGATACCACTGGAATACTTTCCTTTCAATTAATTAGATTCTAAGTGATCACTGGCTTCATTTCTTCAGACTCCTGTGACCATAGTCTCCTTTCACCTTGTGTTTGAAGTCAGGAGCAGCGTGGCTTTGGGTTTCTGTTGCCATGGCAGGGTGTGCCAGGTGTCTGAGAACTTCTGTGTTCCTACCACAGCCAGAGTGATCTGTCATTTAGATTTGCAATTAGAGATTTGGTCAGACCCTGTGTCAGGTTTTTCATGATGAGAGTGTTACTGTTTTAAGTTTTCTTGTAAGGTCATTTAGGAGCTTTTTGGACAAAAGGCACTACTGAATATGCTCATGTTTTCTTACCAGAGGTGCTGGATTTGATGGGCACGAGCCTGCAACTTGGAGGAGTTTATTCCTTTTTAAATCCAAAGGAAGTAACTACCTCTTGTGTAAAAGATGGCAACGCTGCAGCGGGTGAGCAGCACAAAGGGCACGAGCAGCCGGTGGGACAATGCCCCCTTGGCACAGTGAGCAGGGCTCGCTTTCCCTGCACGAACAGTACATGCCAAGCAGCACTAGGTGGCACAGCCACCCTGGGTACCGCGCAGGTTCCAGTTACGGGCTGGAAGCGCTGCTGGCGGAGACAGCGGCTCCTGCGCTGTGACAGCATCCCCAGCACTGCCCATGGCAGGGCAGGGAGGGGTATGGACAGCATGCCCAGCACTGCAGCTCTGCCCAGGGCAGGGCAGGGAGGGGTATGCAGAGCATCCCTGGCACTGCAGCTCTGCCCATGGGGCAGGGAGGGGTATGGACAGCATGCCCAGCACTGCAACTCTGCCCATGGCAGGGCAGGGAGGGGTATGCAGAGCATCCCTGGCACTGCAGCTCTGCCCATGGGGCAGGGAGGGGTATGCAGAGCATCCCCAGCTCTGCCCATCCCAGGGCAGGGAGGGGTATGTAGAGCATCCCTGGCACTGCAGCTTTGCCCATGGGGCAGGGAGGGGTATGTAGAGCATCCCTGGCACTGCAGCTCTGCCCATGGGGCAGGGAGGGGTATGTAGAGCATCCCTGGCACTGCAGCTCTGCCCATGGCAGGGCAGGGAGGGGTATGTAGAGCATCCCCAGCTCTGCCCATGGGGCAGGGAGGGGCATGTAGAGCATCCCCAGCTCTGCCCATCACAGGGCAGGGAGGGGTATGTAGAGCATCCCCAGCTCTGCCCATCACAGGGCAGGGAGGGGTATGTAGAGCATCCCTGGCTCTGCAGCTCTGCCCAGCACAGGGCAGTGTGTCCTGGGCAATGTGCCCTCCTTCTGCAAGGGCACAGGGCTGAAACCTGCAGGGTGTACTTACCTGGGGGAAAAAATAAAATAAAATGAAATGATGTTTCCAAAGCATCTTGCAATCTTGTTTTACCAGGCACTTACCTTAATCTTCCCCCTGAGTTGCTCAGCTCCTGTGAAGGTCTGTTTCACAGCCTTTTGGAATTTATTCCTGAAATCCAGTATATAATCCAAGTTTAAATAAAGCACTTTATAGTAGGTGCTTATGTTTTAAGCACAAGCTTAAGTGTTTTCACCAGTGAAGTGAAGAACAGAACAGTGCTGTAAAGTTTGTGATTAAACTTGAGGCCAGTTAAGCACATTGTTGAGCTGGGGCTCTTCTTAGTATTTATTTATGAAACTAGTTGGGGAACTCCATTTAAAAGATATATGATGGTTTCTGTATTCATTTCTTATTTAGTACAAATCACAGTGTAGGTTGGACTGTATGAGAGAGGTAAATAGATCTCAGTCAAGTTCACTCTGAGAGGTTTTTTTTTTTGATTAGGATGTCAGTGGTCTGGAGGACTCAGAAAATGCTCAGCAATTGATGAGTGTCTATATTTAAAGTAAACTCATTGAACTGTGATGTGCCAATTCACTTCTGTAAATCAACATGAGTTTGCAGACACTGATTTGTCAGCAGTGATTTCAAGTGGAGAGATAGGGATGTTTCTAAGAATGGAATCTGGGCTTCCATTTACAAGAAAGAGTTATGATTTCCAAGTGAAGCAGGTGGTAGTTTTCCTTTAAGTCATAAGTATGTTGTGTGTGGGTTCTATTCATTCTTAACTGCCACAATTAGATGTTTTCAAGTGCAGTGGCAGTGACTGAAAAGATTTCTGCTGTTTGAAAATAAAGCATGGCTTCAATTTCATTTTTAAGGGAAGATGCTGAGAGATTGTGCTGGTATTATTATTATTGTTGTTATTATTATTTTTTTTATTATTATTTTAATTTTTATTATTATTATTATTATTATTATTGCTAATATAGCTTGAAAACCATTCTGGTCACCTATCAAAAGCAAAATAAAAGTCTCTTCCAGAATACCTCATCTAAACACTCCCAGAAAATCAGAGTAAAATAGATGTCAGAGCTGTGAATTAAGCAGAGCATTGGGGGTGACTTGCCTGTAATAAGGAATGAAGATTTTTTCCAAGGGCCCCTCCGTGTCAGAATGTTGCTGAAATACCACATTTATTTCCACTCTGAAGAAAAGCTTTGTTATAGCAGGAACATTTCCTTTGAGGCAGTGGACAAGAGTGGTGATGTTAGAGTAGATTTAGGGAGCCTACTGGATCTATCCCCTTGGAATGCCCCATTCTCCAAGTGGAGGTATTTAAGCTGGACACACGTGCATTTCCTGTGGGTTCAGTCCCATCTCTGGCTCCATGATAAATATTACAAGAAAGCATCGAGGTAATCTTGGGTCCTTGCTTAAAATAAAGCTCTCTGCTTCCCACACACACAGAGAGTTGTTGAAGGGGATTTTTCTGGCTCCGCTGGCACTGACGTCAGGCTCGCCCACAGCCCAAGACTGGAGACATTCTGAAGCTGTGCAGGGGAGCAGCTCCTTCCTCTCCAGCACAAAAATCACAACCAGGTTTGGCTCCCTGGTTTTGATGCCCTGGAGTTTTCTGCAGGCATAAAACGAGCTGTTCTAATATCACTGTGTGAAAATAAAAGCATCTTTAGTGGAAGACACAGCTCTGCCCTCGGCATGTCCTTTGTCCATGTTGGTCTTTGGTTTGATTTTTTATTTATTTGGGGGTTTTTTTGTTGTTTTACTATGTCTTTAAAGTGTAATTTGCCCATTTTCCTGTTCTTATCACTTCTGGCCTGATTGTACTTTTAATTATATATTTCTGTGTGTGCTGGTAAGGACATTCACCCAACTATGTTGATCTGTACTGATCCTCCCTGTTGATGTGCCTTATATTGCTTTATTTCCCCTTGTGTTTTGGTACACAAAGCAACTTGGCCAAAAGCATCCCACAGGTCAGTGGAAAAATTTAAATGAAATCTTCAGGTGATTTTTTTTTTCCCATGGCCCTTTCAAAGAGTCCCCGAGATGCTCCCAAAGTGTTCTTAAAATGAGAAGCCAAGAAACAGACTTTTAATGGGAAATATATTTTCTGGATCTTACTGGACAGCCTAAAGTCAAACCCTCTTAGTGAAATGTTTGCTTTAGAAATGCTGGTTTCATCTTGACAGTGAGTGTGATGTAAAGACAACAGGAACACCAAGCCCAGCCAGGGAGCACCAGGGAGGAGGAGAGGACAACACTGAGGCCCAGCTCGCTGCTTCTCCTTGCAGTGGAGAGGTCAGGTGTGGGTACACCATCTGCTCCTGCTTTTTGCATTCAAAGTTTCTGTGTAGCACCCAGCAAAAAAACACCCATGAGGAGTTCTTAGAGTGAAAAATTTGCAGGGGTGGTGCCAGGAGTTGTTCTCACTTGGGATGCAGAATTGCTCACACAAGCAGCTTTAGAATTTCAGTGTTGGTACCTGTGTGCAGTTTGGTTGTTTTTCCTTTGTTCTGGCTGAGTTCTCTGAGGTTCAATCAGCTAACTCTGACTCAGGTGGGAGGGACACCAACCAAGTGTCTTGGCAATCAGCTCTCCCCAGATCCTTCCACATTCTACTTTGGTCAAAGTTTTCAGTGCCTGAGTGCACGAGGACTTATGAAGTCCTGTAGCTCAGAGCTAGAAAATAGATTTTTAGATTTTACCTTTACTTTTTTCTTTGCTTTTGTGTGGATATCACTGTTGTATCCTGGTCTTCCAGAATCTCTTGATGGTGTTGTGCAGTCCCTGTAAAAATAACAGCTTTGAGCAAAAACCCCTGGAATTTGAACCTGCTGCAGTTTGATCAGGTGATCCTACAGGTTCATGTTATAGCAGCCCACAAACAGAATCTGAAGATGAACTGTTCTAAACTAGCTCTGCGTAAGCACAAGTGAGGTAAACACTCCACACATTGCCCCTTTTATTTAAGGAAAATACCCTGAATGTCCCCAGGTACCTTTAATGTCATGGATATCAAAGCTGACCAATACTGGTCATGGAAATGTCAACATGAAGAAGGACAGAATTCCTTAATTCTGGTGCTTCCAAAGCTACCCAGGGGCATCTGTGTGGTCTCTTCAAACTGAAGACCTCCAGTAGGGTGTCTTTAAAACAATTCAGACAAAATCTCCTTTAACAGAACACAAGACCATAGAGAGGCTTTTTCAGTTCTCCAAGTTGCCCATAGAAGGATAATGTCCTTCCCCTGGACTCTGCCTTGGTGAGGCCACACCTTGAGTGTTGTGTTCAGTTCTGGGCCCCTCAGTTGAGGAAAGAGATTGAAGGGCTGGAGCGGGGCCAGAGAAGAGCAACGAGGCTGGAGAAGGGACTGGATGTGGCACTGAGTGTCCTCTTAAACATCTCCAGGGACAGAGAATCCACCATGTCTTGATCCAACCCCACTGTGATCACCAGCCCAGGGCACTCCGTGCCCTGGGCTGGTGATCACAGTGGGGTTGGGTCAAGGGTTGGACTTGATGATCTCGGAGGTCTCTTCTAACCCAACTGAGAAGAGAAGAGCAACAAGGCTGGTGAAGGGACTGGAGCACAAGTGCTGTGGGGAGAGGCTGAGGGAGCTGGGGGTGTTCAGCCTGGAGAAGAGGAGGCTCAGAGGTGACCTCAGCACTGTCTGGAAGTGCCTGAAGGGAAGTTCTGGCCAGGTGGGGGTTGGTCTCTTCTCCCAGGCACTCAGCAATAGGACAAGGGGGCACGATGGGCTCAAGCTCTGCCAGGGGAAATTGAAGTTGGAGAGCAGAAAAAACTTCTTTGCAGAGAGAGTGCTCAGGCATTGGAATGGGCTGCCCAGAGAGGGGGTGGATTCCCCATCCCTGGAGGTTTTTCAGCTGAGCTTGGCCGTGGCACTGAGTGCCATGATCTGGTAAAGGGACTGGAGTTGGACCAAGGGTTGGACTTGATGATCTCGGAGGGCTTTTCCAACCCAATCCATTCCATGATTCTATGATACGAGGCATGAATTGGAGACAATGCAGCCCTAACTAGAAAGGGTAGGATGGATGGAGATGGTGTTCTGAAATTGGTAGAGCTGGTGGCTAAATATGTGCTGTGAATGAAAGAGCAGTCCTGTGTAAGCCCATGGAAAGATGGGGAATGTTCAAGGGAGTATAAATGAGTGTTAAATAAGAAATATGAGTGAAAACCAAACATGGGAGCTAAAGGAACAATGTTATCAAACCCACCTGGCTACACTGAAGATGGTGACAGGCTGAGGTGAGGAACTGCCAAGGGTTGGGTCTGAATTTTGGGTCAGGATCTGCGCTCACACCAGGTTTGGCCCATGTGACACAGAGGGAATTTGGGGTGCAGTTCTTGTGCTGCCTGAGGGTGAAGGGGCTTGGCAGGAACACTGAGAGCATCAAGGTGGTGATGGGGAGTTAGGTCAGTGTTCCTAATGTGGAAAAGATTAAGGCTTGTCTTGGATCAGAGTCAAAAGAGAAGAGGAGATGGAGCAGAGGAGACAGGAAGGAAAGATAGTGGGCCATAGAAAGATGAAGTGATCAATTATTGCCAGGGGGAAAACAGATGTCTTGGAGGAAGAAAAACAGTTGAATGTGTCCTTTTGGTGGAAAAATAGGGTGACATTGGGAATGTGTCAAATTGAAAGGAGGGAAAGATTGTTACACTTGCCCGTGTTCTTTGAAGAAATCATTAAAATCCAGTGCAGGAAAACAATGAAGATGGAGAGATAAGAGACAAATGCAGTCAGAAGACAAGTGTGCTGCTGATCAGGTTTCAGGGAAAGCAGAGAAATAATTGTTTTTCAGGGAAGCTGGCCAAACAGGAGGAGTGTTTATACTGGAAGGGGTCAGCCTCTTTTTTTTTTCTTTTTTTTTTTTTAAATCATTCAGTCTGCATTATGGTAGCAGAAGGGCACAGTGTGAGAGAGAGCAGGAGCCAGATCTGAGCCTCAGTCATCTGACTTGTTCTGCTCTTGCAGAGCAGTAACTCAGTGACATTAGTAAAAGTTAAGGAAAAAATGAGAAAGGGAGTTTCAGGATCAGAAAAGCCTCGGTGCTGCTGCAGCATCCACTCAGTTGACCTCTCACCACGACAGAATTATCAGTGAATATGAAAGTGCAAACAATCCCAAAGAACATTTGCCCAGTTCTTTAAAAACAAACTAACAACCCCTCCCCAAACAAGAGACACACAAAACAAAGCAATGCACCCCAAACAAAAAACATCCCCCAGCAAAACACCCCTCTGCAAGTCGAGGCTGCTGTGGCTGTGCTGGGCACAAAGCAGCAGGGAACTGAGGGTTGAGCCTGCCCAGCTGCCCTGGCAGTGCTGCTCCTACAGCCTGGGCACTTATCCCATGGCTGGAGTTGGAAGGTGAGGGGAGTTAGTCAGGAGACAGTGGTTCAGTTGGTGGGTGTCACGAGTGGGTGCAGATTCCCCCCAGGTTCTGGGATGTGCAGAGGAGGCACCAGGGTGAGTTCCAGCACCTCCTCAGAGCCTGGCAGAGCGAGGCTCTGGGTGTGGAAATTGTTTCTAACTGGTCTCTTTGGACCAGAGTGTTCCCCAGAGGGGATGTGGCTGGTGGAGCCAGTGACTGACTTGGCTTGTCATGACCCACAGGGTCCTTTGGTCCTCACTCAAGCTCTTGCCCCAGGCCCTTCTGGAGCCAGCAGTGGTGGCCTGTTGTGGTCAGCATGCTCTTCTCAGCCTGCTGTCGAGGTAGTACCAAGAATCCAGCAGGAAAAACACAATATTTTTTTTTCTGAAGTCACTTTTGCTTTCCATGGGTAGGTGAGTTTGGCCAAACTTGGCTTTCCATTAAAAGCTCTGTTTTAACAAAGATGGAAAGGTGTAAGAGAAGTGCAAAAGGAAGCTGTATGTTATTCTTGTATATATTCTTGGCTGGCTGTGAAGTGTTCAGAGAAAAGTTTTTTCAAGTACATCTAAAATAGCTGTCAGTTGATTCAGAAAATGTGGGAAGTACCAAACTAAGCAATCTCCTTACAGTAAATAATTCTTTCCCTGCCAGAAGAGGAGTAGAGGGATTTACAGGCTCAACAGAGGTGATTCTGAAATTCTGTGTGACAAACACATCTTCTTCTTATTGTTTGATGCCCCAAATGAGCATTTGGGACTGAAAGTAGAAGCAAACTCAGAGCTTAACAACTTCACTCTTGTGTTTGGGTCTTTAATGGGATGTTTCTTACAGAGGCCACCAGGTCACCTTGTCCTCAGTGGTTTCTTTTCCCTGAGAGCAGAGCAAGTGTCCTGTCCCAGGCAACAAGAGAGAAAGTATCTTTATTTTTGCCTTTTGGGATGTTTAACTCGTTGCCTGCTCTGTGCTGGCCTTGACTCAGCTCCAGGAGGAGCAGACCTTGGAGGGGCACGGAGTAAAGCAGCCCTTGAAAAGCTGAAGGAAATGGAAATGAGATTTGTGAAGCACCAAGTCCTTATAAAACTTGGAGCCCTGGTTTCCATCTCTCTTCAGAGCCTTCTCTTCCCTGCTTAGAAATGAGAATGTGAAGTGAGCCCTCCTGCTTTGCTGCCAAACAACTGCTACTGTTGGCTTCTCCATATCCTTTCTGGAGTCTGGATCCTGCAGTGATGTATGACTGGGTGCAGCTCTGCTTGGTTCAGCCCTGATTTACAGCCCATAATGATTTCAGTTGGGGCTGGTTGTGTTTACCTCTGAGACACGTGCAGGGTCCTACTTGGAATATGAGCTTTGACATGAGGCTTGAGGTTTAGCATCTGGATGTGGATTTACATTTTAGGAATATTTGCTACAGCACTGAGTCAAACAAAAACCTCACCAAGGAGGGCCACAACCACTGTCAGGGTAAAAGCCTGGGGTTGGCACCAGCTTATTTCTTTTCTTTCTCTATTTTTCCTTCCCCCCAGAGCCCCCTGCTATTGCCCACATTCCCATCGACTTGTCATTTACTGCTCCCTGGCTCTGTTGGTTTCTCAGCTTAGAAACAGCTGCCATGTGATGTGAATGATATTTTAAAGTCCTGTGTTTGAGTTCTTGTGCTAGCACTGTGCAGAGAGTTGGCAAGCTCTCTGGAAGCAAAATGGCATGCTGTATTTTGTCACTAGAAGTCTGTTCAAGCTGCCATTTGATTCTCTGCAGCATTTTGATGAAGAGCTCCACTGAAGTTTTGTGAAAAGTGAAAATCCTCTTTTGTTCTTTCTCTCCAAGAAAATGAGACACGCAGCATTGTCAAAATATTTGCCTAATCTTGCAGATTTGGATACTTGTCATAGCTCTTCTGGCAGACCCAAACAATGGTCATTAAATAAGAAGCAGATGTAATAAGTATGCAGGCAAGCTGAGGGGGAGCTGCCAGCAGTGCTCACTGAAAAACAAACTTGCCTTGCTATTGTACCCCATAAATAATCATTTCCCTTTTGTAATCTGGGCATTGTACTGTTCTGCATTGGTGTTTTCCTATGTTCTGGTGCAATATTGACTTCAAATCCAGATGCTCCTTTTGGCTTACTTGAATACCTTTCTTGCCAGGAAACAAAAATGCCAAAGGAATGCCAAAAAAAGCTTGGGGTTTTGTGCATTTTTGTTTGTTTGTTTTGGAGTTTCTTTGTTGTTGTTGTTGGTTTTGGGGTGGGTTTTTGTTGTTGTTTGGTTTTCTCTTCTTGTGGATTTTTTCCCCTTCTCTGGTTTCACTGTTATTTTAGGACTAAAGGGCTTTGTCCAGGAAGAACGTGGCTGTGCTAAGTTATGTTCACAGTTTTATGTGATTGGGAAGGCAGAAACCACTCCAAACAAACCCCTGAGTGTGACCTTGGGAGTGATAAATTGTCCACCAAGATGCAGAGTATGTTCCTTGAGCATTAAGCTCTGGTTTGTGGACTCACCATGCCATTGGTCCAAAATCTGCCTTAAATTATAGACAGAATTAAAGCTTTTCAGCTTTACAATTGCTCCAGTTCTTTACTTTAACCCTAAGAACTAAAGATCTGCCTTTAAGAAAGGGAAGTGAATTATTATTCAGGGTCTGCATTCAGTGATCAGGTCAAGCTCAGTGATACAGTCAAGCTCATGAGCTGTGAGTGCTCATGTTTTCTTGTGTCCTTAGTTATCCACAACTTACAGGTTTTGGCTGGCCTGTCACAGTTCTTGATCCTTGAGTTAAAAATCCAACTAACCCTTGGCAGTGTGGAACAGTCTGCAATTCCAGCTCTCCCTGCTGCCCCACCCTCCCCATCCATGCAGGGTCACAGGCAGGCACTCACACAAGTCTTTGGGTAAGAACATTGTGCAGGTTTAGAGGTGAACCAGAAGGGGAAATGAACCCAACACAAAGAGATGATAAGTCAGAGTTACAATTTAATAACAATATTACCATCAATGCAATGGCACAAAGAGAAAAATCGGCTTTAACCCACAAAAATCCAGAAATATAACCCAGCCCCCTGGGGCACAAACACAATGGGGTTTGTTGGCCCCGGGGCTGAACCCTGTGTGGTTCCCCCAAGTCCAAAGAAAAAGTCCAAAGTGGAAAACCTGTTGGTGCAGCTGAGAGTTGCAGTCTGGTGGAGAGTGGTGGTCCAGGTTTTGGTCCTTCTCTAGATCCGATGAGTGACCCTGAGGTCTTCTTACCCCAAGATTCTCTCCCCTCAGGTGCAGGTGGGAGCCCCCAGTCCCTCCCCCAGGGCAGGGAGTTCCACACTGGGGGATCTGACTCTGGGAGTCAGGGGGGATTTTGGAATCATTGCTGGCCCATGAGCAGAGCTGAGCCCTCAGGTGGGTGTGGAGGTGCCAAGGACTCCCCAGAGGGGAGTTCTCCCAGCTCCTCTGCCAGGCTTCTTTCCCAGCCAGCTCCCAGCCTGAGGGCTCAGGTGTGCCCTGGGCAGCTGCTGCAAATGGGCCATTGGGAACAAACAGTTGCTGGGCAATGAATGGAGGGTGTGGAATCCACAGCTTTGGTCACACCCACACAGGGATAAACTGGTCCCACCTGCTGAACTGGAACAAACATAAACAAAGTGCTGGTTTGGCACAGATGGTGCACAGTAAGGTCAGGGATATATCAATGTTTGAAGAATATATTGCTTAGACAGATCAATGGAAAGGTGCCTCTAAACCAAAGCCAGGGCAGTGGGGCAGCATGTTGTGTCACACAAGTTCCTCACTTCTAGAGGAGAGTCTGCCCTAAATCAGCTCAGAGTGCCTTGGTTTGCAAAAACCTGCTGTGGCTCAGCCTTGTCCCAGTTCTGCCCCAGCCCATGGGTGTGCAGGAACTCAGCAGATGGCCATGAGACCTGTCTGCAAAGACAGGGACCTTTTGCCCCTCAGGGTTTGCTATTTCTCAAGGTGTGCCAAGTGTGCTCGGGGCTTGGATGTAAAAACACTAATTCAGGGCTTAGATCTGAAAAGCCCAATTCAAGGCTTGGTTTGTGGGCTTGCAGCACAGTGACTGTGGCTTGGACGTGTCTGTGCACAGGGGGTGCCACCAGAGCTCACCTGTGAGGCTCAGGAGATGCCCTGGCCGGTGTCTCTGTGCTCTGCCATGCCCATGGCAGCTGGCATGGTGTGTGCCCAGCCTTTGGGGGCAGAGTGAGGCACTGCAGTGCTGGATCCTCCCTGCAGGCAGTGCCACGGTGGGTGGTGATTTGCTTTAGTGTCAGGGGCGTGGAACCCTGTGGGAGAACCAGCTCTTGTTAGTCCCAGATTGATGAGATGCCAAGTGTTTTACGTGCCTCTGGTGCCCACTCCCAGCCTCAGTGTTGCCCTGCTCCTCATACAGAACAGCTGGTTATCTTTGCTGTAGTATTTGCTTTAGATTCTTCGGAGTTTCTTATTTTTGCTGGTTTATAAAGAGTTCTGCTTGATGGGTAAGACAGGAAGTCTTGTAGAGATGGTTGTCTGGATTCTACACTTAGAGGTGTGTATTTCCCTAATCACTTCTTTAGTGATTAAATTAACATTTTGTCTTAGGTGTGAGTTACTTGGAGCCTGTGAGATAAGTGAAACAGTCTCTTTTATATATCTTTCTGGGAAAAAAAATAAGAAAGATACTGCTAAAAAGAAAAATTTGGAAGCAGCTAGTCAGATAATAATTCTCTTGCTCAGCTCTGTGTCAGTGGAGAAGTGGCTCTTCTGGCCAGAGCTTCAAACCAGTCAAATCAACCCAATACCCAGGTTCAAACATCTGGAAAAAATATTATAATTCTTGAGAGAAAGACAAAAATGCTGTTCATTAACTGTGGTTAGAGAGACTTTATTCACACATGTACAGCTCCAGTTGTGTGTAGATGATACTTCAATGGATAGTCTGGTGTAATTTGGATCTGTGTTAAGGATTTGCATCTCTGGCTCTGTCTCTGGGGCTGAGAGTACCACCCAGAAACCAAGTTCTGCCTGTCAGTGACCCCACTCTCTACCTCTTTTATTTTTTTCTTTTTTTTTTTCTGCCCCTCTCCATCTCTCTGGTATGTTGGAGTTTGTCCTCTCAGTGTACTTTTAAAGTAATAGAGTGTCTCTCATCCTTCTGCTGCCTGAAATGCATGACTTGGGTTTATTTAAGCAGCACCACTGGCCCAGGTGGCTGAGAGTCCTGAGGGACACAGGACTGTGGTCACTGTAGGACCCTCCTCATGAAGCCCCTCAAACAGACTGGTTGAAACAACAACCTTTGGAAAAGGTTGGCTGAATTTGATGGGAATGGAATGATGCTGTTTTTCACCTTTTGAGGTTATAATATTGCATTCATTTCTTTTCCTTGAAGGCTGCTGTTGTTTTAGCACAGGAATGTTTCTTGTGATGCATTTTGGTGCCTTCAAAACACAGGGAGAAACAGCTGAAGTACCGAAAGGGATCTGAACTTTGGTGACAGATTTTCTGAGGGTTTGGTTGTGTATCTTGAGTTGGCTGATGCTTATGAAAATTTCACAGAATTTCACAGACTATTCTGAGATGGAAGGGACCCACAAGGATCATTGAGTCCAACTCTTATGTCAATGGCCCATTGACATAATGATTGAACCCATGACCTTGGCATTATTACAACCAAGTTTTAACCAACTGAGCTGATCTCAGGGTCAAAATGAGACCCCTGATGTGAGTGCCCAGGCTTGAACTCCTCACTTACAGAACCATAGAATGGATTGGGTTGGAAAAGACCTCCCAGATCACCAAGTCCAACCCTTGGTCCAACTCCAGTCCCTTTACCAGATCATGGCACTCAGTGCCACAGCCAAGCTCAGCTGAAAAACCTCCAGGGATGGGGAATCCACCCCCTCTCTGGGCAGCCCATTCCAATGCCTGAGCACTCTCTCTGCAAAGAATTTTTTTCTGATCTCCAGCTTCAATTTCCCCTGGCAGAGCTTGAGCCCATCGTGCCCCCTTGTCCTATTGCTGAGTGCCTGGGAGAAGAGACCAACCCCCACCTGGCCAGAACTTCCCTTCAGGCAGTTCCAGACAGTGCTGAGGTCACCTCTGAGCCTCCTCTTCTCCAGGCTGAACACCCCCAGCTCCCTCAGCCTCTCCCCACAGCACTTGTGCTCCAGTCCCTTCTCCAGCCTCGTTGCTCTTCTCAGCTGGGTTGGAAGAGACCCCTGAGATCATCAAGTCCAACCCTTGATCCAACCCCACTGTGATCACCAGCCCAGGGCACGGAGTGCCCTGGGCTGGTGATCACAGTGGGGTTGGATCAAGATGTGGTGGATTCTCTGTCCCTGGAGGTATTTAAGAGGACACTCAGTGCCACATCCAGTCCCTTCTCCAGCCTCGTTGCTCTTCTCTGGCCCCGCTCCAGCCCCTCAATGTATTTCCTCAACTGAGGGGCCCAGAACTGAACACAACACTCAAGGTGTGGCCTCCCCAAGGCAGAGTCCAGGGGAAGGGTCACTGCCCTGGGCCTGCTGGCCACACTACTTTGGATCCAGGCCAGGATGCCATTGGCCTTCTTGGCCACCTGGACACACTGTTGGCTCCTGTTGAGCTTCCTGTCCCTCAGTCCCCCCAGGTCCCTCTGCCTGGCTGTTCTCCAGCAGGGGCCAGAGGGGCCCCTATTCCTGGAGGGGCAGTTGTAGGGAGTGAGTTTGTGTTGCTGTAGCTGGGAGGAGAAGCCTTAACTCTTCCAGTCACCGAGAGCCTCCCATTCACTGTCCTGATTAATCCCAAGCTTGAGTTTAAAGCCAGTCAGAAGTTAATGTAAGAGATAAGAGAAATAAGTGCTTCTCAGATGTTCAAAATATTTTTCTTCCAGACTGTAGTTTCGGAGTAGCAGCCTCAGCTAACTTGTAAGGGGACTGTGGCAAAGCAAACTGACTTGAATTAATATTTTTTAATCAGTGAAATTAAGCTGAGGGCCAACTGGAAGACTTTGGTTCTACTGGAATAACATCTCTGATTAGCTTGGGGCTAAATTACTAATTCCAGTGAGGGATTTTGAATTTTTCATTGGGCTTAATGTGCAAAGCCCTTAAATATTCTGTCATATTTAGTAATCTGAAATACCAGGACCCTGTGAATCTGTGTCTAAAAGGCTAAACCCCACGAAAATAATGCTGAAGTTTTTGCTTTAATATTCTAAACTAAACAGATGTTGCCTTTACTGACGTTTTCTGAAGCTCTACTGAGCAATAGTATATTATTTGAATATTTGGGATGTGACAAGTTCTTCAGTGTTAAGATTTCCATGCAATTCAGTGCACACAAACTTAGAGCACTGACACCAATTAAATCTCAGCTAAAGCTTTAACGTTTTCTGAATATTGTACTCTAATGATGGCAGCTTGGTGAGATGCTATTTCATGTTTACAGTTTAGATAAGTGAAGTGAATATAAATGGGGTTCTAGCTCTTGATTAATAATCTATACAGCTGTTGGATTGAAATCTGTAAAATCTGGGGCTTCACGATTCAGGAGGGGGAGGAAAGTGGACAATTGGAACAGTACTAAGAGGTGTTGGTGAGCCAAATTAAATGGCTGCTGCTAATTGTGCTGGCTTACAAAGAATAATGTTATTTACAAAAGCTCCTTTTTGCATGGAATCTGCCTCCTCCCATGAGCTCTTGCTTATAATTCACATTCCACTTTAATATGCTGCAAAAATGCACTTTCTTTCTGTGTACGTATTATTTTTAGGATGTTGTGTTTCCTTGGTGCATACACAATGAGGCTGAAATCCTGCAGGAATGTGTTTAATTTGAAAGTTTGCTCCTCTGGGCCTGGTTAATTCAAACAGGAGGCTCAGGACGGGGCTGTGGTGCCGCAGGAGCCGGAGATGGCACGTGGTGGCACAGAGGCAGTGCTGGAAGGTGCCACCGTGCCCAGAGCTGCTCCTGGAGCTGCCCTGCTCTCTGCCCTGCCCGGGCAGGCTGGGAAATGATCCTCTGGCCAGCTTTGCTTCCCTCTAGACCCTCAGCATCCTTTCCAGGCAGCTCCCAGCCCAGCCCTCCCAGTGCTCTCGGAGCGCTGCAGTAGCTGCCTGACTTCATTCCTGGTGATGCAATGCCCAGACAGGACTTGGAGAGGGTTGGAGGAGTCTCTGAAGGCTTCAAACCCAACTGAACAGTGGCCAGGTCAGGCCCCCACCCTGTTTTTTTGGTAGGTGGAGGGAATATATTGGCTGAGCCAGTGCTGCTCCGAGATCAGTAGGGCAGGTTTGAGTGTGGAGCAGTGTGAGAGCCCAGGAATTCCAGTGTAGATCCACGTTTGAGTGTGGAGCAGTGTGAGAGCCCAGGAATTCCAGTGGGGCAGTGTGAGAGCCCAGGAATTCCAGTGTAGATCCATGTTTGAGTGTGGAGCAGTGTAAGAGCCCAGGAATTCCAGTGGGGCAGTGTAAGAGCCCAGGAATTCCAGTGGGGCAGTGTGAGAGCCCTGGAATTCCAGTGGAGCAGTGCAAGAGCCCAGGAATTCCAGTGTAGATCCATGTTTGAGTGTGGAGCAGTGTGAGAGCCCAGGAATTCCAGTGGGGCAGTGTGAGAGCCCAGGAATTCCAGTGTAGATCCATGTTTGAGTGTGGAGCAGTATGAGAGCCCAGGAATTCCAGTGTTTGAGTGTGGAGCAGTGTGAGAGCCCAGGAATTCCAGTGTTTGAGTGTGGAGCAGTGTGAGAGCCCAGGAATTCCAGTGTTTGAGTGTGGAGCAGTGTGAGAGCCCAGGAATTCCAGTGTTTGAGTGTGGAGCAGTGTGAGAGCCCAGGAATTCCAGTGTTTGAGTGTGGAGCAGTGTGAGAGCCCAGGAATTCCAGTGTTTGAGTGTGGAGCAGTGTGAGAGCCCAGGAATTCCAGTGTTTGAGTGTGGAGCAGTGTGAGAGCTCAGGAATTCCAGTGTTTGAGTGTGGAGCAGTGTGAGAGCCCAGGAATTCCAGTGTTTGAGTGCGGAGCAGTGTGAGAGCTCAGGAATTCCAGTGTTTGAGTGTGGAGCAGTGTGAGAGCCCAGGAGTTCCGGTGGAGCAGTGTGAGAGCCCAGGAGTTCCGGTGGAGCAGTGTGAGAGCCCAGGAGTTCCGGTGGAGCAGTGTGAGAGCCCAGGAATTCCAGTGGAGCAGTGTGAGAGCCCAGGAATTCCAGCTGGGAAGCACTGCTGGCTCGTGGGCAGCCCCAGGAATGGCCTTGCAGTGCTGGCTGGGCAGAGAAATGAAAGGCATTTTTTTAATACCCCGGGCAGCACACGCAGGATGTTATGTCTGGCCTGGACCAGGCTGACGTGGTGGCTCAGATTTTCTGGAAAAATAGCTCTAAAGGAAATTCAGAGATAGAAAGGGAACAAAATTAAAATGAAAAGCAAGCTGTGTATTTCACAGTGAATAATTTGCAGCATCTTTCCTCCAAAGAAATTGTGCTGCCACTAGAGAGGGAACAAGCAGCATAAAATTTTCTGCAGATTTATGATCCACTTGAATATCCAAATTTTGGCAGCCCCATGCTGGGACCTGGGGAGAGACACAGTTGTGGGCAGCTGTGGGGTGGGGTTGGGAGATGCCTCCAAGCAGCTCAGCTAAAGGAGAATTCCAAGAGTGTGTTAGAAAAGAGGAGACAGTAGGGTGGAGCAGAGATGAGAACTTCTGGCGTTGTAGCTGCCCAAGGAACATCTCCAGGTTTGTACATAGTGATGCAGGAAGGGGAGGCAGTGGCTCCTTCCTTTAGAGGGGGATATGCATCTTCTGCAGAGTTGTGTGTGCTTTTCTCCCAGGACTTCTGGAGGGTGGAGTTGATCTTACTGCTTTTCCACTTGAGTTCAAACTCGGCCCTTTCTGGAAAGGGAGGGTGGTCAGGTTTTTCTCTGGTCTCTCTGATCTGGACCTGTCCTCAGTTTGGGACAGTGCTCAGACCTGGACCCTTCTGGAAATAAGTCTGTCTTTGCAGGCTTTCATTTTGACTTGATGCAAGGCAGGTTTTCTTTCTGTTTGAGATCTGCATGTCCAGGCTCTGGGCAGTCCATGGACCTCACCAGTCACACCCCAAAATGCACCCACTCTGTTCAGAAGGAGCCAAGAGGTGTGTGCACATGTGGGGACCCCAGTCAGTGCCACACACCTGAGCAGTGCCCGTGGGCTGCCAACTGCCTCATTTATTTCAGTGTATTAATAATGCAGGTCCCTGAGGCTGGTTATTGTCTCTGGAGTTTGCTGTGTGCCAGTGCTTTTCTCTTCCTATGAATTCAGAAATCAGCGTCCCACTGGCAGGGCCAGTGTTGAACAGCCCCTGGCTTAGCAAAGATAAGCCATAGTTTGGGTCTTTTGTTGTTTCTTTTTCCTTTGTTTAGGCTGAGCCTTACATTGCCCAAGGATTTTTGTGCCCCTACTACTGATTTTCATGTACAGTCCAGCTCAGAAAACTAAGGCTCTCTTTAATAATTTTAAATATTAAGAGATAGAGGAGAGTGAAAAAGCCATGCCATTATATCTGCATCTTGGTTAAAAAGAAAGTGCTTTGTCTGAAGAAATAACAGACAAATTGTTCATTTGAGTTCATTGCCTGCTTCAGCTTTCAGAAGTTGCAGGGTAGGAATTACTCCCCTTGCTTCCCTAGGAGTGTACTCTGGGATTTCCAGCTCACATTTATTTTGCTGAGACTTTGGAGTCAAGTTTTTCTATGTAGTTTTTGATGTAGGACCTAATTAGGCCCTACACATCTTAATACTTTTTGCTACATCTGCATTAAAGATGGCATTGCATATATTTGCATACAATTTACATTTAAAAGTTAGCCATGCTGTGTGCAGTAACCATTTTAACTCAGTGCCATTGACAGACAATGTACATACAGAATAGGTGGGGGTTGTGGGAATGAACACACAAAAACATGTGGGTTCATACAAAGCAGCCTGGAGAAATCTGGGGCTCTTCTTTAGCACGGTAAGTTTGTTGGGGTATTTCCCACAAAGAAATAAGCAAGAGGAGCTTAAAGATTAGAGCTCCTGCTTTAACTGGAACCTGCATGTGCAAGGCTGTGAAACTGTCCTGGCACTGCCAAAGTCTGAGCACACCCAAAGGGGGGTGAGTGCCACTGCCAGGGAGGGTGCCCAGATGTGCCATTTGCTTCTGGCACTTCAGCTTTGTCCCACTCTGAATTGAAGTGGTAGCCAAAAATCACATCTCTGGGAAGGTTTGAGGTTACTGTGTTTTAGTTCTGGCAGGTAACAGATAGTTGGTTTGCTAATTTGTTTTCAGAAGTCCTGCCAGTGGTCAGTGGTGGAAAATCCTGAGAGCCTTTTGGTGTTTTCCTGGGGCACCACACTTGGCTGTTCAGTTTTTCATTTGTCTCAAATCTGAAAAAGGAATCTAATAGTGGCAGGAATTAGCAAAAGAAACAAAAAGAATTACCTTGCAGGGCAAAGAGTCTCTGTGTGTGTTGACACTGAGGCCAAGCATTTAGTCCTCGAGAAGCAGATTTACATCTTGGATAGTCCATTTAAAGAACACACCAACAGAAGAGTCTGTGCTTTTCTTGGCAAAACTCAGTCTGCCTGTTTGCTTAGGGGGATCAATATTTCTCTTTTCATGATTATGGTGATGTCAAAACCCTTTCAGACTTATTTAAAACAGCATGAAAAGAGCTTGGAGTCGGCTGGTGCTTAGGCTGGTACAGATCAGACAGAGGCATGTGCTTTTCAGGGGGACTTCAGAGCTGATTCTCTGAGCTGGAGACTGGGAGTTGGACTTTCATGCTCGAGATGAGTTGTATGAAGTAGCAGAGTCAGATGTTAATTTATGTCTCGGTGGTTAACTAATAAAAAAATCAAGAAGGATGAATAAAATCTACAGTCTCTCATCTACAGGCAAATAATTTTACTTCTTTGCATTGACTTATCTGTCTGCTTTCATCTGTGTAGACATCACAGGCAGCTGAGGTTTGGCAAGTTGGCAAGCTGATGAGTTAAGGAGTTGATTTTGCAGTGTTGAAGTTGAGTGGCCTTCATCCATTGTCTTGGTGAGATGCTGTAGGAACAAGTTGGGTGGGGACCAGGATGAGCCCTCCCTTCTGCAGCACTCCCAGATGCATGGGAAGGGTTTCTAAGTCAGGCAGCCTCTTGAGCCCAGTGGCAGGAGTTTCTTCAGCCTGTTCCCTCTGCAGACTAAGCTCAGTGGAACTCACCTGAGGAGCTCACATGGTGTTTTTAGAGCAGTGGGAGGTTGGCTGAGCCTGCAGAGCCCTGGATGTGCCAGAGGATGTGGCTCTACCAGCCTGAGCTGCCAACACCACGTTACCCACTGTGGTGCTGGGACAGCCAGGGGTGGGCACTGCCCTGTGGGCTGTGCAGCTGAATCAGCTGTGCTTGTGTATGCAGTGCCTTGAAAAATCACACACAGTTCCTGTTAATGGCCCTGATAATGCTGACAATAAATACTTGGGGTTGTCAGGGATGAGAATGTTTACATCTTGAAAAGTACATGCAAGTAAAGATAATCAGCAAGGTAAGAACTTCAGAACTTTGAGAGAAGTCGAGAGTTTTTGCCTGTTTAGAACTTGGTTCTTCCCGTCTCCCCCCCCACCTTCTCTGAGGGTTCCCCGCCTCTCTGGGGGTTCCCCCTCTCCCCCTCTCTGGGGGTTCCCCCTCTCCCCCTCTCTGGGGGTTCCCCCTCTCCCCCTCTCTGGGGGTTCCCCTCTCCTCTCAGGGTTCCCCTCTCTGGGGGTTCCCCCTCTCTCCCCCTCTGGGGGTTCCCCCTCTCTCCCCCTCTGGGGGTTCCCCCTCTCTCCCCCTCTGGGGGTTCCCTCTCTCCCCCTCTCAGGGGGTTCCCTCTCTGGGGGTTCCCTCTCTCCCCCTCTCAGGGGGTTCCCTCTCTGGGGGTTCCCCCTCTCCCCCTCTCAGGGTTCCCCCTCTCCCCCTCTCAGGGTTCCCCGTCTCTGGGGGTTCCCCCTCTCCCCGTCTCTGGGGGTTCCCCCTCTCCCCGTCTCTGGGGGTTCCCCCTTTCCCCTTCTGTGTTCCCCCTCTCCCCCTCTCTGGGGGTTCCCCCTCTCCCCCTCTCAGGGTTCCCCTCTCTGTGTTCCCGTCTCCCCTCTCCCCCTCTCTGGGGGTTCCCCCTCTCCCCTTCTCTGTGTTCCCCCTCTCCCCCTCTCTGGGGGTTCCCCCCTCCCCCTCTCAGGGTTCCCCTCTCTGTGTTCCCGTCTCCCCTCTCCCCCTTTCTGGGGGTTCCCCCTCTCCCCCTCTCAGGGTTCCCCCCTCTGTGTTCCCGTCTCCCCTCTCCCCCTCTCCGCGTTCCCCTCTCCCTTCTCTGTGCTGTTCTCCAGGTTCTCTCATGCACATCCATGAGGTGTGTGATACCTTTGCCCTTCCAGGTTTAGGACAGTGCAGAGATTTGAGTCTTGACTCAGCTCCTGGATCTCTAATCTTTTGTGGCTGTGGGAAAACCTGCCTGAAAGTAGCTGAAATTTGCTCCTAGAAAAAAAAAACACCCTACATTGTGTTTAGGTAATTTAATTTTACATTAACTTTGTGTTCCTGACATTCCCAATTTTTTTTATAGCGTCACCTCATCCAAAGCAATCAAAGAGCTTTTTCCACAGAGGAAAGACAAAAGGCTGTCAGAGCAGCTTTGCTCTAAGTGCATTCTACACCATATGAATTCTGTAAAAATAAGTTCTGAAAATGATTTTCAGATCTACTTAGTAAAATATGAGCTTAGTCCCAAATCCCATGAACTCTGAAGTGGCCCCTCCTTGGAGAGTACTCTTCTGAGGTAACATTTCTGCTTTTATATTTACAGACAGACATTCTAATTATCTGGATGAGGATAATGAATGTGTTGCTTATAACCTATTCTGTGAGGGCTGAAAAAGCTGGAGGGTGACTGTAGATCCTGCTCTTGTCTTAAATGATGAGAAACTAAAACATAAGAGAAGAATGCAGAAAATGGAGCATAAAAAATTAATGTTTTACTAATGAAAATCTTCCAGATTAAGCACAAAAAGGAGAGGGAAAAGGAAATTCCCACAGTAAACAACTGAGAGGTCTGAATCCAACACAGAATGCTCAATGTATAATTGATGATTAGAATTTATTTTGATTGTGCTGCTCTTTTTCCTTTGTACCCCCAAAGCTGAGCTGCACTGTAAAATTCCTCAGGAAGGTAATGAGTGGCTTTGGGGTTTCTGTTTCTCACTTACCAAATCACTGTGGCTTTTGTCACCTGCAGATGTTTTTTTTTGGGGTGATTAGTGAACATGAGCTGGCTGTAGCTGTTGTAATCAGCTATAAATAATTAGTTACACTGGTATTTAAGTGCCATCCTTACAGGTCCATTTTAGCAAAGCCCTGAAATCAATCAGACCCTTCCTGGTAGGCAAATATTGACTCAGGCAGGTGCCAGGTGGGAGCTGATGCTTCCTGTGCCTCTTGCTGTCCTCCAGGTGTTTTAGTTGCTGCCCTGGGTGGGGTTACAATACAGAGTCAGACTTTGGTGTAGGGTTTAAGAACCAGGAGTGAATTGTCCCAAAGAGAGGATGGGGTGATTCCCAGGAGCTGCCTGAACATTTTTGCCATTAAAGTCTTTGAAAGCCTTTCTAGGGAAAGGCAGAATTTATGGGAGAGAAGCCAAGATCCCTTCCAGCCTCAGTTATCTCAGGGGGTTCTGTGCCCATTGTGGTGGCCCTGGGCAACCTGAGCTGGCTTTGCATTCAGCCCAGTCTGTCCTGGCCCATAATGACATAAAATGCCCCCCAACATCTCTCAGTGTCACGTGGCTCTTTCTGAGTGAGACCCGCTGTTCTTGCTGCAATTAGTGGGTTTTATTTGGATTTATCACCAAACAGCCCTTGGCATTTAATAGCAGAGGAATGTTGTTGTTGCTGTGGCACATGCGCTCCCAAATGTTGGAAATATGGTGGCATATGTTCTTTTAGTGCATGTTTTAAGAATTGCTATTAACTTCTAAAAGGCAATATTTTGAAATTGTGAGGAATTGAGCACAAAAACCCTGTGAATCTTTTGTATTCCTGTCATGCACAGTGTAGAGATCCTTTGGGAATGCTGCCATTATTTCATAATTGCATTGCTTGGCTGTTACTCATTTAAACAGAGAACTACATTTTTCCACAATAGTTCCTCTGACCTTTGGGCAATTACCATATGGCTTGTCAAAGAGGTGCTCAGTGTTCTTTAGCATGTTGCCTCTAATGCAGCCTGATGTGCTCTTGGTACTGGGTGAAAAATGGAATTTGTGGTGTATTCAGGCTGTGTATCCAGCATGCAGATCTCTGGGAGCTGGGGATGAATGTGCCTGTGCAGGGGGACTGCAAGTGCATCCCAGTACAGCTGGAATGGGAAGGAAGAGAAATCTCCACGTGATTTGTGCTTAAATTTATGCTCTGGAAGGAGAGGAACAGGCTAAGCTGGGAATTTGTAAAGTACTTGACAGCCTGTGCATTACCAGGCGAGGAGCATTTTCAGAATCACTGGAAATGGGGAGGTTTTACGTGGCTGGTTTTCTACTTTTAGCTGTTTGATGCTCAGAGTTGGGCCACGTTTAGTGATGGAGTTTTGGGTTCAAAAACAAATAATTCTGAAATTTCACATTGGGAGGAAATGACTTACAAAACTGTCAGTTTATTGCCTGTGTTGGTCACTCAGGTAAAGCCTCTGAGCATTTTTTGCACAGGGAAACATCCTCACTGAAAAGCTCCCAGGGACACAAACCAGCAGTTAATTTGTTGGTTGATCTGCCTCCTTTTACTTTGTTTTTTTCCTTTCAATTCTGGAAATTAATATAAACTCTTCATCCTGATCCGACCAGCTATAGCTGTGTCTTGCCAAGGGGATCAGCAAATGTATCAAAATGCAAAACAACACTGGCAAAAGAGGATTTGGGACCAGATTCTGCCCTGGTAGAACACTTAAGACAGAGATGGATGCACTGGATTTTTAAATCTTGATATTCTTTATTTATTCTTACAGTTCTTTTATTGCTTTTAAGCTTTGAAAAAAGCCTTGTAATCATTTTAGAGGGAATTTTATCCTGTTCCCTAAAAAGGACAGAAAATGGGAAAGGGAATACAGATAGAATTGCTCAGAATTCAACAGTCTGAGGCTTTTAGCAGCACAGTTAATCTACTTGTGCTTTTCACCCCTGGTTTTTGATGGATGCATCAGTTTTATCAAGATCACTTTGGAGCTGCTTTGTAAGAACTCTGCTTGATCCTTGCACCTTGAGCTGGCCCTGGGCCTTTTCCAAACAAATGTCCTGGCTAATGCTCCTTGGGGCATTTCAGGTATCCAGGATTATTCAGAAGCATAAGTAGCCTTGAGGAGGAGAAAAGGTCACAAGCTCACTCTGTGAAAAAAGAAGAAAAAAAATGCATTTTGCCTACTTAAAATAATGGAGGTTCTTCTTTGCCTTTATGTTTTTTGTTGTTAATGGATGCTTTATCTTCCATGTTAACAGCAAATTAATCTTTGCACTGTCAGTACAGGTGTGAATTCAATGGGGCATTTGTGAGATGGAAGAAAATCCTGGAATTAGGGAAGAAAAAAGGGTGGTTTTCTTGTGTGTTATGAAGTGAGTGCCTGGGAGACACTCAGGAGGATGGGAAGATGCCTGAGATCAGGTCACTGCTCCATCTGTGTGTCTGTGGCAGCCACTTCAGGGCAGGACACAGAGCCCCTGCCCAGCACAGCCCTCCATCTCACCCTGCTGGCAGGGCTCTGTTAGTTGTCTGTCCCACAGCCCAGAGCTTATCCTGATCTCTTGGCCTTTGGGCTGACTGTGGCACTGAGGTTTGCCAGCTGTTCTGTGTGCTCAGCTGGGTCTCCTCATGTTTTCTGTGTGAAAGGATAAGCAGTTACATATTCTGTACCTTCCATGAACTGCCAGTGTTTCATGTGGATTTCTTTCCTCTTGGATGATTTCTTTTCAGAATTAAGGTGCAGGTTTCTTAAGCATGTGTGGTTTTCTACAGTGAAGTTTCATAATCCAACCATCAAGAATTTTGGAGTTTGCTTCTCCTGCAGGTGAAAACAACCCCTTGAATTTTGGGGCTTCCTCCTCCTGCAGGTAGAAACAACCCCTTGAATTTTGGGGTTTGCTCCTCCTGCAGGTGGAAACAACCCCAGGAATTTTGGGGTTTGCTTCTCCTGCAGAGAGAAACAACCCCAGGAATTTTGGGGTTTGCTCCTCTTGTAGGTAGAAACAACCCCATGAATTTTGGAGTTTGCTCCTCCTGCAGGTGGAAACAACCCCTTGAATTTTGGGGTTTGCTCCTCTTGTAGGTAGAAACAACCCCTTGAATTTTGGGGTTTGCTCCTCTTGTAGGTAGAAACAACCCCATGAATTTTGGAGTTTGCTCCTCCTGCAGGTGGAAACAACCCCTTGAATTTTGGGGTTTGCTGCTCTTGTAGGTAGAAACAACCCCATGAATTTTGGGGTTTGCTCCTCTTGTAGGTAGAAACAACCCCATGAATTTTGGGGTTTGCTCCTCCTGCAGGTAGAAACAACCCCAGGAATTTTGGGGTTTGCTGCTCTTGTAGGTAGAAACAACCCCATGAATTTTGGGATTTCCTCCTGCAGGTAGAAACAACCCCATGAATTTTGGGATTTCCTCCTGCAGGCAGAAACAACCCCATGAATTTTGGGATTTCCTCCTGCAGGTGGAAACAACCCCAGGAATTTTGGAGTTTGCTCCTCCTGCAGGTGGAAACAACCCCTTGAATTTTGGGGTTTGCTACTCCTGAATGTAGAAACAACCCCATGAATTTTGGGATTTCCTCCTGCAGGTGGAAACAACCCCAGGAATTTTGGAGTTTGCTCCTCCTGCAGGTAGAAACACCATTTTGCAAACACTTTTTTGAGTGTGTGTGAAAAACTTTGAGGCAGTATGTTCTTTATGAGTGGCACCACGATGATACTTTGAGATTTTTAGAGGTAAAGGCAAAAGTAGAAATAGCACAGGAAGTACAAAGCTTGTCCCACTGGACACTGGGGTTGTGCTTCTGTTCTCTCCTCCAATAGCTCTGTGCCCAGATTGATACCTGACTTTGGGAAAGGCTTCTAACCTGTCTCTGGCTCCCTTTCTGCCACTGGAAAATGTGTAAATAATAACTTTTCTCACTGTGGCTTTAGTGAGGCTTAATTAATAGATGCTCACAATGTAATGGGAAAAGAGATGGCTGTTTTTCAGTGAATTGCAGTGATGTGCTCAGTGGTGCCTGGAGCCCAAAGCTCACCCTTCTGAGAGCTGTTTGTGTTGGCTGCTGCCAAGTGTTGTCTTCAGGTCTCAGATCTATGAGAACTCGGAGCTGAGTTCCTCATGTTGAATATTGCAGAAGATTTGAACAAACTACTTATGATGTCTGTGTAAATCTGGAGATTAATGGTTAATCCAGGATCTGGCAGGGGTGGTCTCTCTTCTGCCATCTGGTATGATCTGTTGTCAAAGTTAAGTTGAATTTCACTCCTAAAGGACAACTGATCAGATCACCAACTTAGGTGGAACTGCTTGTATTGTTGTTTGGTGCAGGTGAGACAGCAGCAATTTCTTAAGCAATTAATCATATTTCTTCATTAAATTTCCATTTTGAAAATGTAATCTGGGGTGAATCTGTCAGTTGTTAGAAACCTGCAGAACTTGTGATCCTCACTGGCCTATAAATGTATCTTTGGATCATCCACAGCAACCCTGCAGAGGTGTGTGTTCTCTCCTGACAGTACCAGGGCAGGCAGGTGGAGGCTGTTGATGGCCATGGCTGAGAAAAGCATCAATAGTGGCATTAGCTTCTGCTCCTGTGTTAGGGCAAGGGAATGTGCAGCAAGAAATGTGCTTTTTTCCCCCCTTTTGCTGTTCCTGAGTGTTGCTTTTCATCACCAAACACATTCCCATCTGCTCCTGGCCCTGGCACTCCCCACCTTTCACACCACCCTCTGCTGAGTCAGGAGTGCAAGTCCGAGGGTTTGGGTCCCCACGGCGTTCAGGGATCAGCTGTTCCACCTGTCTGAAGCAGAGGAAGTACCACACAAGTAATAAATATGGATGTTTATTCTGTTTCCAAGTGTCTCTTGGATCTGCTCATGGAAAGGCTGTAAAGCACCGAGGTGTGCCTGTTTCACCCTGCAGGGAGTGGCAGGGTCCTTGGATAGGTGGATAAAATAAAAAGAGGTGGAGGAGGGATTGCCAAGTGCTCCAGGGTGCTCTTCCAATCCAGAAGTCAAGAAAGGCACAGATGAATACAGTGGAGAAACCAGAGGAGCTTTGCTGTAATCCTTGTGAGGTAATTTAATTTTGGGTTTGGGCAGAGCCTTTGTCACTGGTGCCGAGGCAGGAGACCAGTGTGATGATCCCATAGCTGGGATGTGGAGGAGACTGGGTTTGCTGCCCATGTTTGGAGGAGGAGGAAGAGTTGCATTGCTGATATTACCCATGTGCTACCCAGGAGCAGAAGTGGTGCCTTTTTATGGCAATCACTATATAGGATTTCTTCATCCTAAAAAAAGAAAAAAATACAGCAAGGGCTGTACTAGGTCAAATCCAGCCCAGTATCCTGTCTCAAACAGTAACCATATGTCTAAGCCATTTAATATCAAATCAGACATAGTCATTCTAAATTCAGTATGAGCCTTCTGAGGAAATGGAAACTTCCTTCCTTTTTATGAAACCATTTCTCTCTTTCCTTCTGTGTTTATTCTTTTAGCACATTCAGAAGCTCTCTGATGTTCAAGATGAAATTAACAGGATTCCCCCTGCTGTTCCTATTGAATTCAGTTAATATAATGAGTTTATTGTTAAATTAAACAAAATAAAGCCTGCCATGTGGCAGAAATACCGCTGAGATCCCATAATTTCCACCTAATAACTGGTGCTGTACTGTGGGGTTAGAACTCAAACAGTGTGTCTGTCAGACACGTTAAATATTTTCCATCAAAGCTTTGGACACATAATAGGTCAGGAAAACAATGTGTCTGACACAGAAATCAGTAATTTTATCTCTAGGACAGTCAGTTTCCATGGGGCTTTCTTACTTTACCTGTCTATGCTTTAAAATTCACCAGCTGTTTCCCTGACTCAGATAACGTGTATTGTCTTCCTGGCTGCTAAACCCAAATCCTTTGGAATTGTTCTGGCTTCGATGCTGTCTCAGGGAAGATTCCTCTGGTTCCTGTGAGGGCACAAAGGGGTTTGGGAGGGTCAGGCCACACCTTCAGCAGCATCAACCCTGGCTGTGCCTACTTGTTCAGCATCTCTGAGTTCTCTCCTACACCTCTGCCCTCCCTGAAGGGAAGTTCTGGCCAGGTGGGGGTTGGTCTCTTCTCCCAGGCACTCAGCAATAGGACAAGGGGGCACGATGGGCTCAAGCTCTGCCAGGGGAAATTGAAGTTGGAGAGCAGAAAAAACTTCTTTGCAGAGAGAGTGCTCAGGGATTGGAATGGGCTGCCCAGAGAGGGGGTGGATTCCCCATCCCTGGAGGTTTTTAAACACAGATTGGCCGTGGCACTGAGTGCCATGATCTGGTAAAGGGACTGGAGTTGGATCAAGTGTTGGACTTGATGATCTCACAGATCTTTTCCAACCCAATCCATTCTGTGATTCTATGGATGTGCCACTGAGTGAGAATCCACCACATCTTGATCCAGCCCCACTGTGATCACCAGCCCAGGGCACTCCATGCCCTGGGCTGGTGATCACAGTGGGGTTGGATCAAGGGTTGGACTTGCTGATCTCGGAGGTCTTCTCCAACCCAATCCATT